>NC_138774.1:183594044-184194044 GCF_965119305.1 Pelophylax lessonae
TAAACTTGAACTTTTATTATACAGAGAAAAGACAATAGAGTTTACCATAGAGAAGCTAAAAACCTGTAAACACTGCCATCTACTGGTTGATGTAGTTGTTGCACAAACTAAAAATGCACATTGTATTCCAACAAGTAATGCATGGCAAACCTGGAGCTCAGAGAAACTGGAAAATTGCTCAGGTAACACTGGCTGCACTGAGCATGCCTTATACAGTGAAGCAAAATGGGAGGTGGGCCAGGAAGTGATAGAAGGGAAAAGAACCCACAGTATGGCAGATGACACCCATAGGTGAACACAGAAGCCAAACAACTTATGTGAAAAGAATCACAGGTCTAGCGGAACCACTGCAGCAAAGAGGTAAGAATTTCATAGGCAAAAAACTGCAGGCTAAACCACAACAGCATCCTAGAAAATGTTTGTGATTGCCATTTTTATTTATTTTTTCAGTTCAGCTTTGCAACTTCTTAAGACAGAAGTTATGTGTGTGGTATCACTTCTATCACAAATCCAAGACCTCATTTAATGATAGTATAATGAGTCATGCAAATCTTTCTTTTATGTCCTTGAAGTCAACCATGTAACTAGGATTACTGGTTTAGTAGAAAACTTTTGGGTTTTCCCCTCACTATGACTTATCTGCTTATACGTACCTAGTATTTGTCCTACTAGGCAACGCATATGAAATACAGCTGTATACAGGGCCGGCGCTCCCGCTAGGCGAACAAGGCAGCCGCCTAGGGCACACTGCTGCCTAGGTTCCAAGCAATACCTCCAGCTCCCAAGTATCCCTGATTCGCCGGGATCGTCCCCGGCGAAACAGGGCTGAGTCCCGGAATGCTTGTGGCGGTGCGGGCAGCTTGATTCCTCTCCCCAGCTGCCTGTGTCAGTTCAGAGAGTGGAGACGAGCACTGAACCCACCCCTCCCCCTTCCTGTGTGTTTCCTGTACACAGAGGAGAGGAGGCAGGGAGCAGCTCACCACTCTCTGCAACAGCGCCGCTCTGATCTGAGGTCTGTGATGTTTATAACTAATACTAACTTGCAGGGGGGGAGTATATGGAGCTGTGGGGGGTGTATGGTGCTAGGGGGGTGGAGATGGAAGGGTGCATGGAGATGGAGGGGTGTATGGAGATGGAGGGGTGTATGAAGCTGGGGGGGTGTATGGAGATGGGGGGGGATGTATGTCATCTTCCTACCACCCCACCCCCTGTCATCTTCATCCTCCCTGTGCCCCCCCTGTCATCTTCCTACCATCTCACCCCCTGTCATCTTCATCGCCCATCCCGAACCCTGCCATCTTCACCCCCCCCTATACCCCGCTGTCATCTTTCTACCATCCCACCCCCTGTCATCTTCATTCCCTCTGTACCCCCCCCTGTCATCTCCCTACCATCCCACCCCCTGTCATCTTCATCGCCCATCCCACCCCCTGTCATCTTCATCCCCCATCAGCTTCCCACCATCCCACCCCCTGTCATCTTCATCCCCCATCAGCTTCCCACCATCCCACCCCCTGTCATCTTCATCCCCCATCAACATCCCACCCCCTGTCATCTTCATCCCCCATTAGCTTCCTGCCATCCCACCCCCTGTCATCTTCATCCCCCATCAGCTTCCCACCATCCCCGCCCCTGTCATCCTCATCCCCCATCAGCTTCCCACCATCCCACCCCCTGTCATCTTCATCCCCCCGTCATCTTCATCCCCCATCAGCATCCCACCCCCTGTCATCTTAATCCCCCATCAGCTTCCTACCCCATCAGCTTCCTACCCCCACCCCCTGTCATCCTTATCCCCCATCAGCTTCCTACCATCCCACTCCCTGTCATGTTCATCCCCCTTTACCCCACTGTCATCTTCCTACCATTCCACCCCCTGTCATCTTCATCCCCTGTCATCTTCCTACCATCCCACCCCCTGTCATCTTCATCCCCCTGTCATCTTCATACCATCCCACCCCCTGTCATCTTCATCCCCCCTGTACCCCTCTGTCAGCTTCCTACCATCCCACCCCCTGTCATCTTCATCCCCCATCAGCTTCCCACCATCCCAGAATTGTGAAGTTCTCTCTCCCTGCTAAGGAATGTGAGGAATGTGACTAGGAACCATCATTTACGCCGAGCGCTGTTTGCTCTTATGCCTGTTTGACCACTCTGTGACAGGAGGGTCAAAAGTTCCGGTAAGAGGCTACGGGTGTCAGCACAGGGTGTAACTCATCTCTCTCACTATTCACTGGTGATTGGCTGATTGGATCGGGTCCTTTCTTTCTACCTGCAGTTCTACTCCATTAGATTGTTCATGGACTGTATTACTGTGATAGATTGTTTAATATATGTCTGGCACAGCTCCTAATATACATCTACTACTTTATATGGACTGTGATCTTTCTATTGAGCTAGCAGCCTTGTGTACATATATTTTATATTGTTTTAGTATTTTTCTGTCTTAAGCGCAAATATCATTTTTCTTTTTTGAAAATGAGGAGTACACCTCTTTTTTGTGATTGTGATGGAATTAAGACATGAAGAAGATACCTTCTGTTTTAGGCTCACATCACACTTTTGTGTGCATTTAATCTCACCTTACTATAATATTCTTTCTTATTTTGTTGAATGTATAACTTGACTACAGTAAACAGGTGCTTTTATCACAGCTTGTCTGGAGTTGCTCTTTAAATCCAGAGTTCTGAAATATTCATGAGATTTATTTATACTTCTGTGCTCCTGCTTTGCATGGTACATTTCTTATCAGCAAACAGTCTCAGCATTAACCCTTCCCAGCTTAGGATGAACATGTGCCAGTTAAAAAAAATACAAGTCACTTGCAGAAATCCTGGGACCCAGTTTATGAATATTTCATATCCTCTGGCACTGTCAGAGGCAGGGGAGGTGCCAATCGTGTAATTGGAGCTGGGTGTAATGGTAGAAGTGTAATTATTGTAGGATTAGTGTGTTTGTGCAACGTTGTAATTACTTGTGGGCGGAGGTGACCCAGGTGCTTGTTAGAGATAGTAGGGGATGAGATAATAAATTCATCTACCACTGGAACATGTCATTACACAAAACTGTATGTGATCGAACATACAAACTTAAAAAGGAAGGGAAAAAAACAATCATATTTTTCAGTAAAGGTTTTTATTTATCTAGGTCATGGTATAGCAAGTTTTGTATAAATAGTCACATTCAACTGAATTTATTCTGAAAATGTTTACAACATTACAGAATACTGTAAGATCAGCTGAATGTGACTTACTACTCTATATATGTAAAGCTAACTATATCATGATATAGAAAAATGAGAACCTTCAGAGATACTGGCAATCATTTTGGGGTGTATACCCTGAAACTGGTAAAGGGAAGCAGCTTGACATCTTCAACATTACAGAACAAGATTACCGTATGTTATTCACTACTCCACAAGTACAGTACTAAACCTGGCCATAGATGGATCGAAATTTGGCTGGTTCAGTAGGGACCAGACAAATGTTGATCCATCCATGGATAATATAATTCCAGAGAAGGCGATATAATGATGGACTTCTCTCAAACCAACTTGTTGGAAAATCTCCCTTTGATCAGGAGGAGTCCATGCTGTCCTAATACAATAACACAACCGTGAATATAGAAAAGGGGGGTTCACCTGCGCTTAGGATATAACTTCTCTGATAACACCTGATAATAAATACAAAAATGGGCTGCTGCTGATAAAAAAGGAAACATTCCTTTAAAAGTGACTGTGTGTATATAATTCAGCGCTGCTCTAAAACCTGTGGACTCTGTATATTCTAAAATATTTAACAGATGGTAGTGGGCAATACTCGCCTGCCACCCTACTAACAATTCAAATGTGTGTAAGTAACTGTGCACAATAAATATCTGTGTAATGTAATAAATATCTGGTGCTCTACAAAAGTGTTGGTGTTATATTATTAACGGATAGAGTTGAGCGGACACCTGGATGTCCGTGTTCGGCGGGTTCGGCCGAACTTGAAAAAAAAGTCTGGGTCCGTGACCCGGACTTTTTCCGAACTTTACCCGGACACCGAACCCCATTGAAGTCAATGGGGACCCGAACTTTTAGGGACTAAAATGGCTCTAGAAAACCAATGGAAAGGGCTAGAGTGCTGCAAATGGCAGGAAAATGTAGTTAAGAGCATGGCAAGTGCTCTTAAAAAATTTTCCCTTTAAATTAGTAATTTTTAAATAGCAGATTAGAACTGCACTCTGTAGTAAAATATAGCTGAATGCTGCACACAACAGACTGATAAAAATATTTTTTTTTCTCCCTCCTCCTCCTCCTCCTCCTCCTCCTCCTCAGTGGTCTCAAGTGAGGGCAAAAAGATTGTTCACTGCACCACCCCCCACACAGCAAAATCGATGTAGATCGCTAACGGACGATTGTTCTGTCCTGTGTCTCCTAATCTCTCCCTGCCTAATCTTTCCAGCCTGTCCCTAAAATGCTCAAATATCTTTCCCTGCCTACACTCCGACCTGTCCCTGCATTCTTTTCGGGCACAATGTTGTTTTTCCCTGTCTGTCCCTAATCAGCAGCAGCCAGCACCGTTATGATGTGTGCTCTCTCCCTACACTACAGCAGACTGACGCACCGCGCTGTGTCTCTTGAGCTTATAAAGACCTGGGTCACATGCTTCAGCTGGCCAATCACAGCTACTAATACATTAGTAGGCATGGCTGTGATGGCTTAAGGCACACCAGTTAAACGCTTGTTGATTGGCTGTTGAAAGCCCGCCATTAAAACTGCGCCATTAAATACAGAAAATAAAATTACCAAACATGGATTTTAAACGCGAACATACAGTAAAGTTTTCGGGTCCGTGTCTGGGTAACAAAAATCCAATTATCCGGTACGGACCCGAACAATACAGTCTGTGTTCGCTCAACACTATTAACGGAAAAATTTGGCAATATTTGTGTTAAATGCTCCAATAAATATAAAGTGCAAACAATTAACGGAAAAATGCAACAATATCTGTGCTAAATACTGCAATGTATAAAATGCAGACAATCACTGTCTGTGATATTATACTCAAATAAATATAAAGTACACCTGTGTTTGATACTAAATTAAATGCCACAACATTAATTTAAATAAATAAATGCAACAGTGAATAAATTACATAATCATCAGATCCAGTGAATACAAAAATTAAGTGTCAAGTGCTGGTGCAGATCATTAATCAATTGCTTCTCCTTCTGTTGAATAGCCCTTAGTGATACAGTTCATATATATAGTGACCAGTGTCCCATGTGCAAACAAGCTACACTCGTAATTCCTCACTGTGCCCAAAATCGTGCTCCCCTCTCTCCTCCCTATTCACCAAAGGTAGGTAGGGTATGAGCCTCACAAGTCCCCACTAGCGGTTTGCACTGCACCTCCTGCAGAGATGTCGGTCACTCCACTGTATCTTCCTATATTCCTGAGTTATCTCCTCCTCATATCCATGCCCCAGCCGCCATATGAAAGAAACATACTCCCATAGTGTAGCATATTTGTAAACTTTTATTGAATAAAAAATAAGGTTGAACTCAAAGATTATCCGTACAACAAAGCGTTACTTCCTAGTGTGGTGGACGCCGTAACCAGCATGCGTTCCAACCACCGGAAACAGATGTGAGGTCAGACGTATAGCTCGAAGCTTGACCGGTTTCGCCCCTCCCACAAGGCGTCCTCTGAAGCTTATGAAGCTTCTGTGGGCTACTGCAGCTTATGTTTCAATGGAAGTTTTAGAAAAAACAATCTCTCTTCTGGTAGCATTCGTTAGGGATGCCGAAATGTAGGAGCTCAGTATTTGAAGTGATTTTAGTGCTTTCAGGGACTCTTTCCATGATTCCTATTTTTGTTGTTTCTCCCTCGGTAATGGGTTGTCCCAATATGTGTTTTCAGAAGTACACTGTCTTTGAGGTATCTTACCCTGAACGGTAAAGGGTGCTATAAAAACCTATAGGTTTTTAGATGCTGTTAACAGCAGACAAAACTCCTCACTTGAAGTGCTTTTCACAAATTGATACTTGAAATGTGAACATCTATTGGTTGACATTCCAAAGCAATCTGAGGCTGCATTGAATAGGGGAAAGATCCATTCTTAGCCTGGATCCCTTTACACTAACAGCACGGTCTTCAGAGGGAAAGGCTTTCCTTACCTTGTCACTGCTGCAAAATAATTTTGTGAAGCCTGAGGTTGCAAGTGGCAAGCATGTCCTAAGTTCTTCTGAGAGGATCAATTGCTTTTTCTTCTGTAGGCAGATATTTCAGCTCATCTACATAGAAATTATTTTCCACAAACTCACATTTATCTTCTTGAGCTATTCTCAGCCAATAAATTGCTACAGCATGAAAAGAGCTGTCACCGAAGACATGTACTTTCAGTTGGTAGGGAGGAAGGGGAAAAATGCTTCTAAGTGTAGTAGTTTAAAAAACACTTTAAAGTATAACTAAAGGCAAATATTTTTTTTTAAATTTTGGATAGAGTGGAGAGGGATTAGAACCCCTATCAGTTTTTATTATTTTCTGTGTCCCAAATTTTTGATTGTTCCCAGAAAAGTAATAGAGGGGAAATGTTCCAATAGGGACATTAGTTCCAGTGACTCAGGAGTCCCCAGGAGGATCCGCTAATTTGCAGGCATTTCTCCTCACTTTCTGTTTGACTATGGGACAGGAAGTGAAGGTAAATTTGGTGACAAAGATAGCACAAAAAAACCTTACAGGGGTTATAACTTTCCCTTACTCTAGCCAAAATTAAATAAAAAATGTTGCCTACAGTTCTACTTTAATGGGTAAAAGTAAACAACTCACAAGAGTACAAGTAATTGTGCTTTGTAAAAACATATAAGTCCCGCTGTGCACTTCTCGGGTGGTCCCGTTGGATGTCTCTGTGCAAGCTACAGGCTGGCGGCTGTGCCAGTGGATTCCAGCACTGACCACAGTGCTCATGGAGGCTGAGGACGCTGAAGACCAAGGAGTGACATCACTTCCGGGATGCAGGCAGAGGAGGTGGTACACATTTAGAGCATGTGTGCTCCTTCATCAGGCCATGCTGGGGGCCATCTTAGTTATATACAATACCTTGAAAAAGTATTCATGCCCCTTGAAATGTTCCCCTTTTTTAATGTTACAACCAAAAACATAAATGTATTTTATTGGGGTTTTATCTGCTAGACGAACACAAGGTGGCACATATTTTTGAATTGGAAGGAAAATGATAAACGATTTTCAATTTTTTTTTTTTTTTACAAATAAAATATCTGAAAAGTGTGGCATGCAATTGTATTTAGCCCTTTGTAGAATCACTTTTGCTGCAACTGCAGCTGCACGTCTTTTTGGGTATGTCCAGCTTTGCACATCTAGAGAGTGATATTTTTGCCTGTTCTTCTTTGCAAAATAGCTCAAGCTCTGTCGGATTAGATAGTGTCTTGCCACAGATTCTCAATTGGATTTAGGTTTTGACCTTGACTGAGCCATTCTAACACATGAATATGCTTTGATCTAAACCATTCCATTGCAGCTCTGGCTGTGTGTTTAGGGTGGTTGTCATGCTGGAAGGTGAACCTCCACCCCAGTCTCAAATCTTTTGCAGACTCTAACAGGTTTTCTTCTAAGATTGCCATCAACTTTGACCAACTTGCCTGTTCTTTCTAAAGAAAAGCATTCCCACAACATGATGCTGCCACCACAATGTTTCACAGTTGGGATGGTGTGTTCAGGTTGATGTGCTGCGTTAGTTCCCCCCCACACATACCACACATAGCGTTTTGCTTTTAGGCCAAAAAGTTCAATTTTGGTTTCATCTGACCAGAGCATCTTCTTCCACATGTTTGCTGTATTCCCCACATGGCTTCTCGCAAGCTGCAAACAGGACTTTTTATGTTTTGTTTTTTTCCACTCTTACATAAAGGCCAGATTTGTGGAGTGCACAGCTAATAGTTGTCTTGTGGACAGATTCTCCCACCTGAGCCGTAAATCTCTCCAAGTTCCTCCAGAGTTATCACGGGCCTCTTGGCTGCTTCTCTGAATAATGATCTCCTTGCCCGACCTGTCAGGTTAGGTGGACAGCCATGTCTTGGTAGGTTTGCGGTTATGCCATACTCTTTCCATTTTCAGATGATGGATTGAACAGTGCCCTGTGAGATGTTCAAAGCTTGGGATATTTTTTTTATAACCTAACCCTGCTTTAAACATCTCCACAACTTAATCCCTGACCTGTCTGGTGTGTTCCTTGGCCTTTATTGTGCTGTTTGTTCACTAAGGTTCGCTAACAAACCTCAGAGGGCTTCACAGAACAGCTGTATTTATACTTAGATGAAATTAAACACAGGTAGACTCTATTTACTAATTAGGTGACTTCTGAAGGCAAATAGTTTCACTAGATCTTAGTTAGGGGTATCAATTCAAATGCACGGAACACTTTTCAGATATTAATTTGCAAAAAATGTTGAAAACCATTAATCATTTTTTTTTTCCACTTCACAAGTATGTGCCACTTTGTGTTGGTCTATCAGATAAAATTCCAATAAAATACATTTGTTTTTGGTTCTAACATGAAAATTTGTGGAAAATTTCAAGGGTTATAAATAATTTTTCAAGGCACTGTATATATGCTGGAGCACAGATATCCCAGCCTTATTGTTTGTAGAGTACCTTATAGCTTGTATTGGAACCGGCTGCTCTCAAGTGTTGACCATGTTTATAGATCAAGAGACTTTTCTATGGACTTTTACATACATTCCATCATTCCATACTCCTTAAAATGAACCTTTAAAATCTAGCCTAACACGTAATATTACATCACTGCATTATGATGATATCACTTGTTTGCTAAAGTGTATCTGAAAGCACTAGGACAGAAATTGCACAGAAGTATTTACAGTTGTCACTGGAATAGGAAGTCGAGTGAAAGATTTTCACATGGACACCTAATTCAGTGTCAACCAGGAGGGAATTTTCCCTCACAATAGAGAGGTTTTGTCTCACTTCCTGTTGTGTCTGCATGACAGAAAGAAGTGGAAATCTCTCTAAGTTGATACAAAGAGAAATAAAGGAAAAAAAATTCTGAAAGCAGTTTTAACTATTTCCTACACTATCCAAAAAAAAAAATCAGACTTTAGATATACTTTGACGAAATATTCGAAACTGATTAAAAATAGAATTTGACTTTTACTGAGTGCTGTTTATGACCTTGAGAAGGATTTGGGTATCAGAGACTGTCAATAAAACCTAACATTGAATTTGCCCCTATAGTGGATAATTCTTGTCAGAGCCAAGAATTGTGCTGCTTTCTGAATTGGCATCCTCCTCAGACACAGTGGGGTGAGATCAGTAATAGACTTTCTTAAACATGGTTCATCAATTTTGTTAACTGTCCTAGGTCTGAGATTTATACTCACCTAAAAGCGCATTGTCTAATTAGCCAATTGATTAATAGGTCGGTGTTTCATTTTACTTGCCTTGTCGGATATTAGCGACTTAAAATAAATCCAGCACTAAAGCAGCCTGCTTGGTTCTGTATAATTAACTAACAGGTATCTCATTAGCTTTGACTTTCCTGGGTATCAGAAAAGTGCGCACTTAACACCTCCGGAGTCACTTCAGGATGATATAGGGAGGTTGGCTGATCTCTCAATGAGTGTAGCAGAAACCTCGCCCTCGGGTTATGGTTGCTGGTGCTCAGTCCTTGAAAAGTGATAAGGTAGGGGTGTCTAACCTGCAGCCCCATGAGCCACATGCGGCCCAAGATGGCTATGAATGTGGCCCAACACAAAATTGTAAACGTAAAGGTTAATTTTTTTTATTTTTTTTTTGGGGGGGGGGGGGGGATTTTTTTGTAAAAATGCATTTACACTTAGCGAACACATATGGCTGAAGAAAGATTTTACAGCGTCTCTTTTCTGGACTTTTATACGTTTTATCTTCTCAAAGAGAAATATCCCACTCTTCACAATCACGACTTATTCATGTCAGTTTTCGGCAGCACCAATATGTGAGCAACTATTTTCAAGGATAAAGCACAAGAAGGGCAAAATTAGAACCAAAATATCTGATGAGCACCTTAAGAATTCATTGATAGTTGCAACTGCATCCATCTAACCGCATACAGTTTTAATGCACCAGTTTATCCAAAACAGTGTCAAATATTGTACTAATTTTATGTTGCCCTCTTTTATTTGAATTTAATAGGCTTTAGCAGCTGGTTCTAGCAACCCTGGGAGACAGCCAGGGATGCCACATTCCATGTAGGAGGCTTGCTGTATTTTGACTTCAAGCTCTGTTCTGTGCACTTCTAGGAAAGACAGTAAACCAGTTACAGTAAAACCTTGGATTGCGAGCATAATTCGTTCTGGAAACATGCTTGTAATCCAAAGCACTCTTATATCAAAGCGAATTTCCCCATAAGAAATAATGGAAACTCAGATGATTCGTTCCACAAGTCCTTCAGTTTATAGTCTATATACAAAGATTATAGCAATGTGATCGGTTGTGTAACCATAAAATGTCCATCCACAATACGCAGCCTTCCCAAGGGAATTAGAAGCAAAATCTAGCAGAGCTACAGAATAGAAGAGAGATGAGAGGCGCCTCTAAGTGTAGCAATATGGTTACATTTAATGAAGGTTCAACATTTAGCAACTCACATGGTTGATGATTAAAATAGGCACATCTAAGTATGCAGGCATCCGGGGTAAAGCTGTCCACATAAACCATCTTCTGAATCACCAGCTCTCGCCACTGTCAGTCTGCAATCGTGACCGGGAAGAATAGCCTGCAGTAGAGTAATCTGAAAGTGAGGCTTTGAATCACTCGTGGAGTGCAGCGGGGAAGGGATGATGAAGATGGCGGTGCAGAGGACGGTCTATGTGGACAGCTTTACCCCAGATGCCTGCATTCTTAGATGTGCCTGTTTTATTCATCAACCATGTGAGTTGCTAAATATTGAACCTTCATTAAATGTAACCATATTGCTACACTTTAGAGGCTCCTCTCTTCTTTTTTATACATGACGCTACTTGTATATCAAGACATCGCTTGTATATCAGGTCAAAATTTATTTTAAAAATTTGCTTGTCTTGCAAAGCGCTCTCAAACCAAGTTACTCTCAAACCAAGGTTTTACTGTACTTGAATCTGTTATGTGTTATGGCAGAATGGGGCACCAGGCAGGGTAGCCACAGTAAATGTGCAATGTTTGCATTGGCTGTACTGCCAGTGCCAATCCAATCAAATACCAACTGCCTACAAGCATATTCGTCCTTGTAAAGTGAGAGGCAGGTGCACAATTTTAAATAACATTAAATTACAATATGACTTGTGTCACAACTGTACACACTATATTATTTTTTGTTTATTTGCTATTTTTTTCCCACAAAAGTGGAGTTACCCTTTAACTATTTTAATCCTTATGCTGCTGGCATTAGTAAATAGATAGGTATATTATATGTACAGTACTTGTTTTAACCCTTTTTTTTTTCTACATTTCTTCAGGGGCTCCCTAGTTTCTGGCCTAAGAAACTTTCATCTAGAGGAGAGGAGAAGGGGCTTTCTCAGCTAAGCACACCCTCCTACCTGCATGCCTGAGCTAAGGGCAGGTGGATTCCAGGAAGCAATTCCTAAATTAATCATCTGCTCTTACTGTTTTTAAAGTGATTTCTAAACAAAATAAAGCATGGAGACATGAATGGATGAGTGAGTTGGCTGTGAATATTAAGAATGAATTAAATAGCATTTTCCGTTTATAGTGCTTAGGTACACATTTAGTTTGGAATATATAAATGCTCCTGGCCTCATATTGCCTGTTACCTTTGGGTCATGGCGGCGAGGGCTGATGCTTAAGCAGACTGAGAATCATTTTCTAGCTGGGTGAGTGGACCTATTGGAGTCTTCCCCTTTTTTACCAACTTATACTATATTCCCTGCCTGTTTTTTGGCATAGCTAATTTCCCCTACTCCTTTACCTATCCCAGGTGTGGATCCGCTCCCTCTTAGGCACTCCTTGTGACCGCCGTGCGTTTATTGCCACCAGGAGACTAAAAACAGTGACTGAGGAGATATATAAGGATCACTAGTCTGCAAGGGGATTTATCCCTGGTCTATGACATGACATGACATTACCACTACCCCATTGGACCGTGTAATACCTGTGTATCCTTCTTTTCTATTCGGTACAACAGAAGTGGACCTTAGGAGTGAGCTGCACGGGCTGCCTGTTTAGATATTTACTCCCACTCTCCTTTAATGTGATATTGCAGGGACGTATGCATATTACCTCCTGCTATATGGGTAAGTGGATGTATCCTTACACACCTAGTCTCTATGCACATATAGGTACATATAGTTTGTGTTTCTTATACAGGCTTGTCCTGACCCTTTTTTGCAGACTAGTGGGTTTCCCTTTTCCCCATGTCCGCAAGGACGTATGTACCTCGCATCTTGTTGTGTGGGTAAGTGGATGTTTCTATACACGTTACTCTTATGCCTAGCCACACACCTATATACCCATACATATCTCCAAATAAGCATGCCTTGATGATCTGTTGTGGATTAGTGGGGTTCCCTCTGTGGATGGAAGGATGTGATGTGTATATGTACAATTGTTGACACAATATTATTGTTACCTTTATTTGTATACTTTTATAGATATCCAAGTGGTGATTGTATGGTTGTGTAGAAATTGCCCTGAAGAAGGAATTCTCTAAAAAATTCCGAAACATGTTGGACATACACACCAGCTTCAAGAACCTCTAACTTGTATCCATCACCAGGATATGTATATTGGATATTTTGTGTCAATATGATCTCTATTTTTATATATGTGATTTGTAATAGTTTTTAAAGAGCTTAATAAATGTTTGAAATTTTATATACTCTTCTCTACGTCCTTTACTATATCTACTACTCCAACCCCATCGATTTAAATTCCCCAGGGACATCGTTTTTTGTTTCTTTGATTACTCTAGCAATTTGGATATAATCTGGAAGAGTTAAAATCTCTGTTAGATTGTTATGTTTGCCAGTGATCCTTATAGACTTGTAGAAGAAGACAGGATTTTTGATTTAACAGTAAAATCTGTTTCTTAGAGTACAGTATGTTAACCACTCTAGCCCCAGATGTACTGTGGCAGGCTAGCTCTCCCAGGCAAAGTCCCGTACATGTACGGCGCTTGCCTGGGAGGAGCCAGGGGGCAATCGCGTGCCGCCTGAGGCGCGCTCCCGCCCCTGCTTGTCAGCGGGGAAGCTAGTGCGTGTGACAGGCGGCTCCAATGGCTGCCGGCCACTCGCGATCGCCGCCGCTAACAGAGAAGGACGGATGGCTGATGTAAACACAGCCGTCCGTACTTCTCCCTGAAGTGATCAAAGATGTCATGTGATCCTGCTATATAGGATCACATGTCTCTGTGATGACTTCACAAGCCACGCCCCCCACAGTTAGAATCATGCCCCTAGGGTCACATTTAACCCCTTGATTACCAATACTGTTAACCCCTTCCCTGCCAGTGTAATTTTTACAGTAACAGTGCATATTTTTAGCACTGATTACTGTAGTAATGTCACTGGTCCCCCCAAAAGTGTCAAAAATGTAAGTAAGGGGCTCGATCTGTCCGCCGCAATGTCACAGTACCGCAAAAAATCGCAGATTGCCGCCATTACTAGTAAACAAAAAAACAATAAAAATGACATAAATCTTTCCTGTAGTTAGAAAACGCAATAACTTTTGCGCAAACCAAGCAAAATACGCTTATTGCAATTTTTTTTTTTTACCAAAAATATGTAGCAGAAAACAAATTGGCCTAAAATGTTAAAAAATTTTGAATTCTTACTTTTTTTTTTGAGAATTTCATATAAAAAATTTGAAAAATATTGTTTTTTTTTTTTTCAAAATTGTCGCTATTTTTTTGTTTATAGCGCAAAAAATGGGTACACCGTCGCACGACTGTGCATTTGTCCGTTAAAGTCACGCAGTGCCAAATCGCAAAATAGGGCCTGGTCATTGAGCAGCCAAATCCTCCGGTCTGAAAGTGGTTAAACAGGCTCTTTCATCATTACAACTGGATTATATGCAGCTACCTAATTAATTAGACAGTGGAAAAAACAAAAGGTTGCAGGAACATCCCCAGTATATAACCCCTCCTACTCCCAGATAGCCTCAATTAGACCAACACTAATAAGTTCTACCTAAAGCAAAAAAACAAAGTTTTGGTTAAAGTTGGGTTTAAAGTACACATTATACATATTGTCAAGCAACTATGTGGAATTTGTAGTTTTTTTTCCATTCATTTACTGGACAGCAAGTCCCAAAAATCACTGGTCCACCTGTTTCTAAAATGTTTATATTTTTTTTCTGTGAATTTGATTAGATTTAAACCAGTGGCGGCTGGTGCTCAAAAATTTTGGGGGGGGCGCAAACAAACCAATGATGGGGGTTATTATTATGGACACTGACACCAACGAGGGGGAGGCGGCACACAGCACACACCGGACACCCCACCAGTCCGATCCCTCCATAGACGCTGTGCTGATCCATCAGCAGCATTAGTATTCCCATCCCTGGTTGTCACAGTGTTCTCAGCCCCGGCCCCCGGCCATCACAGTGTTCTCATTCCTGGCCATCACAACAATTCCATTCCTGGTCGAAACAGCATTCCCATCCCTGGACATAACAGCAACCTCATCCCCAGGCATCACAAAATCCCCATCCCTGGCCATCTAAGCACCTTCTATCCCTGGCCAACATTAGATCTTCATCTGTGGTCATCAAAGCATATCCCATCCTTGCCCATCTAAGCACACCCATACCTGGTCATCGCAGCATCCCCATCCCTGATCATCATAGCATTTATATCTCTGGCTGTCTTGACACCCCCAATCCCTGGTCATCACAGAATCTCCATCTCTGGCCATTATAGTATTCCCATACCTGGCCATAACAGCTTCCCTGACCCTGGTCATCATAGTGTCCCCATCCCTGGCCATCAGAGCATCCCCATATTACTGGCCATCACAGTGCCCCCATTTCTGACCATAGTGTCCTTATCCCTGACCATGTATGGTACCCCTTGTCTTCTCCCAGCCTGCCATTGCTGGCCATGTAGGAGGGAGCAGGCTGACATCTGGTACCTCCATCCAGTACAACTTTCCCCCGGTATTCCTCCGATCAGACAGGGAACCCCCCCATGGCACAGCCAGCCATAGAGGAGACAGCAGCATTGGGATGTCCTCCATGACATGACAGGGCATGCCCTCCACTTACCGTCCTAGCTCAGACTCCAGCTCGTAGTAATGGGCCAAAGTGTCCCAACAACATGTGATCATGACCCGACTCAAGTTTGCAGATCAGTTCTGACTTCACTTGCTGCATGCTATTTTGGGTCAGCTTCAGAGTTAATCTCTTTTAATGCATGTCTACCAGTCTGGTATGACTGCCTATGCATGGTGAGTTCTACACAGGCAAGGTGGATGGATGGAATCGAGGGAATCCACCACTGTGTGTCACTGCACCGCTTACTTACCGGTGTGGTGGTCTGGTCCCGGATCGATCCGATTCCGGTCCGGTGACTCCGGTGACGGTCTCCTCTCCGCCGGTCCTCTCCGCTCTCTCCCGCCGTATCCGTCCACTAGGCACCCGACTCGTGACTGACGCACGCGACGTGACGTCAGCAGGGTCAGTATGGGGCCATGGGATGTCCTGGATGATGATTGGTCCAGGCTGTAGCCTGGACCAATCACAGCCAGGATATGAAAAAGTGGGGGTGTCCAATCGCAAACACTTGCGCCCAGGTTATGCCCCAGAACTTCAGAAGGCAGCCAATCGACGCCTCTTCTGGGACGTAACCCCACCCCCCCCCCCCCCCCCCAGCCACCAGTTCCTTCAGGCAGGCCGGCGAACCCAATTTTTTTTTTGGACAACTTTATTTGTTCCTTTTGTAATTTTTTTTTTTTCTAGGGGTAGGGGGGCGGCGCCCTGGCGCCCCCTATGCACAGGCCGCCACTGATTTAAACCCTAACTGAATGGCTTTTAGTTTGCTAAAGCACTGAAAAATAGGAACAATTTTCATTTTTTTTATAAAATACTTTAACACTTTATTTCATTCTGATCTCCTGTAGACTATTAGCAGCTACTTCATGTCTACATGTACCACTCGTGTGAAGGCTGCCTACAATTTCCCAGGGCTGCAATTTGATGGTGACAACAGTGGATCATTCCTGCATAATGTGTGTTGAAACACTATAGTGTTGTCTCCCTAGGAAGCCTATGTAACAGGGTGACAACCCAAGAACTCAATAGTAGATCGGGACAAAGCATTGTCACCCTGTAACAGAAAGTGCCTGAACAATGACCTTCATGAAAGATTCACCAGGTTATATTTAAATGAAAACTTCAGATTTAAGTATATTTCAAATGAGCTTTTAAATTACATTAATGGTTTTTAACTTTATATATGATTTTAATGATCAGATTTACATATATTTACTGTCTCTTTATTTAATGTAATACAAATTAGCTTTTAATACTTTGGTGTAAATTTCTTCTTGCACTGGGGATATTATTAGGTGCTATGGTACATTAAAATGCATGCCACATACTATATGCATCATCATAGGGGCAATGCACACTCACAGGTGAGGTTTACTCTATAGTACTGCTAATTATTCAGTGTATGTTCTATATGTGTCACCACGTCCTTGTTACATGCATTCTCGGATGATGGACCTCGAAGGCTGGGTGGGAAAAGAATAGGAAGAATGTCAGCTGTCTCCATCTGATAATGGCAATCATACATGGAAAGGGATGCTACGTAATCTAATTGAGCTTCTAATATTCTGCTGCCCTGTGAATTAGAATTGAATTCCAGCCATACATTTGGCAGTTTTGAAAACTTTTTTCCCCCTTTTAAACTACAGCAATCAACCACTGCTATTAAAGCAGAGCTCCACCCAAAAGGGGAAATTCCGCTTTAAGGCCTCCTCCCCGACTCCTGTTTGTGAAATGGAGCTTTTAGGGAGGAGGGGGGAGATGGTACCCGATTTTGACAGGTATCTGCTCCCACTTCCAGGCCGATCGCCTTAGGTGATCGGAAGTGGAAGTTCTCCTCCCCCCCTCCCTCCCCAAGTTTTCTGGGACACATGACAAGTCCCAGACAACTTTAGGACCAGTCACAGTGAGGAGCAGCGCCTCTCGCGCATACGCAGTGAGCACCCAGCTGTGAAGCTGCAAGCTGTAACAGCCGGGTGCCCATAGTAAAGATGCCGACGAGGGAGGACACAGGGAGAACACGAATGAGGTGAGAACACCGCTGGATCATGGGACAGGTGAGTGGTTGTTTTATTAAAAGCCAGCAGCTACAGTTTTTGTAGCTACTGACTTTTCATTTTCACTTAAGAAACAGGAGCTCCACTTTAAAGGAGTTGTAAAGTCTGAAGGTTTTTTTATCTTAATGCATTATTTTCATTAACCACTTAAGCCCCAGAAGATTTTACCCCCTTCCTGACCAGGGCCTATTTTGTGATTCGGCACTGCGTGACTTTAACGGACAATTGCGCGGTCGTGCGACGCTGTACCTAAACAAATTTGACGTCCTTTTTTTCCCACAAACAGAGCTTTCTTTTGGTGGTATTTGATCACCTGTGCGATTGTTTGATCATGCGCTATAAACAAAAAAAGAGCGTCAATTTTGCAAAAATAACAATATTTTTCACATTTTTTTATATTAAATTCCTCCAAAAAAATGTAAAAATCTAAACTTTTTAACATTTTAGGCTAATTTGTTTTCTGCTACATATGTTTGGTAAAAAAAATCGCAAAAAGCGTATTTTGTTTGGTTTGCGCAAAAGTTATTGCGTTTACTAAGGGAAAGATTTTTGTCATTTTTGTTGTTTTTTTAACGCGTAATGGCGGCAATCTGCGATTTTTTTGCGGGACTGCGACATTGCGGCGGACAGATCGGACCCTTGACTGACATTTTTGACACTTTTGGGGTTACCAGTGACATTACTACAGTAATCAGTGCTATACATATGCACTGTTACTGTAAAATGACACTGGCAGTGAAGGGGTTAACTTTTTTGAGAGGGAGGGGTTAAGTGTGTCCCTAGGGGCGTGCTTCTAACTGTGATTGGCTGTGGCTTGAGGTGTAAGAACAGTAATCAACGGTCCTACATAGCAGAACCGTATGATCACTATTCTTACACAGGGGAGAATGACAGGCGGCTTGTTTACATTAGCCGCCTGCCTTTCTCCCGGTGTAACGGACGATCGCTAGGGCCCGGGGACATCGGGGTCCGTGACCGAGCGGGAGCGCGCATCCGGTGGCGCACGCTCGCTCCCCAGAGCCTCACAGGCTAGTGACATACCCCTACGTCACATTACCTGTGAGGGGCTGACCGCCGCAGTATATGTATTTGCGGCGGTCGGCAAGTGGTTAAGATTAAAAACCTTCTGGGTGTAGCAGCCTTCCCAGGACCCCCAATACATACCTGAGGTCCTTCTCTGTCCAGCGATGTCCATGAGTCCCTCGGCCATCAGGGACTCTCCGTCCTGATTGGCTGGGACACAGCCACGGCAGCATTGGCTCCTGCGGCTGTCAATGAAAGTCAGTTAGCCAATCAAGAGAGAGAGGGAGCGGGGGCCGAACGGCAGCTCTGGGTCTGAATGGACACACAGAGCTGCAGCTCGGCTCGGGTGCCCCCATAGCAAGCTGCTTGCTGTGGGGGCACTCACCAGGAGGGAGGGGCCAGGAGCAGCAACGAGGGACCTGAGAAGAGGAGGATCCGGGTTGCTCCGTGCAAAACCAACTGCACAGAGGAGGTAAGTATGGACCACACAGTCCATGTTTGCTTGGAATCAATTGGCATCACAATGGTTTTGACTTGTTTCCACCACACCGTGGATTGTTTGGACACCTGATAGCTGTGGTTGAAATCTGATTAAAAACGTACTTCAATGCAACAGTATTGTCATGTGTATCACCACATTGGGATTTCTATAGCAATGAATAATGTTTTTAACATTGCTGTCACACAAAACAGGCTTTTGAAGTAGCAAACTAGATTTACGCCTAAATATTTAAACTGGCATTACTATTCTCTGGAAGAAAAGATCTCCTGGGAACACCAAACTGCATTCTACGTTATCACAACTTAAAAGTGCACACAGTACAAACATGAACATTTTGCTAATAAACATACTCCAAGGAGGCCACCTGATGAGTAGATCTAAAATTCACTGTGGCATCTGTTTTGCACACCAGACTGCTCAGCCAGATAAAACCCCCTGGGGCTGCCCATTTTATAGCATACTAAGCAGCCCTAATATGAGTCTGTGAAAATAAAGCCAGTGTGTTCCCTAGTTCCACCCCGATGCGCTTTCTGATAATAGCAATAATAATTAGTTATAGTGTGTGAGGAACTATTTATCCGTAAGAAAGTTTTAGTCACCTTTGTGCCTGCAAGAAAAACAGAAGCCTGTCTATAAAACCCCTTTTTTTCTCTTAAATTCTGCCAAAACAATACCTACTTGCTGCCAAATAATGTAATGAAGCAATGGCTCCAACCTCATGCAAATATGATAAATGTTGCAAACAGCTACACTAACACATCTGATGGGTTTTAAAGTGATATTAAAAGTTTTTTGTTTTGTTTTTTCCAAATAAAAAAAACATGTCATTCTTGCCTACTCCGTGCATGCGTTTTACACAGAGCAGCCCTGATCCTCTTCTTCTCGTGTCCCCCGTCAGAGCTCCTGGCTCCTCCCCTTTGACCAGTGACCCCAATAGCAAGCCACTTGCTGTGGGGGTACGAGTGCGTGCTCGCTCCCGAGCCCCGCTCTATGCGTCCATAAGACACATTGAGCTGCGGCTCAGCCCTGTTCCCCGCTCACTACTCATTGGCTCACTGGCTGTGATTGACAGCAGTGAGAGCCAAAGGCACCTGCTGCTGTGTGTCAGCCAATGAGGAGAGAGAGACCCGGGACAGCTGAGGCTCTCATGCACATCTCTGGATGGAGAAGGAACTCAGGAGAGTATTAGGAGATTGTGGTGGGGAGCAGGACACAGAAGGTTTTTTAAAATACCTTCAGCCTTTTAAACCACTTTAACTTTTTTAACCTCCAGTGCAGGGACATCTTCAGCAGATAATAACAGGAAGTGTGACCTGTTTTTATAAAAGTCTATTGGTGAGCTTTCTGTTATCCAGAGTTCTCCTTAATAATGTGAAGCTGTCATCCATTATAAAGGTTAAAAGGAAAAGCCTAGTATGTCAATTATTGTGTCTGATAGCCAGAAACAATACTTTGAACCCCATTGATCCTGGTTTAATTTCTTTATCAAGAGTAAACCCCTGACATTGGCACTAAGCCACTACAAGCGCTGCTCGTGAATAGAAAGTCCTGATAACTTCAGCCAGTTGGAGAACAATGGCATATCCTTTGTGTGATATGTTGGCATATAACATAATTATATCACATACTTTATGTGATATGTTGGCATATCACATAAACATATCCAACACCTTTCACCAGGGCTTTGTAAATCTTGGTATACACTAGTAGAATTTCAAAAGAAAATTTGTAAAACAATTATATGAAAATATGAAAGTAGTTCAAGATTTATCAATCAGTGTCCACCATCAAGTGGATATAGGAGGAGTCCCCTGTAGTGCATTTGCACATCCTTCCCAGCAAGGAGTATTATCTCCAAGGGTTAGAAAGGCTGGATTCATCTCTTTTTCATGGATAGTGTAGGACCCACTGATAATGGGGTACTTTGACGCAGTAGTGGGCTTGAGCACGATATGGCCATATGGTGGGACCAAACCCCCATTTTTATTTATGGATTGTCTTCAGATTTGGTAGTTATTTCTTTTGCATTTGCGCGCTATTCTTTTTTAATATACATGTCTTTTGGTTCATAGCTGCAGCAGCTTTAGAAATACATGGGTATGCTCCCCCAAAAAATTTTTTGCCTGTTTATTATGTATTCGGTCTGACCAGACTATCGAGGTTGAGCAACCCTCCCCACCCCCCCACACACACCTGTACTCAATCAGTGTCCACCATCAAGTGGATATAGGAGGAGTCCCCTGTAGTGCATTTGCACATCCTTCCCAGCAAGGAGTATTATCTCCAAGGGTTAGAAAGGCTGGATTCATCTCTTTTTCATGGATAGTGTAGGACCCACTGTTAATGGGGTACTTTGACGCAGTAGTGGGCTTGAGCACGATATGGCCATATGGTGGGACCAAACCCCCATTTTTATTTATGGATTGTCTTCAGATTTGGTAGTTATTTCTTTTGCATTTGCGCGCTATTCTTTTTTAATATACATGTCTTTTGGTTCATAGCTGCAGCAGCTTTAGAAATACATGGGTATGCTCCCCCAAAAATTTTTTTGCCTGTTTATTATGTATTCGGTCTGACCAGACTATCGAGGTTGAGCAACCCTCCCCACCCCCCCACACACACCTGTACTCAATCAGTGTCCACCATCAAGTGGATATAGGAGGAGTCCCCTGTAGTGCATTTGCACATCCTTCCCAGCAAGGAGTATTATCTCCAAGGGTTAGAAAGGCTGGATTCATCTCTTTTTCATGGATAGTGTAGGACCCACTGATAATGGGGTACTTTGACGCAGTAGTGGGCTTGAGCACGATATGGCCATATGGTGGGACCAAACCCCCATTTTTATTTATGGATTGTCTTCAGATTTGGTAGTTATTTCTTTTGCATTTGCGCGCTATTCTTTTTTAATATCAAGATTTATTTGATTTTGAAATAATTGGACTTTACCAAATGAAAACCACATACAAATTTATACAATCCACTGTGGTTGTCAACAAAGGTTGATTTGACCCCATTGATATCAGTGTTCCAGAGTGACAATTGAGCCTGAAGTGGAAAACTTTTTTGGGCCCAAATCCCACAACATATTAGATTTGTATTATATCATACACCAATTAGTAACCATTGTTCTTCAACTGGCTGGAGTTTCAAAGACTTTCTATTTATATGCACAGACCTGCTCACCTTCTTCAACAGCCTGCACACGCTTGAAAGGACTCACTCCAAAAAGATCCTCCACGAGTCAAGCTGCCACAGACCTACCCACCACTACCAATCCTAGTACTACATGTTCATTGCAAAACATCCGTACAACAATGGCACTCTCACTGCAGGGTTACAGGTTGTTTTGGGATTAGTCCCAAAGCTCTTAGTAGGAAAGTAAAAATGGCTTTAGAGAAGTTCACAGAGAAAGGTTTTCTGGCTTACTTAGGTAATATTTCTACTTTTTTTTATTAGTTTAAAAACTTTAGCACAGCTGACAGGTTCACTTTAAGAATCTGTCTTTCTAGAGGTTAGAGGCAAAGACTTAAAAAGGCCATCCCGTTATATACAGAGATTCCCCAATACACGAACCTGAGCAAACTTCAAAAGGCTGCCTTCACAGCACGATGCTGTCAAAGGAGAGAGATGAAAGACCTGTTTATGCTGTTGAATTTGTAATTTTAATAAACAGAGATGGTGGGGAATTTCCTATAATTAATGAAGCTTTCTCAGAGAAAAGCTCTTTGAAGAAAGACATCGTTCCTCGACAGCGGTACTGAACCAGGGATGACCCTTTGGGCTTTGATACTCGGGGGCTCTCTAGCGGGAGAGGAGAAAGGCAGAAACATTTTAACTTTGCTCTCGTTTGAAGTGTTTTAACTCCATTTTTTTAAAAAATTAATTATTCTAAGCTGTTTTTTTTCTCAGAGAATGGGTACAGGAACTTGACCACGCCCCCCCCCCTTTCCCCCAGACAAGGGGGTGGGATAGCACACTGCAGCAAATGGTAGGTATGGCCAAACTACACCAAGAGTGGGAAGGCCTTAAAGGCACATTAACAGAGTGCAGAGTTCAGGAGTGTGATACATGCAGACTCCAGGGCTTAGGAATGCACAGAGTGCAGAAATCAGGAGTGTTATGTACAAACTTCAGGGCTCAGAAGTGTGCTACATACAGAATGCAGGGTGCAGGAGTGCACAGAGTTCAGAACAGTATATCTGACTGGTCACTTTAAACCAAAAATTAGCCTCTCTTTCTCCCCAGATCGCCCCAATTCCCAGTACAGAGTTCTACTTCCACCTCCAAATCCCCATCCTGGACAGGATTGACATCCTCCATCTAGCACGAGCCCCCCATTCCCCCTCACAGTATAAAACCTCTTCCCCTGCCAGCACACCCCCCCCCCCCAGTCCCCCTAGCAGTACATAGTTAGTCAAGTTAAACAAAGACACAAGTCCATCTGGCACAACCAAAAAAAAAAACAGTAATGAAAACCCAACCATACAATCCCATATACAGTACACAATCCTAAACCCGCAGTTGATCCAGAGGAAGGCAAAAAAATCCCAGCAAAGCATGATCCAATTTGCTACAGAAGGGGAAAAAAATCCTTCCTGATCTCCTGAGAGGCAATCGGATGTTCCCTGGATCAACTTTACCTATAAATATTAGTACCCACTTATATTAAGTACACCAGGAAAGAATCCAGTCCATTTTTAAAGCATTCTAGTGAGCTAGCCAGAACCACTTTTGGAGGGAGTCTATTCCACATTTTCACAGCTCTTACGGTGAAAAAACCTTTCCATATTTGGAGACTAAATCTATTTTCCTCTAGACGTAAAGAGTGCCCCCTTGTCCTCTGTGTTGACCTTAAAGTGAACAACTCAACACCAAGTTCACTATATGGACCCCTTATGTATTTATACATGTTGATCATATCCCCCCTTAATCTCCTCTTCTCAAGAGAGAATAAATTCAGTTCCTCTAATCTTTTCTTATAGCTGAGCTCCTCCATGCCTCTTATCAGTTTGGTTGCACTTCTCTGCACCTTCTCCAGTTCCCCGATATCCTTTTTAAGAACTGGTGCCCAAAACTGAACTGCATATTCCAGGTGAAGTCTTACTAATGATTTGTACAGGGGCAAAATTACATCTCTCTCTCTGGAGTCCATGCCTCTGTTAATACAAGAAAGGACTTTGCTTGCTTTGGAAACCGCAGCTTGGCATTGCATGCTATTATTAAGCTTATGATCTACCAGAACACCCAGATCCTTCTCCGCTATGGATTCCCCCAGTTCTACTCTGCCTAGTATGTATGATGCATGCATATTCTTATCCCCCAAGTGCATCACTTTACATTTATCAACATTAAACCTCATTTGCCACATAGTTGCCAATGAAACAGTGCATTGAGGTCAGCTTGTAAGTTTAAGACATCCTGTAAAGAAGCACTGCAAAGCTTGCTGTCATCTGCAAAGACTGGATTGGTACTTTTAATCCCAGACCCTATATAATTTATAAAGATATTAAAAAGTAAAGGTCCCAACACTGAACCTTGGGGTATACCACTGATAACCTTAGACCATTCAGAGTAAGAATCATTAACCACTACTCTTTGAATTCTAAACTGATCTTACCAAGCCTGTAGACTTTACCTTACACATCAGCCGTGTGTGGGGAACTGTGTCAAACACTTTTGCAAAATCCAAGTATACTACATCCACAGCCACCCCTCTGTCCAAGGTTTTACTTACCTCCTCATAAAAAGAAATCAGGTTTGTTTGACAACTTCTGTCTTTCATGAATCCATGCTGTCTGTTGCTTAAAATATTTTTTTTCAGCAAGAACTCATCTATGTGGTCTTTTATTAAACTCTCCAGTATCTACCCGACTGTAGAAGTTAAACTAACAACCCCTCACACCCCTAAACTTCTAGTAGCATTTAATTTTATTCCCTAACCCTAAACTCAACACTCAAACTAATTCCCTAAACACTAAACCCTATTCTAATATCAAACCTAACACTCAGAATATTCTTGTAAACCTAAACTCAGCACTCAGCCTAATTCCCTAACTCTAAACTTCATCCAAACTCCTAGCCCAATACTTAATCGATTATCTTAATCCTAAACTTTGCATTTAGTGATACCCTAACCCTATTCCTAACCCCTAATCCAAAATGTAATCTATTCTCCTATCCCTAAACACAAACTCAACACTCAGCCTAAACCTCAATCTAACCTATGAACACTCAGTCAAAAGGTCTAACTCTAAACATATGCCCCAATACTCTAAAGTGTTTCTTAATATAACTCCTCAATTAAAACCCTTTCATCCAAAATAACACATATATGCGGCCCCACTGTACTGGGCTGCACTGCACTGTACGCGATCCCAGCACAGAGACTGAGGTCTCACAGAGAGCCCTGGGCCCCATACTAATGATCGGGACCCCAAACTCCTGATTCTGGGTTTACCTTATTGTTGTAGTAGCCTGATTGGCTACCATAGAGATCCGTCACAGTGAAGCCTGCCTCTGTGTTTCTCTTTTTGTGAATGGAGAGGAAAGATACAATATATCTTGCCCTTCCCTTGCAGAGAGGGGAAAAAAAGTGTGTAAAAAATAGATAAATAAATAAATAAAAAATAAATTGAAAAATAAAGAAAAAATACCTAGATCAAGGTTTGATCTAGGTCAGTGCCAGGGTTAGTGTTTGCATCAGGTAAGGGTCAAAGGTCAGTATCAGGGTCAGTATATTTTGGGCAAAATGTATTTTATTTTTTTTAAATTAGCTTCAGTGTCAGTTTGTTTTAGGTAGGACAAAAAAAAGAACAAAATGAGCAACTCTTGATTGTGGGCTGTATTACAGGTACAAACAACAAATAACATACACATGTGTAGTATCCCTGCAATCATAAGGAGCAGGATCATTTACTTTGGGTTGTTCTTTGGTGGTAGGTTATGGTGGTAACAAAAAATAAACAGCTAAAACAAAAAAAAAATATTATTTTTCTACTATTTTGGGCTATTTTTTCTTTGATTATAAGAAAAAAAATCTGGGAGATATCCATAACCATTTACTACCAAATGAAAGCACAATTTGTCCTGAAAAAACAAAGGTATAATCCACTTGGATGCACAAAGCAGCTATGATGATATGTAAGGTTTTGCTAACACATGTCAAAGTTGCAAAATTGTGCTTAGGCATTAAGATCTGTTTTACCCTTAGTAAGGGGTTAACATGTAATCTAATTTTCTGAATTGAAACTTAACACTCATCCTAAAGCCTAGTACACACTAGTAGTTTTTTTTTGGTTCCCCTCAGCAGGGCTGAATAAAAAAAAATGAACAGCTCCAGAGGAGCCACTGTACTAACCATGTGATGTTAGTACAGCGATCTCCCCTGCTGTTCTATTGTGTTCAGCCAGGAGGACTGCCCCCCTACCAGAACACTCTGGTCAGCGCTCTCAGCCATTGGCTGTGAGCACTGATTGGGAGCTGATCAGTAGACCTTTTTTCAGGCATGCTCCATTGACAAAAGCTGGCCGAATGGCTGCAGTACACACAAGCTGAAAGTCGGCTAGTTTCTATTGAACCAGCCGATGTCGCCCGACATTTGGCCCATGTCTACTAGACTTTATTCCCTAAACTTTATCCTAAATCCACACCTAACACTCAGTTTACTTGTCTAACCCTAAACTCCAGTAAAGAGGGAAAACTTAAGGCAATGCGCCCTATGAAATATGTACAAATGACTTAGCTGTCAACTCTGCCTGTGGACAAGAACAAGTTTGTAAAATCTCCCTCTGGGTTGTTTTTGATAGAAATACCCTTGCTATTTAGAACTGTGCCTATATGCCATATAATTATTTATACTAACTGAAGGAATCTAATTTGTCTACGACATTCAAGCATACGCTAAGGAATCATCAGCTTTAAAAATGCAGAAAGAAAATATATACTCTGATTTTAGTAACAAGGTAGCACTGTAAATCATTTTAAAGTCTTGGTTTCTATGCAAAGTCATGGTCCTTTCACACGGGCTTTCTGATCAGGTCCGCCTGTAAGTTTTTCCAGGCAGACCTGATCGGATGCTCCATGCACCCCTATGTCCGCTGACACCCGCTTCTATCCGATCCTGTCCATGAAATCCCAAAGATTTCCATCCATCACCTGGCCCCTTCCGTTCCAATCCTCCAGACAGATAAAAAATAGGGTTTCCATCCGTCTGAATTTCATGGACAGGATCGGATAGCAGTGGGTGTCAGCGAACATGCCACCCCTGATATCCGCTGCTCCTTAGGGGTGCATGGAGCATCTGATCAGGTCTGCCTAAAAAACTGACAGGCGGACCTGATCGGAAAGCCCGTGTGAAAGGACCCTAAGCCTTCCCAAAATGAGAAAGGGCTTCTGGGTAAATAATAAATTCTGTCTGAGATGTTTCTAAGTTAATGGTCTGTTCACTGGATCTATAAAGGCCATTGCTGAATCAAGACACAAGACCATGCACAGTACTGTTTCAGCATGTGAAGCTACAGCCATTGGTAGAATCAATGCCTGATTTTTTTAAATTGCATTTAGCATTGCAGTAAAGTCACCTCTCTGGCTCTTCACATGCTTAAGAGCATTCTTAGCAAAGTCCTAATGGGACATGATAGGCCAAAACAAATATTTAGCTGACCTTTAAATATGTATTTTAGCTCAACAGCCACTGGGTCATGCTCTTTCTCTTTCCTGGACTGGGGCACACATAGAGCTGCTAATATAGAACCTCTGAAATCTATCGTATTATTCTTCATAATCAGAATAATCTGACTCGATTTTACTGTCTGTGCTCGTCTGCAGTTTTGTCTTTCTTCATGTTCCCTGTGGCTTTCCGAGCAAACTGGAGCTTGTCAGCTCTAATTTTATCAAAGGAGCTCGGAGATCCCAATGAGCAGTTCACACGCTTTGCTATGCTGCGCATTGCTCGATAGACACATCTATCTAAAGGAATCCACTATTTCTTTGAAATGAACATTGCTCCATTTATGACAGGTTAAAGTAACATATGTGGCCCTTTAACTCTTCCCCTCGTTATTGGAAGTGCCAAGCAGCCCATATGCTGCGCCCAAAGTTCTCTCTCTGAAGTTTCCAGGCTATTTTTATCATTCGGCACAATGAAACAACTTCTGACGGCCTTGATGCGAGGGATCAAAGAAGGGACGGATAGCCTCTGCTTAATAAGAAATACGCTACAACTGAGAATAAAAAAACGTAGTTATTGTGAAATGATCAGAAGAAGCCGCAAGATTTGGTGCAGGATCTGCAACACTTTGCAGCCACTTGTAATGCTGGAAATGTAGTATGTAGAGAGAAAAGCATTATGGCTGCAATTGTCCAAACCACATCATAACCACAATTATCTTTTTTCATATACTGTATATATACAATGCTGACATATTATGAAGTGCTTACAGAGGACAAACAGGTTGACAGGCAGAAAGACATTCTCATTAGTCCTTATCCCTTACAATTCAGTATTCATGGTGAGGCCAGTTTGGTGAAGTACCATTAACTTGCCAGTGAGCTTTTGAAACATCTGGGGGAAATTTGCAAAACCACAGGTAGGACACACAAACTTTGTGCAGACAGTGTTACTAGGATGTTATCCAAGACTCACAGCTGTAAGGCAAGGGTGCGAACCACCTAGCCACCATGCTATACAATAGAATGCTGACTCTGTCCTGTCTAGTACATAGTCTAGGTATCAGATGGAGGAGCAGATAGGGTCCTGGAGCCGAAATATCGGGACCACAAATGAAGGTGCAACCAGCAAACTCAGGGGACAACAAATATGTAAATGATTCACGGTTAGAAGTAGTAGGTCGGAAGCCAAAAGGGAGCATAGTCCAAAAAAGAGGTCAGGAGTGAGCCATGTTTAAAACTGGAATCCATGCAATCCAAAGGGGAGATCCGGAAAGCGGTGAAGAGTGAGCCGAGTTCGATAACCAGAGTCGATACAATCCAAAGGGGTGATCCGAAGAGTGGTCAGGGAAAGCCAAGGTCAGCAACTAGAAGTAAAACATTAGCAACAAACAAAATAGGAAGCCAAACCTATACTAAGGCGCGAGTAGGAGGTGGAAGAGGGTATTTCTAGGTCACAAGATAGGTAACTTACTACAGCTGGCCACTAGGTGGAGAAAGAGACACACGTCCAAAGGTAGAAGATAATGAGAAGCTTGCCCAAAACTGGAATCATCCAGTGGCCCAGGCAGCACGGAAACAACCCAGCAAACACCCGATTACAAGATCGACTCCCAGCCAAGGCGTGACAGTATCCGCCACACAAAGAAGCCCCCAGGGCTACTTGGGTTTTCGGGGGATGTTTATCGTGAAACAAACTTACAACCTGCGACGCATGAACATAGCAAGCAGGGACCCAAGTCCTTTCAGCAATGGAGTAGCCCTTCCAGTCCACTAGATATTGTAATTGCCTACCCCTGCGTCTGGAATTTAGTATATTACTAATCTCATATTCCTGATGGCCATCAACCGAGACAGGAGGGGGGCGTGAAGAGGGTAGAGAAAACCTATTCTTTAAAAAGGGTTTCAACAAGGACACGTGAAACATATTGGGTATACGTAAGTGTGCGTGTAGACGAAGTTTATAGTCCACTGGGTTAACCTGACAAAGCATGCAGAAGAGTCCTGTGTATTCAGGGCCTAATTTGGGAGACAGCTGTTGCAGCTTGACATTTCTAGTAGATAACCACACCAGTTAGTTGAGACGATAGCGAGGTGCGGGTCACCTGTGACGGTCAGCGTACCCCTGGTACCTACGAATGGAATGAAGTAGTACCTTCCTTATGTCTTTCCAGTGTTTAGTTAACCTAGCTACAATGTGGGCATGCGCGGGAACTCCTATCGGAGTAGATTGAAAGGGTAAAACCTGGGGCTGGTAACCAAAAGCAGCTTGAAAAGGGGAACATTTAATAGAAGAGTGCCGTTGAGAGTTGTGCGCTAATTCAGCTAGGGACAGCTTTTCACTCCAGTTATCCTGTTCTGCATTAACATAGGCCCTCAAAAAGGTTTCTAAATCTTGATAAACCCTCTTAGTTTGGCCATTAGATTGGGGGTGGGGGGGGGGTTGATACTCAGATGCTTGCAAATGGCTCTCCAGAATGACAATATAAATTGGGGTCCTCAGTCGCTAACCATATCGACAGGGATCCCGTGTAAACAAATGACGTTGTCAATAAATGATAAGCCCAAGCTCAGGGCCGAAGGTAGGGCCAGTAGAGGAATAAAATGTGCCAGTTTCGAAAAACTGTCTACTACTACCCAGATGACAGTATTCCCTTTAGAGGCAGGCAAATCTATGATGAAGTCCATACTGATATGTGTCCAGGGAGCATGAAGGACAGGCAATGGTAAAAGTAGACCTTGGGGAGCAACTCGAGGGGTTTTGATGGTTTCACAAACAGTGCAAGTTTTAACAAAAGCTAAAATTTCTTTGTTAAGGGTGGGTCACCAAACTAGCATTTTTAGGCGTAAAAGAGTTTGTTTACCATCCAGGTGCCCAGAAATCCTTTGTCCATAGGCCCATTGCAAGACTTCCTTAAATAGTCCCGGAGGAACATTTAAGGTATTAGGCGAAATCGAAAGATTAGTAGGGACGTGAACAGGTTCCTTTGCAGGATGGTGTCCAGTTGAGCAATGATTCATTCTGGAGGGCCTATTTAATCCAGAGAACTTTGAGGAATCTCACAAGAGAATTGCCGAGACAGAGCATCAGTCGTGGTGTTTCTGGTGCCTGGGATGTAAGTCACAACGAAGTTAAACTGAGTGAAAAACTGAGCCCAGTGGGCTTGCCTGGGATTCAATCTTTGGGCTTTCTCTAGGTAAGTCAAGTTCTTATGATCAGTCTGAGCTACAATCGAAAGTTCAGTACCTTCAAACAAGTGTCTCCACTCGGAGAATGCCAGTTTAATGGGCAAAAGCTCACAATTCCCAATGTCATAATTTTGTTCAGCGAAAGAAAACTTCTTTGAAAAGAAGGCATTTGTAACTTGTTGGTAGTGTGGTCTCATAGTAATAATATCACTCCGGAGGCATCAACTTCCAAGACATATTGGGCAGAAGGTTGCTGATGGTGAAGAATGGGTGCAGAGCAGAAGACAGATTTGAGGCGGTCAAAGGATTCTAAAGCTTCCGGAGGCCACAGAGAACAGTTAGCTCCTTTCTTAGTGAGGGTCCAGATGGGGCCAGGATCTTGGAAAAGTTTTTAATGAACTTCCGATAGTTACAGAAGCTGATAAAACATAGTTACATAAACCCAACCATACAATCCCATATACACAATCCTATACCCGTTGTTGATCTAGAGGAAGGCGAAAATAAACCTCAGCAAAGCATGATCCAATTTGCTAAAGCAGGGGAAAAAAATTCCTTCCTGATCCCCCAAGAGGCAATCGGATATTCCCTGGATCAACTTTACCTAAAAAAAATTTTAATACCCATTTATATTATGTACACCTAGGAAAGAATCCAGACCTTTTTAAAAGCAATCTAGTAAGCTAGCCAGAACCACCTCTGAAAGGAAGTCTATTCCACATTTTCACAGCTCTTACGGTGAAGAAACCTTTCCGTATTTGGAGACGAAATCTGTTTTTATCTAGACATAAAAAGTGCCCCCTTGTCCTCTGTGTTGACCTTAAAGTGAACAACTCAAAACCAAGTTCACTATATGGTCCCCTTATGTATTTATACATGTTGATCATATCCCCCCTTAATCTCCTCTTCTCAAGAGAGAATAAATTCAGTTCCTCTAATCTTTTCTCATAGCTGAGGTCCTCCATGCCCCTTATCAGTTTGGTTGCCCTTCTCTGCACTTTCTCCAGTTCCCCGATATCCTTTTTAAGAACTGGTGCCCAAAACTGAACTGCATATTCCAGATGAGGTCTTACAAATGATTTGTACAGGGGCAAAATGATATATCTCTCTCTGGAGTCCATGCCTCTGTTAATATATCTCTCTCTGGAGTCCATGCCTCTGTTAATACAAGAAAGGACTTTGCTTGCTTTGGAAACAGCAGCTTGGCATTGCATGCTATTATTAAGCTTATGATCTACCAGAACACCCAGATCCTTCTCCGCTATGGATTCCCCCAGTTCTACTCCACCAAGTATGTATGATGCAATCTTTGGGCTTTCTCTAGGTAAGTCAAGTTCTTATGATCAGTCTGAGCTACAATCGAAAGTTCAGTACCTTCAAACAAGTGTCTCCACTCGGAGAATGCCAGTTTAATGGGCAAAAGCTCACAATTCCCAATGTCATAATTTTGTTCAGCGAAAGAAAACTTCTTTGAAAAGAAGGCATTTGTAACTTGTTGGTAGTGTGGTCTCATAGTAATAATATCACTCCGGAGGCATCAACTTCCAAGACAAATTGGGCAGAAGGTTGCTGATGGTGAAGAATGGGTGCAGAGCAGAAGACAGATTTGAGGCGGTCAAAGGATTCTAAAGCTTCCGGAGGCCACAGAGAACAGTTAGCTCCTTTCTTAGTGAGGGTCCAGATGGGGCCAGGATCTTGGAAAAGTTTTTAATGAACTTCCGATAGTTACAGAAGCTGATAAAACATAGTTACATAAACCCAACCATACAATCCCATATACACAATCCTATACCCGTTGTTGATCTAGAGGAAGGCGAAAATAAACCCCAGCAAAGCATGATCCAATTTGCTAAAGCAGGGGAAAAAAATTCCTTCCTGATCCCCCAAGAGGAAATCGGATATTCCCTGGATCAACTTTACCTAAAAAAAATTTTAATACCCATTTATATTATGTACACCTAGGAAAGAATCCAGACCTTTTTAAAAGCAATCTAGTAAGCTAGCCAGAACCACCTCTGAAAGGAAGTCTATTCCACATTTTCACAGCTCTTACGGTGAAGAAACCTTTCCGTATTTGGAGACGAAATCTGTTTTTATCTAGACATAAAAAGTGCCCCCTTGTCCTCTGTGTTGACCTTAAAGTGAACAACTCAAAACCAAGTTCACTATATGGTCCCCTTATGTATTTATACATGTTGATCATATCCCCCCTTAATCTCCTCTTCTCAAGAGAGAATAAATTCAGTTCCTCTAATCTTTTCTCATAGCTGAGGTCCTCCATGCCCCTTATCAGTTTGGTTGCCCTTCTCTGCACTTTCTCCAGTTCCCCGATATCCTTTTTAAGAACTGGTGCCCAAAACTGAACTGCATATTCCAGATGAGGTCTTACAAATGATTTGTACAGGGGCAAAATGATATATCTCTCTCTGGAGTCCATGCCTCTGTTAATATATCTCTCTCTGGAGTCCATGCCTCTGTTAATACAAGAAAGGACTTTGCTTGCTTTGGAAACAGCAGCTTGGCATTGCATGCTATTATTAAGCTTATGATCTACCAGAACACCCAGATCCTTCTCCGCTATGGATTCCCCCAGTTCTACTCCACCAAGTATGTATGATGCATGCATATTCTTAGCCCCCAAGTGCATAACTTTACATTTATCAACATTAAACCTCATTTGCCACATAGTTGCCCAATGAAACAGTGCATTGAGGTCAGCTTGTAAGTTGGAGACATCCTGTAAATAAGTTATTCCACTGCAAAGCTTGGTGTCATCTGCAAAGACTGAAATGCTACTTTTAATCCCAGACCCTATATCATTTATAAAGATATTAAAAAGTAAGGGTCCCAACACTGAACCTTGGGGTACACCACTGATAACCTTAGACCATTCAGAGTAAGAATCATTAACCACTACTCTCTGAATTCTATCTTTTAGCCAATTTTCTATCCAATTACAAACTGATCTTTCCAAGCCAGTAGATTTTACCTTACACATTAGCTGTGTGTGGGGAACTGTGTCAAACGCTTTTGCAAAATCCAAGTATACTACATCCACAGCCACCCCTCTGTCCAAGGTTTTACCTATCTCCTCATAAAAAGAAATCAGGTTTGTTTGACAACTTCTGTCTCTCATGAATCCATGCTGTCTGTTGCTTAAAATATTTTTTTCCAGCAAGAACTCATCTATGTGGTCTTTTATTAAACTCTCCAATATCTTCCCGACTATAGAAGTTAAACTAACAGGTCTATAATTACTTGGCAAAGACTTTGGTCCCTTTTTAAATATAGGCACCACATTGGCCCTACGCCAATCCAGTGGTACTATTCCAGTCCTTAACGAGTCCCTAAAAATTAGAAACAGAGGCTTAGAAATGACAGTGCTCAGTTCTTTTAGGATGTGTGGGTGGATGCCATCTGGTCCAGGTGCTTTATCCACCCTTATTCTGTCTAAATATTTCTGGACCATATTACTTTTGAGTCATTGTGGATCATTTGGGGCTGTGTCAATACTGTCCTCATTATGGTTGGACATTGGAGATCCTTCAAGGTGGAAGGTCTGGGCCATTGTAGAATGGCATTGAGCTTCCTGGAATCCATTTGGAAACCCGTGGAAGAGATTATGTATCTTAAGAAAGGTTTTTCCATATTTTAGAAGGAGCACTTGTAAAGTTTGGCATATAACATGTACGCTCTTAGACGTAGGAGAACCGTGCATACGTGACTACATTGGAGCCATAGGTTCTTGGAGTGGATTAGTATATCGTCTAAATAGACGACAATAAATCATCGAGAAGGTCTCTGAATATATAATTCACAAACTCTTGGAACAGGGCAGTGACATTACAAAGTCCAAATGGCATAACAAGGTATTAAAGGCAGTCTTCCACTCGTCTCCTGACTTTATTCTAATCAGATTGTATGCAGAGCGAAGATCCAGTTTGGTAAAGATCATAGATCCTTGAATGCGGTCAAAAAGTTTGGTACTGAGAGGAAGAGAATACCGATTCTTTATCGCAATATGATTGAGGGCTCTTAAGTCGAAACAGGGTCTGAGTCCGCCATCTTTCTTCTCCACGAAGAAGAAGCCTGCACCCACGGGAGAGGTAGAGGGCTGAATAAATCCTTTCCTAAGACAGTCCTCAATGTATTCCTCCATTGCCTTAATCTCTGCAAGGCTAGGAGGATATGTCTTACCCCTGGGAAAGGGAGACCCTGGAAGCAGATCAATGGCACAGTCATAGAGGCGATGTGGCGGAAGCATCTTTTTCAGAAAACACATCGGCAAACTCAGCATAGGTGAAGGGTACCACAGAGTCCAACGACACCTCATGAATGGAAACATTATTATGTACTACCTTGCGGAGACAGTGGGCAAGACAGGAGGAGTTCCAGGTGGAAATTTGACCCAGGGACCAGTTAATAGACAGGTTGTGTTCACATAGTCACGTGAACCCGGGAATTACTGGGTGTTTCGTGGGACAAAATGACGTCAAACGTTAAGATTTCTTGAAACAATGCATCCATTAGGACAGAGAGTGGTTTGGATTTGTGGGCAATAAGCCCATTGCCCAGAGGATCCCCACCAAGAGTCGTTACACAAAGTGGAAATTTCTTAGGAACGGTAGGATTTTTAAGTCTTTTAACCAGTGCTGTGTCAAGGAACACACCGCTAGCACCAGAATCAATAAAGGCTGTGGTGGAATAGCACTGGTATGTCCAGGATAGGGAGATAGGAATTAATAGCCTCGCTTGAGGAGCAGTCAGATTTCTGTTTCCACCAATATGGTTGGTGTACGCCACCGTGGTGTTGTCAAGCTGAATCTGGATTGGATGACTCTCCAGCGGTGGAGGAGGACAGTGATCCACTTTGCGAGGGTTATATTATCTATTGCGCTCCCTCTCAGCTCAACCTTCAGATAAGTGAGCGTCTACCCGGATACATAGATTAATAAAAATCCTCCAGAGATATAGGGATCTCTCAGTAGGTCAATTCATCCTTAATGCGTTCAGCTAGACCCCTGCAGAAGGAAGCCTTAGGGCGTTATCACCCCAGGAGGTGTCAGCTGCTAATGTGCGGAAATCAATAGCATAAGACACTACCGTGCGTTTACCCTGATGTAAATCCAAGATACTAGACTCCGCTGCAGACACCCTGCCAGGAGCGTCAAAAATGCTTTCAAAAGTTTCAGTAAAAGGCGGAGAAGTCATTAAGTAGAGGAAACTCTTTCTACAGAAGAGGTGACACCCAGGTCAAATCTTTGCCTTTAAGTAAGGAAATTAAAAAAGTCACCTTGGCTTGAGCAGAGACAAAAAGAGGGCTGATTCCTAAAGTGCAATCGGCAATGATTAAGAAAACCCCGGCAATCAGAAGGGTTCCCATCGTACTTTTGAGGAAGGGGTATCTAGTTTCTCCTCCAACAACTTTACCTGGTTGGCCTGCTTACCGATTAGTTGTAACTGAAGAGAGGCCTGCCAGAGACACCAACCGCCCCTCTGGTTTCCAGACCAGTAGTCTTGTTCTCCCGGTATCAGGTGGAGGAGTGGATAGGGTCCTGCAGCCGAAATATCGGGACCACAAATCACAAATGACGGTGCAACCAGCAAACTCAGGGGACAACAAAGATGTAAATGACTCACAGTTAGAAGTAGTAGGTTGGAATCCAGACCCCAAGGAAGAGAGTTACTGGAGTTTACTAGTCTGAATAAATTCTATTAGCTGACCAAAAAATGACCAGCAACCATCTGTTCACATCTTCACTACAAGTCAACAATCCAACCCTGAGATGAAATATCAGTCCACATGATTTCTGGGGGTCCCTGATAGCATTTATGAGGTAAGGGGGTGCTACAGTATTAGCTGTCATAAATTTCTACTTACAGTATTAGCCGTTGTAAATTTCTACTTAGTACAAGCCAAGAGCAAAATTTTGATGAACGGTTAAAAAAAGGTAGGTGCTGGTAATAAGCATTTTAAAAGGGATGGGTCCTGTTTAACTAGAAAGAAGGCTACAGATATGAGTTTTAAAGGATCTAAAAAACCTTTTAAAGTTTCTTGTTTATTTCTGGATGTTGGGTGCCTGGTGACTCACCAGACGAAGTACCTGTGGATATAGTTGCCTCTGGCATCGCTGTTCTCTGTCTAGTTCAAAACAGTGCTGCAGAGTTCCTGTGAGCCGAGCTCTCTGGATGGAAACACGAGGTGACGTCTCTTCACTGGCTGCAGGCGATACGAAAATATTCATCAAGTAATTGTGCAGGATTACACAATGTCTACATCAAATGTAATATGTTTCCTGCTTCAAGTTTTTTCATCGCATTATGATGAAACCATTACCACTTCTATATCAAAATTCTAATTTTTCATAGACAAGAGGAATATGACTCAGTAGCATGAGCTCAGTAGTGAGACCTGATTGTGGTGAACGCACAATTTGTGGGATGGCCTGTACAGTACATTAATCTTCTGTTTTCTTTTAGAGCTTTGGGTTTGCTTTATCAGCCTTGCTGTATATAATCACTATGTTCCCAACTGTCTTTATTTTGGAAACAAAAAAACAAAACAATTAACAAAAAAAACAATTAATCAAAACAATTAAAACAATTAATCAAAACAATCAAAACAATTAATCAAAAAAACAAACAAAAAAAAAAAACAATTAACCTAACCCTATAATGGACATTTGAGTGGCTTTAAAAGTTTGCATGAATACATTGTCAAAAATGGCAGAAGTCCTTGGTCTCCAGCATGGTGACTCTGCCTAAGCTGAGATACTGTGATCAGTTTGCTGTAGCATTTGCTCAATTCAGTGCTCGGACGAAAATATTGCCACATTGTAGCTAGTCACAAGCTGAGAGATTGCAGCAGACATTAGAACCATATTTATGTACTTATTTATCCCCCCACCCTTTTTTTTTCCTTTTTCCTCCTCTTCCCTATCATCACCAATTCCCCTCCACTCACATCTTTTTGGCATTTCTGCCTCTCGACTGTCACCCCCATTCGTTTAATTCACTTGATTTGATTGACTTGGTTAATGTGGATTTTTTTTAACTCACACTATTGCCCTGTCATGCCTTTGTATCATGTTACTCTGGCTACTTCCGTGCTATACCATCTAAATAAATAAAAATAAATAAATGTCCACAATTCTTATCTTTATATGCCCATGAAACAGATTGAATAAGAAAAAAAAATATTTAGCGAATGTCATATTTATTGCTTTAGAAAGGTAGCTTCATCCCTGAAGGAGCTGCTTGTTTAGATGAGTCCCCTGTTCCTGGCCTTGACCTGTTCAAAGTCCTGAGCCCTTCTGACACACCCAACTGAGTGTTCAAACCCACAATATTGCAACAAAATTACCAGTATTAGTAATGAATGCCAGCAACAATACAGCTTCAAGAACACACTTACACCAGGATTGCTAAAAAAAAAAAAATACAAATCTAATTGTATTGTAAGCAGTACATTTAAGAAAATAAAGAAAAACATGTTATAGGTAGCAATAAGAGATTAACCTGTTATCCAGATTAGTGTAAACTAAGACAGCTCCACCCATAGTGCAGCTATGATCAGAGAATGTAAGGAAGTAACAACTCTAAGGTGATTAATCTGCACTAACAGTGACTGTTCAGCCTAGAGCAGTCTGGTTAATTCAGCTGTAGAGAAAAGACAGGCGCCACTCTAAGTGCAGTAGGAAGGTTTTAATAAAATATGGCAATATACACCAATGTACTCACAATTGAGCAAGTATGGAAAGCATCATGCAGTTGTGTGTGATGTCCGTCCGTGGGACAAGTAAGTCAGGGTGGCTCCGGCGGTCTCAGATCCTCAGCTGCAGCCGATGGGTGTCGGCGCTTCCTGGTAGCTGGAACGCAGGGGTAACATCCGATGTCACTTCCTGGTTGTGACGTGATGGCGCAGGCGGCGACGCGTTTACGGAGCTTGCGCTCCTTCCTCAAGCCTGAGAGTGGCACCTGTCTTTTCTCTACAGCTTCCCTCCAGTTCCCTTCTTACTTGCAGCAGAGCAGCCTTCAGTGCCAAGGATTTTTGTATACATATGGACTTAGGTATGGACTTTTACATGTGTATATGTGTATTAGACACTTATATATTTTAAGGTAGAAGTCGCTGGCTTCCTTCTGTTTCACTTGCGCCAGTATATATATATATGTTGTTTGGTTAATTCAGCAACTGCTTAACAGGAAAAACAGCTATAATTCAATAAGGTGAGGATCAAGCCAATCAGGCCAGTTTCAAAGAAGGAGCAGTCTTTAAGAGTTTCTTCTGCTGGCTTTCGATGGGGCCCTTTATTAGAATTGGTGCACTTTATCTTGGTCTCAAACAGATTTTGAATAACAAGAATACAGAGGTAGCTCTGGAGTAGTCCTTTCTTTCTTCTAGATAAGGAAGAGTATTGCTCAACAGGAATAGTTTAGCTTAATGACAGGTTTGAGCTAGCACGAATGCAGTGTTAGTTTAGCGATACGGGAGCTGTCTAAAGTGTATTAATGTAATTCTCATTCTGCCTTCAGTAATACAGGTCTTCAACCAGTAACACGTGTGGGCCCAGGGCCCTCTCACCATCCCAGGATGGTGCTGACAAGTTTCAGGAGCTGCAAGTGGCACTCAGAAGTGAACTGCCGTGGCCTTTTGAATGCAGGTCTTACTGAGGCTGTGTCCCACAAAGGCTGTAGGTCCAGCTGCAGAGGTCTTCTCTCTCTCTCAGCCCTGTGCCAAGTGCCCTAAACGTTTCCGGGCAAAGCGAGAAATTGTCTACCACCCCACCTTCGCAGTCTCCTTGTTACTTGGAACCTGTAGTTCTTACTCCTTGCATTGTACCGTTCTCCCTGCCTTTTTAAAATTACACCTCCCAGTGTGCAAAGAAACAGCTCTGCATGCCTCAGAAGTGGATTGGTCAAAAGGGGCTTACAGCCAGGAGCAGGTAGAAGAGAGTAGGGGGAGGGACATTATTACAATGTTCATGCCGCAGTGACCGTAGCCATTGACACCCTGCTAAAGAAATATGCCCCAAAGTTTTCACTTTTAAATTCATTTTTATTTAGCCATCCCCAAAAGGACCAGATCATTCTGTGCTAATACTGGCAAATTGCAATCCCCATAGCAGGATGGGGAATTTTTCTTGAATAAATAAATTACTTTCTAGTGTATGTGTTTTTAAATTGGTAAAGTCCATTAATTCCAAAATCAAATGTTATAGGCAAACAAAAATTTTCAAATGACAAACAAATGTTCTGAGAATATTTGTATGAATTTTTCTAAGACTTTTAGTTTGGAATTCTATCCATCTATGGCTAGCTTAACCACCTCCCGCCCACTGTATAAACAAATGACAGCAGGGCAGGGCGGCTCTTGTTCTGGGAAGACATGATATGACGTCAAACCAGTTTAGCCACAATCGTGCCACAACACGGCCCTGATCCCAGCAAAGAGCCGCTGCTCTTTACCCATGTTTATCGGCTCTTCATGCCTTACACTGACAGAGTGTGAGGTGCGGAGAGCTGATCAGCCGCATCTCCTCACAGAAGAGAAGTGTAAAGGTAATCAGGGCACTGATTATCAGTGCCCTGATTACAATGCAGCCTTAACAGTGCCCCTCAGTGATGCCACTCTATGCCCATCAGTGACACCAGTATGTGCCCCTCAGAGACACCAGTCTGTGCCCATTAGAGATACCAGTCTGTGCCCATTAGCGACACCAGCCTGTGCCCATCAGTAATGCAAATCAGTTGTGCCTTCCAGTGCCCATTAGTGCCTGCCCATCAGTGCCACCTATCATTGCCCATCAGTGCCACCCATCAGTGCTGCATATCAGTGCGCATCAGTGCTGCATATTAGTGCCTCCTCATTAGTGCCACCCCATCAGTGCCCATCAGTGTTGCCTCATCAGTGCCGCCTCATCAGTGCAGCCTCATCAGCGCACATCAATTAAGAAGAAAAATTACTTATTTACAAAATTTTCTGACAGAAATGTTTTCTTTTTTTTCTTTTTTTTAGTGTAGCACTACTCCCATGGGAGCTGCTGTGTGTGGGTTCCCCTGGGTTACCATTAGCAACAACAGAACAGTCTGGCATTTTTCCAAGTGTTTTAAGGGAATGAGTGGCATACTCCAACTTAAAGAACTATGCACAATAGGCTGGGACAAATTAAATAAAGCTGATTAACGCTGTATAACGCTGTGTAACACTGAATAGAGCTAGTCACGGCTAAGCCGCTGCTTTACTTTGCCCGTGGCAGCGAATGAAGTAATAGAGCTTCCTGAGGTAAACTGTATCCTGAGGTAAGCTGCACTCTGAGATAGACTGTACTGCTGAACAACTTCAGGGCCCTTCCTAGCACTCTCTTTGTCCCTTATCTTCAGGGTTAACTACTTGGCACCCCCTTTCCTGTAACAATCTTTGTGAGCTGGCTCCTTGATCCCCTGACTTCTCCGGAGTGGTCTCCTCTCCTAGGCAGACCCTTGCGCAGATCCCTCAGTACTCACGATACTGTTTTTCTCAAAGTCTTCTGCCCAACAGCTCCACTGGTCAGCACACTGGATCCTTTGCAGCCCAGCTCCACACCTGGTTCAACAGGCCAACTGCCTAAACCACCTTCCTCACATCAGCAGGAGGAGAGACAGCCGTCCACCTCCTCCTGGGACTTTGCTCCCGCCAAAAGGCACATGCCCCCTTCAGGTTTATTCCCAATCCCAGGATGCATTTTGGCAATGCCCACCGGGACAGTCACCCTGGTGTGCTATTGGCCCACCGGGACAGTCACCCTGGTGTGCTATTGGCTAGGTTTCCTCCACTGTCCAACCAGGTCCCTCATTGGATACAGTGGGGAGACTCCCCAGACTCAACAGGTCACACCTGAAAGCATGTGACAGGCTAACTAACAGATCAGGCCCTCCTGATAAGCAGAACAGGGCCACACATATGCTTTGCCTAGCATCTACCTGGGAGGGTGCTACATCAGCAAACAAATATAAAAAAAAAAAAAAAAAAAAAAAACAGTGGTGATTTTTTACCACCAAAAGAAAGCTCTGTTTGTGTGAAGAAATTGATAAACAATTAGTTTGGGTAGTTTTGCATGACCGCACAAGTGTCAATCAAAGTGCAACAGCACTGAAAGCTGAAAATTGGCCTGGGCAGGAAGGGGGTGAAAGTGCCCAGTATTGAGGTATTTAAAGTGGTTGTAAACCCTTACATATATTCAGTGCAATGACTAGCCTCAGGTGATACACTGAGATGAAACAAATCCTCCTACATACAGTGCCTTGCAAAAGTATTTACCCGCTTGGCATTTCTCGTTTTTTGTTGCCTCACAACCTGGAATCAACATGGATTGTTTGAGGAGTTGCATCATTTAATTTACAGAACATGCCCACAACTTTGAAGATGTTTTTTTTAAATTGTGAAGAAAGCAACAAATAGGATAAAATAACAAGTATAAGTCAGTGTGCATAACTAATCACCCCCTGTAAGTCAATACTTTGTAGAGCCACTTTTTGCGGCAATCACAGCTACAAGTCACTTTGGATAAGTCTCTATGAGCTTGCCACATCTTACCACTGGGATTTTTGCCCATTACTCCTTGCAAAACTGCTCCAGCTCCTTCAAATTGGATGGTTTGCGCTTGTGAACAGCAATCTTTAAGTCTGACCACAGGTTTTCTATTGGATTGAGGTCTGGGCTTTGACTAGGCCATTCCAACACATTTACATGTTTCCCCTAAAACCACTCAAGTGTTGCTTTAGCAGTGTGTTTGGGGTAATTTTTCTGCTGGAAGGTGAACCTCTTTCCTAGCCTCAAATCACGCACAGAGTGGTATGGGTTTTGCTCAAGAATATCCTTGTATTAAGCACCATCCATCTTTCCCTCAACTCTGACCAGTTTCCCAGTCCCGGCTGCTGAAAAACATCCTCACAGCATGATGCTGCCACCACCATGTTTCACTGTGGGGATTGTGTTCTTTGGGTGATGTGTTGGGTTTGCGCCAGACATAGCATTTTCTTTGATGGCTGAAAAGTTCAATTTTAGTCTTATCAAACCAGAGCACCTTCCTCCATACATTTTAGGAGTCTCCCACATGCCTTTTCCCAAACTCAAAACGTGCCATTTTGTTTTTTGCTGAAAATAATGGCTTTCTTCTGGCCACTCTGCCGTAAAGCCCAACTCTATGGAGGGTACTGTTTGTTGTCGTCCTATGTATAGATACTCCAGTCTCTGCTGTGGAACTCTGCAGCTCCTCTAGGGTTCCCTTTGGTCTCTGTGCTTCCTCTGATTAATGCCCTCATTGCCCGGTCCGTGAGTTTTGGTCGGGGGCCGTCTCTTGGCAGGTTTGCTGTTGTGCCATGTTCTTTCCATTTGGTTATGATAGATTTGATGGTGCTCCTGGGGATCATCAAGGATTTGGATATTTTTTTATAACTTAACTCTGACTTGTACTTCTCAACAACATTGTCCCTTACTTGTTTGGAGAGCTCCTTGGTCTTTATGGCAGTGTTTGGTTTGTGGTGCCTCTTAGTTAGGTGTTGCAGCCTCTGGGGCCTTTCAAAAAAGGTGTGTATATGTTATGACAGATCATGTGACACTTAGATTGCACACAGGTGGACTTCATTTCACTAATTATGTGACTTCTGAAGGTAATTGGTTGCACCAGAACTTTTATGGGCTTCATAACAAAGTGAGTGAATATATACGCACATGCCAATTTTCTGTTGTCTATTTCTAAAAAATAGTTTTATGTATATATTTTTCTCATTTCACTTCACCAACTTAGACTATTGTGTTCTGATCCCAAAATAGGTAAAAAAACCGGGGGGGGGGGGATACTTTTGCAAGGCACTGTAAGTTGTAACTGTTTATCTGTGGTTTTCTCTTCTCTATATCCGCTTATCTTCTCTATATAGCTTATCTGAGAGTTCAGAAAAAAGGGGGCAGACAGCTACATTCTGCAGAGCTTAGTGAGCAGAGTTCCTAGAGCTGACTGGAGGAAGAGATCAGCCCCCCCCCCCCCCTCTGGTGCTGTCCTGTCGGTTGAAAACTGCTAAAGACTGCACACTAATTTTGTCGGCCAACAACAGCCGACTGCAGAAGTGATGTCATGTGATGGTTAACTTTCCGTGTGTTTTCTCTTCTCTGAGCATGCCCAGTCTTGCTCATCTGCTGTTTGTCGGCCAAATTCTGTACTGACTGAGGAACAATCAACCGTTCTGGTGTTGACCAACAAAAATTTTATAGCCTGCACACTAGATTCTGTTCGGCCGAAAATTCGCAGTCGGTTGTGGGAAGCATCATACTAAAAAGCCGAAAATCGGCCGATCGGTCGGTGGCCGAATATTTATGGCCGACAATCGCTACGTGTGTACGAGCCTTAACAGAGCTGAGGCTGGCAATCTGCTGGAGGTTACGCTGTTACCATTTTTCTCTTGGTGTCAGGAAAACTTGAGGTGATTATCAGAGGAACCAAGCAGCAGACAAAAATTACAATTAGTGCTCTTAATTGAGACAAGTATACACTATAGAAGGATATGCTTTGTTCATATGTCATGTCTGAGGTTTACAACCACTTTAAGTCGCCAAAGTTTCCAGTGAGTAGACAAGCTGTTAGGCATACGTAATTATTTGTTTAACTGTGCATACATTTTATCATAAGCACCCTTTTATTATGTATTCGCTCACACAGCTTCCTGCAGTCCCAAACCCCTCTAATTAATAACCAGCTCATGGACACTGGGTACAATATCAGCATCTGGAACAATCTGTGATGAGGGTGAAGTGCAGTTTACCTCAATGAATGCTTTTAAAAGATGTTGCTGTATGAGGAATGACACGTGAAAGATGTATAGCCTGCAGCTAGAAACACAAGTGCACAAACAATCAGTCGAGACAGACTGAAAGCAAATGAGAGAGAGACCTCACAATCTGAGCTGACCACCATATTATTGGGATTATTGCATTTTCAACCCTTCAAGTGGCATCGGGGAACTGCAGACAGGGAAGTATTTGTCAAACTGAAAAGCGACTGCTAATGTCACCTGGATAATTTGGGTGGTTTATGGGCTCTATGCACACATTGATGGCGGGCATGTGTAGCTTGCCATCCACTGCTGCTAAATTAATGTTCTTGCCCCCCAGCAATGGAGCCATCTATCTGCAGAGATATCTTGATGTATTTAGCCGCACCAAAATATCTGTAAAATATCTTTAAATAGATCCACCAGGCAGAGTGGTAACACTACCTTCCAACATCTAAAGAAAATCTAAATATTTTATGATTAACTGCAGGATGAATGAACACTGTGCACAGGTTTAAACAAAAATAATCAATAACCTATTTAAAATAATTATATCCAGGTACAAGAAGCCACAGAAGAATGTTATAGCATTTTAATCATCAATAAATACCTACAGTTTACAGTTATATGTATAGCGTTACCTATGAGCCCCAGAATAGGATTAGTCCTCGGTTCTTTGCCTCAACCTTCTCAAGAAGCTCAGACCCTCTGACACACCAGGTGTAGTATGGTAAGCAACGGGTTAAGTTGCTGTCTGCAAAATGTTACAATTATGTATATGTCTGGGAGCTGGGTGTGGCTGAAGTTCAGTTTATGCGTGGTGTTCAGTGAATAAAGAAGCAACCTGTACAGCCTGGTCTGTGTTAATACACTACATTTTGGCGACGAGGATGGCTAGCTTTCTGGATTTACCGGCTATTGGACCGTTTGATATGTCTGGAGACCACACTAGTCTCTCACAGCGCTGGGACAAGTGGAAAAAGGGATTTCAGCTCTATGTTATAGCCACTGGAGTGACTGCACCTGCTCAGAAGAGAGCCATGCTGCTGCATCTAGCTGGACCTCAAGTTCAGGACATTTTTGAAACCCTGGGAGCAACATGGGAAGATTCAGACTATGAGACAGCCATGAATAGACTGAGTAGAAAGAAAAGAACAGGCGCCACTGTAAATAGCCAAACAATTTATTGCACAAAATACATAATGACTTACACATAGGTAAGCTGCAGTCCGTATCGCAGCGTCTCCAGCGCACGATCCGGCCGTCCACCGGTGAGGGTCTGCAAGGCTCTCACTAGTAATAAAATCACTGGACTAGTGTAGTTTCGTTGAAGCTGGTCAGGTTGCCGAAATCCATGAGGCTGCCATTGAAACCGGGGAAGGACGAGTTAAAGTGGTAGAACAAGTCCGTAGAATTGGAATCCTCTCCCGGAATGGAGTCCGCAAAAAGGTTCATCTGCAGCAGCGTCTTTAGAAGGTAGCGCAACATGTTGATGGAGGGCTGCAGGGGGTGGCTGCCTCCCCCCTAGTCTTCAACCTAAAAAGGTACAGGGAAGATGACAGCAGCTGATATCACTGATGATTCTAAACTTTCACTGGGCAAGAGGAAAATGCCTGAAGCTAATAAAAAACGATGCATAAACAAAAAGTGTATAAAATGCACAAAAATACACTAAAAATGCCGGCAAATCACTTAAAATAACCTTTGCTGAGCTGTGAGGGGAGGCAAGGCCTGCTCCACATCTAAATGAGCCCCCAATCGGTCCTCAGATCTAACATTTTTAGCATAAGAGAAAGTGTCACAGCTTTGTTTTTCAACACACGTCCTCCACTCCTCTTAGGCTACATTCACAGCTCAGCAAAGGTTATTTTAAGTGATTTGCCGGCATTTTTAGTGTATTTTTGTGCATTTTATACACTTTTTGTTTATGCATCGTTTTTTATTAGCTTCAGGCATTTTCCTCTTGCCCAGTGAAAGTTTAGAATCATCAGTGATATCAGCTGCTGTCATCTTCCCTGTACCTTTTTAGGTTGAAGACTAGGGGGGAGGCAGCCACCCCCTGCAGCCCTCCATCAACATGTTGCGCTACCTTCTAAAGACGCTGCTGCAGATGAACCTTTTTGCGGACTCCATTCCGGGAGAGGATTCCAATTCTACGGACTTGTTCTACCACTTTAACTCGTCCTTCCCCGGTTTCAATGGCAGCCTCATGGATTTCGGCAACCTGACCAGCTTCAACGAAACTACACTAGTCCAGTGATTTTATTACTAGTGAGAGCCTTGCAGACCCTCACCGGTGGACGGCCGGATCGTGCGCTGGAGACGCTGCGATACGGACTGCAGCTTACCTATGTGTAAGTCATTATGTATTTTGTGCAATAAATTGTTTGGCTATTTACAGTGGCGCCTGTTCTTTTCTTTCTACCTGTGCCAGCGGATTCCTCGGAGTTTTCCCGCCAGTGCTGCCTCGTACTCTGTCATTCAGGACAGTCTCCTAACAAGAAACTGGAGCATCCCCTGCGCCTCCCTTACAGCGGTGGACTCCTTTCCCTCTTGCCTGGTCAGAAGCGCCCAACAACCATTTTTCATGAATAGACTGAGTGAGTACTTTGAGCCAAAGAAAAAATTTCCCTATGAAAGATATAAGTTTAGACAGGCTGTGCAAGAACCGGGAGAAACCACAGACAGTTATGTGACTAGGCTGAAATATCTGGCAAAGTCTTGTGATTTTGGGACTGTAACTGAGGAGATAATCAGAGATCAGGTCATAGAGAAATGCACATCTGTGCACCTCAGGAGGAGATTATTGAGAGAACCTAGTCTCACACTTACTAGTCTGCAGGATATTGCAAGAGCCATTGAACTGTCTGAGCTCCAGGCTCTGCATATTGAAACCAAGGACACTGCATCTGCCAATACAGTCTCCAAACCTACCTATAATAATAGGAATACCTGGAGTAGAAAAGAGAGTTTTCCAAAGGGGACTTTACATATCACCTGCAGTAAATGTGGCAGAGAGGGACACAGAAGTCAGGACTGCACTGTGGTACAGAATAAAATGTGCTATGCTTGTGGAAAGACAGGTCATTTTGCAGCTGTGTGTAGAAGTACAACCAGAGATAACAAAACCAAAGGACCATCAGCACAAGTAAATGTTATAGCTGAGGATAAAGAGAGTGCTCCTGACTGTGAATTTATATTCTCCCTGTGTTCTCTGCAAGCTGGGACATTAACCATTAAGATTGGAAATACAGATGTGTCAGTGCTGATTGACTCTGGAGCTACATGCAATGTTATGGACTTAGCTTCTTGGCACAGTCTTAATGGCAGAGAAAATCACCTTAAATTGTGTACAACTAAACAGATTTATACTTATGGCTCCAGTACACCACTACAACTTAAAGGCAAATTTTATACCTCTGTTCAAACACATGAGACTGGTCCTCCATTGCAGACCGAATTCTATGTTGTAGATGGCACAGGGTCGCCTCTGCTTGGCCGTCAAACCGCAATGGCACTAGGGGTGTTAAAGATTGGCCGTGATGTAGGCAGCGCAAGAGTGAATATGGTGTCTCCTGCTATTTCTGCATTGAAAGTGGAATTTAAAGATTGCTTCTCTGGGTTTGGAAAATTAAAGGATTTTCAGTTGGAGCTTCACATTGATCCACATGTAAAGCCTATTGCACAGCCAGTACGCAGACTTCCTTATAGCCTGAGATCACCTGTTGAGCACAAACTGGCAGAGCTGCTAGACCTTGACATTATTGAACCTGTGGAAGGACCCACTCCGTGGGTATCGCCATTAGTTGTTGTACCAAAGGGCACAGATATTCGGATTTGTGTGGACATGAGATGTGCTAACCAAGCTGTGCAGAGAGAGAGACATCCAATTCCCACTATTGAAGATGTTCTACATGCAATGAATGGGGCAAGTGTCTTCAGTAAACTGGATTTGAAATGGGGTTATCATCAGATTGAATTGACCCCAGCATCTAGAGTCATCACTACATTTGCAAGCCATAAAGGTCTTTTTAGATACAAGAGGTTGATGTTTGGCGTATCGTCAGCACCGGAGGCCTATCAACATGTGATTCAGCAAGTGCTACATGGTTGTGAAGGCACGCATAACATTTCTGATGATATAATTGTGTGGGGAACAAACACACAGGAGCACGATGAACGTCTCCGTGCAGTGCTAACTCGCTTGAAGGAGAAAGGGTTAACATTAAATGAGAAGAAGTGCACATTTTAAATGAATAAAATGACTTTTATGGGCCATGTGCTGTCTGACAGGGGCATTGGTCCGGAGGACTGTAAAATTAAAGCTGTCTGATGCCAGAAATCCTGAAAACCCTGCAGAAGTACGCAGTTTTCTTGGGCTAGTGAATTACTGTGCTAAGTTTATTCCAGATATAGCGACTGTCAGTGAACCTTTGAGATTGTTGACTCGCAAAGCAGTCCCTTGGAAGTGGGGCCTTTTGGAACAAGGTGCATTTGATGAACTTAAGAGACGGCTGACTTGCGCCACAATTTTGGCTTATTTCAATCCTACTGCACACACCCAAGTTATTGTCGATGCTAGCCCTGTGGGGTTAGGCGCCATCTTGGTTCAGAGACAATGCACAGGCGATTACAGGCCTATTCAGTATGCAAGCAGATCCCTTACTGATGTAGAGAGACGTTATTCTCAGACCGAGAAAGAAGCTTTGGCTGTTGTTTGGGGATGTGAAAGGTTTCACACTTATCTCTACGGCCTTGATTTTGAAATCATCACAGACCACAAGCCTCTGGAAGTGATATATTCACCACGCTCAAAACCATCCGCCAGAATTGAAAGATGGGTTCTCAGATTGTTACCGTATCGATTTACAGTGCGGTACAGACCTGGACCGACTAATGCGGCAGATGCACTTTCCAGATTGCCTCAGTCTTCAGCACCTGTTCATAACCTAGCAGAAGAGTACATTCATTTTGTGGCTACTAACGCCATGCCTCAGGCATTGACACCGCGGGAGGTTGAAGAATTGTCATCTGTGGATCCGGAAATTGCTCGGTTGAGAAAATGTGTAAGACAAGGGGTTTGGGTGGATTGTGACCCAAGCTATCACAGAATCAAACAAGAGCTGAGTATTGCAGGACAACTAGTTTTACGTGGCAATCGTATTGTGATGCCTAAAGACTTACGGAAACGTACATTACATTTAGCCCATGAGGGCCATCAAGGCATTGTACGCACCAAACAAAGATTACGTGAGAAAGTCTGGTGGCCAGGAATTGACAAGGATGTGGAACGTTTGGTTTCTTCATGTCGAGCATGTCAGTTGGTGGGAAGCAAACCTAAACCAGAACCAGTAACTCACACTGTTCTACCTGAGGGACCATGGGAAGATTTAGCCATTGATCTGTGTGACATTCCATCTGGACACCATCTTTTAGTTGTTGTGGACTATTATTCAAGGTGGCAAGAGGTGGTAGTTCTTACTAAAGCTACATCATCAACTGTAATTGAGGGGTTGGAGAGCATTTTTGCGTCTCATGGGTTGCCTAAACGGATTGTGAGTGATAATGGTGCCCAATTTACTTCTCAGGAATTTCAGGATTACCTGAAATCAAATGCTATTGAACATCATTGTACAACTCCATACTGGCCACAGGCTAATGGGGAAGTGGAACGCCAGAATCGAACCTTGCTAAAAGCTTTGCGTATTGCTCATTTAGATGTGCTCATTTAGATGGCGGATGTGGCGCGATGACGCTCTACGTACGTTTCGTCGATTGACGTCTTCAGGAGTGGACGAAACGTACGTAGAGCGTCATCGCGCCACTTCCGCCCAAGGGGAACGCACATCCGGACCGTGGCACGCACGGCGTCCCGGAAGTGCGCAACCATCATTGTTTTTACCTGCCGATTCATTCTTTACGTTTGTAAGTACCCATTTTTGATTTAATAAAGCCTTTAAAAAACGGTACTACTCTATGTGAGTCTTCTTCCCCCGCATATACACCTGTGGACCCCAATTTCAAGGACCCCGACACGGAGGACTCGGGCAGGATATTGGACCAGACTAGTGACACAGTAACCAGACAAGGGGACCCCCAGGATTATATATCCAAGGCTTGATACCCCTGCAGGGGTGATCAAATCTGGTGAGTGCGGTCCAAGGGGTGCGGGGAGCACTGAATGGTCACCGGCACTCGAGCACCACCATAACTTCTGCCAGAGCACCTGCACCAGTCACTTTTTGTACCCCTAATTTAGGGAGTGGTTTACCATAGTGGGACTCACCTTTCCTTTAGGACTATAGCCATTATGGATTAACCAGTACCTGGAATTCTGATGTTATATCTTTGAGTGGTTTTACAATTTATATACCTGCGTTTTTACAGTTTTATGTTAACATTTGATGCTTCTTATTGCAGAGTTTGCACCTTTTAAGAATTTCACAGTTCACATATGTATTAATATATGATTTTAGGTTGATCCACCAGAGTTTTATTAATCTTTATAGGTTTGACTTCACTCATATTTATGGTTTTACTCACTTAGGAATTTCATTCATCTATTTATATTTGTAGTTGGCACTAGCACCATTGTGCACTTTTTACAGAGCTGGATCACCTATCTAAATTTTTTTTGCACTTACCATAGATTTTTCACCAGTATGAAGCACATGAAACTTTATTAATTTTATATTCAACATTTATCTAGCATCATTATAAAATACACGGATTAGCAGGTATACACTGGCAGCGCCATCAACCTTTTCTTGCATTTTCAATTTTACTATATTTCTAGGAATATAGTGTACAGGTGGGCTGCAGCCAGCATTAACAACTAATAAATTATCCTAAGCGCGGATTTTTTTCATTTCAAGAGAAAAACGAGCAACTAATCCACCGGCCTACCTTAAGGACTATGTGTATAGTCAGGAGTTTATAGTTTAAATTTTTAGTTGTTCATCCATGCATTTTGTTAATCTTATTAATCCGTTGTGCATGTTATGTTTTATTCAAAGAGAGGAGGGAATGTAGTATGGTAAGCAACGGGTTAAGTTGCTGTCTGCAAAATGTTACAATTATGTATATGTCTGGGAGCTGGGTGTGGCTGAAGTTCAGTTTATGCGTGGTGTTCAGTGAATAAAGAAGCAACTTGTACAGCCTGGTCTGTGTTAATACACTACACCAGGTTGAGTGTACAAACATACAATATCAGGGGAATTCACAAAAAATAATAGTATCCAGTAGTAGTGCTATATCCTTGTAGGAGTGCCTTTGCACTCAACCACAGTTTCAGTTAACATGCATGCAGTATAGGTACAGGGTAGCTATGGTATAGTCTCAGCACAGGTACATGGTAGATGTGGTTCATATGCAGTATAGGGTTGGTAAAGGTGCAGTCTAATGGGCCATACACACTATAAGATTTTCTGAAGACTTTTTCCTTTAGACTTACCAAAACCATATAATATGAGGTCAAACCTAAACACTTTCAATTTGTATGCAATCTGGCAGGCCCTTGCACTACATAGAAAAGGTAAATCTGAAGGAAATCTAACCACAAAAGTTGGATAGTGTGTATCCAGCTTAAGTTTGGAATAAGTGCTGTATAGAGTGCACTATGGTTGCCGTATGGATTGGGTGCATTTGGTGTCCCTGCTAGTTGTTTCAGCAATGAGGGGAATAGCCCTCTCATCAGACCCTGGGATGCTGCAGTGACCTCTTGATGTAGAAGGAGGGCCCACTCAGTTTTTCCCCGAAAGTCTCTGGTGACCAGTGGTGAGAACCAGAGGGTAAGTGGATGCTCCAGTCTCCCTGCTGCAGTGGTGCAGGTGCTGTGATGTGGGCAGTGCCCCCAGGTGTCCTAACTCCCAGTCGAAGACCCGAGATCTCCACTGGTATGGCCTCCTGCTGGCAGACGAATATCCAGACAGAGGTGCTATCTCTATAACTGTCTCGGTGCCAAGAGGAGGATTTTTCCCCAGGCAGTTTAATATAAATGATCTAACTTCTACTCCTACTGCACAATGCCTATTGGGATTGTAATGAGTCCATCCTTACCATTATATGGCCGCCGTATAAAACTACAACTCCCAGGTTTCTCAGTGCTCTGCATAGAAGTCTATAAGCTTGCTTGGCTTTAGCTTTCCCCCTGCTGGTGTCAGGAGAATGGTGCAACATAAGATCAGTATCACAGTAGAGGGACAGAAGAATAAAAAGCAATGTCTTCTTCTTCTCCATATTGCTGTAGCCAGCACCTGGCTACATCGGGGAGCCAAAAAGTTTTCAATTATGCTAAGCCACTTTTGTGATTATTGCTGGACCTTCACTTATTCTACCTCCTTTTGTGGTCATTTTCTGTGTGGTACCCCTGCCAGTATTTGCTCTGCATTTGTGCCATTACATCAGATCACATGACCAAGTGCAGGGTAGTTATCATTTCAGGCTCGACATTCTGAAAAAAGGTTTTAGCCTAAAATTCGGAATTACATAACCAGCATTAGCTCCCTGCAACCAAACCAGAAAATTGAATAACACCTACAAACTGGGAAGACAAATGCTAGTGATTGAGGTCAAATCAAGTGCAAGAATGTGCCTGAACTAAACCTTTCTTCAATAAAGCTAACCCTTTGGTTTCTGCAAGAAATGTGCATGATATCAATGCAGATGACATTCATAGGCAGTAGGGTGTATACTGCATATGTATTGATCCCAGAATCCTGTCTATTCTCTGCCCGTTTGTAAATAAATGAGCACAGGTTTAACCTCTGCAGTTGTTGGACACTGATCTGTATTCACATTGTTCCTGCAAAAAAAAAAAAAAAAGAAAGAAAGGGGCAGATCCTAATTAAACCAGCTGGTCGGTATTCTGCCTGCATTCCCTCTGCTAAGCTTGAGCAACGTAATGAACAGAAAAGATCTTTATGTGACAGTGTTTGGTACACTGACCCTGTCACTGCCCCTGTCCACTGCTGTCACTTTAACCATCACTCAGGACACTGTGTTTGATCTTCAGCAAACTGCAAGTAGCAGAAATTTGTTTCATTTATTTATTTATTTGAGATACTTATATAATGCTGACAATTTATGTGGCAATTATATACAGTACATTGTACATTCACATCAGCTCCTGCCCTCAAGGAGCTTTAAATCTTAGGTCCCTAACTCCTATTCATACATTCATCCAGAAAGTATTCACAGCGCTTCATTTTTTTCACATTTTGTAATGTTACAGCTAGAGATGGCCTTGCGGTTTGCCCCAGCGATCATTTTGCAGCGAACTTTGCTTGTTCGCCGAACATGCCAACATATGGCTATATTCGCGACCGCCATATTCTTTTACATTGTGAAGAACTTTGACGCATGACACATCTATCAGGTGGTAAAGGACAGCCAATTGAGACATTTCAGCACATGGACATACCCCCTACCTTATAAATAGACCTGATCTGGCTGCCATTTTACATTCTGTCTTTTGTCAGTGTAGGGAGAGGTTGCTGTGTGGAGCAGGGACAGACTGTTACTGACACAAATCGCAAGCTAATAGGTCCACAAAAGTCCTTTTAAGTACTGGTATAGGTGTACTATTGTTTGGTGTGCAGTGTATAGGGGTGTAATACACTTATAATATACTTTCTAATATAGAAAACATATTATAGTGGATTTGTATTGTGCAGCATTGTGACTGGTGAGTGGTTCTGCAGCGATACTACAACTACAAAGAGTGACAAATGCAATTAGAAAAAAGTATTATAACTGGTGTGATATACCAGTTTCCCCCCAAAAACGACAGATTAAAGGGGGGTGTTATATAACAATATACTTTCATATTAGTGTATTTGGGTACTGCAGAATTTTTCTTTCTGTTTTGCTGCGTTCCCTCTGCTACACACAGTGACAAACGTTACTGGAAAAAAAGTATTATAACTGGTGTGATATACCAGTGGCCCCCCAAAACGACAGATTGAAGCGGGGTGTTATATAACAATATACTTTCATAATAGTGTATTTGGGTACTGCAGAAATTTTGCCAGTTTTGCTGCATTCCCTCTGCTACACACAGTGACAAACGTTACTGAAAAAAAGTATTATAACTGGTGTGATAGACTAGTGGCCCCCCAAAACGACAGATTGAAGCGGGGTGTTGTATACCTTCTTCCACATATACTGCGCTTCTCTAGAGACTTTTGTCACAGGATCATTTAAAAAATGACAGGCAGAGAAAGAGGCAGGCCCTTCCGCAGGGGTGGTAGGGGTAGGGCAGAAGCACTTGGCTGGAGCCAAAGTGGGAAGTTGCAGAAGGTGCATTCGATTATGTCAAAGGATGCACCAGACTTGGTTGAGTGGTTCACTCAGCCTTCCCCCTCAGCACCCTCCTAATCCTCTCTATCTGCACCCTCTTCACTCTCTTCTGTGTGCACCCCCAAAGATACCACCACCAACACCACCACCACCATATACCCTCCGCTTGAGTCACAGGACTTATTTTCCGATCCATCACAAGACATTTCCGATGCACAGCCATTCTTGGCATTGGATCAGGAAGAGGAGGTAGCAACAGCCGCCACTCAGCAGTCTGACGACAGTACCCAGATCAGCCCAAGGAGGTTGGTCCCTGTCGTTGCTGCCTACTCCGAGATCTCTAATGTTAGTGGTGGGGAAGGTGACGTCGATGATGATGTGTCTATGGACGTCACGTGGGTGCCCACAAGAGAGGAAGAGGAGGGGAGTTCAGAGGGAGAGATGGACCAGCAGATAGGGAGGAGAAGCAGGCCAAAGTTACATTGCACAGGAGGGACAAACCAGACTGCTAATGTATCAGGAGCGAGCCATCAACCATGTACGGTCACATCTGGCGATCTCAGGACCCCGACACATGGCTCCGCAGTGTGGGCTTTTTTTAACGTGTCCGCTGTTGACAATAGTGTTGCCATCGGCAGCCTTTGCAGTCAACCCATAGGTCGTGGTAAGCCCAACACTCGCCTAGGGATGACTGCCTTAAGAAGGCACCTGGACTCCCATCACTGAGCCCAGTGGGAACAATGCCGTGAGAACCCACAAAGCCACACTCCAGGCTTCCATCATCCTCCACTCCACCTTCCATCATGCCGTCCTCACGTTTTTCTGGAAAAAGGCAGGCTTCCGTGGCCCAAATGTTCGAGCGTAAAAAAATGATGACGCCGGATAACCCTCTTGCCCAACGGTTGACTGCTGGCTTGTCAGAATTGATAGCCCCCCAACTACTGCCATATAAACTGGTGGACTCGGAGGCCTTACGTAAACTTGTGGCCATTGGAACACCACAATGGAAGGTCCCAGGAAGGAAATATTTCTCGCAGAAGGGCATCCCAGAGTTATATGGCCATGTTCAGCGGCAAGTGAATGTATCTCTGGCACACAGTGTCGGTGCCAAGATACATCTGACCACAGACACGTGGTCAAGCAAACACAGGAAAGGAAGGTATATAACTTTTACTGCCCACTGGGTGAACTTTCTGACGGCCGTCAAGCATGTAACCCGTGGCACCCATGTAGATTTGGTTTTACCACCACGGATTGCATGCAGGCCTTGTGTGTCTTCTCCAAAAATAAATGTGCAAAAATAATTTTTAAAATACTGTGTATGGAATGTATTCGTTTCCTATTGCAAATGTTTGAAAAAATGAACCTTGATTTTTTACATATAATTTATAAAATTATACCTTACGCCTTCTTTCTGGAGCGTGCATTGCGTTGTGTCATTGATCAAGCTGTCGAGGAGCAGGAAGATGAGGAAGTCGCAATGCTGGATGAATTCCCAGAGGGGGCTACTCCATCTGAGAGAAGTCAACAACAGCAGTCTGAAGAGGAGTCAGAGGAGGATGGTGCCAGGGAGGATGAGGAGGAGCAAGAAGAGCATACTTTAAACCCTTTTGGAATCCCTGGTGTTGTCCGTGGATGGGGGGAGGAGAACGAGGATGACATTATCCTGGATAATGAGCAGGAGCCAGGCCACTACACCGCTTCCAGTTTAGTGCAAATGGGGGCCTTCATGCTCCAGTGTTTTAAGAGGGACCCCTGTATAAAAAGCATAAAGGGCAAGGACCAGTACTGGGTGGCAACGTACTTAGACCCCCTGTACAAACAAAAAATGGTGGACATTTTACCACCATCACAGAGGGCTGTCAGAATGCAGCACTTCCAGGCCTTGCTTCGAGAAATGCTGCATTCTGCTTTTGCGTGCGCTGGCAGAGGAATTTCTACTCACAGAGAAACAGTTGGGGGTACCAATCCAACAGGGCCTGCAAGAAGAGGGCGGTTTGAAGATGCGTTGGTCACTTCTGATATGAGATCATTCTTTCAGCCGACCCATCGAAAGCTGTCCTCCGGATCCAGCATGAGGGAACGCCTAGACCGACAGGTGTCCGACTACATCGGGCTAACGGCCAATGTGGACGCTCTGAGAAATGATGAACGGCTGGACTACTGGGTGGGCAGGCTGGACCTTTGACCAGAGCTTGCAGAATTTGCAATGGAACTGTTGGCTTGCCCCTCGTCCAGTGTCCTGTCCGAAATGACGTTCAGCGCAGTAGGGGGTATCGTGGCCGATTAGCGCAATCGCCTAGCTTACGACAGTGTTGACTACCTCACATTTCTAAAAATGAATGAGGAATGGATCTCGGAGGAATTCAACACATGTGACCAGTAGACCATGTTTGATTCAAATTCCTCATGACAGGCCACAAATATCCGCCACCACCCATAACAATTCATGGTCCCTGTCTTAGGTAAATACAGTAGCATAAAAGGCCTTTCTATCATGTGAATGCCTAATGTACCTCCAGCCACAGAATACAAAGTTGTTTGCTGTCAGGTGAACGCCTGTGGGCTAATTTTTGGGGCCTGTAATGGCCAACACTTAATTCTGTATCCTGTGAATGCCTAATGTACCAGCAGGCACAGAATACAAAGTTCTTTGCTGTCAAGTGAACGCCTGTCAGCTAATTTTTGGGGCCTGTAATGGCCGACACTTACTTCTGTATCCTGTGAATGCCTAATCTACCTCCAGCCACAGAATACAAAGTTCTTTGCTGTCAGGTGAATGCCTGTTGGCTAATTTGTGGGGCCTGTACTGGCCGGGCGACACTTACTTCTTTATCCTGTGAATGCCTAATTTTTCAGACTGGAATTGAAAATCAATAGGTCTGTAAAGGTTCCGCTAAATTGTGGAACTGATGCGGACCCATTTTACAGATGTGTGAATGGACCCTATATGTATTTGACATGTATTTACCGGCTGCTGTCAGTTCTGGCTGATTTAGGCCGAGCTATTACACTAAAACCGAGCAATATTACAAAAAACAAAATACACGTTATAACTGTATAAACTGTACATAACTTATAAAAAATAAAATGTATGGCAACTTTTCCAATAGCAGGATCATCTCCTGCACCCCCTTCATAGCCTGGCGTTGCCTCTCCTCCTTGTGCTCCTGAATTGACGAAATTTCGCAGATAAAAAAAGAATGCTTGTCGATCGCAGATTCGCTTAATACTTCTGGTATGTCAGTGTCCATGTTGTGGGACTATGTGTGCACAGCTAGTAAGTATTTTGTGGCTGCAAATATGACCTGGAGGTTTTTCATGTTCGCCTGCCATTAAAATTAATGGGACCCGCCGCAAACCTGTGGTTCGCGAAGCATTTGAGCGAGTTTGCGCGATCGCTTCCACGAACCGCCCCATTAGATGTTCGTCCATCACTAGTTACAGCCTTATTGCAAAAGGGATTAAATTCATTGTTTTCCTCCAAATTCTACAAACAATACCCCATAATGATAAGGTAAAAGAAGTTTGTTTGAAATCTTTCCAAATCTATGAAAAATGTAAAAAACTTCTTTGCCTTGATACTCAAAATTGAACTCAGGTGCATGCTGTTTCCACTGATCATCCTTGAGATGTTTCTACAACTTGACTGAAGTCCACCTGTGGTGAATTCAGTTGATTAGACATGGTTTGGAAAGGCACACACCTATCTACATAAGGTCCCACAGTCAGCAGTGCATGCCAGAGCACAAACCAAACCATGAAGTCCAAGGAATTCTCTGTAGACCTCCGAGACAGGATTGTATCAAGGCATAGATCTGAGGATGGGTACAGAAAATGTTTTGCAGCATTGAAGGTCCCAATGAGCACAGTGCTTCTAGCGTCTGTAAATGAAAGAAGTTTGGAACCACCAGGACTCTTCCTAGAGTGGTCAGCCCGACCAAACTGAGTGATCGGGAGAGAAAGGCAGGAAGGTGACCAAGAACCTGATGGTCACTCTGACAGAGCTCTAGTGTTTCTCTGAAGAGAGAGAAGAACCTTCCAGAAGAAAAAACATCTCTGTAGCACTCCACCATTCAGGCCTGGATAGTTGATTGGCTAGATCGAAGCCACTCCTAAGTAAAAGGAAAATGACAGCCTGCCTGGCGTTTGCCAAACTGCACCTAAAGAACTCCCAGACTATGAGAAACAAAATTCTCTGGTCTAATGAAACAAAGATTGAACTCTTTGGCACGAATGGCAACCATCATGTCTGGAAGAAACCAGGCATCTATTATCACCTGGCCAATACTGTGGGGATGTTTTTCAGCGGCAGGAACTGGGAGACTAGTCAGGATCAAGGGAAAGATGAGTGCAGCAATGTAGAGAGACATCCTTAATGAAAACCTGCTCCAGAGCGCTCTGAACCCCAGACTGTTGTGAAGGTTAATGTTCCAACAGGACAACGACCCTAAGCACACAGCCAAGATGACAAAGGAATGGCTATGGGACAACTCTATGAATGTTCTTGAGTGGCCCAGCCAGAGCCCAGACTTTAACCCAATTGAACATCTCTGGAGAGATCTGAAAATGGCTGTGCACTGACACTCCCCATTCAACCTGATGGAGCTTGAGAGGTCTTAAAAAAGAAGAATGGGAGAAACTGCCCAAAAAATAGATGTGCCAAGGGTGTATTATCATACTCAAAAAGACTTGAGGTTGCCAATGCCAAAGGTGCTTCAACAACGTATTGAGCAAAGGCTGTAAATACTGTACTTATGTACATGTGATTTTTTTTTTTTTTTAATAAGTTTTCAAAGATTTCATACAAACTTCTTTTACATTGTCATTATGGGGTATTGTTTGTAGAATTTTGATAATGAATTTAATCCATTTTTTAATAAGACTGTAACATAACAGTGAGGAAAAAGTGATGTGTTGTGAATACTTCCAGATGCACTGTACATACTTATACTAGGGACATTTTAGACAGAAGCCAAATAACCTACCAACACATCTTTGGAGTGCGGGGAGGAAACTGTAGAACCCAGAGGAAATCCATGCAGGTACATGGAGAATATGCAAACTCCAGGCAGTCATGGTTGGTAGATTCAAACTGATGCCAAGCAGAGATGATAACCACTAAGCAATGTGTTGATATATTTTAACAGAATAGGCATCATCCAGTCAGTACCACCAACTGTTAAAATCATTTATGAACAAAAAAACAAAAAGAGAGACAAGAATTGAAATGTTAATTGTCTTCACTCCCTATGTAAAAAAATAAAGCGGTTTACTGAGCAGTGAATAGCATTTTAAACTCCATGGTCAATTTAGTGGCCAAGCAGGGCCCTTCTGTCACAGAACTGTAAACTGATCTATGTTTTACTTGTGAAAAATTAATCCCAAAAGGCCTCAAAGCAGAGTTGGTGTTTAATATGCAATATTAGCCACAGTAACAGTATGTAACTTGGCTGTCTTCATTCTTCCACAGAGTGGGTAATAAAAGGCACCTCTCACACACACACACACACACACCAAACTGCTACAGTTGCAGCTGATACACATATATAGGAAGTACTACATACAGGACCCTGGCTTCTCTGTACTGGGTTAAATGGGCATACAGTGGCAGATACACAAATATAGGAAGTACTACATACAGGACCCTGGCTTCTCTGTCCTGGGTTAAATGGGCATACAGTGGCAGTTAGGAATGGTAGGAATTGTATGCAATGGCTGATGGCACAGTCAGTGCCTCTTACTATTTGATGAAAACAATATCATTAGCAGTAAACTGCATTTTATGAAAGATTGTAAACTGATTTTTGAAAGATTGTTTTTGCCAGACCAACCTTTTAACATTTCATTGAGGGGGTGAGCTGTAATTTGGATAGATAAAGGCATGAGGATGTGGTGTATGCAGGGCCAGATTTACAGCTTAGGAGCCTATAGGCAGAGAATTCTGAAGCGTGAAAATTTTTGTAAATAACACACTATAGTGAATTTTAGGGCAAACAAACGCAAAAAAAAAAAAAAAAAAGACATTTTTGGTAAAATTTAAAAGATGAGATTGCACCGAGTAAATAGATACTCAACATGTCAAACATTAAATTTGTATGCACCAGTGAAATGGCGACCTACTTCAGTACCCTATTTTTTCTATAGGGGATCCTTCAAAAGACCCCTATAAGATCAGTGTAGTGTTACGGAGGAGGTCTTGTGCTAGAATTATTGCTCACACTCTGGCGTTCGTGGCAATATGTAACATGTGTCGCAATCAACCTTTTCAAGTGTAGGTGCCCACGACATGTGCGTTTATGTTCGTACATGTGTATATGTGGGGATGGGGAGCCTAAAAATATTTGAGGAGGGGATTTTATGTACTTGGGTGTAACTTTTTTTTGTGCAAAAAAAAACAAAACTATTTTTTCTGCCTAACTTATTTTTTATTACATAGGGGACAAAAAAAGTCCCCTATTTGATGATTTTTAGGTGTGCGGTTCTCTTTAATGAGACATGCAGGGTCTAAAAGACCCTGCATGTCTTCTCTGGGCTCCACTAGATGTATTACAATGCAAATTGCAGGTAGCAGGGGTGTGTGGAAGCAATCGGGTGGCAACGCAGCCGATTGAAGTCTGCCTGTGTATTTTACACACAATCTGCTGCAGCCACCGGATTGTGTGTGAACCCCCCACTGTCAGGTTTGTACAAAGTGAAAGGGTTAAAAAAAATGGGGAAAAAAAACTCATACTGACGGGCTCCCCTCTAGGAAGGGCACCTGTAGGCATGTGCCCAGTGGATAATTCGGCCCTGGGTGTATCTGGATTTTACCAAAGCATTTGATACAGTATCCCATATACGCTGTATGGTGGTTGGAGAACTTTGGAATATTTACCACTTCTTTATATTCAGTTGATTGCGGAAGCAAATATATATATTTTTTCAGTATGGACATTTATAAATAACAAAGCACTTTTTTAATATTTTTTTTTTTTTAATGTTCTGTCACCTGTAGATGTTTTTTTTTACACTTGATGTTTCACCTACAATTTCTGTCAATTCTTTTATAGATCACAAGGATGTGGACTTTATGATTTGTTTATGTTGATATATTTATTATATACCTAAAATTGCACAGAGTAACTAAGCAGGGAATTTAAAGAACAGCACACCACTTTTTAAGAAATTTTAGTGGTGAATGATACTAAAGGTACAGGATGGAGAAAGAGCAAAGTGAATGGGAAGAGGTGGGGCAGTGGTAAAGAGAACTGCTGGCTCTAAATTCATTATGATTTTTATGCCTTGCAGCCATATTATTCACTTACAGTGAGGGGATCACAGTAGTGATGTCACGAACCTAAAATTCGCCGTTCGCGAACGGCGAACGCGAACATCGGCAAATGTTCGCGAACCGGGCGAACCGCCATAGACTTCAATAGGCAGGCGAATTTTAAAACACACAGGGACTCTTTCTGGCCACAATAGTGATGGAAAAGTTGTTTCAAGGGGACTAACACCTGGACTGTGGCATGCCGGAGAGGGATCACGCAAAAAAAAGTTCTTAAAAATTATAATTTTTTGATAGAGAGCCAATTATTGGAAAAATTTAAAAAAAATAAAAATAAAAAATTTCTTTGGATTTAGCATCTGGGGGGTCTAAAAGGTGTACCTGTGAAGTTTCAGCTCTGTAGCATGTCCAGAACCCCTAAAAAACAGCATTTGTCTTATATTTTCAGGAATATGGCTTCTCTGCGGCTGGCTTTTTCTCTTGCAGGCATTTATCGGGCATTTTTTTAGGCAGGCATGTCATTTTTTGTATTTAGTGTCTGGGGGGTCTAAAAAGTGTACCTGTCAAGTTTCAGCTCTGTAGCATGTCCAGAACCCCTAAAAAACAGCATTTTTCTTATATTTTCAGGAATATGGCTTCTCTGCGGCTGGCTTTTTCTCTTGCAGGCATTTAGCGGGCATTTCTTTTAGGCAGGCATGTAATTTTTTGTATTTAGTGTCTGGGGGGTCTAAAAAGTGTACCTGTCAAGTTTCAGCTCTGTAGCATGTCCAGAACCCCTAAAAAACAGCATTTTTCCTATATTTTCAGGAATATGGCTTCTCTGCGGCTGGCTTTTTTTCTTGCAGGCATTTAGCGGGAATTTTTTTAGGCAGGCATGTCATTTTTTGTATTCAGTGTCTGGGGGGTCTAAAAAGTGTACCTGTCAAGTTTCAGCTCTGTAGCATGTCCAGAACCCCTAAAAAACAGCATTTTTATTATATTTTCAGTAATACGGCTTCTCTGCGGCTGGCTTTTTCTCTTGCAGGCATTTATCGGGCATTTTTTTAGGCAGGCATGTCATTTTTTGTATTTAGTGTCTGGGGGGTCTAAAAAGTGTACCTGTCAAGTTTCAGCTCTGTAGCATGTCCAGAACCCCTAAAAAACAGCATTTTTATTATATTTTCAGGAATACGGCTTCTCTGCGGCTGGCTTTTTCTCTTGCAGGCATTTAGCGGGCATTTTTTTAGGCAGGCATGTCATTTTTTGTATTTAGTGTCTGGGGGGTCTAAAAAGTGTACCTGTCAAGTTTCAGCTCTGTAGCATGTCCAGAACCCCTAAAAAACAGCATTTTTATTATATTTTCAGTAATACGGCTTCTCTCCGGCTGGCTTTTTCTCTTGCAGGCATTTAGCGGGCATTTTTTTAGGCAGGCATGTCATTTTTTGTATTTAGTGTCTGGGGGGTCTAAAAAGTGTACCTGTCAGGTTTCAGCTCTGTAGCATGTCCAGAACCCCTAAAAAACAGCATTTTTATTATATTTTCAGGAATACGGCTTCTCTGCGGCTGGCTTTTTCTCTTGCAGGCATTTAGCGGGCATTTTTTTAGGCAGGCATGTCATTTTTTGTATTTAGTGTCTGGGGGGTCTAAAAAGTGTACCTGTCAAGTTTCAGCTCTGTAGCATGTCCAGAACCCCTAAAAAACAGCATTTTTATTATATTTTCAGTAATACGGCTTCTCTGTGGCTGGCTTTTTCTCTTGCAGGCATTTATCGGGCATTTTTTTAGGCAGGCATGTCATTTTTTGTATTTAGTGTCTGGGGGGTCTAAAAAGTGTACCTGTCAAGTTTCAGCTCTGTAGCATGTCCAGAACCCCTAAAAAACAGCATTTTTATTATATTTTCAGTAATACGGCTTCTCTCCGGCTGGCTTTTTCTCTTGCAGGCATTTAGCGGGCATTTTTTTAGGCAGGCATGTAATTTTTTGTATTTAGTGTCTGGGGGGTCTAAAAAGTGTACCTGTCAGGTTTCAGCTCTGTAGCATGTCCAGAACCCCTAAAAAACAGCATTTTTATTATATTTTCAGGAATACGGCTTCTCTGCGGCTGGCTTTTTCTCTTGCAGGCATTTAGCGGGCATTTTTTTAGGCAGGCATGTCATTTTTTGTATTTAGTGTCTGGGGGGTCTAAAAAGTGTACCTGTCAAGTTTCAGCTCTGTAGCATGTCCAGAACCCCTAAAAAACAGCATTTTTATTATATTTTCAGTAATACGGCTTCTCTGTGGCTGGCTTTTTCTCTTGCAGGCATTTATCGGGCATTTTTTTAGGCAGGCATGTCATTTTTTGTATTTAGTGTCTGGGGGGTCTAAAAATTGTACCTGTCAAGTTTCAGCTCTGTAGCATGTCCAGAACCCCTAAAAAACAGCATTTTTATTATATTTTCAGGAATACGGCTTCTCTGCGGCTGGCTTTTTCTCTTGCAGGCATTTAGCGGGCATTTTTTTAGGCAGGCATGTCATTTTTTGTATTTAGTGTCTGGGGGGTCTAAAAAGTGTACCTGTCAAGTTTCAGCTCTGTAGTATGTCCACAACCCAAAAAAAACAGCATTTTTCTTATGATTTTTAGTAGAAAACTAATGCAGTGTCTTTCCAGCTGTCTTTTTTTCTTTCTGGCAAGCTGAAATATGATATGCCAAGGCAAACATGCCTATCAGTTGAGCTATGACACAGACAACACTGCACACATGGGGAAATATGTAAAACAAAAAACAGGAAAAGGAAATTAGGTGACGGTCACAAAACATGATATTGTGATTGGCCAAATAAAAAGTCGCCTCGCGATGAGGTCACGCCAAAGTCGCGCTAAGTCGCGCCAAAGTCGCACTGGAAGCGACGCTACTTTAGTGGTAGCGGCAGTGTAAACCAGCACTAAAACATCCAGTGTGTGAATACGATCAGGTATGATGTTTTATCGGTCAAGTAGTGTAAGGGTTACGCCCGTCGCCCGCTTCACAGTGACAGACCAAACTCTGACAGACCAAACTCCCCGTTTAACAGTCAGTCAGTCCATTTGCACAACCGCAAACTCCCCATTTGCACAAGGTTGGATACCAAGCTAGCCATGTCCCGTTCCTTGTCCTCACTGACATCATTGAAGGTCTCTTCCTCCACCCAGCCACATACAACACCAAGGGTCCCCGAAAGGTGAGAACAAGCCCCCTGGGACGCCTGCTGTGGCTGGTATTCCACCTCCTCAAAGCCACCTTCCTCCTCTGACTTCTCTTCTTCAGACTCCTCTCTCTGCGTTGCCACAGGTCCAGCAATTGACAACGACAAGGCTGCTTCTGGTGGTGATGAGGACCACAACTCTTCCTCTTCATGCTCATCTACAGCCTGATCCAGTACTCTTCGCAGGGCACGCTCCAGAAAAAACGCATATGGGATGAGGTCGATGATGTTGCCTTGGGTTCGACTGACCACCAGGGTTGTCATCTCCGCAAAAGGACGCATGAGCCTACAGCCATTGTTCATGAGCATTCAGTAACGCGGCCAAAAAATACCCAGCTCCGCAGAAAGAATGAAAGAAAATGAATGTTTTTTTTTATGAAAAATTATCCTGCGGATCGCTTTTGGTCTGTACACAATGAAGCAACGACCTTATCATCTGGGGTGTGCCAACACAATCCTAGAGGTGATCGCTTCATTGTGATACGCAAGCCCCTTCACCACGACAAGGTAACGATCACGAAGGGGAATTGACACATGTATGTGCCTTTTTTTTTGTTTTTTGTTTTTTTGCAGCCACAGTGTAGCACCAGAGGCCAGAAAAATTAGGCATGTACACATGCATGAAAAAGCAGGTATTGTTGCAGCCGCTGCTGTAGCAGCGGCCTGAAAAATTGAGGTTTTAAGGCAGAAAGTGCACTAAAACATTGCGGCTTGAACCGTAGTTGGTGGCGGAGACGTCACGTAAGTCATCCGGCATGCAGAGAATGATTATATACAGCAGCGTGTGGACCATTTTTAGGCCAAGGCATCTCAGTCATCACCAGGCCTTTTTTAGTCAAATGCATCCCCCACTGTCAGTCCCTTCGGGATCCATGCCTCATTCATCTTAATAAACGTGAGGTAATCAAGACTTTTTTGACCTAGGCGACTTCTCTTCTCAGTGACAATACCTCCTGCTGCGCTGAAGGTCCTTTCTGACAGCACACTTGAAGCGGGGCAGGCCAGAAGTTCAATGGCAAATTGGGATAGCTCAGGCCACAGGTCAAGCCTGCACACCCAGTAGTCAAGGGGTTCATCGCTCCTCAGAGTGTCGATATCTGCAGTTAAGGCAAGGTAGTCTGCTACCTGTCGGTCGAGTCGTTCTCTGAGGGTGGACCCCGAAGGGCTGTGGCGATGCATAGGACTAAAAAAGCTCCGCATGTCCTCCATCAACAAGACGTCTGTAAAGCGTCCTGTCCTTGCCGGCGTGGTTGTGGTGGTAGGAGGAGGATTACTTTCACCTCTTCCCCTGTTGGATTCCCGTTGTGCTGTGACATCACCCTTATACGCTGTGTAAAGCATAGTTTTTAACTTATTTTGTAGCTGCTGCATCCTTTGCGACTGCCGGTAATTGGGTAACATATCACAGACTTTCTGCTTATACCGGGGGTCTAGTAGCGTGGCCACCCAGTACAGGTCGTTCTCCTTCAGCCTTTTTATACGAGGGTCTCTCAACAGGCATGACAGCATGAAAGACCCCATTTGCACAAGGTTGGATGCCGAGCTACTCATGTCCAATTCCTCGTCCTCACTGATGTCATTGAAGGTGTGTTCTTCCCCCCAGCCACGTACAACACCACGGGTACCAGATAGGTGACAACGAGCACCCTGGGATGCCTGCTGTGGTTGGTGTTCCTCCTCCTCAAAGCCACATTCCTCCTCTGACTCCTCTTCCTCACACTCCTCTTCCAGTGTTGCCGCAGGTCCAGCAATCGATGGTAAGGCTGTTTCTGGTGGTGGTGATGGTGACCACAACTCTTCCTCTTCCTCTTCACGCTCATCTACGGCCTGATCCAGCACTCTTCGCAGGGCACGCTCCAGGAAAAAAACATATGGGATGATGTCGCTGATGGTGCCTTCAGTGCGACTCACTAGGTTTGTCACCTCCTCAAAAGGACGCATGAGCCTACAGGCATTGCGCATGAGCGTCCAGTAACGTGGCAAAAAAATACCCAGCTCCGCAGAGGCTGTCCTAGCACCCCGGTCATACAAATACTCGTTGACCGCTTTTTCTTGTTGGAGCAGGCGGTCGAACATTAGCAGTGTTGAATTCCAACGTGTCGGGCTGTCGCAAATCAAGCGCCTCACTGGCATGTTGTTTCGCCGCTGAATATCTGCAAAGTGCGCCATGGCCGTGTAGGAACGCCTGAAATGGCCACACACCTTCCTGGCCTGCTTGAGGACGTCCTGTAAGCCTGGGTACTTCTGCACAAAACGTTGCACAATCAGATTCAACACATGTGCCATGCACGGCACATGTGTCAACTTGCCCAAATTCAATGCCGCCAACAAATTGCTCCCGTTGTCACACACCACTTTGCCGATCTCCAGTTGGTGCGGGGTCAGCCACTGATCCGCCTGTGCGTTCAGGGCGGACAGTAGTGCTGGTCCGGTGTGGCTCTCTGCTTTCAGGCAAGTCAACCCCAAGACAGCGTGACACTGTCGTATCCGGCATGTGGAATAGCCCCTGGGGAGCTGGGGGGGTGCAGTTGGTGTGGAGCAAGACGCAACAGCAGAAGAGGACTCAGCCGAGGAGGTTAGCAAAGAGGATGGAGTAGGAGGAGTAGAGGAGGTGGCAGCAGGCCTGCCTGCAAGTCGTGGCGGTGTCACCAACTCCTCTGCAGCAGAGCCACGCATTCCATGCTTGGCAGCCGCCAGCGGGTTTACCCAATGCGCAGTGTACGTTATATACCTGCCCTGACCGTGCTTTGCAGACCAGCTATCAGTGGTAAGATGGACCCTTGCCCCAACACTGTGTGCCAGACGTGACATGATTTCCTTTTCCACAATAGAGTACAGGTTGGGGATTGCCTTTTGTGAAAAATAATTTCGGCCGGGTACCTTCCACTGCGGTGTCCCAATAGCGACAAATTTTTTGAAGGCCTCAGACTCCACCAGCTTGTATGGTAAAAGCTGGCGGGCTAAGAGTTCCGACAAGCCAGCTGTCAGACGCCGGGCAAGGGGGTGACTCTGCGAGATTGGCTTTTTACGCTCAAACATTTCCTTGACAGACACCTGACTGTGGGCAGGTGACGAGCAGGAACTGCTGAAGGTGAGAGGCGGAGGGGCGGGTTGTTGATAGGGGGCATGGAGGACAGCAGTGGTTGACGTGGCTGAAGATGCTGGACCAGGAGGAGGATGGTGGCTTTCAGTTTGTGTGCTGCTTTTACTCATGTGTTGATCCCATAGGCGTTTGTGATGTGAGATCATGTGCCTTCGCAAAGCAGTTGTACCTAGGTGGGTGTTGGACTTCCCACGACTCAGTTTCTTTTGGCACAGGTTACAAATGGCATCGCTGATATCAGAGGCAGACACACAAAAAAAATGCCACACTGCTGAGCTTTGCAAGGACGGCATTCTGGTGGTGGCAACAGCTTGCGTTGATTGGCGTGCTGTCTGGCTGACCCCGGGTGCCGAATCTACACGCTGTCTGACTGCGCCACTAGCTCCTTGCGATGACCTCCTCCCCCTGCTTCCAACTCGTCTCCTCCTCCTCTCTGTCTCCCCATCTGAACTTTCCCCCTCTTCTTCTGCTCTTCGAGCAGGCACCCAGGTGACATCCACAGACACATCGTCATCATCAGCCGCTTCACTTGACAACTCAGCAAAGGCAGCAGCAGCAGGTACAACATCATCATCATCACAATGTACGTCCATGTGTATAATGCTGCCTGACTGAGACATATCCCCGTTATCTACATCCTCTGGCACTAATAGTTGCGCATCACTTATTTCTTCCAACTGATGTGAAAATAACTCCTGTGACGGATCAAGTGAAGCGGCTGTGGTGCTAGTGTTGGTGGTGGTGCCGGCGGGCTGGCGAGTGGTAAATTGAGAGGTGCCCGAAGCTGAGCTGGAGGAGGATGGTGCATTAGGGTTCCGAGCGGAAGCTGTAGACGATTGGGTGTCTTGTGTAAGCCAGTCAACTATGGCCTCAGAATTTTTTGAGTTCAGGGTCTGTGGTGGCCTCTGAACACTGGGCATTATTCTAGGGCCTAAGGAAATCACAGCACCACGACCACGACGGCCCTTGCGGGGTGGCCTGCCTCTGCCTGTCATTTTCTTTTTTAATGTGTTGTGTACTATGAGTGCAAGGTGCTGTGCCACCCTATAGGAGTGTTGGGCAGTGGGTACAGTACACTCTGTGGACCTGACAGTCACTGGCACTCAGGCAACTGCAATTAAAAAATATATATATTTTTTTTACTTGGCAAGCTGCTGTGCCACCTTATATATCAGTGGTGGGTGGGCAGTGGCACAGTACACTCTCTGTGGACCTGACAGCAGTCACTGGCACCCAGGCAACTGCAATTTTAAAAAATATATATTTTATTTTACTTTGCAAGCTGCTGTGCCACCTTATATATCAGTGGTGGGTGGGCAGTGGCACAGTACACTCTCTGTGGACCTGACAGCAGTCACTGGCACCCAGGCAACTGCAATTTTAAAAAATATATATTTTATTTTACTTTGCAAGCTGCTGTGCCACCTTATATATCAGTGGTGGGTGGGCAGTGGCACAGTACACTCTCTGTGGACCTGACAGCAGTCACTGGCACCCAGGCAACTGCAATTTTAAAAAATATATATTTTATTTTACTTTGCAAGCTGCTGTGCCACCTTATATATCAGTGGTGGGTGGGCAGTGGCACAGTACACTCTCTGTGGACCTGACAGCAGTCACTGGCACCCAGGCAACTGCAATTTAAAAAAAATATATTTTATTTTACTTTGCAAGCTGCTGTGCCACCTTATATATCAGTGGTGGGTGGGCAGTGGCACAGTACACTCTCTGTGGACCTGACAGCAGTCACTGGCACCCAGGCAACTGCAATTAAAAATATATATATTTTTTTTTACTTTGCAAGCTGCTGTGCCACCTTATATATCAGTGGTGGGTGGGCACACAGTGGCACTGCAGTGGGCACAGTACACTCTGTGGACCTGACAGTAACTGGCAGCCCAGGCAACTGCAATAATAAAAAATATTTTTTTTTTAAATTTGCAACAAGATGCTGTGCCACCGTATATATATCAGTGGTGGGCAGTGCACTGCAGTGGGTACAGTGCACTCTGTGGACCTGACACAGCACTCACTGCAATTATGACAGAGGAAAAAAAAAAAATATTTTTTAAAATGCAAGGTACTGTGGCTGTTCCACACGAAATGAGTGTGGTGTGCACACAGTACAGTCTGTGGTAGGTCTGTGGCCTCTCACACACAGCGGGCAGGCAACTGCAGTGTACAATAGATATATATAGATATATATATAAAGAAAAAACTCTATTACCTTACCAGCCCTTAAAAGGGCTTTTGGGGACACTATATATATATATATATATATATATATATATATATATATATGTATGTATATAAATAAAAAAAAATCCTCAATTACCAGCCCTTAAAAGGGCTTTTGGGGACACTAGATAGATATAGATATATATATATAAGAAGAAACAACTCAATTACCAGCCCTTAAAAGGGCTTTTGGGGACGCTAGGTATATATATATATATATATATATATATATATATATATATATATATATATATATAAAAAAAAAAAATTACACAAATACCAGCCCTTAGAAGGGCTTTTTGGGGTGCTGATATTACAGCAGTAGTGGACCAAGAACACTGCAAGACCAGGAACACTGACTAACTGTCCCTAGCTTAACAGCAGCAGCAGCAGCAGCTCTCTCCCTACTCTCACTACACACACTGCTTCAGAATGATCTAAGATGGATGCTGCCCTTGCTTATTTATAGGAGGTGGGAGGGTGTGGGAGGGAGGTATGCTGATTGGCTGGAAATGTGTCTGCTGACTGTAAAGTTCAGGGTCAAAGTTTGCCTCAATGATGTCTTATGGGGGGCGGACCGAACATCGCATATGTTCGCCGGCAGCGGCGAACGCGAACATGCTAAGTTCGCCGGGAACTGTTCGCCGGCGAACAGTTCTATACATCTCTAGATCACAGGTGGATCATCTGTGGGTATAGGATATGGGATTGTATGGTTGGGTTTTCAGTACTGTTTTTTTTTTTTTTGTTGGTTGAACCAGATTGAGTGTCTTTTTTCAACCTGACTAACTATGTAACTATGTGTAGATGCATTCTATTGTCTTTGGGCAGGTTGAACAGTTTATGTAGATATTAGATTCCACCCCTATATAAGTAATTCACCTGTGTGTTTCCATGAGGCCCCAGTAGACCCTGTGACCTCATAATAAAAGGCTGACCTCCTAGTTTGTGAAGAGGACATGTAATGGCACTGTTACATTCCTATTCATTGAAATGACCTTCAACGTGACATTAGCGCTCAACATTCCAATCCAGTTTCTCTAAATAAAGGACATTCAGTTGTCCAAATTATCCTTCTTTTCAGAGACTGGATAGTACAGCTTGTTCTTCATAAAACACAGATAAAGAGAATCTAGTTTTATTTTGTGTGAGTCAGGAGGACTCTGTAATATGAAATCAATGTGGCCTCCTTTCTGACCTTGACCAACAAAGGTCAGAGGAAAGGATTGGTTGTCATCTGAGCATTGGATGATTAAATGTGATGAAGCCTCTGTCATTTCTCTCAGACACACACTATCAATCTTTTAACATTAGCTGACGCTCACTCTTTTTGCTGACTAGCAAGGAAGGTGTTACTGTATAAACTGTCCAAAGAATACATCAAATTTGCATCACACAAGCCTAAAACAACCTGGCCTAGTAACACTTCATTTTAAAGGTGCTTAAAATCAGTTAATTTTATTTACAGGTAGTGGTGAGTGGTCCCATTTAGGTCTGATTATTTGCCACTTCATTAGGTAAACTAGTAAAGATAATCCTTGGGACTGCTTAACAATACTACTCAATACTGAGGATGGGTCCTTCTCCTGCATTTACTTTGGGAAAGCATGGATCTCCTGCCCATAGCCGATGACCTCTATTCAATATGCGAATAGGTTGATATGCTCATTGACCACATCTTATATTATGAGTTATCCTTTATTTGTATATGGTCACGGGGACAGAAAGTGAGGAAAAGTATTCCCACTGACAATGTAGATAGTGACAACGGCAAATATTAACAACCTGAAACTGGTTCTAACTCTTTTATATTAATACAATTCAAAAACTCGCACTATGTACTCAATGCATCTACCCTCCTGTAGCTGCTGCTCAACTAGTGCTATAGCACTTATACAAAATATCAAATATTACCACAGCGCATACAGTATATCCCACATCAAATAATAAACTAAGAAAAAATAATTAACTGAAAATAAAATGTAGAATAGGTGCATACAGTGATCTGTCAATTACGCATGCATTCCACGGGTGCCGAGTGCGGCGAACCCCGATGAGCCCTGTACTTTGTAAAGTGATACTCTCTCTTACATTCTGTAAGTGTAATTTTAAAGCGGAGTTTCGGGCACAAAATCGACCTAATCGATTTTGTGCCCATCCGCTTGCTTTGCTTCACCTGAAAAGGAATTGGATAGTTAGGGTTATTTTTTTTTTTTTACTTACCTCGTAATTGTAGAAAGAAATACTCACCTTTTTTCACTTCCTCACTCTGTGGCCGCGGCCTGCGCCGTCACTTCCGGTTTGCAATGATTCCTGGGAGCGATGCCGCATTCCCTGCTAAACAGCTTCGGTGCATGCCCAGAAGCTGTGTAGGAATGCGGCACCGCACCGGAAGTGACGAGAGGGGCCGGTGAAGGCGCATTCTGGAAGAAGAAGACGCGGAAGAGGACGCAGAAGAGGATCGCGCTGGCTTCAGCTGCCCACAACAGAGATGGCAACGCTGTGGAAGAAATTTTATAAGTGAGTATTTCTTCTTGCAGGTAAGTGCGAACCGGGACAGATCAGAGGCTAGCCATTGTGGAATGTACTAGCCCTGACTGTCCCGGGGGTATGTTCATTGAAAAAATGTTTCTGTGCCCGGAACTCCGCTTTAATTTTGCTTAGGAATAAATTGAAAATACTATGCTATGATAGTGCTCTCCTTCTATTGAGACTGGTGGAAAACGAGCAACAAATACAGCAATAGCTACATATAGGACCAGCTTGTTGGAGGCATAGAAAGAGAGAGAAGATCTGTGATAACCCCTCACCAGATACAAGAGAATTTGATCCTCAGACTTAAAAGCTGAGGACCCATTTTCTCTGGTGAGTAGGGGCACAACAGGGTGTGTGCCACACTTCACGGCATGTTTCTTCAGAGTACTTCAGCACTTTGTTTAGGAATTGTTGAGCACTGAGCACTTTATTTGAAGATGGATGATTATGGAATGAATCACTTTTGAGTTTGTAACATCTTTTTGGAACAGGTTTTTGGACTAATTGACAGTTCAATGTGTACACTTATTCTACATTTTATTTTCAATTAATTATTTTTTTAAGTTTATTATGTGATGTGGGATATACTAACTCTTTTATACTTCAACCAAAAAAATAGCATTAAACTAACAAGCATCAAGTCCATTATTAGGTGGGATTTTCAGTAGTCTTTAAATGTTAATCCGCAAAAAAGGTTGACTCCATAAACAGATATAATCCACACATGTACTGTTGTGTTTCATAGGGGAAACCTTTTGGTGCAAGCCTTAAGATATTAGAAAATTCCCTGGGGCAGTTGGAAAAGGGCAGTGGGCTGAGTTGCTATATCAGCTACTCTGGGATGGCAGTTGAAGAGCTAGCACCACTGTAAAATTACGTTTTGAGGGTGCTTTCTGGAGAAACACAAGATTAAAGAGATTATCAGTATTTCAGCTGCATGAAGATTATTGAAAGTTATTGAAAGTTATGCCACTTTTAGACTCATGTCACATGAGCAATTTTGTAGCAGCAATTTTGCTGTCCTTGGTATTTTTGTTGCTGTTAATGGAATGCCTGTGTGTGGGCGGGACCAGTGAATGGGGTACCCAGTAACTAGGGAGTGTGCACAAAGACAGACAAAACATGGTATAGTTTTTTTGTATTTGGCTAAGGGGTTAACTAGATAAATTGCAGTAACACTTGCAGGCACTGGAATTACACAAGCAGCAGGTATTTATGTATTGCAAAGGTACAGTCATTAAAGGCACTGTTGCAGCTTTCAGTCATTTAATAAGGCACTGATCTGTAACTGTATATTATCTGGCAATGATGCAAATGCTGCCACTTCTCACACAATATAAGTGATAATGTACTCTTCCAGGCAAGGCCTGTTATACCAAGGATGGTTTCTGTTGGAGGGGTGGAGAGGCTCTTTAGATAAGAATAGGGAGTTGCTGCAGCTATTCGAGCAACCGGAATGATGACGTAAAAGTAGTGGAGTCCCTACACTATACCTTCTCGCACAGGAACCCCTCCCTGCATGCACTATGACTCACTTTAACCAGCTGTGTCCTGTCCCACTCGTAAAAAGCACACCAAACCCAGCAGGACACTTCTATTTAAAAGGACTGCTCCACATAAAATGGCCAACGAAGGTCACCAGAGATAGCAGCGTCCAATCAGACAGCTGCTGTCTCAGAGACACCTACGGAGTCTGCAAAGGAACAATGTGCCTCTGTTCCATCTGTACAGTGGCACCGTGCCACATACTGGATGGAAGACAAACTACACTTGCCTATATAAGTAGCTGGAATTCCAAGCAATATGTAACTCAAAGCTGAGCGATCAACTTCTGTTGCATTTGGACCTGGTTCTAGCAGATATTCGTGTCATCCAATGCAGAATGCAGCTGATGATGATTATGGCACACTAAGGTTTGTAGCTGCATAGAAAAGCACTGTAGCCAGCTACAGCAAAAACTCTGTAGCTAGCTATAAATCACCAGAGAAAGCAAACAACATAAATTTGTACCTGTTACAAAGATGTTCTTGTGACATAGATCTTATTGTCCCATGAATATGGGTGCTTACAACTCCACAGGCACAAAGAGTGGAAGAGAGATGATACAGAGTTGTGGCAGAATGTTAGACTGTAGCCCCATTAGATGCAAGGGCCAGTCCACTTTTATGCACCGTAAATTTTGGGGGTTGTGTATCTAAGTGTGGAGCTCACCAGTGAGTATAGTCCACACCAATCATGCTGTTTGAGGGCTTGTTGGCCCATGTTTATTAAAATAAAGACATTTCAACATAGAATTGTTGCCAAAACAGGGGTTTCCACCATCAACACAAAGTAAAGTCAGATTCAGCCTCCTGGCTCCCTTTAGCAGCACCACTGCTCAGGCTTTGTGCCTTGGTCCATGTGTCCATGTGTTCTTGTATGAATTCTCTACCTCTGTCAGCTCTTTTCCTCTTAGGCTCTCTGTCTCTTCTATCACAGACTGCACGGTGCAAATATGCACACACTTGTGGCTGCTCCCTTGCATCCACATGGACTCCTCGGGAGAGTGAAGCCCAGAACCCTAGTCCTGAGTCTACAAAAAGCCTTGCACACACACCTGCACAATCAGTGCACTGGCTTTTCCCAAAACCTGGTCCCTTTGGACTGAAGATTTCATAAGACCAAGATCACTAAAAAATCTCCAGGCTACAGGTCCCAAACAGCATTTTAACAACTAATTTCCTCCAAATTAAAAAAAAGCAACCTGGAGCTCCTCAGCCTGTCTAGTTGAGAATCCTGGGTGACATAACAGCCTTTTCCCATCATGACAGGGCTGCACTCAGAGTCCTGTTTACACCAACCTTTTAACCACTTTACCACTGAGTACTGGAATAGTACTGCGGCAAAGTGGCACGATCCCGTCTGACGATGTAGACCTACGTCGCCAGACTCCTCCCCTGTAGGCAGCGCTCGCGCGCCGCCAGAGGCGCGCTCCCACTGTTTCCATTCACAGCGGGAGTCGGGCCAGGGGAGGAGCAGCGGCGATCGCCACTGCTCTGCCCCGATCGTCGGGGAATCCAGTTTGGAGATCCGCCCGCCTGTGTAAACAGAGCGGGCGGATCTCCTCAGTGACAGGGAGTGACAGATCGGAGTGTTCAGCATAGCTGGACATCCGATCTGTCCCTGTCTCACACAGTCACCTCCCCCTCCCACACGTCAGTAAGCACCAGGCATACATTAACCCCTCCCTCTCCAATAAAATTAACCCCTTCCCTGCCAGTGTCATTTTTACAGTAACAGTGCATATATATAGCACTGATTACTGCAGTAATGTCACTGGTACCCCCAAAAGTGTCAAAAATGTCAGTCAAGGGTCCGATCTGTCCGCCGCAATGTCGCAGTCCCGCAAAAAAAATCGCAGATCGCCGCCATTACTCGTTAAAAAAAAAACACCAAAAATGACAGAAATCTTTCCCTTTGTTAGTAAACGCAATAACTTTTGCGCAAACCAATCAAAATACGCTTATTGTGATTTTTTTTTACCAAACATGGGTAGCAGAAAACAAATTGGCCAAAAATTTAAAAAAAAAATGGTTTTTACATCTTTTTTGGGGGGAATTTCATATAAAAAAATGTTAAAAATATTGTTATTTTTTCAAAATAAACGCTCTTTTTTTGTTTATAGCGCAAAAAGTAAAAATCGCCAAAAGAAAGCTCTGTTTGTGGGAAAAAAAGGACGTAAATTTCGTTTTGGGTACGGCGTCGCATGATCGCGCAATTGTCAGTTAAAGTCGCACAGCGCCGAATCGCAAAAAGTGGCCCAGACGTAAGACAGCAAAATCCTCCGGTGGTAAAGTGGTTAAAGTAAGAAGACTGACACATACTAAAGCCACCTTATATGGCTTTTGCAACCCTGCTGACCAAAGATGAAAGGTCAGACAGTGTTCATGATTTTGAACGCACTGAGTCTAGCACAAAAACCACAGTAACCTCTGAACCTGAACCCTATCCCTAGACGTGAGGACAAATAGAGAGGGCAAATCTTTCCTGCAAAGACACAGGCAGCAATATGAAATTGGCAGGGAAGCTAATTTTCCTAACTTTAACCAAATCATAAAAAAAATGCTAAAGATACACTTTAGTCATCTGGTGTAAACTCTTCTTGCCTCTTTGTGATTACTAAGGCCATTACCTGGATGTAAATAAACATGACTGCAAGGGCCAAATGAGCATGTTTGACAGGTCAGGACCTTCACAAAATGAGATCTGACCTTTTACAGTCCTACTGCAGATCCCCTCCACTCTTGTCCACTTTACACTGCACCCCCATTTCTGAAATTACAGTCATCTTTCTGGAGAATTGCACTGTCCATAGTGAACCTTTAATCCAACTGGATTTACTCATAAACATTAAAATATGCTCTTTTAATGCACCTTCTTGTGCTGGACGTTTGTAAGTAGATTACAAACCCCCATATTGCGTATTTACACAACAGGATTGCATTGTTGTGGAAACCTCCAATCATAACTCCTCACCAGCAGCACATTTTACTGGTAAAACCTTTTTCTTTGCTTCTAGTATTATCAATTTCATCTGTTTAAGTTAAGTGATGATGTAAAAAGCCCCTGAATGCTTTGCCCGGCAAGAGCTTTTGATTTATCTGCTCTGTTGCGGCTGCTTCGATCAGATTAGTTTTAATCTAAAAGGCAGGATTTAAAAGCCAAAGGAGATTTCATTCTAGAAAACCCATTGATGAAAAAAATACTTAAAAATAAAACCCTAAAAGTGGTTCAGTGTTCATCAGGATGATGAATTGTTTTGGAATGCCAAAATGCCAAATCCTTATTTGTGGGTCTGGAATTTCCAATCAGAGCAGGAATTATTCAGAAACATATTGCCTTCGCCAGCCACAAAAACATAAAAGTTGATAGCTCAAAAAACATGGGCCTTCCATTAGTTGAATCAATTGTATTATTATTTTTTTAATGTTACGCTGTAGAAATATCTTTATTGAACTATCAAAATACGCAGGTTTTAATGCAGTTTTTTGTGTTTGCTAAATGAACACTTCTGCTCAGTAAAAAATTGCAAGATAAATCAGCTTAGATGTGTAGCACACCACCTAAGGAGCCGCTGGTTTAAAGGGCCCTCTTAGACTTTAGACGGTCATAGATGGTTCGCATCTTGGCCAGTTCAGCAGGGACAGGCCAAGATTAGGACCATCTATGGGGAGACTGATGTACCCAAATCGATCCATTGATCGACTTGGGTACAACCAGCATGTCGGATTTTCGGCATACGAAGATTGCCAGCCTGAGAACACAATAGCTCAGTGAGAGGGATTCCCACATTATCACTGACTGTGTTTATGGGGAAATGATGGCGATTTTCTTGGCCTAGGGCTGGCCATAAACTGAGCTAATTTCTTTCCTGCAACCATAGGTTGCAGGAAAGAAACTCACTTGGTTCCCCCATCAAAACAGATAGTGTTGATGCAACAATCCCTCCCAACAATCCCAATAGAAAGTTTGCAATTTACCCGTTTTTCCACGGCGAAGGGAAGAAGGAAAGGAGCACCTGCACTTTATTATTTACCTACAAATATTCTTTGGACTTTTTTTCACCTAAAAGTCACATTTTGTGGTGGATGTTACCGTATTATGGACTATCTCTCATCTATTTAGTATTACGGTTGTGCACATGAAAATTAATCATTTATTATTTATCGATTGTTTATATATATTGTTATAGCTTTCACCACATGTAGCACAGTATTCACACCAATTATTTAATTAGCACTATTTATAGAGTGATTTTACAGAGTTATTTATACCCTTGGTTGACACATTTTCAGCAAGCGCTATAGGTAATCACCTATTTTGATTACTACTTTTCACTTCTAGCACTAGCACTTTACTATAGCAGCTGCAATTTATTTATTCACTTCATTAATTTATATTTATTCTAATAATATTACTAGGTCCAATAACACCTTTATAGTAGAGCTGCACGATTCTGGCCAAAATGAGAATCACGATTTTTTAGCTTGGAATAAAGATCACGATTCTCTCACGATTCTCTGTGTAACAAAAAAAAATTGGGATAACTTTACTGTTACGTTTTTTTTTTATTCATTAAAGTCTATTAATTGTGTTTGAAAGACTGCTGCGCAAATACAGTGTGACATAAAATATTACAACAATCGCCATTTTTATTCTGTAGGGTCTCTGCTAAAAAAAATATATAAAATGTTTGGGGGTTCTAAGTACTTTTCTAGCAAAAAAAACTGATTTTAACTTGCAAGCAACAAATGTCAGAAAAAGATCCAGTCTTTAAGAGGTTAAACTTCCTTTCTCCCTGGCAGAGGGAAGGAAAAGATACAATGTAATAATTTTTGTTTATAGTTACTGGGAGACTTTGCTGATAGCCATTTGCTGGGAGGCTTTTTTTTTCCACAGCTGTTCTCTCTGCTATGCAGACTTGTATAAAGTACTCAAAATTTCTACTTGAGTAAAAGTACAAGTGCTCGATCAAAAAGTGACTTAAGTAGAAGTGGAAGTGCTCGCAGAAAAAGTTACTTAAGTGGAAGTACTAAAGTATTCAACATTTTTTTTACTTAAGTATTGCAAGTAGTTTTTTCAAAAAAATTGCTACTTAAGTACTAAAAGTAAAAAGTACCAGTAGTTTTGAAAAAAAAATTCTACTCAAGTACTGAAAGTAGAAGTAGAAGTACTATATTATGTAGTTATTAAAGAAAGAAGTCAAAAGTTTGAACATCATATTGTTTTTTATTATTTCAAATGATTTATTCAAATGATTTACCTAAAGGACAATCACAATTCCTTAGGCTGTAACTTTTTGTAAACAGAAACAGATAAAATATGTCCCTCCCTTCCCCTTTTAAAGCATCCACCTTTTAAAGCCAGGGGTGGTCTCCTTCCTGAGCCTCCTCAGTCTCACAGCCAGGCAGATCACTTGAAGTTGAAGGGCCAGGGGTGGAAGGTGGTGTTTTTGGTTCGTCCATCTTTTCAGCTGATCAAAAGGCAGAACAGGAGCATGCGCAATCTTCTTAATCGCGGTTTGATTTGATTTGCTCAATTGATGATGATGTGCCAGGCCAGCTTCATCAAACCTACAACGCTTAAAGTGAAAAATGCATCAAAAACTACTAACAAAGTGGCTGTGCTAAAAATGCTAATAAAGTGCCTGCAATTATATATATATATATATATATATATATATATATTCTTCTTGTATTCAAAATCATCGCCCACAGTATCAAAAATAAAGTGACATGTCTGTGCTAAATGCAGTGCAAATTATTCCCACAATGTAAATTTAATTCATATAAAATATATATGACAATACCACAATAAAATAAGTTGTGATTGTGAATAAGTTAGGTGCAAGTTTAAGTGTGTAAACTAAACTTTATAACGAAAAGTCCATAACTGAATTCCAGTGTGCAATCTAAGAAGTGCTTGTCACTTGCTGTCAGATGCTTCCACCTTTCTTCTGTGATCTGCTCAAGTAAAGTGGTGGACTGGATAGCCTCTCTCTCTGCCTCTCACCTTAGTAGCACTGGCACTGCACTGGTTCAAAAAGCTGTCTATATTATTTTCATTATAAGAACTTGTCAGAACATGCTTCCACCACCTGTCCTTCACACTAATGCCTCGTTTCCACTGAGCGGAACGGTTCGGATCGGGACAGATCGGCAGGCTGATAATGGTCCGGTCTATTCAGTTGAGCGTTTCCACTGGAAGTCGGACCTCTAGGGTCCATGCGGGGCATACACCAAATGCCTAGCGTTGCGGCGTGGCGTCACACTAGTGCGACAACAGACGTGACGCTACAACAACAACAACAACAACAATGGAGGTCATCCAGCAGCTCGTCTTTGCTCTACTTGGCTTTTGGTTCTTAGTAATCAAAATACATGCCACACAGTGTGAGAGAAGGTTACGAGCGGCAAAGCGAAACACAGCAGAAAAGAGAAGAAAACTTTTGGCTTGGGTCTTGAGTCAGGAGGAGAAGTACACCTTTGTGCGGCAAAGACAAAGACGGCAGCGTTATAGGGTAAGCAACATTATGCCAATTGTCATTTATTTCTACCCGTATTAAAAAGTAAAATAATACAGAATATGACAAAATCTAATATAAGATGGGAAGGATATACAGTACATATGTACTTAACAACATTCATGTTGCACACGTATGTAAACATGCACATTTGAAGTATTAAATCAAATGCATAACAAATCATTAGTAGTATAATGAGTATTTATGTATAAGGTGTAATACTTCAAATGTGCATGTTTACATACGTGTGCAACATGTATGTTGTTGAATACATAATGTACTGTATATCCTTCCCATCTTATATTAGATCTTTGCAGATTCTGTATTTTTTTATTTATGTATAAGGTGTAATACTTGCAATGTGTACTCATTGCTCACTTTTATACATGATGCTATCTGACCTTGTAAAATATAGTATGTTGTATTAATATGTTTTTATTATTTGTGACATGGTAACATCTGTGTTTTCTTCTTTTAAAGATGCTTCTCCTTTTGTCAAAGCAGCGCCGCCGACCAGTCATTTGGGCTCTCCCCCGTGCCAATGAGTGGTGGGATGTGACCGTCCCAGGATTCACACACACACAGTGGGTGCACAATTTCCGAATGTCGGAGGAAACCTTTTCATACCTTTGTGCAAGGCTACGTCCAGCGATGGAGAAGCAAAGCACAAACTTCCGAGCCAGTTTGCCAGTGAGGAAAAGAGTAGCCATTGCACTGTGGAAGCTGGCTACCAACAGTGAATACAGAAGTATAGGTCATCTTTTTGGTGTCAGTAAATCATCAGTGTGCCGTTGTGTGCAGGACTTCTGTAAGGCTGTCTGCACATTGCTAGCTCCTGAAATTGTTCATTTTCCAGACAGGGAAAAGCTTAAAGACATGGCTGAGTACTTTGAAAACAGGTGGGGTCTTCCACAGTGTGTTGGTGCTATTGATGGGTCACACATACCAATAATAGCACCACAAGAATACCACACTGACTACTTCAACAGAAAGGGCTGGCATTCCATCATCCTCCAGGGAGTGGTGGATGGAAAAGGACTATTCTGGAGTGTGAATGTTGGAAAACCTGGGAGTTTGCATGATGCTCGGGTTCTACGATTGTCCACATTTTGGGATTGGGTTGGGCAGGGAGGGCTGTACCCTCTTTCCACTAAGAACATTTGGGGGGTGAATGTTGGCTATTATGTGCTCGGGGACTCTGCCTACCCTTTACAAAATTGGCTCCTGAAACCATTTCCTGACAATGGCCGCCTGACACCAGAACAACAAACCTACAACAAGAAAACATCCAGGGCACGGGTCGTAGTTGAAAATGCTTTTGGAAGACTTAAAGGTAGGTGGCGGTGTCTTATGAAGAGGAATGACAGTGACATTCAACTTGTCAAATCCATGGTGCTTACTTGCTGTGCTCTTCACAATCTTTGTGAAAGTCATGGAGAAGACTTCCACCAGGATTGGAATACGTCTGCAGAAGAGCCAGTAAGGGTAATAGCACAGGATATTGAAGATGAGTGCAATGAAATACGTCAGGCTCTGATGCGTCACCTCAACACCTAATTTTTTACCATGATTGTTTTAAAGTTTTAATAAAGTTTTACATTAATGAATCAGACACACCCAAAGTCTCTTATAAAATCTCTTTTATTCAGCAACAAAAATATTCTTTCTATATTTTCTTACAAGTAAGAATTCAAAAAAATAAAACATTTTTACAAAACAAAACTGAAAAATTACCAAAAAACAAAGGGTACAGGTCCTGTGCTGGCTGACAGGCACTATTGCCTTGGCGGTGGCCTGGGATCACGACTGGCTCCCAGCACTTGAACAAGCTGCCCTAGGACACCAAGGAAGGCCTGGTTGAAGGTAGACAACTGCTCCATCTGCTGCTGGGCAATCTCAGCCTCCTGGCGCATAGCTTCCTGGGCATCCTGACGCAGTGCCTGAAACCACCGCTCAGAAAGGGTCTCCATCCTTTCCTGTTGTCTTTCCTCTACTGCCCTCATATCATCAATAACTGTGCGCAGATCCAGCTGCAACCGTCTCCTTTCACCTGGAATATACAAAATACCAGAATATTGATTTAAGAAAATGCACAATTATAACTTTCACTCTGATCATAATGTCTTACCTGTGTGACGTGGTGCATTTGGCGTACTCTGTGGTAGGCTTGGTGTTGACACAATCGTACTGGTGCTGTTGAAAGATGTCGATGGACCATCGTCTGAAAAGTTAGAGGTATCATTGGAGAGTCCATCCACAGTATCTGAAAATGCACATATCAAGGGTTTTAGACACAAACGAGAAGAAGACACAGTGTACTATCTTATGGCAGTTATCATCAGGTAGTAAACAATGGGATGCACAGTGGGTAAAAAAATTAGATGCCTATACTCTTCTGTCCAGGTATTTAAATAAAAAATAATGGAACTATATCAGTTTAAAGGCTAAGGTACAATGAGAGCATCAGAAATCTCCATTATCTTTTCTACAGTTGTCTTTTTTCTCAAAAATAGGGGCTGGTTTATACAGACAGTACATTTCCCTATCCATTCTGAGATTAACTTTACTTGGTTAAAGTGCACTGTGGCTGCTTGAAATCATGCATGATAGCCTTTAATAGTATTTTTATGCATATTCAGCCCCCATTGATATTATCAAGCCCATACTAATTAAGCAAAACACCAGTCACGCATTTTTCATTAATTATACAAAACAGTGCAGCGCTACTCCCTACCATTTTCTTTCAGTCCACTGCACAAATACAATTACATTTTTGGTGCAGAGTTAATGGTTTTGTGCAGTTATTTTTTTTAAATGGTTAGCATAGGGAAAGCCAATGCCAAGCAGGAAAAAAAATAAAACTTACCAACAGGATCTATCATGGATTCGAGAAGTGCAGATGCAGATGAAGATGCAGAGTCCAGACCTCCTTCCCTGCCTTGGTTTGCTGGCCTATGCCCGTAAATGGCGTCCATGGCATCGTACCACTTCCAAGTACTTCGACTGTTTCCACTACAGCTGTTGGCATCCTTAATTTTTTTATATTGGCCTTTAAGCTTCTTAAGCTTTGCCCTACACTGACCCGACGTCCGTTCAAATCCCTCGGCTGCCATCAGCTGGGAAATATCTTTATACACCTTTTCATTCCTCACTGATCCATCAAGCTCACTCTGAATAACACTGTCCGCAATTATAGTAAGGAAAGTGGATAGTTCCTGAGTTGACCAGACCCTGCTGTTATTTGCAGGCATCCTTCTCCTATATCTGGACTGAGCTGCGCTTCCGTTTGACGACAGCAGTGACGTTTTCCTGTCCACCAATCAGTGGAATGTATCGTGTGACACCAGTAGCTCCGCCCTAACCGTACCGTACCATTTCCTATGGCCCTACATCTGAAGGAGGACCACGAATGGTGCGGTTTGGTTCGGTTGTATGGGCCACTTTCATAATGGAAACACCAAAAATAGCGTACCGTACCGAACCGATCCGAACCGTTCCGCTCAGTGGAAACGAGGCATAATAGTGCTCATTTGCTTTGCTCAAGTCAAGTGCCCTGCCTGTGGCCACTGCAGTGCAGGCACAGCCGCACAGGCAGAGGCAGGCCGCAGGAAGCACAGGCCGCACCACAACACAACACTTATGGTCCATGGACCATGGATGGTCGGATAATCATCATAGCCGTCAGTCTCACTCTTCTTGGTTCAAAAAAGCCACCCATGACCCGTGTGTATATAATATATTAATATTTTATATTGATTATTTGATTCTCAAATGGCACATTTGCCATGGCAAGGATTAGGCCCTCTCCACGGTCCACCTCACTCACCTCATAGAGAAGAAGATGAGATAACGAAGAAAATGCTCCGAGTCCTGCTCCCGCGTCCCGCCGCCCGTGTCACAACTCCTCTCAGTAAGTGCCCTAAGGGGTGGAGTCTGAGTGACAAACAACACGTTTAGAGGCGGAGACCTCGATTGGGAAGACGGCAGCACGGCTCCTCCAGTGCGGTCTTAACTTGATGATCATGACAGTGATTCCACGGGCCGCGGCGCGAGCGAGGCTGTGGGATTGATTGAATTGAGTTGTGCTGCCTACTGCTACACGCTACCTACTACTACTACTAAATTGTGAGTCAGTATATTTTATTTCATTTTTATATATAAAAGCGCTATTGTTGAGCACTACTAGCCACTAGATCTCCTGGCTGTCACTTTGTCACATGTTGGGGAATCACATCGGCTCAGCTCCAGAAGTTGCGGGTGTCTCCGTCATCCTGCCAGGGCCGCCAAGAAGTTCATCACCTAATCTTAAGTTATTAATATCTTATGAGGAGAGGACCTATAAGATTGAGAATTGAAATAATTAAATATATATGGCTTTTTGAACCAGTGCAGTCAGTGCCAGTGCCACAGTGCCACCCAGACGCTATCCACCAGTGCCACCACCATTAACTGTGTTGGTCGGTCACTCGAGCACTGAAGGAGGTGGAAGCATCTGACAAGTGAAGTGACACTTTAGATTTGCACACTGGAATTCATTTATGGACTTTTCGTTATAGATAGGTTTACACACTTCAACTTGTTGCACGCACCTGACCTAACTTATTTCATAACTTATTTTATTGTGATTTATTGTCATATTTTATATGAATTGAATTTACTGTTACATTGTGGGAATAATTTTTTTCACTGCATTTAGGCTTTAGCACATTCATGTCACTTTATTTTTGATACTGTGTGGAGTGTGGGCAGGGCACTGGGGGCAACGATGATATTATATCGATTGCACAGGCACTTTATTCGCACAGCCAAGTTGTGTTTGTTAGTAGTTTCTTGATGCACTTTAAGCGCTGTAGCACCATTTATTTGTTTGTTTCATATTTTCTTTTTATTGGAAAGATTTGGTATAGCAGCTTTTATTATACACAGCCTTTATTTTCGTATGCGCTGATTTACAAATGACATTATACACATTTTTTTGAGCTTTATGCAACCTGCCATCTACTGTTCTGGTAGTGGTAATTTTTTTAAAAGTAACGAGTAACTATGCAGCACAAAAAAAAATACTTGAGTAGAAGTATCGAAATCATCGAAAAAATGTAGTGAAGTAAAAGTAGAAGTAGGAGAAAAAAATTCTACTCTAGGAAAGTACAGATACCGCATTTCGGTACTTAAGTACAGTACTTAAGTAGTTCTACTTCGTTACTATACATCTCTGCTGCTATGCAGCTATGCAAAGAATCGAGCATATTTCAGTGTTAGATCGTCAGGGGGGGTGAATCGAGATCGCGATTTTCATACCATTAATCGTGCAGCTCTACTTTATAGGTTCCTTTTTTTGGCGCGGGTAATATACTTTGTATATTTTTTTCAAATCCCAATAGAAAGCTGTCCCCGCCGGGAGAAGACATAAATTATTGCTACCGGCTATAGCAGCCGCTAGCGATAATCCCAGGTAAAACCCGGCATGCTGGTTGTACTCAAGATGATCCATTGATCAACTTGGTACATTCAGCCTGCCCATGCACTGATTCAAGCCTTAGTCCCTTTCTTCAGATAGTGGGCCTCCGCCCTTCCCACACAAACAAACACCCCCTCTATTGAATGAACAACACCAGATTAGGTAAACACTGTCTGTGCAGTATTGATAGTAAATTGGTTAAATGATGCAAAATAATATAAACTGTGACCAAGTACTTCTATTCCAGATTTGTGTGCAAGAAGCAACACTACATATAATTGGGCCCTGGTTTTTACCAACCAGCTTAACCACTTCAGCTCTGGAAAGGTTTACCCCCCTTCATGACCAGACCATTTTTTTGCGATATGGCACTGCGTTACTTTAACTGACAATTGCGCAGTCATGCGTCCCTGTACCCAAATAACATTTTTGTCCTTCCTTCCTCACAAATAGAGCTTCCTTTTGGTGGTATTTGATCACCTCTGCATTTTTTTTTTTTTTTTTGCGCTATAATTTTGACAAAAAAAAACTATATTTTTTACTTTCTGCTATAAAACCCATCCAATTAAAAAAATGTAAAAAAATCAAATTTCTTCATAAATTTAGGCTAGGTATTTTGCTACATGTTTTTGGTAAAAAATTAAAATAAATCCCAATAAGCGTATATAGATTGGTTTGCGCGAAATTTATAGTGTCTACAAACTATGGGATCATTTTATTTTTTTTAAACATTTTTTTTACTAGTAATGGTGGCGATTAGTGACTTATAGCTACAATATTGCGATGGACAAATGGGACACCTGACACTTTTGACACTTTTTGGGGACCAGTTACACTAATACAGTGATCAGTGCTTAAAAATATGCCCTGTCACTGTACTAATGACAATGGCTGAGAAGGGGTTAACATCAGGAGCGATCAAAGAGTTAAATATATGCCCAAATTATGCTTACTAACTGTGGGGGAGGTGCTTTGACAAGAGGAAGGCAAAAGATCCGTGTTCCTGCTTGGCAGAATCACAGCATCAGTACCTTCCCCTGTGACAGTGCAGCGGTCTTTCTTGTTTACATAGGCAGACTACCACTCTGCTTGTGTGCCGAATGATCGGCCGACCCACTGATTGGCTCCCGCTGTGTCCAATTACAGAGGGAGCGGGTCTCCATTGGCATGCGTGCGCACCCCAGACCCAGAAGTGTTAATCACTACTAGGTACGTGATCTGGCACAGAGCGGCCACCCTGCCGCAGTACATGTATGTGCAGCACTCCGCAAGCAGTTTAAACTGTAATAGAGACACCTAGAGTAATAGAAGGGCAGCCAGAAACAGATAGTACTGGCTATGCTGCCTTAGGCCCTGGAGTGATTCTGCTTAGTCCAAGTCTGCCTGCAGGATTTGAGTATTCAGGAAGGCAAAACATTGCTAAAGTCTATTTAAACACTACGAAATCAGGAACAACATCTTAATCAAGAAAAAGATTCTGCTGGCATTATTGGGCCCTTTCAGTGGTGCACTAATGATGATGCTAATAGGCTACCTTATACCTCCCATTTTAGGGGGGTGGGGACTGAGGGGGTGAGGAAATTGAATAGGGCCTAAACAAAAATAAAAAGGCTAGCAACAAATGCAGAGAGGGGGTAAGTGCTTCTGAACATCATACAGTGCTTCTGTAATCCAGAACAGCTGGTATGGCACTACTCAATAGTATACAATATAAGCACAGTAGTGTCTAAGAGATATAGAATGCAAACTGTGTTAGCAAATGTCTTGCTCTGTTCTGTGGTGCAGAGTGTTTTGGTGAGTTGACAACCCTCTCCCCAATCCTGAACTTCAGCTGTGGGGCCCCTCATGGATTGGTGGCTTTAGCTTCAGCGAACCCACTCTGCATGAATGTGGATGCAGATAATGACCAGTGAACTCGTTCTGTATAGCTGTGGATGCAGGTGATGACCTGTGAACCTGCTCTGTATGGCTGTGGATGCAGATGATTAGGCCACACTGGTGGGTGCCTGGGGACTTGGAGTACTAGCCCTGGATGCATAGGTGTGCGCAGCCTAATGCATTAGGGTGTGCACACCAAAGCTCAAACACACACTACCAATCACTCACAATGTTCATTCAGAAAGGGAGGGGACCAGCAAGTTATATCTATTTACCAGCCCCTTTCCCCACTCATCCTAAAACATCCCCACAGCAAAAGCCGGCTTGAGAGGAGAGGACGGAAGCCAGAAGAGCTGTGGGGGAAGGGGGAGGGGAGCCGGGGCAGTTGGGGGAATCTGTGCTACACAGGGTGATTAGGGTGTGCCTGGGCACACCTGGCACACCCTGTGCGCACACCTATGCCTGGATGTCTGCTTCCTTCTATGGTTTGGCACCAAGTGCCTGGCTCTCTGGGGATTGTAGTTTCCTTACTGATAGGATGTAGTGCACTTGTAATCAGTAAAACGGCATCTCCCACAATCTTTGGCTTAACTCCTCCTCCCTCCAGACTGAGGTCGGCCAATCCGGAGTCAATGGAGCATAGCTTCCGAACATGCTAAGACATATTGTCTCACTAAAAATAACTCTAAAAAGTTTGTCTTTATCCCCAGAGGTAAATCTTAATGCCAGCCCCTGGCTACATATGTAAGATAGTGGTCTTCAGAAATGTGCAATATCAAGTTCCTTCATCTTATAGAAGCATGTGAATGTTAGGTAAGCAGTCATTGTAAGTGACTGAAGTCACATGAAAAAAATCAACAGTGAAACTGAATTTTTATTTAGCCACATTTAGTGCATGTCTATTTTTTAAACCCAAGTATATTGAATATGCATTTACATGTAGCTGTTGCTTTGTATTTGATAATTACTGTACCTAGGAGTTTACTATCTGAAACCATTGCATTTGTATTTTGTTAAAGTATGATTTTATTGCTAGATAAAGTAAATATATTGAAATCATCCACAACTGAACCACTGGACACAACCTAGGTTCGCAAGCACTGTCTTTTAGTAGACTTGTGGCCAGGCTATGGGCATTTAAATATTTTATACAAGCAATGAAGAAGCTTTAAAGAGTAAGAAAACATTTGAACAAAGTTTCCCTTCCCTTTTGTCCCAGTTTCTCTCCCCCCCCCCCACTAAGCCAATCTCACCTACTTTTCTCCTCAGTTGCACTTACCTAAATCTGGCACTCAATCCAGCCGTGCCCTGCTCTGATGTTCAACTCTGGTTGACTTATGCCCCGTACACACGCGTCGATAGTTGGGCGTGAATTTGCGGCCAACGTCCGATCAGCCGATTTTCGGCTTGTTAGTATGATGCTTTCGACAACCAACTGCGAATTTTCGGCCGAAAAAAATCTGGTGTGCAGGCTATAAAATTTTTGTTGGCCGTCAACACAACGGCCGATTTTCTGTCAGTCAGTACAGATTTCGGCAGACAAAAATCTGATGAGCAAGACTGGGCATGCTCAGAGAAGAAAAAACACACAGAAAGTAAACCAGAACATGACATCACTTCTGAAGTTGATTTTTGTTGGCCGAGAAAATTTGTGTGCAGTCTAGAGCACATTTCAACCAACACAACAACACTGGACAAAAGATCATTGCGTCTGTACGAGGCATTAGCCTCTTCTTCTTGCTCTCTGCATGTGGACTTGGCACCAGAACTGAGGACTTAAATGGTGATTTAATAGAGCTCGTGAAGGGGAAGAAGAAGGGTAGGGTAACTTTCAGAAAACTTTGTTTGAAAGTTTCTTTACCCTATAAAATAACTTCTTACTGAATTCTGTGGCTCCAGATGTGGAGTAATTCTTTCTTAAAGTGGAATTGAACTCTACTTTTGAACTTGTACCTACAAGTACCTCCTGTAAGCCAGGGAGTCATGACAGCACTGCTCTGGAGGAATCTGTGTACAGGTAAATCTGTCATACTGTGCTAGTATGCAGTGAAAACTAGTACATTATGATTTAAATCTGCAGGGGGTCCATTGTTTTTTATCTTTCTGGCAGCTTACTACAGCTTTAAAGTTAGCAGCTGAAACGTTCTATATTTACTTTAAATATACTTTCACTTTCTCATTGTAGTTCAGCTTTCCTTCCCAGTAGTGATTTGGCGGATTGCCAGCCTTCTAATCTCTAATGTCTCAGGCACAGGAGGAGGGGAAGAGAGAAAAGTGTTGAGACCCAACTCGTACAACTTGATTGCCTCTATTGTGAACTTTGAAGGATGAATTGTAGAGCTGATCGTAAAGCCTATATAATACTTTTTAGGTGTACTGTATGAATGTCCATAGCCTGGTCACAGGTCTGCTTTAGGCAGACCATACACATTACATTTAGATTACACAAAATGATATGATTTAACAACTAGCTAATGTGAGGACCTAAATAAATAGTTCCAACAATTGAAATCCAGTTAGGTGTGCCTTCGCAGTGCATAGGTGTTGGTAATCTAAAGAAGATTGTAAAATGTTTGGCCAATCTTTATATCTATGTCTGCTCCTTCTTTGTTTTTTGACAGTTTTGTATTTAAGTAGTTTTCAACCCCAAAAAAAGAATAAATAAATCAAGAAAGCATACCAACAACAACTGATATAGTTTTCACTGAAGCTAACCTATGTTTATATATTTTTTCCTCATATGATCAGTTAAAAGTGATTGTAAAGGAAAAAAAAAAAGAACAAACGTTGCTATACTTACCTGCTCTGTGCAAGGGAATTGCACAGAGTGGCCACGAACCGCGAACCTCCTCTTCTTGGGTCCCTCCCAGTACAGAGAGCTGCTTCCCATGGGGGCACTCGTTTCTGAGCCCTGCTGCTGCGTCCATTGACACAGACTCAGCCCCTCGCTCCCTCATTACTGGCTTTGATTGACAACAATGGGAGCCAATGCAATGGCTCTCGCTGCACCAGCAAAGCCAGCGAGACCCAGAAGTGAGGGGAGAGAACAGCTGCAGGCGTGCACACGCTGGATCAAATGAGGGCTCAGGTAAGTAAAAGATGGGGTGAGGGGGGATGCTGATGCTTAAACATTTTTCACATTAATACAAGGAAAGCATTAAGGTAAAATATATTTAGGTTTTAGAACTGCTTTAAATTCTCTAGGTTTGTGACTAGTTCACTTTAAAGGTGTAATTTGGGAGTACAGTAGCTTTGCATTGCAAAATATTTCAATTTTTGATTAGAAAGAGTTTGTCCTTAATAGTAAAAATCTATCTTCTACTGTAACTTAAAAAACAAGCAGAATTTGTATCTGGATCAATTGTGTTTCTGATTTGCAACAATCCACTACATGCAAATGTATTCTTCGCTCAGGGAAAAACAAAGCGTAAATTCCACTTGTGTTCAATTTTCTTGTCAATATTTCATTTAAAGCAAAAAAGGATTTTTGAAAAATATGGATTTCTGAGAGACTTTTTTTCCTGCATCAAATATCCCAGCAGAACTTCAAATGACAAACCGATATCTTCTGCCGGAACATTTAAAATGAGGTGGGAGAAGGCCGCTTCTCTTCTATAATCCAGAATTACTAATTAAGTAAGTGATGCAAAATGTCAAGGATATTCTCAATACATCTAATGCGGCTAAGAACGGAGGAATTAAAATTCTATTTTCTGAAGCAAGGCCAAAGATTTAGTGAACTCCATAAATATTCATTTTTTTCTGACCAGAAGAAAGGGAAAAAAAGATTGATTAGAGAATTATTTAAGTTATGTTGCAAAAAATGCTTTTGAAAGTCCATTAAAATGCAGTGTAAAGGGCATAGGGTGGTAGGGAGTCGACACTATGATGCCACTAAGGCTTCTTCTCACAATAAAATATGTGATCATTTTTATCGTTAGGTACAGAGGACAAGCTTGTTCAAATTCAGTATGAATCTGTCTAAAAAGTAATGAAGCGTGCTCTTTTCCTAAATTGCGCATCTGTTTTAATATCTACTTTTAAGGCGAGTCATAAAAATAAAGCTGATTTAAGGGGCTGTAAACGTGCCTTGATGTCTTTGCTAAAGGATTCCAGAAAACATTTTCTACAAAATGTGTTTATTAACGGGATACTAAAAGAGAAAGTTGTTCTAAAAGGGAATGGGGTTGTTGGGTAACCATAAATGTGTTTAAGTTCATATGGAAAACAGAAACTTTACATTGCAGCACCCCATACTTTGCAGGAACAGCTGGTATATAAACTGTAGGGGTGTGGTCTACCATCGGTGGTCACAAGATGCACCCAGCTCCTTGAGATCTTGGCAGCTCTTTAGAAAATGTTTGGCTGGTGTACTCTTAAGATCCTTGTGTTTTATATGCTTTTTAAAGCATGAATCATACAATTCACAAAACAGAGATCATTAATGTTCAGGGTCAAGTCACACTGCAACGCAGATCTGCAGGAGCAATTCACTGCTCCAGGCGCTCTACATTGACAGCCAAGCTAAGGGGCAGTGAGATATGCGATCACTGCTCCCCACACCCTTTTTTTTTTTGTTTTGAATAAACTTTATGTCAAGTGTACAAAACGTACACTTCATTCACTGCAATGTTGGGGCAGCACGCTGCCCAACATTGCAATGCGATTCGGCCCAGTGCACTAAATGCAGCATGTTTTTATTTTACTGCAGCATTCTGCAGTGCAGCTCTGCAGTGTGAATGGGGTACATGGGCAACAATTGTTTCCTGTTTGTTCCTGCATTTATAGCTGTCTTACAATGCACTAAAATGTCTGTCACCGCGTGTGAATTGGCCCTCAAGGTGGAACTCCAGGCAAAGACTTTCTATCATAGTAACAAAAAAGAAGGAGATAGAAATCACAGTTGAAACCTGACAGAGGCTCTAATCTGTTTCCCTTCCCATTGGCAAGAATTTTCTCACTTCTTGTCATGGCGACACAGCGGGAAGTAAAAATCCCTTACAGGTATTTTTTAAGAGGAACAATTAATCTTTTGAATATTTCATTTTTTGTCACAGGTTTTAGGAAAATGCAGAAAAAATGATTTTTTTCAATTTAATAGGATATTTTTCACACACAGCAGGTGCATACCTAGAATGTCACCCCAAACACATTCTGCCACTCTCCTGAGGATTGGGGTACCAAAGGCATGAGACTTTTTCAATGTTTGTACTGATTATGTAGCTGACATTGTATCTTGTGTATCACAAAAATCAAGTGTAATGTAATGCTCTCCTCCGTACAAGTGGTCAAAAAATATAGCTTAGTGTAGTTTCACCTGTAGCAGTCCCTGCTCCAGTACACCAAGCAACCCCCTTGCCCCAAGCAAATTATCACCTGCAATTGCCACTCCTGTCTGCGACCTTTCCACTTTTCTAGCTCTGAAGGGGATGTTTAATTGCAAGAAACGCAACTGTCTGACCTCTGAATCAAAAAACTAAGATGAAAATGTGTCCTCAAGACCTCAAAGAGAAAAAAAAAACAACTAGGAAAAAAAAATAGAAAAAATGTTTTATTCTGCCACAAAGGAAGTGTCGGTATACATACACATGACAAAAAAGAATGATAAAAACCAGACTAAAGGCACGTACACACTATAAGAAAATGGGATGAGAATTTTCGTCCAAGGAACTTTCGTATGATTTTCGTATAGTGTGTACACAACTTTCGACAGGTGACTTTGACTTTTCGTACAAACTCCACAATTTTTCTTGTATGGGAACAGAACAAATGATTTTCGTTTTGTGTGTACTGTTTTCGTAGAATTTTCGTACAAGAAAAATCAGAAAAGAAAGACTGCGCATGATCATAAACAATGAACACCAAAAAAAAACAAAAGCCTTTGTCATACGAAATTCGGTTTATCAGTTTCCACTTGCTTTGAAACAAGGAAAATTGGACGATCATTCAACCGATTTTCTTATAGTGTGTACCCCACTTAAAGTTTAACCTTAATATATCAAAATCTATATATAATGTATCCATAAATGAGTGGGAGACCCAGTAAATCATTTGACACATGAAAGGATTAGAATAAGTATTAATGCTTTTTTGAAAAATGTAGAACATACAAAAACCTACTATCTAACTTATAAAACCATATTTGGCCAAATATTAAAAAACCCAACCATAGCAGATGTGGGAAAAATTACCTAAATACCAATGTGTTAAGCATTACCCTTTCATATTAAACTGGTACATGATGGTATATACAGTACATAAAAACTTTTTTAGTGGCTTCCGTCTGGCCACTCTACCATACAGGCCAGATTGGTGGTGTGCTACAGAGATGGTTGTTCTTCTAGAAGGTCCTCCTCTCTCCACAGAGAAACACTGGAGCTCTGTCAGAGTGACCATCGGGTTTTTGGTCACCTCCCTGACTAAGGCCCTTTTCCCTCGATCACTCAGTATGGTCGGGCGGCCCGCTCTAGAAAGAGTCCTGGTGATTCCAAATGTCTTCCATTTGCGGATGATGGAGGTCACTGTGCTCATTTGCAGAAATGTTTCTGTACCCTTTCCCAAATCTGTGCCTCGATACAATCCTGTCTCGGAAGTCTTCAGACAATTCCATGGACTTCACGTCTCGGTTTGTGCTCTGACATGCACTGTTAACTGTGGGACCTTATATGGACAGGTGTGTGGCTTTCCAAATCATGTCCAATCAACTGAATTTACCACAGGTGGACTCCAATTTAGGTTGTAGAAACATCTCAAGGATGATCAGTAGAAACAGGATACACCTGAGTTTAATTTTGAGTGTCATGGCAAAGGCTGTGAATACTTATGTACCTGTGATTTTTTTGTTTTTTATTTTTAATACATTTGCAAATATTTCAAACAAACTTCTTTCACGTTGTCATTATGTGGTATTGTTTGTAGAATTTTGAGGAAAATAATGAATTTAATTCATTTTTGTCAGGGAAGAATCCCGAGAAGACCTGACAAATACGCCAATGTCCAATATGGCCACGCTAATTCACGCATGCACGTCAGCGAACGGCATGCAATGGTGAACCTGCGTGTGCGACGGCGAACCGGCGTACGCTAAGCTTGCCACTGACCTATATAAGGAGTCCAGGTGCTCTCACAAATTGCTGGATTATCATCAGCCCTGTATTCTGTGTTCCTGTAATTTTTGCTTCTGCTTGATTACCTGTTACCAACCTGGCTTGCCACTGACCTGCTCTGGCTTCTCCTATGGCTCTGAACCTGGCTTGCTCCACGGACCCGCTTCTGCCTTATTCCTGATTGACTTCCTGTGTTTGACCCAGGCTTGATCTCGACCATGCTTCTGCCTCTGCTACTGACTGACTTCCTGTGTTTGACCCCTGGCCTGGCTCATGACCCTGCTTTCTGCTTCACCCACCTGTCAAGACCTACCAGCACCTCTAGAGAATCATCTTCTGTAATCACTTCTCTGCTCTTGGGTGTCCTCACATCTGGAATCATCAGGCAGCTTTATCTTAAGGCAACCAGTGCATCTTTGGGCATAGAACCCTCTGCCACCACCTTCAGGGGTACTCTGAACTCAGCCGCAAGGGGAGCCCTCTCGTCACTCCAGCCTCCAGCCCAGTATGTGATAATTTTGGAATGAGGCTGTAACATAACAAAAAGTAGAAAAAGTAAAGCACTGTGAATACTTTCTGAATGTACTATATATTCCCCAGTGGGGGGCAGAGTCCATATGAACTATAGCTGTTTCAAAAAGAAAAGACCTCTCCCCCATATTAGTTTCCAAAGATAGGCCACTTCATATGGCTAGATGACCACTTAGAGTCCATGGTGAAATCTTGAATGCAGTGCAGGACCAACCTACATATGGATGGTGTAAAACCAGAACAAATAATTGCAAATGTGTCCAAAATTGCTGGAAGACTCCCAGGGGAAGGTGCCCATGCCATTACATGCATGCTTGTGTGTAACTCATAGACTGTCACCTTAAATCATCCCCTGTTGGCAACTGAATCCTTATAGGAAAGTTTTTCAAACTGTGTGAAGCATAACCTGTAATTACCTAATAGGGGAGCCACCAGCCCGATGAATCACTGGAAGACTCCCGGGGAAAAGTGCCATGTCATCACGTGTATCCCTATGTATAGCCTATAGCATGGCACCTTAATTCATCCCCTGTTGGTCGAAGCAGGGGAATTCAACAGCAGCTCTGGGCTCCAGAGGCAGCAACTTTGACTTTTTCCACTTTGCACAAGCTCCTCTCTTGTAAGTGCATTTTTAATCATTATTAAATATTGTTCACTTTGTTTACTACACTATGGAGGTTGCTCTTGTCTTTTCCCTTTTATAAACCAAGCAAGCCTAGCCTACAGCTACATGGCTGCTTCCAGGAATGCCGTGTTCACTGTCCAGGAAGTACAGGAAGCTGAACAAAGGGTGCACAAAAGAGATCCTTTAACTTCAGGAGTACAGTTGTCCATAGGGGATGATTGAGACTGCTGTCTCATAGAAACATAGTTAATGGGATGTGCAGATGGGTCAGTTCAGGCAGCAGGTAGAGATGTGGTTGCTAAACAGGCCAGGGTCAGTACAAGCAGAGGCAGCACTGCACTGGTGTGGAGGTGATCAGGAACGCTACTGGTGGCTGCAGTGGCTCTGGTGACACTGTATTGATGTAGTAGCAATTAGGGATACTGTAGATGGCTGCACTGGTCTGGTAACACTGGAACCGGAGTTGCAACGTGTAGCAGTGATCAGGAACATTGTTGCTGGCTTACACTGGTCTGGTGACACTGCGACTGGTGTGACAGCCATTAGGAAAACTGTTGCTGGCTTACACTGGTCTAGTGACACTGTGACTTGTATGGCAGCAATCAGGAATACTGTTGCTGGCTTACACTGGTCTGGTAACTCTTGGACTCATATGGCGACAATCAGGAACACTGTTCCTGGCTTTACCAGTCTGATCACACTCTAAATTATATAGTGCTGACCTGCTCACTTACCGTAGGTCATTATTAGATCAAGAGCTACGGTACATGCATGTGAAAATCCAAATTCCTATATAACCAATACTCTATAAAGGGTCCATGCAATATTATGGTCTCTTATTAGTAGATAATAAAAACCACCCCCCAAAAGTGCTACTGTGCTGTGCAAAAAATCTTCAAACTGTGTTAAAAATCTTCAACAAAGTGTACCAGTGATCTACCATTGCCACGCCAGAAAACTCACATGCCCACCCACTACAGGTAAATCGTATAATGCTTGTAATCAACAAGAATTCCACAGCGGCTCTGGAGATTCCACCACGCCTGTTAACAATAGGGAGACACCCTTCCACAACGTCTTTAGAATATTCACCACTCCTCTCAAAGGAAAAAAAATATATTCACAGAGGTCTCATGCAGAAATGATATGGAACACAAGGAGGGTCGCCATAGTGTCAATTCTTGAAACTTTTATTAAAATAAACAACTAGTTGATCTTAGTCACATTCAATGCTGCTACACCTGCACCAAGGAGAATTCACATGTTAAAATCTCTCAATGATCATTTAAAATTAGTTCCAGCAGTTCAATCGCATTCCCTCTATGCATACTATTCCTAATGATTACTTCCTCTTAGTCCCAGGTGTACAACCACGTCACTTCAAGGTGTATGTTTTGGGTGATGACGATGGCGTCACAACGAAAGAGTATTGATCCTCTCCTATGAGACTATTACACCTCATTGTCACTTTTGTATTGGTATTGGTAATATAGGAATAAGGATTTTCACAAGCATATACTATACCCCTTGATCTAATAGTGACCTAAGGAAAGTGAGCAGGTCACCGCTGTATAGTTTAGAGTGTGGCTACATAAATACCCTTTAAGGGATTGGTATACAGCCGCTTCATTTGCATATAACCAGGGCCGGCGCTACCTGTAGGCAAGGTAGGCGCCGGCCTAGAGCACACATCAGCTGGGGGTGGCGCTCAGTGGTATCGCTATGGGCAGAGGCGGATCGCTCTCTCTGCTGGCAAATGATAGTCAGAGGAGGAGAGAAACTGTGCTGCCCATCTTCCTCCCCCCACTCGAGCCACCGCTGTCTGTCTCCTGCCTGTTCTGGAGCAGCTGTGTCTGTGTGGAGAGAGAGCAGCTGAGCTGTGGGCTCTTCTTTGCCCCCCCTCCCCTCTCCTCCTCCTCGTGCTGCTGTGTACACTCGGGAGCGGCGCTTGTCAGTACAGCCACAGATGTTTCTCCCCTCACCTTCCTATTGGTTAGGGAAAAAAAATACAATAAAAAAGGAGCAGATGATTATGGGACATGTAGTCAAGAGGACTGAGGGAAACTGCAGCCCCCAGCATGCCCAGCTAAAAGGAATGGAGAGAGAACCAGGCTATGGGTGGCAAGTGCAGCACTGCAGGCTGTGGGTGGCAAGTAAACTGCATCTGGTGACAGGTAATGGTGACACGCTGAATCTGGTGGCAGGCAATGGTGACACGCTGCATCTGGTGGCAAGTGACGGTGGCAAGCAACAATCCGCATCTCATGGCAACTGACAGTGGCAAGCGACAATCCGCATCTTGTGGCAACTGACGGTGGCAAGCGACAATCCGCATCTCGTGACAACTGACGTAGACATACAGCCAGATGGCAGATAGCCACACAAGAGAGAAAAGAGTGACAGATTCCATTGTCGGCGAGGGTTTTGAAATCATCTTTTTTTGGGAAGTGGGGGGGTCCCTGAATGGCAGTTTAGAAATGTGATCACCTTAAGCTGATGGGCGTGAGTGGGGCCTTATGTCTACGTTGTTTGCCATATACATGGGCTGGAGAAAGAGGGTGGAGTCAGGGGTGGAGCCAGTGGGGCGCCAAAATGAGGTTTTGCCTAGGGTGTCAAAAATCCTTGCACCAGCCCTGCATATAACATCCCAACGCTGGTGATACTAATATGTAGTTTACTGGCCTGATGACACTGCAACTGGTGTGGTGGTGATCTGGAACACTGCTGCTGGCAGCACTAGCTTTGGTCACTGGCACTGGTGTGGCGGTGATCAGGAACACTGTTACTGACTTACACTGGACTGGTAACACTGGGACTTGTGTGGCAGGGATGAGAAACATTGTTGCTGACTGTACTGGGTTAGTGAACCTGGGACTTAAGTGGTGGCCATCAGGAACACTCTTGCTGGCTTACAATGATTTGGCAAACCTGGGATTGGTGTGGCAGAAATCAGGAACACTGTTGCTAGCTGCACTGGTTTAGTGGCACTATGACTGCTGTGGCTATGATCAGGGACACTTTTACTGGCTTATACTAGTCTGGTGACACTGTGACTGGTGTGGCAGTGATCTGAAACACTGTTGCTGGCTGCACTGATTTGGTGACACTGGGACTGGTAGGACATTGGTCAGGAACACTGCTGCTGGCTGCACTAGTTTGGGTCACTGACACTGGTGTAAAGGTGATGAAGAACACTATTACTGACTTATACTCGTCTGGTGACACTAGGACTTGTGTGACAGTGATCAGGAACACTGTTGCTTGCTGTACTGGGTTGGTGACACTGGGATTTAAATGGTGGCCATCAGGAACACTCTTGCTGGCTTGCACTGATCTGGCAACCCTGGAACTTATGTGGCAGCAATTTGTGGCTTACATTGGTCTGGTGACAATGTTATTGGCAATCAGGAAAGCTGTTGCTGGCTTACACTGGTCTCATGACACTGTATGGATGTAGCAGTGATCAGGAACACTGTTGTTGACTGCACTAGTTTGGTGACACTAACACTGATATGGTGGTGATCACAAAAACTGTTTCTGGTGGATCTAGTTTAGGTCACTGGCATGAGCATCCACAGAACTTTTTTTTTTTGGGGGGGGGGGGGTCATAATTTTAAGGTCACCCAGCTCCGCCCCTTTTTGACAATGGCATTAACCCCCTCCCATCCGCGCTACAGCCTATATACGGCTGCAGCGCGGACTCGAATTTTCGGGAGGCCGTTTTTAAACGGCCTCCAGTGACACGCCCCCCCCCGCGCGCTCCCGCGAGCGCGCATCGGGGAGAATCTGTGTCGGCCGTGTCCCTTGGACACGGCCGATCACAGATCGTGGTGAATGGCCAATCACAGCGGCCATTCACCACGTGATCAAGCCGTCCAATGAGAGATGATCTCATATGTAAACATATGAGATCATCTCTCATCGCCGGCGCTCCTTCCTCACACAGACACTGCAGTGTGAGGAAGGAGGGGGAGCCGACAGCCGCTGGGGACACAGACAAATGTAATCAGGGCACTGATCACCAGTGCCCTGATTACTGAAGGTAAAAAAAACACACACATTGCCCCCCCATCAGTGCCCACAGTGCCCGCCATCAGTGCCCCCATCAATGCCCACAATCAGTGCCCATAGTGCTGCCAGTCAGTGCCCATCAGTGCCTGCTCATCTAGGCACTGATGAGCACTGACTGACAGCACTATGGGCACTGATGGTGCTGCCCATCAGTGCCGCCCATCAGTGCTCATCAGTGCCACCCGTCAGTGTCCATCAGTGCCATCCGCCAGTGCCCATCAGTGCCGCCTATCAGTGCCCATCAGTGCCGCCCGTCAGTGCCACCTCTCAGTGCCCAGCAGTGCCACCTCTCAGTGCCCAGCAGTGCCACCTCTCAGTGCCCAGCAGTGCCACCTATCAGTGCCGCCTATCAGTGCCGCCTATCAATGCTGCCTATCAGTGCTCATCAGTGCGGCATATTAGTACCTCCTCTTCAGTGCCCATAAGTGCCACCTCATCAGTGCCCATAAGTGCCACCTCATCAGTGCCCATAAGTGCAGCCTATCAGTGCCCATAAGTGCAGCCTATAAGTGCCCATCAGTGCCGCCTCATCAGCGCACATCAGTGAGGGAGAAAAATTTATTTTCAAAATTTACTCGCAGAAAATAAGAAAAACTTTTTTTTTTTTTAAAAAAAATTTCTGTCTTTTTTCTTTTTTTTTGTAAAAAATAAAAAACCCAGAGATGATTAAATACCACCAAAAGAAAGCTCTGTTTGTGTGAAAAAAATGATAAAAATTTCATATGGGTACAGTGTAGCATGACCGCGCAATTGTCATTCAAAGTGTGAGAGCGCTGAAAGCTGAAAATTGGCCTGGATGGGAAGGGTGTTTAAGTGCACAGAAGGCAAGTGGTTAAGGGGAGGGGCTTAGTCATTTTCACAAAAAGCACAGGCATTCAAAGGTTTGAGAAACCAGATGCAAAAGCTTAATAGAAGGATCAAGCAGCCATTGTCTGTTTAGCAATTTCTAATCTGAATAACTGTTCTCATCCAAATTGGAAAATAAAACATTTAAACTTTAACTTGATAACTGTTGCAGGTTAGTAACCCAAAGCATCTACACTCTTGCTCAACTTTAACAATCACATTTGTTAAAGAGTAATTTAGTACAATTTTTGTTCACTAGTTAGTAGTGTTGAGCGAACACGGACTGTATTATTCGTGTTCGTACCGAATAATTGGATTTTTGTTACCCGAACACGGACACTTTACTGTATATTCGGGTAAAAATCCGTGTTCGGTCGTTTTATTTCCGGGTTTTGTATGCTTTGGCGCTCTTTTCATGGCGGGCTTTCAACAGCCAATCAACAATCGTTTAACTGGTGTGCCTTAAGCCATCCCAGCCATGCCTGCAAATGTCTCAGTAGCTGTGATTGGCCGTCTGAAGCATGTGACCAAGTCTTTATAAGTTCGAGGCAGCCGCAGCGGCGTCATTATGCTGCTTAGATCAGGGACAGAGCACACATCAACGTGCTGGCTGCTGATTAGGGAAAGATAGGCAGGAAAAAAACATTTGTGTCCGGATAGAATTGAGGGACAGGTCGGAGTGTTTAGGCAGGGCGAGTTGTAGGCATTTTAGGGATAGAGTCTTCTGAATTATAGGGTCAGTGTGTTCTACAAACTACAATCGATATTGCTGTGTGGGGTGGGGTCTGCACTTAGTTCTCCTGATCTACGATCTCTTCTCAATCCTGTTAGGGACAGAGTCTGCTGAATTTTAGGGAAAGTGTGTTCTACAAACTACAATCGATATTGCTGTGTGGTGTGGGATAGGAGATAGGCAGGTGTCAGTGATCCACATCCATTTTTCTGTGTGTGGGCTGCAGTGAACACAATCTTTTTGGGGTGCAGTGAACACAATCCTTTTGGAGTGCAGTGAACAAAATCTTTGTGGGGTGCAGTGAAGACAATCCTTGTGGGGTGCAGTGAAGACAATCCTTGTGGGGTGCAGTGAACAAAATCTTTGGGGGGTACAGTGAACACAATCTTTGTGGGGTGCAGTGAACAAAACCTTTGTGGGGTACAGTGAACACAATCTTTGTGGGGTGCAGTGAACAAAACCTTTGTGGGGTACAGTGAACACAATCTTTGTGGGGTGCAGTGAAGACAATCCCTTTGGAGTGCAGTGAACACAATCTTTGTGGGGTACAGTGAACACAATCTTTGTGGGGTGCAGTGAACAAAACCTTTGTGGGGTACAGTGAACACAATCTTTGTGGGGTGCAGTGAACACAATCTTTGTGGGGTGCAGTGAACAAAACCTTTGTGGGGTGCAGTGAACACAACCTTTGTGGGGTACAGTGAACACAATCTTTGTGGGGTGCAGTGAACAAAACCTTTGTGGGGTACAGTGAACACAATCTTTGTGGGGTACAGTGAACACAATCTTTGTGGGGTGCAGTGAACAAAACCTTTGTGGGGTACAGTGAACACAATCTTTGTGGGGTGCAGTGAACAAAACCTTTGTGGGGTACAGTGAACACAATCTTTGTGGGGTGCAGTGAAGACAATCCTTTTGGAGTGCAGTGAACAAAATCTTTGTGGGGTACAGTGAACACAATCTTTGTGGGGTGCAGTGAACAAAATCTTTGTGGGGTACAGTGAACACAATCTTTGTGGGGTGCAGTGAAGACAATCCTTGTGGGGTGCAGTGAAGACAATCCTTGTGGGGTGCAGTGAACAAAATCTTTGGGGGGTACAGTGAACACAATCTTTGTGGGGTGCAGTGAACACAATCTTTGTGGGGTGCAGTGAACACAATCTTTGTGGGGTGCAGTGAAGACAATCCTTTTGGAGTGCAGTGAACACAATCTTTGTGGGGTACAATGAACACAATCTTTGTGGGGTGCAGTGAAGACAATCCTTGTGGGGTGCAGTGAAGACAATCCTTGTGGGGTGCAGTGAACAAAATCTTTGGGGGGTACAGTGAACACAATCTTTGTGGGGTGCAGTGAACAAAACCTTTGTGGGGTACAGTGAACACAATCTTTGTGGGGTGCAGTGAAGACAATCCTTTTGGAGTGCAGTGAACACAATCTTTGTGGGGTACAGTGAACACAATCTTTGTGGGGTGCAGTGAACAAAACCTTTGTGGGGTGCAGTGAACAAAACCTTTGTGGGGTACAGTGAACACAATCTTTGTGGGGTACAGTGAACACAATCTTTGTGGGGTGCAGTGAACAAAACCTTTGTGGGGTACAGTGAACACAATCTTTGTGGGGTGCAGTGAACAAAACCTTTGTGGGGTACAGTGAACACAATCTTTGTGGGGTGCAGAGAAGACAATCCTTTTGGGGTGCAGTGAACACAATCTTTGTGGGGTACAGTGAACACAATCTTTGTGGGGTGCAGTGAACACAATCTTTGTGGGGTGCAGTGAACAAAACCTTTGTGGGGTGCAGTGAACACAATCTTTGTGGGGTGCAGTGAAGACAATCCTTGTGGGGTGCAGTGAAGACAAACAATCCTTGTGGGGTGCAGTGAACAAAATCTTTGGGGGGTACAGTGAACACAATCTTTGTGGGGTGCAGTGAACAAAACCTTTGTGGGGTACAGTGAACACAATCTTTGTGGGGTGCAGTGAACAAAACCTTTGTGGGGTACAGTGAACACAATCTTTGTGGGGTGCAGTGAAGACAATCCTTTTGGAGTGCAGTGAACACAATCTTTGTGGGGTACAGTGAACAAAACCTTTGTGGGGTACAGTGAACACAATCTTTGTGGGGTGCAGAGAAGACAATCCTTTTGGGGTGCAGTGAACACAATCTTTGTGGGGTACAGTGAACACAATCTTTGTGGGGTGCAGTGAACAAAACCTTTGTGGGGTACAGTGAACACAATCTTTGTGGGGTGCAGTGAACAAAACCTTTGTGGGGTACAGTGAACACAATCTTTGTGGGGTACAGTGAACACAATCTTTGTGGGGTACAGTGAACACAATCTCATACTTCTGAAGCTTTGAGGGTGCTGCCTGTTCTATACTCCTCCTCCTCCTCCTCATCCATCCTTTTAGGTGTACAAACAATAGTAATTGGGGCCTAGTGTGCTTCTGTACGTGTGAAAAACATACACTTTTTTTGATCATATTTCCTATTCCGTTATTCAATAAAAACCTTTGGGGCTCAATTAAATTGCGGAATAGTCTGTGTCGGTACGTGTGAGATCCACCTTTCCAAGTTTTTGGGGTTCATCTCATACTTCTGAAGCTTTGAGGGTGCTGCCTGTTCTATACTCCTCCTCCTCCTCTTCCTCATCCATCCTTTTAGGTGTACAAACAATAGTAATTGGGGCCTAGTGTGCTTCTGTACGTGTGAAAAACATACACTTTTTTTTGATCATATTTCCTATTCCGCTATTCAATAAAAACCTTTGGGGCTCAATTAAATTGCGGAATAGTCTGTGTCGGTACGTGTGAGATCCACCTTTCCAAGTTTTTGGGGTTCATCTCATACTTCTGAAGCTTTGAGGGTGCTGCCTGTTCTATACTCCTCCTCCTCCTCTTCCTCATCCATCCTTTTAGGTGTACAAACAATAGTAATTGGGGCCTAGTGTGCTTCTGTACGTGTGAAAAACATACACTTTTTTTTGATCATATTTCCTATTCCGCTATTCAATAAAAACCTTTGGGGCTCAATTAAATTGCGGAATAGTCTGTGTCGGTACGTGTGGGATCCACCTTTCCAAGTTTTTGGGGTTCATCTCATACTTCTGAAGCTTTGAGGGTGCTGCCTGTTCTATACTCCTCCTCCTCCTCCTCCTCATCCATCCTTTTAGGTGTACAAACAATAGTAATTGGGGCCTAGTGTGCTTCTGTACGTGTGAAAAACATACACTTTTTTTTGATCATATTTCCTATTCCGCTATTCAATAAAAACCTTTGGGGCTCAATTAAATTGCGGAATAGTCTGTGTCTGTACGTGTGAGATCCACCTTTCCAAGTTTTTGGGGTTCATCTCATACTTCTGAAGCTTTGAGGGTGCTGCCTGTTCTATACTCCTCCTCCTCCTCCTCCTCATCCATCCTTTTAGGTGTACAAACAATAGTAATTGGGGCCTAGTGTGCTTCTGTACGTGTGAAAAACATACACTTTTTTTGATCATATTTCCTATTCCGCTATTCAATAAAAACCTTTGTGGCTCAATTAAATTGCGGAATAGTCTGTGTCGGTACGTGTGAGATCCACCTTTCCAAGTTTTTGGGGTTCATCTCATACTTCTGAAGATTTGAGGGTGCTGCCTGTTCCATACTCCTCTTCCTCATCCTCCCTTTAAGGTAGGAAAAAATTTAATCGGGCCTAGTCTATGTTTGTACGTGTGAGATACACAGTTTTTTATCCTATTCCACTATTCAATACACACCCTTTTGGTGTAAAAAACATTAAATTGCGGCATAGTTTGCATATTTGACTGTGAGATACACCCGTGCGATACTGTTGTTCTTTTGTTCCGCTATTCAATAAAGACCTTTCTAGGGCAAGATCTTAAATTTCAGAAATATGAGGAGAGCGTCAAATAGGGGCCGTGGCCTGGGTCGTGGTGGTGCTGCTGCTAGAGCTCCTGTTGCAAGGAGAGGACGTGGTCGATCTGTGCCAGCTACACGCACAAGTGAAACACCTTCCTCAAGTGTGAGTAGGCGACAGAACCTGCATCAGTATTTGGTAGGGCATCATACGCCTCTAGAAGTGATGAGGCCAGAACACAGAGAGGCGATAGTAGATTGGTTTGCTGCTGACAGTGCCTCCAGTTCCTTCACATTGTCTCCCACCCAGTCTACTGCAGAAAGGTCAGAGTTGGCACCTGCAGCCAATGTCCAACCGTCTTTCACCTCACCCCCTTGCAAATCAGGCAAGCAGTCTGAGCCCCAAGCCATAGAGCAGTCTCTTATTCTTTTTGAGGACTCTGTCAGCAGGGTTTCCCAGGGCCATCCACCTAGCCCTGCCCCAGAAGTGGAAGAGATTGAGTGCAGCGATGCCCAACCACTTATTTCTCAAGATGAGTACATGGAAGGACCATCACAGCACGTCTCCGATGATGACGAAACGCAGGTGCCAACTGCTGCGGCGTTCAGCATTGTGGAGACCGACAGGGAGGGCAGGGGTGAAGACTGGGTGGAAGATGATGTGGAGGACGATGAGGTCCTCGACCCCACATGGAATGAAGGTCATGCAGGTGACCTGAGTAGTTTGGAGGAAGAGGCGGTGGTCGCACAGAGCCACCAGCACAGCAGAAGAGGGAGCAGGGTGCAGAAGCGGAGCGGCCGTGCCCTAGACACTACGCCTGCTACTGCCCAACGCAGCAAGGGAACGAGCGCACCAAAGTCAGCTCAAAAGAGTTCTCTAGCGTGGAAGTTCTTTAGAAAATGTGCTGATGACAGGACACGAGTGGTTTGCACCCTGTGCAATCAGAGCCTGAAGCGAGGCATAAACCTTCTCAACCTGAGCACAACCTGCATGATCAGGCATCTAAGTGCAAAGCACGAGCTGCAGTGGAGTACACACCTTCAAAACCAAGAAACGTCTCTGGCTCATCCTGCTTCCTCTTCTGCTGCAGTCTCGGCCGCTCCAGCCACCTCTGTAGTCATACCGGCACCTGCCACCCCGCAAATAGACGATCTGTCAGCAACACCACCACCTGGGTCACCAACAACCATCTCCACAATGTCCCGTGGAAGCGTTCAGCTTTCCATCTCCCAAACACTTGAGAGGAAGAGGAAGTACCCCCCTACCCACCCGCGATCCCTGGCCCTGAATGCCAGCATTTCACAATTATTGGCCTTTGAAATGCTGTCATTCCGTCTGGTGGAGACGCCCAGTTTTAAAAAGCTTATGTCGGTGGCTGTCCCACAGTACGTCGTGCCCAGCCGCCACTACTTTTCCAGGCAAGCCATCCCTTCCCTGCACAACCAAGTGGGGGAAAAAATCAGGTGTGCACTGCGCAACGCCATCTGTGCCAAGGTCCACCTACACCTAAATACGTGGACCAGTAAGCACGGTCAGGGGCGTTATATCTCCCTAACGGCACACTGGGTAAATGCAGTGGCGGATGGGCCTGAGGCGGATAGCAATTTGGCACATGTCCTTCCACCACCGAGGATTGCAGGGCGCTTCAGTTTGCCTCCTGTTCCTAACTCATCCTACTCCGCTACCTCATCCTCTACCGCCTCCTCATCCGGACAGCGTAATACCTTCACCACCAACTTCAGCACGGCCAGGGCTAAACGACAGCAGGCAGTTTTACAACTTGCCTGTTTGGGGGACAAACCACACACCGCGCAGGAGTTGTGGAGGAGCATGGAACAGCAGACAAATGAGTGGTTGCTGCCAGCGAGCCTCAAGCCCGGCCTGGTGGTGTGCGATAACGGGCGAAATCTCATAGCAGCTCTGGGCCTAGCCGGTTTGACGCACATCCCTTGCCTGGCGCATGTGCTGAATTTGGTGGTGCAGAGGTTCCTTAAAAACTACCCCGATATGTCAGAGCTGCTGCAGAAAGTGCGGGCCGTCTGTGCGCACTTTCGGCGTTCTCACCCTGCTGCTGCTCGCCTGGCAGGGCTGCAGCGTAACTTCGGCCTTCCCGCTCACCGCCTCATATGTGACGTGCCCACAAGGTGGAACTCCACCTTGCACATGCTGCAAAGACTGTGCGAGCAGCAGCAGGCCATAGTGGAGTTTCAGCTGCAGCACGCACGCGTGAGTCGCTCTGCGGAACAGCACCACTTCACCACCAATAACTGGGCCTCCATGCGAGACCTGTGTGCCTTGTTGCGCTGTTTTGAGTACTCCACCAACATGGCCAGTGGCAATGATGCCGTTCTCAGCTTAACTATCCCACTTCTATGCCTCCTTGAAAAAACAATTCGGGCGATGATGGAAGAGGATGTGGCACAGGATGAGGAGGAGGAGGAGGAGGATGAAGAGGTAACATTTCAAAGGCTTTCAGGGCAGTCATTCGCAAGGGGCTCCGAGGGTGGGTTCCTGCACACACAAACGCCAGGGACACAATTGTCCAGCAGGGGCACAGTTCTGGAGGATGAGGAGGATGAGGAGGAGGAGGAGCTGGAGGAGGAGATGGAACCATGTTCACAGCAGGGTGGCACCCAGGCCAGCTCATGGCCATCACTGGTGCGTGGCTGGGGGGATACAGAGGACACGGACGATACACCTCCCACAGAGGACAGCCTTTCGTCGCCTCTGGGCAGCCTGGCACACATGAGCGATTACATGCTGCAGTGTCTCCACAACGACCGCCGAGTTGCCCACATTCTAACTTGTGCTGATTACTGGGTGGCCACGCTGCTGGATCCCCATTACAAGGACAACGTACCGTCCTTAATTCACTCACTGGAGCGCGATCGCAAGATACGCGAGTACAAGCGCACGCTGGTAGACGCGATGCTGCTGGCATTCCCATCTGACAGCGGGGCCACAGTGGAAGCACAAGGCAGAGGAGGAGGAGGAGGAGGTCGCCAACTCAACCAGGGCACCGCCAGCACCTCAGAAGGCAGGGTTAGCATGGCCGAAATGTGGAAAAGCTTTGTCAGCACGCCACAACAAACAGCAGCACCAGCAGCTCAGATGGAACGTCTTAGCAGGAGGCAGCATTTTACCAACATGGTGGAGCAGTATGTGTGCACACGCCTACATGTAGTGAATGACGGGTCTGCCCCCTTCAACTTCTGGGTCTCCAAATTGGGCACATGGCCTGAGCTTGCCCTTTACGCCTTGGAGGTGCTGGCATGCCCTGCAGCCAGTGTATTATCTGAACGGGTATTTAGCACGGCTGGGGGTGTTATAACAGACAAGCGCAGCCGCCTGTCCAGAGACAATGTGGACAAGCTCACGTTCATTAAAATGAACCAGGCATGGATTCCACGGGACTTTTCCGTACCTTGTGCAGAATAGCAATGGATACCGACCTTACCCAGCCATTGTTCCATTTTTGCTCTTTCTCACTCTTTTGGGGTGTACCCTCATTTAAAATTTGTGAAAAGAAGCAGTGTTGGCTACCTCGTCCTCCTCCTCAGGGCCAGATTAACGTAGGGGCTATTGGAGCTGCAGCTCCATGCAGGCCCCTACCTTTTATATAGGCCCCGGGTTGGCCATATTCACTGTGACCGCTCTTCTGTCACTTGTAAACACAGAAGTCTGGCTTCTATGCTCGCTTCCCCAGGCAGCACCCTCAGAACCTCCCCACACAGCGCGAAGGCCGGACAAGGAGGGACAGTTGCCGATGCATGGATGTGTTTATGGGCTTCAGAGACAGCATCCCATGTTGAATTAGGCATGCATGGCTGCACCCTTCCTCCTCTGGGTGCATGCCAAGGCACGGCCCTTAAGGCCCTTCAAAATCCTCAGCACCAAGACCATGATGCTCTTAATCCGGCCCTGGTCCTCCTCCACCGCCGCTTCCACCTACACCGCCCATAGGTGTGCGCAGCCTATTGCATTAGGGTGTGCACCCCAAAGTTGAAATACACATGCATGTGTTTGCCTACATGTACATGGCCCCGATACATTACTCTCCCTGCTGGCAAAGAGAAATAGAGCAGAGCAGGTGCGAGGGAGATCTTTCCCATCTCCTCACTGGCAAACAGAGCGATAATGCTATGTGCCCTAGGTGATTAGGGTGTGCCCAGGTACACCAGGCACACCCTGTGCGCACGCCTATGACACCGCCACATCCACCACCACCTCAACCTCCCTCCTACTCCATATGGGCCTCGTCCTTCAGAGATGAAGAACATTGTTTTATTTTTCTGTTTTTTTTTTTGTTGTTTTAAGTTATTTCCCTATCCACATTTGTTTGCAGAGCACTTGCCATGCTCTTAACTACAATGGGGTTCGGTGTCCGGGAAAAGTTCGGTAAAAGTCCGGGACACGGACCCGGACTTTTTTTTAAAGTTCGGCCGAACCCGTCGAACACGGACATCTAGGTGTCCGCTCAACCCTACTAGTTAGTGATTTCGAAAAAGAAACTGTAAACATCTGTGGTCCTGTGCAAATTTATCAATTACTTTGTCAATCAGCTGTTGTTTTATTTTCAGCAATTTTTGATCTATGTGTGCTCATCATGCACAAACCTGATAAGTGCTCATCTGACATTGTCGACCTCAGCCAGGTTTTCACCCTTCTCATTGTGCTGAAAGACCTTTCCACTGTACAAGTAGTCACTGGTAATGTCAGAGCAATGAGAATTGCTTGCGAGACTGATGGAAATAAATCTGTGTGGTTTAGCAAATCCAGAAATCCATTGTCAAACTGCTCATCCTTCGTTGACCAGATCTCAAACCATGTGACGGCTTCGGCTTCCAGGTTTTTAATGCCGTACATTTCTTTGATGTCTGCAAGTGTCATTTTTGCCATTTGTTTTGGATAAAGTGAGAACAGAGTGAAAAATTTTTCTTGTTTTCATTGACAAAAAAGAGAGACTAAGCACTACTGTGGGGTGGTACCACGAGTGCATATAATATGGTAATCTGTGCTCCATCCCATCATTGACTTTGAATAGAAACTAGAATAACAAGGACTTTCTAGGCACCAATAGTAAAAAAAAGTCACAAATTGTATTGATTATACAAAGAATAAAAAGCACATAACATCACACATAAAAAACACATTTAGGGTAAAAAAAAAACAATCACCAACCAACATATATCCCAACAGGATGTGTCTATCTCAGGATGGGTCTCGGTGAGGATCCCCTAATGGTTAGCACTACGGGTAGGGTTAATTGGAGAACAGAGAGTGGGTTCTAGCTTGACGTGTCGCTTCCTCAGGAGCTCGTCATAACATTCTACATGGATAAACAAAATCATAGTAAATACATAGTACACATTATCAAGGTAAACAGCGACAATAAAGATCTCATAAGGTACAGCTTGCTGTGTCACAGGTCGTGATAAAAAACCAGCATGCAAAAGGTGAAAGGGTGGATGTGGGGACACAAATAGTAATGATGACCAAACAGTCTGTAACGAGTAATCACTAAGAAGAGAAATGGAGGAAGAAGGAATATGTATATACATATATGCACATAAATGGTGTGCAAACAAGTCCACACAACGCACATACCCCAGGATATCCATAATATCCAGAGCTCCAGGGCCAGAGCTCCCGATCACCCACATCGTAATTTTTCTCTGCTGGTGAAAGTTTGCGGGAGAAAAAAGCCACAGGGTGGACTAAATCTTTAAGACCCTGACATTGGGAAATGACCGCACCTACAGCCGTTTCTGAGGCATCCACTTCAAGTAGATAGGGCAAAGTGGGAGGGGTGGCTAGGGATTGGAGCGGTGGTGAATAGTCCATTCAAAGTACTGAAGGCGGCCTGTGCTTCAGAGATCCAACAGAAACGATTGTTCTGCTTGGTTAGCTGCGTAATAGGAGCAATGATGGCGGAGAATCCTTTAATAAAACTCCTATAGAATTGGCAAAACCCACAAAACGTTTTACCCCCTTTTTGTCTGAGGGTGCTGCCCAGTCCAGGATGGCAGAGACCTTCTGTGGGTCCATCTTGATGCCTGTGGAAGAAATTACTAGCCCCAAAAACGTAATGTTCGAACTCAAATTTTATTGGTTTTGGCGTACAGCCTATGTTGCTGAAGGAGGACCTTCTTGACGTGTTCCCGGTGATGGTCCAGGGAAGCGGAAAAGACTAGGATGTTGTCCAGGTAAACAATTACAAAGACATCTAGATAATCTCTGAAAATGTCATTGAAGGCCGAAAGGCATCACCAGATATTCGTAATGGCCAAACCTGGTACGGAAGGCCATTTTCCACTTGTTCCGTTCATGAATGCGGACCAGATTGTAGGCCCCTCTCAAGTCCAGCTTAGTAAACAGAGAAGTGGACCTCAGTCTTTGAAAAAGTTTGGGGATCAGTGGACGGGGGTAACGATTTTTAACTGTTATCTTGTTCAGTTCCCGGTAGTCAACACAGGGCAGAAGGGAATGGTCCTTCTTCTCTACAAAGAAGATTCCCGCCCCTACTGGGGGGGTGGATGGGCAGATGAACCCTCTCTTTAGGTTTTCTTCCACCTACTCTTTAAGGGTTCCAAACTCGCGTTCTGATAGAGGGAAGATCCGACCGGAGGGAATCTCAGCTCCTGGGAGTAACTCAATCGGGCAATCATAGGGATGGTGTGGTGGGAGAGTTTCAGCCCCTTGTTTACTAAAAACATCCAGGTACTCTGGTAGGGTTCAGGTACGAGAGACCGTGTCTCTTTATCAGAGTCGGTGCATAGCAAGATACTGGGTGAACTGAGGGGCATCAGCAAGCAGTGGTTTTGGCAGTAGGAAGACTGAAACTTGATGTCTCCAAAGGCCCAGTTGATCGATGGGTTATGTGCCTGAAGCCAAGGCAGCCCAAAAATGACTGGAAATAGGGGGGAAGCGATGGCGTCCAAGCTCAGGAGCTCCTTGTGATTTCCAAAAGCAGTTACGAGTAAAGGAGGGGTTTCTTGGGTCACCAATCCGGACTCTGCCAAAAATACAGAGAGTCCTTGTGACTTGGGTTGAAGGGGAATATGCTGTTGTGCTGCAAATGACAAGTCAATAAAGCAGCTGCATGCTCCGGAGTCAATTATTGCGGTGACCGGTACCATACCTTCCAGAAGCTGAAAAAGAACAGACAGAGCCAGGTGAGTAGTGCTGGAAGAGGGTGCCGGATAGCTTGAGGGAGAGATGGAGAAGCACTTATGCAGCTTTGCGGGACAGGAGCGTACATAGTGACCGGCCTCCCCGCAGTAAAGACACAGATTGTTCTGTTGTCAGGGAAGGTCGCATAAGTCCAAGCTGCATGGGTTCCGGGGTGTCCGGTACCGGTGTAACAGGAGCTGGATCCGTAGGGACGGAAGTGGTGGGAAAAGGACGTCTGGGAGTGGGTTCCTCGGGGCAACATCCAGACTGGACGAGACTGCTGGGAATATCGCTCCGCTCTGCGTTCGCGGAGCTGACTATCAGTTCCTCCAAAGTCTCTGGTACACCCACATGGGCCATCTCGTCTTTCAGCCCCTCTGAAAGACCAAGACGGAACTGGTGACATAAGGCCGCATCGTTCCAGTAGGTGTCTGCGCTCCAGCACCTGAAGTCGGTAGCATAGTCCTCCACAGCTCTTCGGCCTTGTTGGAGCATGTGGAGTGCGGTTTCCGCGGTGGAGGTCTGCTGTGGGTCATTGTAGATCTGGGACATCGCATTAAGAAAGGACAACAAGGAGTCAAGCTGCATGCTGCGTTCTTCTAACAGACGATGGGCCCAAGCCTCGGGTTCTCCCTAGAGAAGGGAGATGATGAAACCCACTTTTGTGGCTTCCGGGGGCTTCAGGGGTTGTAAGGAGAAATATAATTTGCATGCATTGCGGAATGCATGGAACTTGCTGCGGTCTCCATCAAATCTTTCTGGTATAGGGACTCTCGGTTCCGGGGGCAACATGACCAACGTGGGTCCTGGCGTTGTCCCCGTGGGAGGTGTGGCGGATGAGGAAGCTTGATCTGCTGTAGGGTAAGCAGAAGAGACCAGGGACTGCACACGTCCTTCCAGCTGGGTATTCCCCCGTTGAAGGGATTTCACGGCCTGAGTAAGAGCCGCCAGATGCTGACATATCTCCTCCATCAGAGAGATCCCTCGTGCAGGCTCGGTCATGGCTGTGTTATACTGTCAGGATGGCAGGTGGAGCCTGACTAATAGAGAGAACTCTCACCTGATGAAAGGCCGCCGTAGTAGAGCTGGATGCCGGATGGACACTAAGGTAAGTAATCTGATAAGGACACAGGTTCACCTGAGGTGCGGAGTCTAAATGTTAGCTGGTTTTCACCAGAGCCCCTAATGGCGGGGATGGACTTAGCTGCAAGCCAGCACCAGGTCACGGTCCCCAGGATCACCCAGCCAGGCAGAGTGCAGGTTCCGGTCCAGAAGCGGAGAAGCAGACAAGGGATAACCAAGAGAGTAGTCAGACGAGCCAAAGGTCAGGGGCAGCAAGTAGCAAGGTCAAGAGGAAGCCGGGTCAAATAATCAGGAACACAGGATCACAAGTAAGAGCTGAAGATAACACAGCAATTACCTGGAGTGACTGCTGTGTTTAAATAGGCCCTTTGCCACCAATTTGGCAGCCTCAAACTATTCCAAGGTAGCCTTGAACTATTCTAAGGTAGCCTCAAACTATTCTAAGGTAGCCTCTAGCTATTCAAGGTGCCTCTTCGAACACGCATGCGCATAGGCATTCGCCGGTTTGCGGCGCCAGTGCGCCTGCACATAGTAGTTGATCCCTGACAGCCCATCTACTTCTCCTGCAGGGGCGGGAATATTCTTTGTTACTAAGAAAGACCAGTCTCTGCGACCATGTGTGGATTACCAGGAATTAAATAAAATCATGGTTAAAAACTACTATCCCCTTCCCCTCATACCTGAATTATTCCAGAGATTAAGGTCCGTGACCATTTTTACCAAGTTGGACTTGCGAGGGGCCTATAACTTGGTCCGTATCCGCGAAGGAGATGAGTGGAAGACAGCCTTTCGTACCAGATTCCGCCACTTTGAATATCTGGTCATGCCCTTCGGCCTGTGCAATGCCCCTGCCACCTTCCAACACCTTATAAATTATGTGTTCAGAGACTTTTTGGATATTTATGTAGTCGTGTACTTAGATGACATCCTGATTTTTTCTACGTCCCTTGACCTGCACCAAAGACATGTCAACCACGTTTTGGGCCGGCTCCGCCAACATGGACTGTATGCTAAACCCGAGAAATGTGAATTGGAGCAGCAGAGCATCTAGTTCTTGGGGTTGGTGATTTCCGCAGCAGGAATTAAGAGGAACCCCGAAAAGGTTTCTGCTATATTGGACTGGCCTGCACCTACAGATAAGAAGGGGATACAAACTTGTGGGGTTTGCAAACTTTTACCGGAGATTCATTAAAGACTTCTCTGCTATCATTACCCCAATCACGCAACTGACCAAACAGAACCTGCAGTTCCGCTGCAGCCCTGAGGCTCAAGATGCCTTCGAAACTTTAAAGAAATTATTCACTTCAGCCCATATTCTCAGCCACCCTGATTCATTGCTTCCCTACATACTTGAAGTGGATGCCTCTGAAACAGCAGTAGGGGCAGTTGTTTCACAACGTCAGGGTCTTAAAGATTTAATGCATCCTGTAGCCTTCTTTTCATGCAAACTCTCCCCAGCGGAAAAGAACTATGATGTAGGGCAGGGGTAATGAATTAAAAATCAATGAGGTCCGGTCGCTAAAATTTTCTTTTGGCGCGAGGTCCGAATCTCAAGTCTGCTATGACTTGAGATAATATAAGTGGCATGCTGCTAGGCACATTTTATGTTAAGGGGCACTCTAATGGGCGCATTTTATGTTAAGGGGCACTCTGATTGGCACAAAAACAGTACACCTTTACATCAGGTGTCCCCATGACAGTGCTCCTTTACATCGGGTGTCCCCATCACAGTGCCACCTTACATCAGGCATTCCCGTCAGGGTGCCCCCTTACATCAGGTGCCCCCATCACAGTGCTCCTTTACATCAGTTGTCCCCATCACAGTGCCACCTTACGTCAGGCATTCCTGTCAGAGTGCCCCCTTACATCAGTTGTCCCCATCAGTGTGCCCCCTTAACATAAAATATGCCCATCAGTGTGCCCCATAGCATAAATATGTCCATCAGCATGTCCCTTAACATAAAATATGCCCATCAGCATGATCCTTAACATAAAGGGGCAAGCTAATGGGCACATTTTATGTTGGGGCACTCTGATGGGAAGAACAAAATGTGCCCACCAGCGTGACCCTTAAAATAAAATATGCCCATCAGCGTGCCCCTTACCATAAAATTTGCCCATCAGTGTGATCCTTAACATAAAATAAGGGGCACGCTGATGGGCACATTTTGTTAGGGGGCGAGCTGATGGGCAAAACAAAACATGTAAATCAGTGTTGCTCTTAACATAATATATGCCCATTAGAGTGCCCCTTAACAAAATATGCCCATTAGAGTGCCCCTTAACAAAATATGCCCATTAGAGTGCCCCTTAACATAAAATGTGCTCATCAGAGTTCCCCTTAACATAAAATGTGCCTATCAGCGTGTCCCATAGCATAAAATAGGGGGCACGCTGATGGGCACCTTTTATGTTAGGGGGCACTCTGATGGGCACATTTTTTTTTTATGGGGTAATCTAATGAGCACAACAAAATATGCCCATCAGTCTGAACACTTTATAAAACTCTCATAAGCTTTAAGAAGTGCAGCTATTGTATTAAACCACACCACATTTCTTTCTCTCTTTAACATGTGCCCCACATACCTTTAGGGCAGGAGTCCGCAAGCTGTGCCAGGAGCTTTTTTTTAAAATATTATTTATACATTTTTAAATAAGCTTTTTTTTTTTCATCATATGTGGGACAAAAAGTCCCCTATGTCATGCATTTTGTTGGTGACAGGTCCTCTTAACCACTTTAACCCCGGAGGATTTGGCTGCTCTAAGAACAGGCCCTATTTTGCGATTCGGCACTGCATGACTTTAACGGACAATTGCGCAATCGTGCGACGCTGTACCCAAAGGATTATAACTGTCAGGGGGCGTGGCTTGTGAAATAATCACAGAGACATGCGAGACATGCGATCCTATACTATAGAGCCTCTGTCATTACTTCAGTAAGAATGACAGACGGCTGTGTTTACATCAGCCGTCTGTCCTTCTCTCACTGCTGCGGGAGATCGCTAGTGGCCGGTGGCCATCGAAGCCGCCAGTCACACGCGCTGACACCCCAGCTGACAAGCGGGGGCGGGAGCGCGCCTCCGGCGGCACCGCGATCGCCCCTTGGCTCCTCCAAGGCGAGCGCCGTACATGTACGACGCTTCGCCTGGGAGCGCCAGACTGCCGCTGTACAAAAGTCTCCTGGTGTTTACCTGCCCACCACTGAAGCTAATGAAGTGCCAATTACACACCAGGATCGGAAATTATGTTTTATATGTTGCTCTTGGTTCATCAAACAGGAAGAAAAGATCAGCAAAAGGGTGTTCGCTAATCTGCCTTCCCTCTACCTGTTGGTACTTGCCATGCCAGTCCTAGGTCTGCCAATGGGTGCATGGAGCCCAGGAAACATGTCTGAGGTGCGTGTGCGGGTGGGGGAGAGGTGGCCGGCATGAACGGGGGTGTGTGGAAGGGATCTGGTGGCTACACTGCTGATGGATTGTTTCCATATGACAGGCAATACTTGGCTTGTCAAGTTTATACACAGTAAGTGAGATGCATTCTATTAGGCCTTGTTTTCAATAACGTTTTCAGGGCAGTAGTCGCATGGCTGAGCCATGTTTATCACAACTCAATTACTCTCCCTTATGCTAAAAAGGCACTGCCACCATAATCTGTAGTACAGCAGTGGCAGCTGAGGGTTTTACACACTCTTAGTGGATAAAGCCATTGGGCGTGTGTGTAAAACCCCTGGCACCACTGTTGTACTATTTATGACAGTACCAGAGCCTTTGCAGCATAAAGGGGAGTGGTTGGGTGGTGGTAAATGTGGCTCAGCCATGCGTTTTTACTGCCCTAAAAACATGGATGATAACAAGACCTAAAGGAAAGCATCTTACTTGGTTCATGATCATCATCATTATCATGATGATGATCCTAGCACAGCAAGTGTTGTAAAGTTGTCTTCCACTTGAAGTACTTCAGGTCTACAGGTGCTGTATCTTCACTTGTGCGGCCTGCCTGTGCATTAGGATCCCCGCGCTGTGCATGTACCCTTAGTAACATCTCTGCTCTGTTACCTCCGGCCATACATGTACAGCCTCTGCCTCCTTTAGCACTTTCTAAAGGAGGCAGGTAGATCACTTTGCCAGGAAAAGGCAGTGAGCGGGCAGCCGTCTTTATCTGCCGAAAATAAAAAAAATTGGCCCCTCTCTGCTCCTCCCTCTTGGGCCCCACTGCTGGACTGATGGGGCCCAATGTAAATGTCATTAAAGCCCTGACAAGAACTTGGTTTAAACCAGTGAACTATGTAAATCTGATGCACAATATTAGATAAATTATAAACTTTCCTGGCAGGGCCGGTGCTTCCACTAGGCAAACTAGGCAGCCGCCTAGGGTGCATTGCCACCTAGGGGCGCAGCCAGGAGTCGGCACTCTCTCTCCATCATGAATGATTATTGTGAGCTGAGGGAAGAGGTGGTGGTAGGGGAGGCAGAAGGGACAGAGGTGTCTTGGGCAGTGGCATAACTATCAGGCCCTGGCTTTCCACCACTGTTGGAGGGGCCCCAAGAGGCAGGAATGGAGCCCACCAGAGTGCTGCCTGCATGATGATCCTCTTCAGCTGGAGCTGGATGGCCTTAATCCCAGGCAGGAAGTGACTCTCTGCACTGAGCTGGTAGGCAGCCATTTATTTCCTTGGGTTGGTATTAAGCAGGGAGCGAAGGAGAGCTGAACCTGAGCCGGAACTCGGCACTGGAGGGCGGAACCTTTACTGGGGAAGAAGCGACGAGGCACCGGAATGGTCTGAGGAGGTTGGTGATGAAGGACATGTGGAGCTCTCTGACTGCTGATTTTCCCTCCACCAGGAGCCGGTTGGAGCTGTGGTGAGCACTTTGGTCCAGGAGAGGAGCGCCCTGGGAGAAGGAATCAGCAGGATCATTGTGAAGGAGGGCAGAGTGGGAGCCACTCTTCATACTGCCCAGTTAGTGTCCCCAGAACAGGGGATCGGGGTCCCTGGGTGTTACATGGAGCATCACTGGTATGAAAGGGAATCGGGGTCGCCAGGTGTGCCATGGGGAATCAAAGTCACCAGGTGTGACATGGAGGATAGGGGTCACCGGGTGTAACAGGAGTTCGGGGTCACCAGGTGTGCCATGAGGAATTGGGGTCCCTGGGTGTGCCATGGGGGATTGGGGTCCCCAAGTGTGACATGGAGGAACATCAGGGTCCCCAACTGTAACATGGAAAAACATCAGGGTCTGACATAGAGGAACATTGGGGTCACTGAGTATGACAGCATGACATGGAGGAACACGGGGGTCCCTGGGTGTGACATGGAGGAACATCAGGGTCAGTGGGTATGACAGCATGACATGGAGGAATATTGGGGTCCAAGGGTGTGACATGGAAAAACATCAAAGTCCCTGGGTGTGACATGGAGGGACATAAGGATCCCCTAGTGTGACATGGAGGAATATGGGGGGTCACTGGGTATGAAAGCATAACATGGAGGAACCATCAGATCAGGGTCACTGGGTATGACATAGAGGAGTGTCAGGCTTATTTGGGGAGATTAAATAAAAGAAAAATTTAATTATGGCATAAATATAGTTCTATATAGATATTTTGTTCTATCTAGAAATACTAAGCAGTGACATCCATTTTTGTTAGGTTACTGAAAGGTTAAATATCCTTTAACAAAAAGTGTCTATTCAGGAAATTCTTAAACAGGTTTACCCAAACATGCTGTGTTGACCTAAGGTAATAAATAAATAGTCTGTTGACTTTCCTTAGATATAAGTCTAAAATGCTATACCAAGGTTATCTTATCTGCGTCTGGGACCATAAACCTTAGTCAGTATTTTCTGTGTTTAGATCCATTTAAAAATAAGATTTACAGATACGTTATAATCTTATATGTAACAGAATATTAACAATGAAATATATATATAACTAACATACATAGATATGTAGAAACCCGTTATATATTATAATTGTTTCATCCTTGCTAAAAGAAAGTTAAACTGATTTTGATGACTCATCACTGCATGTTTAGAAAGACTTCATGTTAAACCTTTGTAAGTTGTAAAAATTAATCATAAAACTTTTCTAACCTTGCCAGACTCTAGAAAGTCTGAGATGGTAAGCTCTTTGTCAATATAAGGTGCAAAGTTTTATTTGTAGGTAAATAATGCTGTAATATTGCTATATGCTGAAGCTCAGAGCAACACAATACTGCCATCTCTGGTGACTGACTGCTACTTGTTGAAGTCTTAGGTTGAAAAGTAATTTCCAATATATCTAGATAAATATATTAATAATATATAATGGTGTTACCAGATTTAATCTTTACCTAGATACATGGTGGATATTAAATGGACATGTAATAGATGAGAGTATGGATACATTTTATGTTGTTTTATGATGATTACTCTTAAATATGGAGGAATCGTCATTTAATTTTAATATACTGGTCAATCAAGAGGTGTCACCCAATGACCTCACCAGTTAATGAATAAGATGTCCCAACTAATGGGGATAATGTCACTCCTTCTGGGTTTAACTTATGGTAATTTTAATAGTCCTTTGTTCTATATCATATAAAAAGGAAAACTCAGATGAGAGAGAGACACAGGACATTTGCACAACATACATTATATATACAATACACACGCTACTACAGCCATTCAGAGACTCATCTATACAGACTCCATTTTGCTCCATCATGTATCTGAAACATTGAGGGACGCCAAACGAAACTCCTCCCTAACTGGCCACCATCTTGGAAAGGCAGCCATCTTAAGGACTCTGGTAACGACCATTGTAAGCTAGCAGCCATTTTAAATATGGTAAATATTCCTTGCTGTTTATTTGATCATTATTCAATATTGTTTATGTACTTTCCTAAATGTTTTACATTGCATATTTAAGGGTAACAAGATTACAATCCCAGCCGTATAAACCATATGTAGATTTTTCTCTAAGAGATGATTTTTGCTTTTTATAACATTTTTATTAATATCAGATTTAGCGCATATTAGCGTATTAGTCTCACGTTTTGCATGGCCTATTCTCGCTTCATCTGCAGTGGAGTGACTGTCGGACTTCTCAATTCGCAGACAATTGTGGTCTGATTATATAAAACATTTAAATATGGTTTCTACTACATCTGGGGAAAACGTAATCTTGCTTTATTTTTACTTTCATTATTGAGCTACAAATCACATTGCATTTCTCGTTTGAAGTTTGTATTTTATGTAAAGTTATCTTTTTGTGTCATCTCAAGTTTGATCATTTATTGTGAATACATGTCTCGTGAATAAATATTCTTATATATTCCATACTGTAGACTGTTTTCACTAAGATTGGTATATGCTTTTAAAAAGAAATTAATCAATAAAAATAATTTGCTACATATTGATTTGTGGAAATAAGTTGAGATTCTCCTACCGCACAGATCTTTGCTTATTGACATAAATAGACACTGTTATATTCAGAGCAGTATAAATATTCTGACAGGAGTTTTTAACCCCTTCCCCTTTTTTTTTTTGGTCTTGCCTAGAGCGTAAAATAGTCTAGCACCGGCCCTGTTTCCTGGGCCCCCTGTTAAGTCGATGGGGCTGAGCCTGGTACAGGAGGACCGATTGTACTGGCTTATCAGCGGCCCTGGGTGGGTGACTTGTATGCATGGCGACAAGAGTAGGCGAGTGATATGCAGGTGCAATGGCAAAAGTAGGTAAGTGGTGTGCAGGAGCAGTGATGAAAGCAATATAAGGGGGAGTGGAAATCAGGTACAGTGATGAGAACAGTAGGAGAAGAATTGGGGTCTGGTGAGGTGGTGGAGGGATGATCATGACCAGGATGGGCAAGCCGCAGGCTTGATATAGACAGTGAGGGACATTTGCATACAGTATGTGGAAGTGAAATAGTGGTGATGGGAGGGACTCGGGAGGGTGGTGTCAAAAGATGTTAGTAAGATTGAGTGTAGGCTCCCACTGAATGCCGTTTTGAAATTGTGCGAGTTCAGCTGAACTCGTAAGATTTCAAGCCGGCAATTCAGTCTAACTTCAGGGGCGATTTCACAGACATTTATGCAGGTTCCTGCACAGATGTCTATGGAAATCCCCCCCCCCCCCCAAATTGGCAAAAGTAGTACAGAAAATACTTTGGGAATCAGTGCAGCACCGCAAAGTTGGTGTCGCACCGATTCCGCCAATGCCATTGCTGGCAATTGGCTCCAAATTGACATGCGATTTGACATGTCAAATCGCATGTCAAATCGGACCATAGTGAACCCACTGCCCCGACTGTGTTTTATCATGCCATAAGTTTTACTTCTTCTTACTCACTTTGACTTACTTTTCACTGCCGCAGCTCACTTGTGTCCAGACTTCCGCTGCCTCTCTCCTCCAGGCTCCTCTCCTCCGTGGGCCGCAGCTCTACCCCTCCTGACTGACATAAGCAGGGAATCCTTTGCCCAGACCGCCCCTGCAGCTGTCAGAAGGGGAGAGGACAGAGAGGGTAGGGAGCCAGCGGATCACTTGGCAGTGATCGGCACACTGGCCGTCGCACGGGCACAAACACAGTGTGTGGATTATTAAATCAATATAATGGGGAAGGAAGTTGACAATCCATAGGGGCCCATCCCCCTTGCCCCTCCTTGCGGACGTTCATGGTCCCTGGCACTGGTGGGGCTGAGATCAGGAACTTGGTTGCTGAAGTGTCAATGATCAGGAAAACTGTTGCTGGCCTACGCTGGTCTGGTGACAAATCGATAGGTGGGGCGGCGATCAGAAACACTGTTGCTTGCTGTACTGGCCTAGTGACACTTGGACTGGTGTGACGGCCATCAGGAATGCTGTTGCTGGCTTAAACTGCCCTCACGACAGTGTATGGGTGTAGCAATGATCAGGAACACTGTTGCTCTGTTGCTTGCTTGCGCTAGTCTGGCCACAATGGCACTGGTGTGGGCACAATTAGGAACACTGTTGCTGGTGGCACTAGTTTGGGTCACTGGCACTGGTGTGGCATCAATCAGGAACACTGTTGCGGGTGGCACTAGTTTGGGTCACTGCCAATGGTATGGCAGCGATCAGGAACTCTGTTGCTGGATGCTGATATGTTACAAATCAAGAACACGGTTGCTGGTTAACACTGGTCTTGTTACACTGTACAGGTGTAGTAGTGATAAGGAACACAGTTGTTGGCTGCACTGAATTAGTGACATTGGGACTAGTGTGGCAGCCATCAGGAACATGGTTGTTGACTTACACTGGTCTCATGAAACTGCGTGGGTGTAGCAGTAATCAGGAACACTGTTGCTGGCTTGCACTGGTTTGGTGCCTATGGCACCTGTGCTCGGGGGTGACTGACCACTCGGGAATTGCCTGAAGGCCAAGGGTCAGTAGGGGCCCCATGAGAGGCTCAGTCTGACCCTCCTGCCCATCCCGGCTGGTGGTTGATGCAGCACTGGCAGAGGACTTAGGTGCTGGCGGAGATAAGAGAGAGCAATGGTGGAGCCAAAGAGGTGATTGCAGCAGTAGGTGGCTCTGGCCACTTCTCCCCCTGGGGAATTCAGCTGAGGAGCAGGGTTCACAATCCACATCCCTGCCATATGGGACAACTGGGGCTGAGCTGGAGGTGTGCTGGAGGGTTCCTTGCAGAGCAGACTGGTCTCAGCGCTGGTAGCAACCCGTGTGCAGCACAGCAGCAGTTTAATGTGGGATGGCCAGCCCAGTAGTTTTGTATATATGACTCGGCTCTTATCTATACCAGTGATGTTGAACCTTGGCACCCCAGATGTTTCGGAACTACATTTCCCATTATGTTCAACTACACTTCAGAGTGCATAAGCTTCATGGGAAATGTAGTTCCAAAATATCTGGGGTGCCAAGGTTCGCCATCACTGATCTATACCATCCAGGCTGAGTGTTTCTGCCCAACCCAGTGCCTAGCCACCAGGTGCTATTCCCTATCCTTACCCTATATCTAATAAGCTACGCCACGCCCAGCGAAACTAGCTGATGTCATCAGCCCGGCCGTACACACACTACACTCCTGTAGTGGATGGCGGATGCAAGGGAAAGGAGCCCACGGTTCTCACAGACTGAGACAGCCGAGTCAGGAGGACACCGACCGTAAGAAAGGGAAGAAGAATGGCAGACAGAAGCAGCAGCAGCTCAGCAAGCAGAAAAGCACAGGACATCCGACAGGACAGGTACTTTTTGCAGGGCGAAGACACAGCCAGAATTTACAGGTACATATACTGAGTATAAGCTACACTGTCAGCAGGACCATTGTACCTTACAAAGTCCCCCAGAAACCCTGGCACCATACCAGTGCCATTGCATACACACCAGCCACTCAGCTGCTCGCTGTCGCCGCGATGCATGCATACACCCTCTAGGCATTCCTCATATACCAGGACACTCAACTGCCTTACTGCTTAGCCCTGGTAGGCAATGCAGAGGAATATGCAAAAGGATTAACTATCCCTCCAGCATATCCTCCATCCGGATCGAACTCCTCTCCAATTGACCCCTGTCTTACCGGATCAGCCCCTCTGCACCATACATTGAGCAATATTGATCCCCCCGTCGCACCCAAGCTTCCATAAGGAACTTATCAGGCCATACACAATTATGTGAGAGGAACAAGCTCAATATTGAGACACTCCATGTGAACTTCCCACATCCCCCATTTTTTCACCCTGATAAGCCATTTTTTGTACCGGCCCGTTTTGTATTTTTGTTACATGTTGTCTGTCTTGTTTTCTGTTCATCGTTGAAACATCATGACTTGTACTGCACAGTGTGCATTTCACACAATATTATTATAATAAATTGACCTATTATCACATCATTTATGTGTACCTTGTGCATCATTCACCCTCCATATAACCAACTTTTTTCTGCGACCTATGCAGAACACTTTTCCCACGTATATCTAATAACCCTGATTCCTTTAAACACTAAGCGCCACTCGATGTACAGATATCAATTTTTTTTATATATAGGGAATATGCAGTAGAGATATCCAGGAATGGACTTACCATTCAGGCACTTGGGCAATGCCCGGGGCCAGTAGGGTGGCCCATGAGATGCTCCTGTCCAAGACTTCACTCCCTCCTTCTTCGCATGGAAAGGGTCAAGGTGAAGAGGAGCTGGCTGTATGACTGAGGAGAGTGTACACTATCGCAGTGCACAGCTCCTCCACAAGTGAGGGGTCTCGTGATGAGGAGAGAACCCACCTATTGTCCTATGCTGTGTCTGGGGACAACTCCACTCATGTCCCTTCCTCTCTGGGCTGGATCTGATTACACTGTCAGTCCAGTCTGGGCTCTGCTTCCCCTGGCTGTCTTTTTGTTTCTATGCCTGACTCTGAACTATGTGGCCTGGGAAAGCCTCTGCTATGCCTGAGCTGGGGGACAGCCCCTGGGCCACACAGCACTCACTACGGACAAGGGCTCACTGACTGAGCACTGCACTCTGCAGTAAGTGCCCCCCACTGTGAGTACCAATGTCCCACCCCTCTCATCCCTCCTCTCTTTCTCACCCCCCTCTCGTTCACCTATCTCCTCTCTCTCTCTCTCACCCTCTCTCTCTCACCCCCTCTCTCAACCCCCCCTCTCTCAACCCTACTCTCTCACCCTTGCTCTCGTTTACCCTCCGTCTCTCTCTCTTTCTTTCACCACCTCTCTCTTTCATGCCCCCCTCTCCCATCCCCTTTCTCCCGCTCTCGTTTGCGCTCTCTCCCTCTCTCGCTCCTGCTCTTTCGCTCTCTCTCTCTCTCACTCGCTCTCTCACTCACGCTCTCTCTCTATCTGGCGCTCTCTCTCTCTCGCTCGCGCACTCTCCCGCTCGCACTCTCTCTCGCTCTCTTGCAAGCTCTTGCTCGCTCTATCTGTTCTCTCTGTTCTCTCTCTGCGCTCTTTCTCGTGCGCTCTCTCTCTCTCTGCGCTCTCTCTCTCTCTGTGCTTTCTCTCTCTCTGCGCATTCTCTCTCTGCGTGCTCTCTCTCTGCACGCTCTCTGGCTCTCTCTGTGCGCTCTCTCTCTGCATGCTCTCTCTCTTTCTCTCTGCGCCCTCTCTCTCTCTCTGCATGCTCTCTCTCTCTGCATGTTCTCTCTCTGCGCACTCTCACTCTCTCTCTGCGGGCTCTCTCTGTGCTTTCTCTCTCTCTGCGCTCTCTCTCTGCGCGCTCTCTCTCTGCGCTCTCTCTCTGCGCTCTCTCTCCCTCAGCATGCTGTCTCTCTGCGCATTCTCTCTCTCTCTCTGCGCGCTCTCTCTCTCTCTCTCTCTCCGCTGTCTCTCACCTTCTGTCTCTATCCCTCCACCCCTTCTTCACCTCTTAGTTTCTAATAGGAGTTTCCGTCAGATTTCAGGTTTTCAGTAAAAAAAAATGTGTTCTTTTCAGTAGGTTTTCCATGTTTTCTCAATGTAAAGAAAAGGTGTGGGGGGTTGGCAACCCTGTGAAAGAAGCTGAGTTGGAGCCGAACAGCTGCACATGGAAATTAACCCCTTAATCATTGGGCATCTTTACTGTACTATGTAACCAGCAGCTGCTACCTACAGCCCACAAAAAACACACCCAATTTGTTCCATGGTGCGCCGCAGTTCCTTCTCTACCATTAAGGCTCAAAATATAAACTTGCACACAGGCCAACTGCTTTCATAAAATGCCCCTGATTGCATCATGAAGATGGCTGCCCCGCAGCAGCCATCTTTAAACCTGGAAGCGCCCAGTGGCTTCTGCAAAACGAATCTGGGAACTACCATTCAGGCTATGCTGAAATATATATATAAATAGATATTTAAATGCCCCCTCTATGCAGCTTAGCGGCAATATGTTGGTTGGGCTTTGTGTATGTGTGGCTTGAGTGTGGTCAGGGACACAGGGGGCCCCATAATCTCCTATTGTTCAGGGGGCCCCATGAGTTGTCAGTCCGCCCCTGCTTGTGTGACAATGATCAGGGACACTTTACTGGTGTGGTGTTAATCAGGACACTGTGACTGCCTGCACTGTTGTGGTGACACTGTATTGGTGTGCCTAGTGATCAGATACTCTCTCTAGCTGCACTAGCATACAGGGTTTGATTTACTAAAGGCAAATAGACTGTGCACTTTGCAAGTGCAGTTTCCCTAGTGCATACTAAATGAGGGGAAGCTCTGTTGACTTCCATCATCCACTCGTGTGCACGCAAAACTGCTTTTTTTTTTTCTTTGCAAAGTGAAGCTTAGAATCATAAGCTCTGTCCCCCTGTCAGAACACAATAAAAGAGCATAGGAGATCGCTGTACTAACAACGGATTGTAAGCACAGTGGCTCCGACCTGAGCTGTCAGTTATTTTTTGTTCAGCCCTCTGTGTTGAATGGAAAAAAACTTTTGTGTACTAGGCTTAACGCTTGCCTACTGTATGTGTTGCATGTGCCTTGTCACATATGTCCTTTTTGTTTCACATGTATTGTTAGGATTGCTGATTCCTTATCCACATAATGTATCAGTTGTCCAGTTGCAACCTGTGTATTATAATGATTAACCTTTTCTTACCTGCGTATAGTCATGATTGCCCCATTCTTGACTGTGTACAATTGCCCATTTGTTTCCTCCATATTGTAACAATTGCTTTGTTGCCTATGTGTTATATTGATTGTATAATTATGGTCTATTTATTGTTATGACTGTCCATTTTTTTACCTACATATTATGTTTGCCAATTTGTTGCCTGCTTACTGTAATGACTGTATGTTGCCCATTTATTTTATGTTTACTATCAGACCACATAAATATTAGATCCATTTTTCAACATTTATTAAACTCTGTAGTTTGCCATAGCATGGTATTCATTGATCTGCTGATGAGCTAAGGGGTTAGGGAGGGGCATTACAGGGCTTGACAAAATAAAAATAAAAAATAAAGGTTTTCTTAGATAGAACATTTCATTTTTCCAAGCAATCCCCACATGACAAAATTGTAGGCCAACTTCATCTAAATTTTGGGTATGGCAAAACTGACAATCTTGTGCTAAAATAAATGTAAGAAATATCAATTCACTTGTCCCTACTCCAATGAGGATGAAGATTCTCCCAAAATAGTAGCTGGGATTTGCAATAGCAACTTCTTAACTGTCAGAAATTTATGCTTGCGGGCAGTATATTGTGAGTTCCAGTTGCCCTGTTGGGGGAATATGTAACCATCTTGAGTATAGATATTGAGAGGAGCCACTAAGATAGGAACCAGTTACTGGTACCCACATCCCATAATTAGATACAAGAGAGAAAGGAGAAACAGGGAGTTGGTGACCCAACGGCCATATCTCCAAAGATAAATGGAGCGGGACTTTTAGGGTACTTGGAACACATACAGTATCTCACAAAAGTGAGTACACCCCTCACATTTTTGTAAATATTTTATTATACCTTTAACATGTGACAACACTGAAGAAATGAAACTTTGCTACAATGTAAAGTAGTGAGTGTACAGCTTGTATAACAGTGTAAATTTGCTGTCCCCTCAAAATAACTCAACACACAACCATTAATGTCTAAATCGCTGGCAACAAAAGTGAGTACACCTCTTAAGTTAAAATGTAGAAATTGGGCCCAAAGTGTCAATATTTTGTGTGGCCACCCTTATTTTCCAGTACTACCTTAACCCTATTGGGCATGGAGTTCATCAGACCTTCACAGGTTGCCACTGGAGCCCTCTTCAACTCCTGCATGATGACATCACGGAGCTGGTGGATGTTAGAGACCTTGAGCTCCTCCACCTTCCATTTGAGGATGTCTCACAGATACTCAATAAGGTTTAGATCTGGAGACATGCTTGACCAGTCCATCACCTTTACCATCAGCTTCTTTAGCAAGGCAGCATCATCTTGGAGGTGTGTTTGGGGTTGTTATCATGTTGGAATACTGCCCTGCTGCCCAGTCTCTGAAGGGAGGGGATCATGCTCTGCTTTAATATGTCACAGTAAATGTTGACATTCATGGTTCAATCAATGAACTATAGCTCCCCAGTGCCGGCAGCACTAATGCAGCCCCAGACCATGACACTCCCACCACCATGCTTGATTGTAGGCAAGACACACTTGTCTTTGTACTCCTCACCTGGTTGCCACCACACACGCTTGACACAATCTGAAACAAATACGTTTATCTTGGTCTCATCAGACCACAGGACATGGTTCCAGTAATCCATGTCCTTAGTCTGCTTGTCTTTAGCAAACTGTTTGCGGGCTTTCTTATGCAACATCTTTAGAGGAGGCTTCCTTCTGGGATGACAGCTATGCAGACCAATTTGATGCTATGTGCAGCGTATGGTCTGAGCACTGACAGGCTGACCCTCCACCCCTTCAACCTCTGCAGCAATGCTGGCAGCACTCATACGTCTATTTCCCAAAGACAACCTCTGGATATGACACTGAGCATGTGCATTCAACTTCTTTGGTCGACCATGGCGAGGACTGTTCTAAGTGTATCCTGACCTGTTAAACCGCTGTATAGTCTTGGCCACCGTGCTGCAGCTCAGTTTTAGGGTCTTGGCAATCTACCTATAGCCATGGTCATCTTTATGTAGAGCAACAATTCTTTTTTCAGATCCTCAGAGAGTTCTTTGCCATGAGGTGCCATGTTGAACTTCCAGTGACCAGTATGAGAGAATGAGAGCGATAACACCAAATGTACCACACCTGCTCCCCGTTCACACCTGAGACCTTGTAACACCAACGAAGAACATGACACCGGCAAGGGAAAATGGCTAATTGGGCTCAATTTGGACATTTTCAAGTAGGGGTATACTCACTTTTGTTAACAGCAGTTTAGACAATAATGGCTGTGTGTTGAGTTATTTTGAGGGGGCAGCACATTTACACTGTTATACAAGCTGTACACTCACTACTTTACATTGTAGCAACGTGTCATTTCTTCAGTGTTGTCACATCAAAAGATATAATAAATATTTCCAAAAATGTGAACGGTGTACTAACTTTTGTGAGATACTGTAGGTATACACAAGAAGTAAGAAAATATACAACAATTTAAAATACCAGAGCAATGTAAAATTATAAAATGCTTAACAGCAAAAGGACAAATGGATGTAGTCCAACATGGCTAGAAATCACGCAATAAATGTTGTATACATTCACAGAAGCATGATAACGTAAGACCTTCCAAAGATGGAGTGTTAACAATCCTCTACATGTTTCGCAGGTGATGACCTGCTTCTTTAGGAGGGTAATTGTTATGGTCACTCTGAAAGATGTAATACCACAGTGTAAGAACAAAGACAAAAAATCCAGTAATTTACACATAAGGTACATAATCATGAATCAACAAATATATAAAGAAACAAAAAACAGCCGGCGTCCATCGCGGCGGGGTAGCCCTACCATGTCCAACATCCCCCCCCCCCCCCCGGCAGATACTGGGGACTCAGAATTAGTGGCCTGAATAGTATCTGTATAATGATGTAACAAAAAAAGAAAGAAAAATGTACACCCAAGTATGCCTAGTATACAACTAACCTTCTATTGGCCAAATTGCTTAACTGCACTGTGTTCCAGGTTGGACTGCGGACAGTTATGCGCATGCGCAATACGGCACATCAGACCCGGCAGCTTCTTGTGCAATGACGTCAGTTGGCGAAACATGTAGAAGATTGTTAACACTCCATCTTTGGAAGGTCTTATGTTATCATGCTCCTGTGAATGTATACAACATTTATTGCTTGATTTCTAGCCATGTTAGACTACATCCATTTGTCCTTTTGCTGTTAAGAATTTTATATGCAGCCAAGCCTGGACTACCACACACATATATATATATATATATATATATATATATATATATATATATATATATTGTAAGGGATTACTCATTGGTAGGCGTGGATGACCCCTTTGGGGGTGCGTTTTCACAGAGAGATAGCCGATTAGAGGTTGAAAACAAGACTGATTTATTCATGCAATTTACTTAACACAATTGCAAGCATCAAAACAGCCAAAATAAAATAAAAGACAAAATAAATCCTTGCCTCTGTGGGCGGCTACCTTCTCACGCTGGAACCTACCTAAGAAGTCTTCCCAACCTACTGTTGGGCCGACACTGCTGATCCTACAGCAGACACTCAAATGTCCATTTGTTTGCTTTTCACACAGCACAAACATTGTCCATTGAACATGTCCCTTTGTTTTCTTTCACACAGCACATGTTCATTTATAACAGGATCCTTTACTCTTCAGATTCTTCACATTGAACACAGTTCATTTAACAGGTCCCTTTACTCTTCACACTCTTCACATGGAACACTTCTCTTCACACTCTTCACATGGAACACTTTGTCTTCTCACCTTTGAGACGTCTTCACTCGTGGTTACCCTCCTTAGCTTCACATCGCTGTAGGGGGTCTTCTCCCATGCTCACCAGCTTGTCGGGAGGCACACATCCGACTGTCCCCCTCTCCCAGCCCACACGGCGACAGGAGGCAGCAGTCCTTCTCCCATGCCCACACGGCGTCGGGAGGTACACGTATGTCTGCCTTCCTCTCCCAGCCCACACGGCGACAGGAGGCAGCACTCAATAGATTTTCTCTGGACAAATTATAGAGGCCTTGATCTCCTCATTCTGAACAGCTGAATGGTTTTCAACTTCCTGCTGGCTCTTTTTGCAGCCAACACCCTATAGTATCAGTGAACTTTTCAAAGCAGGTGGGAATGTGTCTCCTCTCAGTGACTACATTCCCAGATTTACCTGACTTCCTGTCACATACCCCCCCCTCTTGTTTCAACCCTAGGGTTGGGACACATATTTCCAGGCACGCATGTGTCAGGCACTGCTGACTCACTGATAAGCCTCCTATTATCCTCAAGCTTCCGGATGAAACTGTTTCTGTCATCTTCACTGACAGATTTCTCATAAATGCCACACAGTTTGTCTCTCATCTCATATACACATTCTTCAACTGCATTTTTGGCATAATTTTGCTCCTTCTCGTTTCTGTCATCTTCATTGACAGCTTTCTCATAAATGTCAGACGGCTTGTCCCTCATAACCGTCTGTCCAATCCACCATGGAGGACCGTGATCCATAGGCAACTCAATTGGGCTAGTCTTAAGGTCTTCAACATTCTTAAGACGCCTCTCTCTGCAATCCATAAATGTTTTCCACAAAACTTTGAGAACCTTTGCTTCACTAAGCTTTGTTCCAAGTAGGGACTCTTGACATCCCTCTGTGACTTGAGTTGCCTCTCCATACAGCTGTACACAATCATTGACTTTTTGTTGTAAAAGGGAATGATCTTCCTTCTTGAGCTTTGCTTGCTCTAAGATGCTGTGCAGAGGATTTTCCAATTGAGACAACAGGCTGTCACACATTTCTTCAAAGTGACCCCTGTTCCTTTTCCCAGAGATATCAATATCATTCAAACATTTCATATTCATAGGCAGATCTGAAGCATTTGCACTCATCAACTTTTTAAACTTTTCGCCCTCCTGAGCGAGTCGCAGTAAAGGCCTACTATTTGATTTGATATTCAGTTTATATTTCTTGCCAAACTCTTCACAGAAGTAGCCAACCAGAACATCATCAACTTTCCTTCCACCAACATAGGGGTTAAAGGCAACAACACAGTTGAACCCAGCGATCTGGGTGGTATCCATTATAGACCTCCTCTCTGCATCAGTGAAGAAGCATGGAACTGCAACACATTCTTTTACAGGTTTCTTCAATGCACTTTCTGCTGAACTATTTGACCGCTCAAGGTCACCTAGTTCCTTTTCTCTATCTGAATTCCACATGGAATGTATCTCAAGATCACGATCAAATTTCTGCCACCTGTCTTTCACCAGTTCCATTTTGGAAATATTCCCTGAAAGGCACTTGAACTTAATTTGCTTCACGTTTTCATCAACAGCCTTAGTTTTCTCCACTAGGTGGCGTTTGCTTTTTTCTCCCAGATTTATATCACTTGCTTTAGTTTTCTCCGCTTTAGTTTTCTCCACTAGGTTTTCAGCCTGAACTGAGAAAACATCACATTTCTTACACAGCTCCTTTGTTTGCTGAAGTTTTTGAAGGAACGGTTTATTCCACAGGGGTGATTCAAGCCACATGTCATCACATTTCTGAGGCTCACTCAGGACAGACCCCAAAACACTGATCCTTTTAAAAACTGCATCAGGCACACTATCCCCTCTTTGGGACAGATCCTCTGTTGCCTGTAATTCCTCTTCCAGTTCCTGCAACGGAATCTTCATCTCTTCTACTTGCTGTTCTAAGGCTCGTTTAGACTTTTCTAGCTCCTGAACGCTTTTCACAACATCATCCTTGGAGCGGACCAAATCTTCCATTTCTGTACACAGCTGTTGGTTAACTCTTTCTAGTTCAGCCTTACACTCTAGAGCTTCCTCCAAAGAGCGAGCCAAGAACAGGGCTTTGCTCTCGTTATCACGCACCTCCGTTTCTTCACGTGCGCGTTCTTCTGCATATTTTGCAGACACAGTCTTCTCTTCACCAAGCATCTGATCAAACTTCTTTTTCACATCTTCAACACACTGTAATGAACCAACGCTTTCTTCCATGCGTTTTTTCATATCCGCTATCTGAGCTTGCAATGTTGCGACTTGCTCTGATAGGTTTTTCTTTGCTTCCGCCTCCTCTTTTAATTGTTCCAGGAAGCCATTTTTCTCATCTTCCATTTGTTTGAGCTTTGTGCTAAAACTCAGCCTTTGACACCTCTCTTCCTGTAAGAGTTCCTGCGTGTCTTGCAGCTGCGATTCCAAGATAGAAAAATCTTCCGCAATTTCTCTAGATTTGCTGTCTGCTTGAGAAAGCTGATTTGTAACATTGTCCAACTCAACCTGCAGTCGGTTTGCCTTCTCTGACAGCTTAGCACACAATCGGTCACCTTCTGACACCTTCACTTGCGATTCCAGAAGCTGTACCTCTACTTTTTCCCTCTTATGTTCACAATCTCCTTTTCCCTGCATAAGAGCTTTCACCTCATTGGCTAGCTTCTGGGAATGAGACTGTAATTCTGCCACACAGGCTTCTTTCTCCTTTAACTGCTGCTGGAAACGTTGGGCTTCACCTTTCCAACTTTCACAGTCTGCACGTAATTCATCTACCACATTGCTCAAAGTAGTGAGCTCATACACAGTACTCAGTAATTTAGCCTCTCTTTCACTTTTCTCTTTGTCGCTGAGAGACAATGTCGCTTTCAGAGCCACATTATGTTCCTGCAACTCCTGCAGGTCTATTTTTGTAGCTCCCAAAGACTGAAGACTTTTTTCCAGCTGATTACGCAACTCCAACATATCAGCCATACTTTGCTTCTGCAAAGTCTGAATTTCACTTTCCTTTTCCATGAGGATGGTATCTTTCTCCATTATAGTCTCTCTGCGTTTTTGCAACTCGACCAAAAGAAGAGCAGTGGATTCTTCCCACTGTAACACATGAGACTTGAGTAGTTCATTCATTTCCTGCAAGTTTCTATGCTCCATTTTAAGCAATTCCAAGGCTTGTTCCTTTTCTTCCATTTTCCGTTGCAAGGCATCCAACTCAGCCCTGCACACATACTCGGTTTCTTCCAAAACGATGGCCTCCATTGGCTGCTGGCGTCTCTGTTTCCAGCCTGCCATGCTCTCTTGGTGATCCTTTTGTTGAGCTGCAAAGCTCCGCTGAAAATCCGCATTTGCCTGCTGTTGAGCTGCATTTGCCTGCTGTTGAGCTGTATTTGATATAATCAGTTGTTTCAACATCTCCTCCATTTTGAGCTTACTTTTCATCTGAGCACACTGCGTCTCCATAGCAGTTTCATTTGCCCCAGTGTTGCTAGGGACAACAACTTTTCTCTTTAGCCAATTGCGTTCAGGCATGGGTGGGGCTGGTTCAAATGGTAGCATCCCCTCCATCCATAGAATCCGGTCTCTCATTTCATCTATCTTTGCATTCTTCAGGCGTTTTGAACGCCCCATCTTCAATAACTCAACAAACAAATTTTTCACAGTCCAGCAAAAAAATTTTCAGACCACTGTCTCTTTAACACATGTAGTTGTTCTCTCTCTTGCAAGATCTCTTTTCCTGCGCACACAGTTTGTGCAGTCACTTGCACCAGACACAACAAAGTTCATCAAATAATTTTGAGACCGCTGTCTCTTTAAAACACTTTTTTTTTTTTCTGTCAGGATCTTCTCTCCTGCACACATAGATTGTGCAATCTCATGCACCAGACAAAGTTCATCAAACATTTGCACTTCCTTGCAGGGATCTCTGCTTATGCCCACTGCATACCTCCACCATATGTAAGGGATTACTCATTGGTAGGCGTGGATGACCCCTTTGGGGGTGCGTTTTCACAGAGAGATAGCCGATTAGAGGTTGAAAACAAGACTGATTTATTCATGCAATTTACTTAACACAATTGCAAGCATCAAAACAGCCAAAATAAAATAAAAGACAAAATAAATCCTTGCCTCTGTGGGCGGCTACCTTCTCACGCTGGAACCTACCTAAGAAGTCTTCCCAACCTACTGTTGGGCCGACACTGCTGATCCTACAGCAGACACTCAAATGTCCATTTGTTTGCTTTTCACACAGCACAAACATTGTCCATTGAACATGTCCCTTTGTTTTCTTTCACACAGCACATGTTCATTTATAACAGGATCCTTTACTCTTCAGATTCTTCACATTGAACACAGTTCATTTAACAGGTCCCTTTACTCTTCACACTCTTCACATGGAACACTTTGTCTTCTCACCTTTGAGACGTCTTCACTCGTGGTTACCCTCCTTAGCTTCACATCGCTGTAGGGGGTCTTCTCCCATGCTCACCAGCTTGTCGGGAGGCACACATCCGACTGTCCCCCTCTCCCAGCCCACACGGCGACAGGAGGCAGCAGTCCTTCTCCCATGCCCACACGGCGTCGGGAGGTACACGTATGTCTGCCTTCCTCTCCCAGCCCACACGGCGACAGGAGGCAGCACTCAATAGATTTTCTCTGGACAAATTATAGAGGCCTTGATCTCCTCATTCTGAACAGCTGAATGGTTTTCAACTTCCTGCTGGCTCTTTTTGCAGCCAACACCCTATAGTATCAGTGAACTTTTCAAAGCAGGTGGGAATGTGTCTCCTCTCAGTGACTACATTCCCAGATTTACCTGACTTCCTGTCACAATATATATATGTTGTAAACCGTTATTAATGATTCAACCAGAGTGCCCCTTTAAGGTTTTGCAAGTGAGGATTGGCTTACACCGGAAATGGACGAATTGGATTGTGGTTGATATAGTCAAGAACTGAGGGCAGACTGTTATGTGGATTGTTGGAGGAATTTTACTCCCAGGGAGCCATGGGAGAGTGAAGGATCTTGCTTCCAGGACTCATGGAGGACAGATCTGTGGAGAGGTGTGAGTGGACACCATTGGTGACGGAGGCCAGAGTGTGGGGCCTAGAGAGGGAGAGTGGAGCCCATCCTCAGTGGTGTGGATGCTGGTAACCACAGAATGGCAGAGCTGAGTAGAGAATGGGTGAGGCTGAATTGACTGACCAGGATGGCCGAGTGTCGATCATCCTCAGTGACACAGAGGCATGGGAGAGCGCATCGCCTGGGTAGCAGGATAATCACAAATGGACACCGTTGACAGAGGGGTGCCTGGTGAAATCCTGAATCGCAAATATAAATATTAATGTGGGACACACTGACTGCAGATAGGAACACGCTCACACTATTTTCTTTGGATTACAAATATCACGCTGAAGAGTGATAAGAGCTCAAACTGCTGATGAAGATATAGCAATGCCTTGCTAGGGAGGGAACTCCAACACAGGCTGCTTTAAAGAGGACTTGTTGCAGTATTATTGAGTAATTTAAGTGGATACTAGACATTGCTAGATTTAAAAGTAGAGAGTTTAAATCAGAAGTTATAAGGTAACACATATTGCAATAACTTTGACAGTCATAGCTGACATTGTGGTCAGATTACATTATTCATTATAATAATATCCTGTTTGCTGAGTATTCACATTTAAGGTGTTAATCAATTGACCTCCATTGTATTTGGTGGGGTTCAGTTGATTGATATTGTTATGTTTGGTTCTTCTCAAATGCTATTTGTTATCAATAAGTTCTATTGATATAACTATCTCAAGTAAAACAAACGAGTTTATATATTTATTGTGTCAGAGTGTCTTTGAATATTGCAGTTGAAATGTTGGAACCTAAAGTGTCCATCCAGTCAGTTGGATAGTTCTCAGGGTCAGGTGAGTGCAGAGGAACACCCGTTAACCAGCAGCCCTCAAGGGGGAAGTGCTACATATAATTATACATTGTTTTTGTATTTTAAATAGTTGTCTGATAAAATTTGTATATTTTCTTACTTCTTGTGTTCCAAGTACCTTAAAAGTCCCGCTCCATTTATGTTTAGAGATATGGCTGTTGGGTCACCAACTCCCTGTTTCTCCTTTCTCTCTTGTATGTTGAGTATAGGCTCACAGAACACAAATTGTTTTAGCTAAAACTCAATCCCTGTGTGACAGAACCAGTGAAAGTGAATGAGTTGTGTATATAAAATGTCCCACGTCTTACAGACAATGCGAAGGTTGATATTTCTGTAACCTGTTTGTCACGAACCTGGTTGGAGGCTGACGTGACGAGAGGCCTCCCCTTGCGGCTGACAGAGGGTGCTGTGCCCATAGGTGCACGGGTTGCCATGCAGGTGTAGCTGTGTCAGGAATCAGATCCGCAGTAGATAAGACAGTCACTTGGATCACTGGAAGTGCAGGCAGGTTAGTGCAATCAAGGTCAGAAGCCAGGCCGAGGGTCAAACACAGGTAGTCAATCAGGAGCAGGCAGGGAGAAGTCCGTAAGGCAAGCCGGGTTCAGAGCAGGTCAAGGATAGCTGGGTCGGTAACGGGTAATCAATCAAGCAGGAGTTTCAAGGCACAAGGAAATCAGGTACTAGCTGAAGGTAATCCAGCAATGAATGGCAGCCAGTGCTGAGTTTATATAGGAAGTGGATGTTAATAATTGGCATTAATTAGGACGTCCCACATGACCATTTTGGAAATTGGCATATCTGCCATTTCCTGACAGACCTGCGTGGCCATTTTGGAAATTGGCATATCTGCCATTCCCTGCCAGTCTCGCGTGGCCATTTTGGAAATTGGCATATTTGCCATTTTTTATGAAGTTCTTCCCTGACACTGTTTTAACCTTAAGTCTGCTTGTTCAAGTTATCTTCCACAGGGGGCTAAAGAAGGCACCAAAATGGCAGTTGGTCTTGTTTTTGTGAAGTTACTGGACTGAAAGACAGCTGTATATTCAAAAATGTCACCTCTATTTATATTTTAACCACTTCCATACCGAGTCATAGTAATATGACGTCGGCATGGTGGTTGTACGGACCCGGGCGGGCGTCATATGACGTCCGCCCGCTCCAGCTGCTACTGCGCGCCCCCGGGGGCGCGCAGCGCGGCGATCGGGGGTGAGGCTCGTCCCTCGGACATAGCCCATCCCTGATCAAGGTAAACAGCCAATAGAAATTGGCTGTTTACCACGTGATCGGCTGTGTCAATCACAGCCGATCACATGAGCGGCTCCAGCACGAGCCGCTCGTTCTCTCTGCAATGCGCGCCCCCGGGGGCGCGCAGAGCAGCGATCGGGGACGAGGCTCGTCCCTCGGACAGAGTCGATCCCCGATCTAGGTAAAGAGCCAATGAAATTGGCTCTTTACCACGTGACCGACTGTGTCCAATCACAGCCGGTCACAAATGTCAACAGAGAACACGGTAACTAGCTGTCACCGTGTTCTCCTCCTCACACACTGATCCTGTGTGAGGAAGAGAGTGTGGTAACAGCTAGTTACCAATCACAGTGCACCCCAAACACACTGATTGCCCCCCCCCAATAAAGAGCACCTGTCACTAGCCCATCAAAGTACCCGAGTACCTGTCACCAGCCCATCAGGTACTCTGATGACAGGTACTCGGGAACTCTGATGACAGGTACCAGGGTACTCTGATGACAGGTACTTGGGTACTCTGATGACAGGTACTTGGGTACTCTGATGACAGGTACTCAGGTACTCTGATGACAGGTACTCGGGTACTCTGATGACAGGTACTCGGGTACTCTGATGACGGGTACTCGGGTACTCTGATGACAGGTACTCGGGTACTCTGATGACAGGTACTCGGGTACTCTGATGACAGGTACGCAGGTACTCTGATGACAGGTACTCGGGTACTCTGATGACAGGTACTCGGGTACTCTGATGACGGGTACTCGTGTACTCTGATGACGGGTACTCGGGTACTCTGATGACGGGTACTCGGGTACTCTGATGACAGGTACTCGGGTACTCTGATGACAGGTACTCGGGTACTCTGATGACAGGTACGCAGGTACTCTGATGACATGTACTCGGGTACTCTGATGACGGGTACTCGGGTACTCTGATGACAGGTACTCGGGTACTCTGATGACGGATACTCGGGTACTCTGATGACGGATACTCGGGTACTTTGAGTACCTGTCAACGGAGTACCCATCATCAGAGTACCTGAGTACCTGTCACCTACCCATCAGAGTACCCGAGTACCTTCCACCTGCTCATCAGAGTACCTGACGCCTGAAGTACCCGAGTACTTGCCGCCTGCTCATCAGTACCCATCACTACTCATCAGTACTCATCAGTACCTATCACGTATCAGTATCACCTATCAGTATCAGTACTACTCATCAGTACCTATCACCTGCCTGTCACCTGCCCATCAGAGTACCCGAGTACCTGTCACCTGCCTATCGGAGTACCCGAGTACCTGCCACCTGCTCATCAGTACCAGAGTACCTGTCACCTGCCCAACAAAGTACCCGAGTACCTGTCGCCCTTCATACAGCCACCATGTCTAAGTCCAAAAAGGTTTATATACGTCCTCCGTTTAAACCTAAATACCGGTGTTATGGCAGCAGATAGCTGCCATAACCCTGGTATTTTTTTAAACGGTGGACGGTTGGCTTTCCGATAAGGGTGGTCCCAGCGGCGGATTCGCCGTGGGATCACCCTTCTGGGATGGCGGAAGAGGTGCCTCCCCCCCCTCCCGCCGCGTCCGGTCCTTTTCCCCGCTCACCGGACCCGCCGGCAGCGGGGAAAACGATCCGGTCCCGGATCCTCACAGACAGGATGTCGAGTGAGGGCAAGCTTGCCCTCACTTGACTCTATGGTCTTGGAGGACCGGGGCTACGGAAACTGTTGTTGCCTAGCAACCGGTTTAAAGGTCCTTTTTTTTTTTTTTCGTTTTATATATTAATTTTTTTTTTTTTTTTTTATATCTTTTAGTGTACTTGTGAGATCTGAGGACTTTTTGACCCCAGATCTCACAAAAAAGAGGTCCTGTCGTGCCTTTTTCTATTACAAGTAATGTTTACATTTCTTGTAATAGAAATAAAAATTATCCTTTTTTTTTTTTTTTTGTTAAACGGTGTAAAAATAAAAAATAATAAATAAAATAAATAGTAAAAAAAAAAAAAAAAAAAAAAATTAAAGCACCCTGTCCCCGTTAGCTCGCGCGCAGAAGCGACGCATACGGAAACCCCGCCCACATATGTAAACGGTGTTCAAACCACACATGTGAGGTATCACCGTGATCGTTAGAGCAAGGGAAATAATTTGAGCCCTAGACCTCCTCTGTAACTCAAGGATGGCAACCTGTAGAAATTTTTAAATTGTCGCCTATGGGGATTTTTAAGTACCAAAGTTTGTCGCCATTCCGTGAGCGTGCGCAATTTTGAAACATGACATGTTGGGTATCTATTTACTCGGCGTAACATTATCTTTCACATTATGGAAAAAAATTGGGCTAACTTTACTGGTTTCTTATTTTTTAATTAAAAAAAGTGAATTTTTTCCAAAAAAGACCGCTGCGCAAATACGGTGTGATAAAAAATATTGCGATAATCTCCATTTTAATCTCTAGGGTCACTGCTAAAAAAAAATATATAATGTTTGGGGGTTCTAAGCAGTTTTCTAGCAAAACAACTGATTTTAGCTTGTAAATACCAAATGTCAAAAATAGGCCTAGGCAAGTGGCTAGGATGCATGATGATGCTCCTTGGATGTTAGGCCCCTCTATATGGCTAGGCTGTGAAAAAGTCTCACACATGTGGTATTGCCATACTCAGGAGGAGTGGCAGAATGAATTTTGGGGTGTCATTTTAGCTGTGTACATGCTATGTGTTAGGAATATCCTATAAATTGACAACTTTGTGTAAAAAAAAAAAGTTTTCATTTTTTTCCCACATTTTCCAAAAACCTGTGGAAAAAAATGACATGTTCAAAGGACCCATAATGCCTCATAGAATATACGTTGGAGTGTTTTCTTTCCAAAATGGGGTCATTTTGTGGACTTTTCCATTGTATTGGTGCTCTAGGGCCTTTAAAAGTGTGATAGGTAGTAAGAAAGTTTTATGTGTATTTATGCTCCTAGAACGCCTGAAGGTGCTTCTTGGACGTGGAGTATCTTTTTGTGGCCAGGCTGTGTAAAAGTCTCACACATGTGGTATCGCCATACTCGGAAGGAGTAGCAGAATGTATTTTTGGGTGTAATTTTTGCTGTGTACATGCTATGTGTTAGAAATAGCTTATAAATTGACAACTTTGTGGGAAAAAAAAGAAAAAAAAATGTTTTTTCTTCATTTTCCCAAGAATTGTGGGAAAAAATTACAACTTCAAAATACCCACCATGCCTCTTACTAAATACCTTGGACTGTCTACTTTACAAAAAGGGGTCATTTGGGCGGTATTTGTACTGTCCTGACATTTCAGGGCCTCAAGAAAGGAGATAGGCAGTCAGTACTTCTGGTGTGATCAATTTTCAGTAATTGGTACCATAGCTTCTAGACTCAATAACTTTCACACAGACTAAATAATATACACTAATTTGGGTTAATTTTACCAGAGACATGTAGCAGTATACATTTTGGCCCAAATGTATGAAGAAAAATTAATTTTTTGCAAAATTTTATAATTGAAACTAAAAAAAAGTGTTTTTTTTTCAAAATTTTTGCTCTTTTTTTGCATATATCACGAAAAAAAAAACCCCCAGTTGTGATCAAATACCACCAAAAGAAAGCTCTATTTGTGTGAAAAAAATGATAAAAAATTTGTTTGGTTACAGTGTAGCATGACTGAGCAATTGTCATTCAAAGTGTGAGAGTGCTGAAAGCTGAAAATTGGTCTGGGCAGGAAGGGTGTCAAACTGCTCTGTATGGAAGTGGTTAAAATGTACCCCTCAGACATGAGCTCATGTACTTGTTAGATGAGCTGCAAAGCCTTTGTTCTTGCGGGTCAGAGCCAGAGACAGCTGCTGAGGATATGCTTTGACATTTCAATGACAAGACCCAGAAGGTGGACACCTCGGGGAAACAAATAATGTCCCTTCAGCAGATGGTAGTATAACTGCCCAAGCAACTGGCACATCTTCCTTGGCATCATAAGTCCATTCTACTGTCCAGCAACTGGAAAGATAAGTAAGACATTGTTCTTCTTCCTTTATTAATTTTAGTGGATTACATAACTGTGCCAGCGTTCATGTACTCTCCCTTTCCGGCACAAAAATACTGGATGCTATTTCATCTGCCCGAAAGAAAAAGACACCTACAGTTCCAATGCTAGACATGATCAGACAGACTGAGATATTGCATCTAGCAATATCTGCACATATGTGTGAATAGAATTGAGAACCAGCAATCTATACCACAATATAGAAGAATAGAACAATAAGGTTTTTTTTAACTTGCCATATTTAAAGGCTGATATATATTGCACATCTAATATATATATAATTGTCATATGATACTGTGACACTGCAGTTTTCCAGATACATTTCCAATAAATATTCTAAAAATAAACTTGCAGTAATCTTTCTCTCTGCCACTCCCACAAGAGTGAAATTTGCAGGCAGTATTTTTTTCCAAAATGGAGAGTTTTTCCAACAGTAGTTTGTCCTTGCCCCTCCTACAATGGTGAGATTTCCTACCAGGCGTTTGTGTCTCTACCCCTCCCACAATGGTGAGATTTTCTCCCAGTAGTTGTGTTTTTTCCCTTCCAATAATAGCAAGGTTTCCTTGTAGTAGTTTTTTTCCCTGTCCCACCTAAAATGGGTGGATTTCCTATAAGAATTTTATGTCTAAACAGGAATTTCCCTACTATAGTTTGTATCCTCACAACTCCCACAGCTGGACTTTCCAATATATCCATATGTCTTACTATGGGGAATCCTTTTTAAGAGGTTGATGCAATTGTTTGGCTTTGTAATGGCAGGCACAGTTAGGTGAAATGGGAAAGACATGCCTGGAGCTTGAAGAAAATGATAAGCGTAGGGCATACATGACAGGGTGGAAGTAAAACCAGGTAGTAGAGGGTTAAATTAGTTGTTAGGATATGGGAGGTCAGGACTCTTACCTTATTGATGTGATGATGGGGAGGAGCAGGAGAGAGAGTAGTTGAAGGGGAGGAGTGAAGGGGCTTCACTTGTAGACTGGAGATCATAGGAGAAACCTCTGTCTGGCCATCTCCTGTATTTTGGGCCTGTTGAGAGAAAACAATGAGTGAGTTGGAGCTTCTATTAAATCAGCTCAGAGCTGCTGCTGCTGTACATGGCCCTGAATGGGTACAGAGCAAGGTAGTAGCTTCACTGCTAGGGGTTCAGGCAAAACCCCCCTCAGCTGGTACCTGCCACCAAACAAGCTCAGAAGTCTTGGCCTCCGGTGCGCCTTAGCCCAGAGAATTGGTTGCAAGCATTTGCAATGTTTGTTAGCGTGATGGGAAAAAAGCACTGGAGAACTGTTCAGCCCTGTTTTGCTATTTGGAAGCCATTAGTGAGGCTCACAGGGTATACAGGGGGCTTGCATGGATCCGCTATGACGAACAGTTTCGTCAACGAAAAGCCAACCCCCCTTCCACACGCTGGGATCACAAAGATATCAGCCTCTGGATGAAGTTGATGACTTCTTCCAGGGCTGGGGGTCAGTTTTTTTTCCGGGGATGGGGTCGGCGGTGCCTCCACCTCTGGATCGCCGGCCCCCAGAAGGAGGGGGATTTGTTGGCAGTTTAATGAAGGAACGAATCGGCTACTACTTCAAACATGAATGTTCAGGCTGTGGAGGAAATCATTCCCTCGTTCACGGTTTAGACAAGGAAAAGGGTGTGCCAGAGACAATTCAGAAAAAAGGGATGATGCCAGTGAGGCTGGATAGGACGCATCCCAAGTACTTTGAGGGAAGTCCCTCCCGTTTCCAATAATTTATGTTCGGCGCTCCTTAATCCGTGGGTTGTGTCAAAGAAGCTGGTGAAAGAAGTGACCATGGGTCGCATGTGTGATGGACGCGGGTATCAGATCCCTGCCCTTCTCAGTAACTCATGACAAAGGACCAGCCAATCTCACACCCCACTGTCACTTACGTAACAATGCCACTCTCTGGTGCACCCTGAACAAAGATTTTCCATCTTGCGAGACCACAATCTAGGTTCCAGCAGCCTGAGAGCGATTGTCACTGGGCTAATTAAGCAATTAACCCGTTAATTGTCACCACCCGTTTGGGGAAACTTGTCATTTTAGCAATAGCAATTATGATTTTAGATTAATCATCTGTAACTCTCAAAGATCCTGCTAAATCTAAAACATTAAAAGTTAATTAAAAAAAAGCTGTGTGTGTGTAAATGAGGTCTTGGTCCTCCTTCACATGGGCATGTAGCCTGTACAGTATGAAGCAATTACTTCCAGCATCCTATCCCAGCATAAATCCCCCCCCCTCAAAAAAAAAAAAAAGAAAAAACTGCACAAACCAGCAAAGTTTCCCTCTAAGCATAAATTCTGTCTTAAAGCCAATATTCTCCCTGAACAAAAATCCAAATATCCCAGCACAAATCTTTAACCCCCCCCCCAATCCCACCTCCTAGCTCAAATCCCACCTCAATTCCCCCTCCTATCAGAAATTTCCCTCACCCCAAAAAAAATCACTCACCTAGCACAGATCCTCTTTTTTTCTCAAATTCCCCATCCTAGCACAAATCCCCGCAATCTCTCCTTCTAGCACAAATTTCCGCCACCCCCCCCCCCCCCAGCACAAATTTTCCTTCAATATCTCCTCCTAGAAACCCCCCCCATACCCCCTCCCAGCACAAATCCCTCCACTGAGCACCAATTCCCTCCCGGCACAACCCCCCGCCCCTCCTCCTCGCACAAATTCCTCCTAATTCCCCCTCCCAGCACAACCCCCCCAATCCCTGCACCAACTCACAACCCCCCCCAGCACAAATTCCCCCACAATCCCTCCTTATGGCTCAAATCCCCCAAACCCTCCTACTAGCACATATCACCCCTCCATTCCTCCTTCTACCAAATTCCCCCCTCCGCCAAATCTCCATTACACTTGCTAGCACAGAGAGCTCCAACCCCTCCTCCTGCACAAACATCCCAGGCATAAATTATTTTCCCACTATTATTTCCTCTCTGTTTTCATTGGGTACAATTTTACCATAAACTCCTGTAAGCACAACACCCACCCCCCCTCCCCCTCCAACCAACAGGAGGAAACCACTACAAAGCCAGGAGTTGCACTGTATTGTGCTCTCCCCTCTTGTCAGAACAACACTCGTCCATGCAGCACTGGAGACAGGATCGCTCTTACATTGCATCGGACTGTATATACACACACACACACAATTTGATTACCACCCCCTACCCACATTTCCTGCTGTCAGGAGATGAGCAACCTGTGGGGAGATGGGGGGTCATAATCAAACTGTGTGTGTGTGTGTACAGTCTGATGCAATGTAAGAGCGATCCTGTCTCCTGTGCTGCATGGACGAGTGTTGTTCTAACAGAAGGAGAAAGCCCAGAGAGCACAACAAAGCGCACCTCCTCCCGGATCATTCCTCTCCACCACTTTTTCAGACTACCGTCCCCTTGGCCTGGCTCTGAGTGTGGGCGGGGACAAGCAGCCAAAAGCTGGTGAGAGGGGGAAGAGGAGAAACCAGCTTGCATTAAAAAGTTTGGGGACAAGTTTAACACTTTTTTCAAAATAGTGTTTTAATAATAAAAAGGTCAACGTTGGTGCAAATAAAATATTTACAGAAAATTTTTTTTAAAAAATAGAGACATAATTCAGAAATAGAAAAATAAAGTAGAATTGAGGAGGAAGAATACTTGCAGTCAATGTCCTGGGTGTTATCAGAGTTCATTCAATTAGCCAGGTGTTATCGGTTCTCAAACTTGACAGATGTTCCTGCTTTGATGTTATCATGAGAACTCTCTCAACTGGTTAGGCATCTCCCTTTTTCTCTGGGATCAAAGGGGTGTTGACAGATGCCCCTGACCAATAAAACAGAGTGTCCATGGACTGTCCTGGGTTTATGACAATATCAGGTCCCTTCTCTACAGACAGTTTTATACCACTATTCATATCTTCCAATATGTACCGGTTGCATTCTTGAAACTGATAGATTATTGTTCAGCTTTGAATTTCGCGTCCAGGGATACTAAACACAGGGTAGCTCCGATAAACTTGTCACCCAGGGAATATCTGACAGCTATCTGACACTAGTGTGGTCATGTATGACCTTATTTCATTCAGTACAACATTTCTCATTCAAATATATACGTATTATTAATGTGTTATGTTCCTGTTTGAGTTTATAAAGCGTGTGTGGATTTGTTAAGTTTTGAATTGGGCAGAGCTCTATGACTGCCTTTAGGATCCCTATTAGTTCTGGGTATACTTAATGGATTTGGTCATAGTTTTATGATAGGCCTGGACAGCAGAAACAGACATCCCGCCAGGGCTCAATTAGCTGTTTAAAGCTCTGCACAGGCCTAAGCGCTGGTTTCTGATGTCTCTGAGTTGAGTAACGGCTCTTTTGAAGTGTAAAACCTATGCATTCCATGAATTAAAGGAGACAATGTGTAACTGTTCTGCAAGACCGTCATGGCTGATCTATGACAACTGAACAACATGGCCACTTGCTACAGTTTTTCGTGTGTCCAGTACGTGATATCATTACAGCATGAGTGACCCATTTCCTTTCCAACCTCTTTCACGGCTTGTAGTTTCTCCATTGGGCGAAGTTCCGAAGAAGGAGCCAGGAAAATTTTGAATGATTCATCATCTCTTGTATCCGAAAGGAGGCTTAGTGAATGATGGTGTTGAACGGCTGGAATGTGCAGTTACCTACGAATCATTCGACTCAGCTATTCCTGGGTACAAGATACTGCCAGGGCTCGCTAATGGCTAAATCTGATGTTGAATCGGCATTGCGGCTGCTCCCAGTCCATCCTCAGAGTTTCCATTTGCTAGGATGCTGTTAGCAAGGTTCTTACTTTGAAGATCATTTCCCTGATGGGTTGTTCTATCTCGTGTGCCCTGTTTTGAAATGTTTAGTTCGTTCCTTGAGTGGACGGCTAGGGGGGTCTCGGGGTTGAACTCAGTCATCCACTATCTGGATGATTTTGTTATGCATTGGACCACCGGAGTCAAGGACTCGTGAGAACCTGATGGGGACATTGCAACATCTTACGGAATGCTTTGGCATGCCTTTTGCACCAGACAAGACAAAAGGCCTGGCCACGGAAGTGTTCCCCCCCCCCTTTCTCCCTTTTTTTTTGTGTTGTTTTCCAAGACAACTCGCATGTATACAGTGCACTGTATTTTGTACTTTGCACCTATTTTGTAATTTTGTAATTATACGTATGCATGTCAACTTGTTGTAATATCAATGGTATGTGTTACATGTAGGATACTGGATTGGTTACACACATGCAATGATGGGTCTGCTGCTTGCCAGTGTAGTGCTGCTGTATGCTCTGTGGCTCCCTTTTGGGGGAGTGTTTGGGCGCCCAGCAGGAGTTTGAGGGGCTTAGGTTTATTCTTTTCTCTCTGCCCGGCCCCTTGCTCGGACCATCGGGGCGGAGCCATGGCCATTGTGGACGGCCCGCAATGCGAGCTGACAATCATGGCTGTGACCCCGCCCACCTGTGATGGTGGGTCTGCAGCTCACTAGTGTGAAACTGCTGAACACTCTCCAGTTCCACCTTGGGGAAATGTTCCGGTGCCTAGTAGGAGTTTGAGGAACCTGGGCCCTCTCTTGTCTCCTTGCCCGGCCCCTTGGTCGGACTATTGGGGCGGAGCCATGGCCGCTGCGGACGGCTCACATTCTGGGCTGACGTTTTTGGCTGCAGCTCCGCCCATTTGTGCCCACACCGGAAGTGAAAGGCGGGAGGTCTCTTCCGCCGGATCACTTCCGGTGGAGTCCCTTCATATAGCGGAGGCGGCTGGCGTTTCAGACGCGGTCGCCTATCCCTGGGGAGATGCTGTAGTATTGGCTGTTCTGCAGAAGCACATGTAAAGGCAAGTGATTATACTTGATGGGAATTACTATATACGGGGCATTATGTATATGTGGTTACTTCACCATAGTGGAATAGGGGGTATTTACATCTATTTATAATACTCTGCCTCATTCCTGAATATTTTAGGTGCATAATATCTCCTAACTGGTCTTCCCCCTTTTGGTGATGAGCTCTAATCTCCCTTTTATTTTCTATTCAGTGTTGTCTTATGGCTATATTTTGATATTGGCATATGGAGGCATCTAGGCAATGGAGAGTGAGTGTCACTGCATTGCCGCAGGGGGCTGTTAGCCTGGTCCCCTGCTCTCCATGTATAAGACATTTTCTTCTTTTTATTCTTATTTCTAGATATATTTAAGGAACATGGTTTTGCTCCCCATTTGACCAAACGGGGGTAGACCGGTATCACCATTTCTTTATATCAGGTGAAATCCTTCTGTGCTTCTTTCTATGAGGTGGGGCTGTACTATTTTATACTCTGATACATATACCATATGGATGTGTGGAAACTTTTACTATATATCCAGGGTGTATCTATTACGATGTTTCAACTTTCTACCCCTGTCATTTCACTTAGTACACTAAACCTGTTTATCATTGTGAAAATATATTTTTTTTTATTATAGATCCCATCAAGTGACCTTTTGGTCATTATATGTCACAGTGGCCTTTACCTAACCCTTCAGCTATCCTTGCTGTAAGTGTTGACGCAGGTTTTCCAATCTATCTGAAGGGGACCCCCATTTTGAGGTACCTTGGACTCCTGGGAATCCTCTAATTTTGGTTGCCTGTGACCATCTGCAGCGATCCATAGGGGCAGTTGTCGGCCTGACTTGCATGAGTGTGTCAATCTATTTGTATCACATTGGTGAGCATAAAATATATATATAAACATATGCTAATTAATTTGTTATTTTTCATTCTATGATGTAAAGAATGTTTTTATATACAACGTTGTTTTATGTTTTCTTTATATGTTAAAGTCGTCTGGTTCTGAATAAGGGTCTCTGAGGAAGCAGATCTCTGAACTCAATTGTTCAAGCGAAACGCATCAGATCTTTTTCAATGTGACTAAACCTGACTGACTTTGTTTACAGAGAATTTTCAGCTGCAATAAAAATGTTTGTATGTATGTCGATATTGCCTGATCATTTTGATCAGTGAACTTTTTAATGTTTAATTAATAAAATATTATACTTTTTATGTATATTCTGTGTTGACTGCCTTACTACAAATATTGCATCCTCACATACTTCAAAGTCCACCTCTTTTACTAGATGTGATTGGAATCACTCACCTGAACCAATTCACACGTGTATTTTTATTTTTTCTATTTTGCAAAGAAGAATAGGCAAAAATGGCACTCTCTCGATGTGCAAAGCTGGTAGAGAAATACCCAAAAAGACTTGCAGCTGTAATTGCAGGTGGTTCTACAAAGTATTGACTTGGGAGGCTGAATACAAATGCACACCACACTTTTCACATATTTATTTGTAAAAAAAATGTGAAAACCATTTTTAATTTTCCTTCCACTTTACAATTATGTGGCACTTTGTGTTGGACTATCACATAAAATCCCAATAAAACACATTTACGTTTTTGGTTGTAACATGCCAAAATGTGGAAAATTTCAAGGGCTACGAATACTTTTTCAAGTCACTGTAAGTGTGCATTTGAAAGACATTTAAAACAAATTTGAGATGTTTGCCATGTGTTCACCATTGCATTCCTGTTGACTTCTATAGAGGACTAAAAGCAATGCCCTTTAACATTTCCTTATAGAGCCATCAAAGTGCTTCACAGATGGCAAGATACAAATGTCCATTTACCTTAAAGCTAGCCATACATTGATCGAAATTTAAGTTAGTGTGTGGCCATCTCCACTTGACAAAATCCATTATTGAAAGAACACATTGGAACATTTTCCTCAATAAGCAGCTGCTGATTTGCGTTTTCTGACAGCTGGGGGTGATGCTGTCAGAATACAATGTCCCATTGGGGGGGATTCCTCCACCTACCTTCTGTGTGTGGATGGATCTATCTGTTCATTAGGCTGAACAAAACAAATCTGACAGTATATGGCCAGCTTTACCCTTGGGACGATTTTCTGAACACCCTTTTTTAGTTCTGTGTGCTGAGCCTGAAGATACAGGAGACATAAAAACCAGATTAAGCACCATGCTGAGTTCAAGCCACAGCACAGAAGGGCTCAGCTCACAGACAAGATGATTGACTACACAAGGGGCATACATGAGTTTATTTCCTATCATTAATATACAGAGAAACCTGCGAATATGCCTGTACACTAGTCCAAGGCCCAGAAATTTTCTGCTGACGGCCAGAGGATCATACTGCAGTAGAAAGGCTGAATATAAACCAGCAGTCTGTTCCTCTCAGAATGGATTATGCAAAGATTCTATAACGTTTAGAGTCGAAAAAAGTAATCATGTATGTGCATAAATAACAGCACAAGAGATGTCTCGCTCCTGGAAGCGGCTCATCATAGCCGAAAATGAATGTGAACGAAAGTTGTTTCAACCTTCTGAAAGGACTGGAAACTTTTCATCGTATTTGCATAAAGATTACAATTCATCTCTCGGTGCAGAATTTGCAGGAGAGAATGAATTCAGCATGTAGATCGGATACATTTCTGCTGCTACATCAAACTCTGATTCATTCTAATAAATTACAAGATTAACGTTTATTCTGTTTAACCATTTAAAGGGCAGTTCAGGTCAGAAAGTTAAACAAACAGAGGAACCACATGCAGCAGAAAAACGTTACTTGCCAAATGATCTGTAAAATAATGAAAATATTCCTACACAGCATAAGTAGAGAGCACATACTGCAGCTGTATACGGATATTAGAGTGTAAGCTCCTTTAGTGCAGAGACTGATGGTATTGATTCTGTGTTCTCTGTACAGCACTGCATAATATAATAGAGCTATATAAATGTATAAAAAAAAAAAAAAAATCAGTGTGTGGTTGTACTGTGGGGGCGGGGTCTTGTGCAGACACTAATATAAATGGTTGAGTGTTTTTTGTACAGCAATGCGGATTATATCAAAATTATATAAACATAAAATACTACTAATATTGGTGTGTGATTGTGTTGGGGACATTAGAGTGTACATTTTTGTTTATTAAAAATCTTAAAAACATAATAAAAACATATTTACATAAATACAAAATAAATAAAAATATATATAAACAAAAATAGCTTACATCAGTATAGAAACAGAAAATTGCTTTTTTGCCTGGGGAAAAAAAAAAAAATAACATAAAGAAAACGAAATATACCGAACAAGACACATTTTCATAGTATTATTATCATGATTAAACTAAACAAAGCCCTAACCTCCACCTAAACACACATTTTACCCATGCATGCAGACTTTTTCCAAAAATACAATCTTATAAAAACTCTAGGGCGCGTGAAAGGACAGAAAGAAAAGCCGCACACCCAGAGACTGACAGCAGCTACTGGCCGCCACACATTACTTCACGCCTTTGTCTAGACTCCCGGCCGCCACCTGTCCTTTTCAAGACCCTGAATATTCCCAACCTCACCCAGAATATTGTACACCACCACCTCGGCAGGCAGGACTTATTTCTCAGTGGAACCCTGACACCATGCATTCCACATGAAGTAAAAGACTACTAAGCTAACTAGAAAAAGTGTCTCAAAATCAAAATCTCGATGTGTCTCAAAACACCTGTACGACCACTCCACATAACTCAAGCGGGAAAGGAAAGGAATACCCGAAGCCCCACCTGCCCGCTTATAGACTAGGTCCTATCTTGCCCTCCTGTTGGCAGCCATCTTGGACATGTGCAGACTGCTGCACATCATCATTGCCTCATCAACTGCCTACTGCCTGGGTATTGCACAGTGATGCACACCTATATCTATCACCTGATGGGTTGCAGTCCTTGCCCTTGCATTTGTACTCCAAGGTGCATCTCTACTAGCAGTCTTCTGTTCCCCGTGTAGCTCAGTTTATGACCTGGCTTGGCTGATGACTCTCCTGGCTGTCTATTCAACAGGGTATACAAACTGTTGCCACGTATGCCAATTAATTTTGTACCCTGGCATCAGAGGTGGGCTGGAATAATGAGGCTCTGGTGACTGTCTTCTCTCATGGTCTCTCCAATGCATGGACGAGACGAGATTGTGGCCAAGGATCTCCCTGACGAGTTTGAGGCTCTCATTTCCTTCCTGATTTTGGTCAATACCAGCTCAGGGAGAGACCATCCTTTAAGGAGCGCCTGTGGAGGCCTCCTACCAGATTGGCTCCTATGTTTTCTTTCCCACCCATTCCTCCCTCACCTCTAATGCCTCCTGAGGATGCTGCGTCTGGCTGTGAACCCAAGCAGCTAGGGTTAAGTCGCCTTTCCGAGGCTGAGCTGGCCTTTAGGAGGAGGGAGGGCCGATGCCTGTATTACGGTCTTGGTGGGCATTTCCTGAAATCTTGTACGACCCGTTCGGGAAACGCTCACACCTAAAATCCTGTCGGGGCCGATCTTAGCTGGAATTTCGGTTGCAGATAAAGCCATGCAGGAGTATGTTGCAGATGCGCTTGCCCAGGGGTACATTGACAAGTCTGCTTCTCCAGTAGGTGCCGTTTTTTTCTTTATAAAGTTGAGACCTTGCTTTGATTATAGGGGCCTCAATCGCATCATGGATAAGAAAGCATACCTGATTCTGTTCGACCACCTCAAGGGAGCAACGGTCTTTACCAAGCTTGACCGAAGTAAGGATCAAAGAGGGTGAAGAGTGGAAGACCGCATTTATTGCCAGAACCATTCTGTCTCATTCCAGTCCTGGTTTGCTCTTTGTCCCTAAAGGTGGATGCGCCTGAGACAGGAGTAGGCACCCTCCTGTCTCAGCGTCGGACACCTAATGGGCCCTTACTTCCTTGTGGGTTCTACTCCAAGAAGCTGTCTCCAGCTGAATGCAATTACGAGATTGGAGACAGAGAGCTCTTGGCCATTATCCTGGCTCTCAAGGAATGGAGACACTTGCTTGAAGGTTCTGTGGTTCCGATTCTCCTTCTCACTGATCATAAGAATCTGATGTATCTCTCAGAGGCCAAGAGGCTCACACTCTCCGTCAGGCCAGATGGGCCTTGTTCTTGTCTCGTTTAACTATGTGATCTCCTATTTGCCTGGCTCTAAGAATGTTAAAGCTGAGGCCTTGTCTCGCCAGTTTTCTGAGTTGTCCAGGGAGGACTCTGTGCCAACACCGGTCATACCTTCAGATCATATCCTGGCTGCCATCCGTTCCAACTTAACCTCTCCTCTTGGGGAACAGATCATGGCTACCCAACCTTATGCTTCCACAGAGAGACCTGCTGGCAAATGTTTTGTACCTGAGGGGTTGCCCATCAGAGTGTTACGCACATACCACAATTCCAAGACTGCCGGTCATCCTAGTAAAAAACAGATGTCCTGGGCTATTGTTTGTCAGTTCTGGTGGCCATCTCTCCGCACTGATGTTGCTGCCAATGTGGCTGCTTGTTCAGTATGTGCCCAGAACAAATCTCCTCGGCACCTTCCCTTGGGCATACTGCATTCCATTTCCAACTGGGAGCGTCCCTGGTCTCACCTGGCCATGGATTTAATTGTGGAACTTCCCGCATCTCGAGGTTGCATGGTTATCCTCATAGTTGTTGACCGGTTCTCCAAGATGTGCCACTGTGTTCTGTTTAGGCATCTGCCTACCGCCCAGGACCTTGCCTTGGTGTTTGCCAGGGAGGTCTTCCATTTACATGGGTTGCCTGAGGAGATAGTCCGTGGGAGCCAGTTTGTCTCCAGGTTCTGGCACGTCTTTTGCTCCCAGTTGGGTATTCGACTCGCCTTCTCCTCATCCAACCATTCACAGTCCAATGGTGCCGCTGGGCGCCAAGCTCCAACCGAGCAATTTCTCTGCTGCTATATCTCTGACCATCATGACACATGGGTTGATCTACTACCCTGGGCGGAGTTTGCCAGGAACTCTGCCATCAACTCGTCTTCCGGAATGTCTCCATTCATGGCCAATTATGGGTTCCAACCTGCTTTGTTGCCCAAGTTGTTTTTCGGCACAGGACATCCTGGCTGTGGAGGATCATCTTTGTGCTTTCCGTTCCTCTTGGGTGCAGATTTAAGAGTCTTTACAGGTCTCTGCACAGCGTTAGAAGCTACAGTCTGACAGGAGACGTTTATCTGCACCTTCATACCAGGTGGGGGGGGGGGGGGTGTGGTTATCGCTCCGCAATCTCAACCTCAGGGTGCCTACTTCAAAACTGGCACCCCGTTTTGTTGGGCCTTTTCGCATCCTCTGTAAGGTGAACCGGGTGGCCTATGCCCTTGATCTTCCCCATGGCATGCGTATATCTCCAATGTCTTTCATGTGTCACTTTTGAAGCCACTGGTTTGCAATCGCTATACTTCTTCACTTCCCCATCCTTATCCCATCCTGTGGGCAATCATGAGGAGTATGAGGTTAGCAGCATCTTGGATTCTCGTCTGTTTCAAGGTCTGGCTCAATACCTGGTGCACTGGAGCCATGAGGAGTGCTCCTGGGTTCCCTTCACTGATGGTTATGCTCCCATCCTTCTCCATGCTTTTCATGCTCGCTTTCCTCAGAAACCGTTTTTGCTGTGTAGAGGAGGGGCCGTTGAGAGGTGGGTACTGCCAAGGTCTTACCTTGCCCTCCTGTTGGCAGCCATCTTGGACATGTGCAGACTGCTGCCTCTTATAGTCTCTGATTGTATCATCACTTCCTGCTGCCTGGGCGTTGCACATTGAGGATGTCACACACCTGACTATATCTATCACCTGCTGGGTTGCTATCATTGCCCTTGTGTTTGTGCTCCAAGGTGCATCTTTGCTAGTAGTGTTTTGTTCTCTGTGTATCTCCATGCATGACCTGGCTTGGCTGACGACTCTCCTGGCTCTCGACCCGGTATCAAATGATGACTCTCCTGGCTCCTGACCCGGCATTGGCTGACGACCCGGCTTTAGGCAGACTACCCACTTCTGGACCTGACCCCGGCTTGGATTACTACCCGCTCCTGGACTTGACCCTGGCTTGTTCCTGCTGTCATTTCCTCACTGTTGCTGTGTGATTATTATTATTGTTGCTTCCTCCAATAAACTGCTTTATTTTACCTGCATTTCCATATGGTCTGGTTTCCTGGCACCCTGACAATAGGGCAGCAAGCTTCTGTTCCTCCATAGTAATACTGCAAAGTGTTTTCACCACTCTATCCTGGAAGGTTGGTAAGGACTCCCCTTGCATAGGAACAAGCCCAGGATCCATTGCAGCTTGAACACATGGTGTAGGCCTCAAAGCCTCTGCAGAGCTGCCACATTCGTCTTCCCCCATCCGCTGCATAGTGGTTGGGAAGAAGCCTGTAGGAGAGCCCCCAGACTTGATGTTTCCTACAGCTGAGACCAAAGCAGAGTGAGCCAGCAGCACCTTGCAGAACAGCACCACCTGGTGGAGAGACTGATAGGACTGGCTCAGAATTGAATGTACAGTACTGAAGACTGTGTCAGAGCTGCAGTATATACATGTATAATAATAATATTAATAATAATAGTGTGTGACCATGGTTGGGACATTATAATTTAGCTCCTCTTAACTAGTTTAACCCTTTGGAAATTCCTGATTACTTTTACATAATTGGCAGGTGGCATTCCTTGCTGGTGCTCCACCTCCATGGTTACCAAGCTCTTCTGCTCCTCCTGGGAAAACAATAGCTAATGCCAGGATGGCGCGCTTAAGGAGATCAGGAAACCTCCTTTCCCTGATCTCCTTTGCAGAAGTGTGAACCTTAAGCACACAGTTCAGCTGAACACTTTTTTCGCTCGCTTTGAGGCACAAAACAGCACCACTGCACAGAAGATTCCATCTTCTCCCGGTGACCAGGTCATGATGATGACCCCGGACAGTGTGAGGAGATCCTTCAGTAGGATCAATGCACGCGAAGCTCCGGGTCCTGACAACATCCCTGGGCGTGTACTGAGGGACCGTGCAGCAGAACTCACTGATGTTTTCACAGATATTTTTAACATCTCACTTAGTCAGGCTGTTGTTCCCACATGCTTCAAAGCTACTACCATCATTCCAGTCCCGAAAAAGCCATCTCCATCCTGTTTCAATGACTACCATCCTGTTGCACTTACTCCCATCCTCATGAAGTGCTTTGAACAGTTAGTCATGCATCACATCAAGTCTGCCCTCCCCTCCTCCCTGGACCCATTCCAGTTTGCATATCGGTCCAACCGGTCGACCGATGTTGCTATTTCAACTACTCTTCACTCAGCACTTACACATTTAGAGAAAAAAGATTCATATGTTCCACAATGAAATTTCCATTAAGAGGACATGTCACTTGCCAGTACTGTCACATAGGGGCTTGTTAGTCCCTATGTGATAGTAATGACATAATAAGGTTAAGTAAACAATAAATAAATACAAAGTGTAAAAAATATATATAAACATAATTAATAATTAAAAATGAAAACAAATATTAAAGCACCCACATCAAATGTGTAAGTCGGGGGCATATATGTAAGTAAATGCCACACATGGTAAGTGTCACTGTGAACGTCAGAGTAATCATTCTGTAATCAGACACTCTATGACTGGCACATCTCTAGTTTACTAGATATTCAAGGAGGTAACATAAGCATCCAGTACAGTTCAGAAGCTTGCTGTGTCACTCTGTGAGCATCATCACACTACGAAGGTGTTCCCTATGCTCTCCTTGTAAGTTTCCCAATTACTCCACCCAGCCTGCAGTTCCTAAAACATGTTACATTATTCATACCTATTGAACAGAAATATAGGGGTGTGTATACATACAGCTGCAGGGGCAGGGAATGCCTTAGCCAATTATGTTACCCAGCACAGTGACAGCTTCCTGGAGGAATTGTTCAGGTGGGTGTGGACTAGGATCCGAAACACACCTAGCTCATCCCTATTCACCAATAGAGTCTCCAAGAGATAAAACAAACTGTCAAGAAATGTACTTTTCCAGTACATAATAAATAGTGAAATATAATTTTTTTGGTGGACTGACCCTTTAAAACGGGGTCTAGAAAACTGTGCCAGGGAACAGGAACAGGCAAAAATGCAGACTCAGACAGCAATATCTTTGGATTAGAAGAGAGCATTATCTGCCAAGCTCTTTGCGGCCAATCAATAATAAAAACTTTGTAATGTATCTGTAGATGTATTTATAGGAGCTGTGATAAGTGAACATATTGCTGTAAATCGGAACACAGCTGCAGTGCCAAACAAGAGCAAATGTTTGGGTTCACTTACTAGTCTGCGTGGCTGACGAGAAAAATTGCTGACATAAGCAGAGTATATTTACGGAGCATACTGTAGAAAATGCGGAGGCAGGCAATGTAGTTGGAAAGCTAGGCCACACCTAGGGCAGCTAGAGAGAACATAGGGTATGCTTTCCACATATTTTTCAAATTGTGAAAAATGCTCTTTTACCTTCAGTTTGATAACAGTTTCCTGTAAGCTCTTCATTGTGGAACATATCATGAGAAAAGCTTGGGGCTTCCACTGATTGTTGCCTGGCTTTAAATACTTTGGATATATACCCATATGTTGTTTATTTTAAATACTTTGGAATCAGGGCTGGCGTTACCGCTAGGTGAACTAGGCATCCAAAAAGGCAGGGTCTGCTAGGTGACCCCATTGACCAAATATGGTGAGCATCCACAATGATGTCATTGACAAAATATGACCCAGGTACACCCAACCTTTTAAGGGGGGGAACGTCATGCCATTTTTTGTTTTTTTTGCGGGGTCCCTCCTAAAATTCATGTAGCACTGCCCCCTTGAGGACTGCTGAATTCTTCACCTTTTTGGGTCCCTCTGGGTTACCGTAAGCAACTGCATGCACAAACTTAACACTTTACTTTCCGGCTCAGTCTATGATCAGTCTAGGGGTTGTGTTTGTTTTTGTTGTTTTATTTTAAATAGGGATGGGAGAAGGGATTGAGTTGGATACTTCAGAATTTAACTATTCACAGTTTATGAGGACTCCTATCTGAAGATGCAGCAAAGCTACAGATTCACCTTGCCACTAGATGAATTTAAGGTAAAGTCTCTGTCATGAAACTTGATTGAGCAACTATCTTCAGGGTACCTGCCTAGCACCCCCTTTCATTCCACCAGCTGACACCGGGCCTCTGACTACTCTACTCCAGGGTGGCCCCCTCACTGGTCAGGCCCTCATACACGATCCCCTGTACTCACGATACTGTTTTTCCAGGTTCTCCAGTGTCTCAACCCCTCTAGTCAGCTCTCCTGGACCTTTGGGTTCTGCTCCTTCCTTCTGGTTCACCAGGCCGACTGCCTGTGACCACATGCCACCAATGCAGAGGAGGAGACAGCCATCACCCTCCCTCCAGGACTCTGCTCCCCAGCCAGAGACCCCGAGCACATGTGCTCCTGGTTTTTATACCACACCCCCCAATGCACCGATAAAGCAGTCTGTGCCAATCACTGGGGCTGTATCAAAGCCTGTGCACCCATTGGTCCGTTTTCCTCCACTCTCCAATATGCCTCCCTATCAGACCAGTATGAAACACTCCCCTAGACCAGCTGAATCACACACTGAGCACCATTAACAGACCTAACTCACAGATCCTGCTCTCTGTTAAGCAGAAAGCAATATAGAATTTGCCTGCTGGTCCTCTGATAGTCAGACAGAGACAAAAACTAAACTCTCTCTCTCGCACCTACCAAGGAGGGTGCTACATTCATAACAGACCCTAAGTGGTGGAGAAGTTTGGAAGAGGGAGGATTGGGGTTTACATAGGCAAAAGCTGTAGATGAAAGAAAGGGATTCAGAACTCAAGGATGTGGAGGGAGCGGGGAATTTGGAGTTAAGAGCTGTGGGTGGGGACTCCACTGAGGAGGGTCAGAAGTAAAAGCTGTGGATTCAAAAGGGGGTACTGTGGCTTGGCCGGGGGGGGGGGGTTAATGCAAAACTGAGAGTGGTTGGAGGAAGATAGGGGGTGCAAGGGTACATTTTTTATTTCAAGTGTTGCTGATCACAGCATCTGCCAGAGTTTCCAGCGTTAAACCAATGATTAAAAACATTTGAACTGGATCATTGCCAGCATCCGCCACCAAAAAAAAAAAAAAAAACAATTGCACTATTGTATTTTGTGCACTTAGCTTTTTGCTCTGTGATAGTTTTTTGTGGTTGTATTTGTTATATCACACAGAGACACTGTTTAATTAACACAATGTTTGATACAATGTTGCTTTATTATTATGATACAAAAGATACATTATCAATTGCTTCTCACCTTTTGCCCAGACTTCAGGCCGCTCTCTGCTGAAAATGGGTCACAGAAGTGCAGAACAAACTGCACTCCTGTGATCCATAGGAGATGTACAGCCAAACGAGCTTTGACTGTACATCTCCTTAAAGGAGGGGACTATGTTTACCATAAACACACCACAACTACTTATAAGGGATTGTTCATAAAATAGTGCTTACAGTAATATAGTAATACAGTGTTTATAGTAAACAAAAAACAAGTGAAATTGACGCTAGTTCATGGGCTGATTGTAGTCTATATAGAACTTACAGTGTCCTGCAGTGTGAGGGGCACCGTAAGATGGTAAAGTCCACTTATGTCAGAGGCAGCCGTCAGCAGATGGGAGGGAAGACTGAAGTGGTGTTCCCAATATGCAGACAAAAGAAGATAGCCTGAAAAAGGAGCGTGCCTATTTAGGCTCAGGCTGTACGGCGCATGCTGCGAAATGCATTGCATGCTTTTGATGTCATTGGCGCACCTGCAGTCCAGGGCACGTTCCAAGCCTCGCTCTCATCTCTACTTTTGGAAGCCGGTGTAACGTTAGAAAACCATACCTTGTTAGAATTCCATACACTCGTCACTTCCTGTCCGAAACAGCTGAGCAGCGTAGCAGTGCGCATGCTCAGAGCCCCGGAAACATCATTGAACAGCAGAGAAGTTGACAAGTGCGCATGCTCGGAGGGCATGAATTTATTACGGTAGTCTAAGTAATGTTACACTTGCGGCGGTTACATAAAACAGGTCGGCTGCAAAATGACTCATCTCCGCTCCTATCCCTGTCACTTCCCAGATGTCGGCTAATAAATATAAAAGCGGCGGCGGGTGTAGGAAATGTAAATGACGGAGATGTCGGCTCCGTGATCCGCTTTTATATTTATTAGCCAAGATCAGGGAAGTGACAGGGGTAGGAGCGGAGATGACTCATATTGCAGAGGATCTGTTTTAATGTAACGGTGGCAAGTGTAACGTTACACACACTACTGTGATAAATCCATACCCTCTGTAGGTGCACCGGAAGTGACGAGGGTATGGTTTTCTCACAGGTATGGTTTTTTCACAGAACACCGGCACATCCACAGAGGAAACTACAGGCAAGAGAGAGGAAGCCGCTTCATCTGTTAGAACGCACCGCGACCCGCCAGCCAAGACACACCAAAAGCGACTCAGCTTTTCTCATCTTTTAAAGCCTTTTATCTACACATCCAAATGTGAGTTTACACATGTTTACATGTTACAATAAACTGTTGAAGGTCTGCACTTAGAGGTGCCTCTGTCTTTTCTTCTTTTGTGTTTATAGTAAATACTGTGTTTTTCTGCCTCCTTTTAAACTAATTGAACCTCTCCTTTTCCTCTCCACTTCTGTTTGTTTGGAAAAAGCAGTGCGCTTTCGTTTAGTCTTATGCACTGTTCTATGCACACTACAAATCCCATGGCCCATACTCCATAGTATCTAGTTTATCTCAGGGGTGATCAAGAGAGGGTGGCTAAATTTCTACATACAGAGGGACCATGAAGAACAAACATAGCCAACCTCTACCAGGAAGTCATATCACAGCAAAAAAAAAAAAAAAAAAATGTTTTTGTTTTCTTCTTAAATAGAGGCAAATCTCACTGAAGTCTGCAGGGGTATATATTGTTGTAAAATGCTGGCCATTTTTATAGCTAACAGGCAAAATACTATCAAACAAGCATGGGAAGCTTGGCACTGCCTTGGAGATATGTACCAATGCAAAACAAGTTTATTAGAAAAATACCATACAGCATGGAGAAGATATTTTCATGCGACATTGAGGACAACATTGAAAACAACACAAATTTTGTGTAATGGAACAGTACAATTTTCACAGACAGTCTTAGAGAGAGCTTACACTGGTAGCACATACTGTATTTAGATGAGAAACTGATTTTATTTTATTTTACAATTAGCTTTTACATAAAAATAGCAGCTCCATCCCAATCTGATTAATTTCAGGACATCAACCTTGGAGTTGACTGGTACGTCCTTTTACAGGAAAGACAAATAAAACTAATAAAAACTCCTCACCTTTGGGGCGTGGCCGGCAGCCAAGGAGTATGGCTGAAGCTTGCTAGAGCTCCTGCAGCACGTCTTGCATACAGGCTTAAAATAACGGCCCAGCAGTGACCCGTGAAACTCCTTATGGCGGTGTGTGGAATCCTCAGGCTCGACACCATGGGGAAGAGGAAGATGCTGACCGGTCCCCACAAGCTGACTGACTTCTTCCAGAGTGTCGGCTCCTCACCAGCCCAAGATGGCGCTGCCTCATCACATTCCCCTGTGTCCTCTGCCAGCAACTCTTCTCACAAGCAGAAAAAGTGTGGAGACTCACAGCGGAGATCAGCCTCAGCATCTCCTCATATACACAGTATGCTCACAATCAGCTGTCATCTAGAAGCTCCTACTTAGCTCCCCAGCTTGACTCAGATGAGCGCAGCTTTCCTAATAATTCTATGGACGAAACTAGAGAGCTTGCAGACCCCTTTGAAAACTACCCCACAATAGGTCAGCCTATTTTGGATACTACCCTAAAGGACATGTTAGTGTCTCTGAGGGGAACTTTGCACAGGGACATGATCTCCTTTATGTCACAACTAAAATCTGAAATTACTGATATAGGGGATAGAGTCAACCACGTGGAAAACAAGATGGGGGAATTTGCTACAGCTCACAATGAGCTTGTAAATATTCATAATGACCACGAGGAGGAGCTACAAAAATTAAAAATGAAAATAGCTGACCTAGAAGATAGGTCAGGAAGAAACAATATCAAGCTAAGAGGGGTCCTGGAAATAGTGCCTCCTTCTGAGTTGAAACAGTTTGTGCAGAAGTTCATGTCTACCCTGCTCCCCACTGTCCCCAATGGTGAGTTAGTAGTGGGCAGGGTGCATAGACTCTCAAAACCTCCTCATCTGCCAGAAAAGGATGTAATTGCTAAAATTAATTTTTCCATGTAAAGGAACAGTTAATGCAGACGTCCCAGCAGCACTCCCCTCTTGCAGATCCGTACTCTGGGATTTCCATTTTTGCTAATCTATCACAGTTCACTATTATGGCACGTAAACAACTGGTGCCTATCCCCAAACTCTTACGTAACAATGCAGTGATCGATAGATGGGGATACCCAGCACAGCTCTCCATTACTAAGGATGATGTCACCTATAATTTTACCATGGTGAAGGAAGGTCTAGGCCTAGATTGCAAATGGGGTTCGCTCCCGTCTGAATCTGAGCCTACCTCTCCGAGAGGGCATTCTTCTACAGCATCCCCTCCCCCAAGATCCTCATCCAGAAAAAAAGAAGGATCATCTACAAATTATGCCACAGCCCTTGCTGTATTGTTCAAAAAGGTTACTGCAATGATATTGCCTGTTGCAGATGACCGTCTCCGAGGAACTTGGCCCTTGATTGTTCTAGTAGCGGAATGCTAATCAATACATGTTCACACACATTTATAACTTGTTTTAATTAGATTTTTTTTTAATTTCTCATTTTTCGTGGTCCTTTTACCAGTTCGACAGACATTTATTAGTTTCCCTTTTGGAGTCTTCATCCTAACTGGCATGCTGCCTGTACTTCAGAGAATGTTCTTCTTCCTCGAAGCATTATGGAACCTGCCTGGAGGGATACGTTCAAGTATGCTGCATATGAAGGTACTCTACTACCAGTCCATCATTTGTTTTTCCCCTCCACCATGACAATGACATTTTTGTCCATAAATGCTAAAGGCTTGAATAGCCCTTACAAACGTAAAGCCCTGTGGAATGATGCTAAAAAACTCAATTGTGATGTTCTGTGAATTCAAGAGTGGATTCAAGAGTGGTACTTTCATGCAGAGCGGCCATTGAAATGTTCGCACAACATGTTCCTGCATGTTTTTTTTTTTGCAAGGGGTTTTCATCGCCATTAAAAAATCCATCTCTTTTATGTTACATAATAAGCTTATAGATGATAATTGTAGATATAAAGTGTTAGTATGTGAGTTGTACACCATTGTAAATCTGTATGCTCCTAATCAACGCCAAATTTCTTTTATTCGTAATCTCCTTAAAAAAAGCCCGGAAAATTAGCAAGGGTTTTTTCCTGTTGATGGGTGACTTTACCTCGGTGGTTGATAGAGTTGCAGATACTTCAGCCTCTGGCTCAGCTTTTAGACACACTTTACAGCCCATACTTAACACGGAAAAACTATATGATGCAACCGTCTGAGAAGGACTATACGTTCTTCTCACATCTTCACTCTACATACTCAATAATTGATCTGTCTTCTATAATTGATCTGTCTATTTGTTGTGGAAATTGCATATTACATATTTCCTTATTAATACAGTGGCTCACTAATGCAATGTAGCCTCCAAGTTCTGGTCAAGAAGCCATATAAGGTCATATGTATAGCTTATTCCTTTCTCAAGGCTTGGCTTGAAGAATGCAGTATGACCAAGCCTAACCCCCCCCTTAAAAGTATTAGTTACTGTCCAAACTGGTTTTATTGGTCATTTAGCCACACAATGGCCTGTATCTACCACAGCCCAAACTGGAATGAGTCAGTCTTATCCAGGACTCCAGGAGGCATTGAACACCAGAGACTCCTGTAACCAAGATGTTTTCAAATGATTCTCCAGCAACTGTTTAGGAAGCCTGAGTCCTCATTGTTATCGGAGAATCAAGAACACTGTTAAGTTAAGAAACTTTACGTGTGTTTCTGTTTACAGACCATAGACTGTTCAATTGTTAGGCATTGTTATATCTGCCAGTCTTGTATTATGTTCCTAATATTGTAATAGTTTGTATGTACAGCATGTTTTGTATAGTAAAAGCACATTTATACACTGCAGAGGTCTGAGCTTCCTTGTTTATACTGCAAAGAAGCCTTGCTAGATAGACGCAAGCAAAACATTTGGGGGCTCATGCCAGCATTGGGCTATGGATTCAACTGAAGCAGACCTGTTTTTCTGTGGTGTATTGTATAGTTTGTGCTAAGCAACAATTCTGTGTAAGCTGTTTAGGTAAAGCAAGGCTGCAGAGAGGTCTGGTTCCAGAAGGGAGAGTGCAGCTTACCTATCTGGGCCAGAGACAATGAGTGGGAGCATCTTGCTAAAGTATTTGCAAAGTATGCTTCTCCCTTGGATAAGACTTGGGGTGATAAAGTCTCAGATCATTTTGTAGATTTTAGCCCTAAGGGGTTGGATTTAAGTAAAGCAGAGAAGAGGACAGTGTCCACAGTGGGTTGGTACTTTCTACATGCTCTCTATACAGAATAACAGAGAAGGGAGAAGGCAGAAGTTAAGGTATTAAAAGGCCAACTAGCAGTTGCTTCAGTGTGTGCGTTCAACTGCTAGTCGGGCTGATGTTTTGCAAGAGCAGTGTGCAGCCCTCATGACCAAATCAATTAATGCCTTAAGGTAAAGGAAGGGCCGTAAACCTGTTAGTAAAGCCAGGGTACGTGCCATTGTCACATCCCAAAACTGGGATTGTGAGGATTTCTCCTCCAATGATAGTGAGGATGAGGAGATAGAGTTTGATGTTTCTGATGATGATCATCCAATGGGAAAGAAAATGTGTGCCAGACCTCTCCTTACTAAGCATAGGAAAAGGCAACATGATAGAGAGGATATGGCAGATGGGGAGGTGCAATATTGCAACCCCAGATATGTTGAATTTGAAGAGGTAAGAGAGTTTACACAAACTGAACTCCATGAGCTGGCAAAACAATACAAACAAAGGTCCGGGGAATCCCTATTTAATTAGTTCTTACGTTTCTGGGATGAAGGGGGGACAGTGTTGTTTTGTCAGGCAAGGGAGCAGTGGCTTTGGGAGTGTTAACCCATGATCCACAATTGTGTCAGGCCATGCGAAAAAATCGAGAGTTTAGTGTGAATTTTTCACTCTTAGACCTCGTGAGAGATGGTATAGTCCGAGTATACGCTAATCCTAGTGACCTGGAAAATACCTGCTCGTGGAGAACAAGAAAGGGAATGTGGGAGAGAAGACAGGAGGTGAAGAGAAAACCAGGCTAGTTATCTCTAGGAAACAAATGTGGGTGGACCTATTAAAGGCAGGAGTACCTAAAGATGAGATAGATGGGATCTCTACTGCAGATATGTTGAAGAAGTGGAAACATTTAGTGGGGAAAACTGTCAGGGTTAGAAACACTACTCCCAGTGAAGATAACATCAGCCTAGATTTAGAGACAACAGAACAGACCCCTCCTGTTAGCCCCAAACCCATTCCCAAAACTGCACATGAACCCAAACCCAAATCCCTTTATCCTAGGGAGGAGTTAGAGAGAATCAGAAAAGGGGATTGGGAGGTTCCTTATTATTTATGAAGGGAAGGTGGGTCTCCTGTAATAGCAGTAAGGACAGTGACAGCAGGAGACCGACGCCCATATGCACCCGTCACTGTACGGTGGGGGAAGTTGTCTCCTCCTACACATGTCATGGCTTTAGTGGATACTGGAGCTGAAGTTACACTTTTGCAAGGAGATCCTTCCCATCACAAAGGAGAAGTGATTTATGTAGAAGGTTTGGGAGGGCAAACCACACCAGCAGTTAGGACACGGGTGAAATTGGCTATTGGCAAGGGACCAGGATTTTGGACAAATGTTTTGGTATCAGAGTTACCTGAAAATATTCTTGGGATGGATGTACTTCAAGGTCAGTCTATTTAGAATGAAAAAGGTACATTCACGTTCGGGTATCCTGATAAAACTTATCTGGTCAGGACGGTGAAGGCTGTGGTCAGAGGTCATGCAAAATGGACCCCTGTCTTTATTCCTCCACCAGAGAACCCAGTCTGTCTCAAGCAATACAGACTTCCTGGAGGCCACAAAGAAATTGGGGAGACTATTCAAGAACTGTTAAGAGTAGGGATCCTTAGACCTTCTGTAGGTCCATTCTCGTCTCCGGTGTTCCCAGTAAAGAAACCTGATGGGGCATATAGAAAGACTGTGGATTGCAGAGGTCTAAACAAAGTGGCACCTCCATTAAAGTCAGCTGTAAGTAATATGATCTCAATCATTGAGAAAATTGCTAAAGAGGTAGGAGAATATCATGCTGTGATAGACCTGGCTAATGCTTTCTTTTCGATTTCGATAGATCCGGAGTGTCAGGACCAGTTTTCCTTTGTGTGGGATGGCCGCCAGTACACTTTCACTGTCCTTCCTAAAGACTACCTTCATTCTTCAACGATTTGTCATGGACTGATTGCCCGAGGTTTAAGCACCCTGAATCTGAAAACCGCTGTGTTTAACACTACATTGATGACATCATGATCTCTGGAACAAAGAAAGATGTAACTGAAGCACTGCACCTGCTGATACAGCACATGGAGAACAGAGGGTGGGCCATCAACAGAGACAAAGTGCAAGGACCTGCCACAGAGGTGAAATTCCTGGGAATGATGAGGACTGGGCCACAGAGGAAAATTCCAGAGACAGTTGTGCAAACTATCCAGGCATTGTTGCCACCTACTACCAAAAAGGAGGCGCAGCAGTTCATTGGAGTTGTAGGATTCTGGAGATCATTCATCTCACATCTTGGACTGATTCTGAGGCCTATATACAATTTCACAAGGGAAAAGACATGGGGTTCAGAGCAGCAGACTGCATTCCTGGCTGCTAAAGAAGCCATTTTGCAGCATCAAGGATTGGGACCTGTGAGACAAGGAGTACCATTTCAGCAGGATGTGGTTGAGCAGGATGGTACATCTTGGAGTCTGTGGCAGTCAAATGAAAAGAAGGGACTGAGAGCAATACCCATTGGATTTTGGTCCAAACAACTGAAAGGTGCACAGAAGAGATACACGCCCCTAGAGAAGTACCTGTTTGGGGCCTACACAGCACTTCAACATGTAGCGACCATTACAGGAAAGGACAAAGTTACCATCCATACTGCATTGCCAATAGCAGGATGGGTGAGAGATAATGGACTAACCACTAGGGCAGCTGTAACCCAGAACCAAACACTGATGAAATGGAAGTGGTACTTTCAAGAAAGGGGGTATTGCAGCTGGGGATGCCAGAGACATTTCAAAACAGTTGGCTGGGCTTGTAACTTTTACCAGCACCCATACAGAAGAAGAAATTCCTGTGTTGCAGTCATTCCCCATTCAAGAGGCTCCACCCTTTGAGTCTCTGTCAGATAAGATGAAGGAGTCAGCATGGTTCACTGATGGTTCAGCCATAGTCACCTCGTCTGGGCGTAAATGGACAGCAGCAGCCTACAACCCGAGTACAAACACAGTCCTGCAGGAGACCGGAATTGGAGGGTCCAGTCAGTATGCAGAGTTGAAAGCTGTAGTGATGACTCTTCAGGAGGATCTTTCTTCCCATGTCACTATCTACACTGACAGCTGGACGGTCTTTAAAGGACTGACAACTTGGATGCCCACGTGGAAGTCCAATGAATGGTTGATTCATGGAAAGGTGGTGTGGGGAGGCAAGCAAGTCTGGGACTACATCTGGAAGGAAGCTCACTCCCGCACCATAAAAGTGGGGCATGTTGATGCACATGTGCCCCTGGTCTCAGACTTTGAGAACTATAACAGAGTGGCAGACGAAATTGCCAAGGTGAATGCAGCTGTGCCAATTGATCCTGTCTTGATTAACTTGGCCAACTGGGCCTACAAGCAATCTGGACATTTGGGGCAGAAAGCAACATATGAATGGGCACGGCAAAGAGGATTGCCCATATCAATGGACATGATAAGGACTGTAATAGGGAACTGTACAGTGTGTGGAGAAGTGCGACAATGGCCATTACAAAAGTACTCCACAGGGTCAATTACGAGGGGAGAGAGGCCTGCAGAGATTTGGCAGATTGACTTCATTGATCCCCTGCCCTGGGGAAATAATGGACTGAGGTATTGTTGAACTGCAGTGGACACCTATTCAGGACTTTTGTTTGTTCATCCTTGCAAACGTGCAGATCAAGCCGCAATGCTTCAACTGCTACAGAAAATTGTTGTTGCTTATGGCTGTCCCAAACAAGTCCAAAGTCATAATGGCTCACACTTCACCGGATCAACAGTACAGCAATGGGCCAAAGATTCTGGAGTGTACTGGTTGTGCCACATCCCATACCATCCACAGGCAGCTGGTTTGATTGAAAGATACAATGGGCTATTGAAGGACCAGATACGCAAACTTACACCCACACGTACACTAAGGGGGTGGGATCGGGTTCTCACACAGACAGTCATGTTGTTAAATTCTAGGCCACTAGCCAAAAGCACACCATATGAAAGGATGGTTGGGCCTGGGGTGCAGATTCCACAGCTAGAGTGCAGAGTTCAGTATTTACACAAGGTTCCTGAAAGAACAGGGTTTAACAGGTACCAAGTTACTGCTTCCCATGACATAGAAACCAAGAGTGACATATCTGAAGCTGAAGCCTATCTAGGAATGAGAGGGAATCTGGCAGGAAGGTTTGAAGTTATATTTGCATTGGCAGATGAGCTTCAAGACAGTGACTGGGACTCTGATTGGTTAGCGGATACTTCTCAGCAAGTGTGGAAAGTAAGGCTCTATAATATCAAACCTTCCAAAATAAACAGTAGTAATCTTCTAGGAAATATCAGTATATTTCCTCTCCTCCCTATTGATGTTCTTTGGGAGGGTCAGAAGTTGATACAGGCAGGTGGAATAGTGTTGGTCAGAGATGCAGGCAAGAAGTCAGTTAGAGGAGAGATTTTAGCTAAAGGGCCGGGGTCTACTGTATATGTATTATTAGAAGGAACAGATAATCCGCTTTGTTTTCCACTCCACAGGCTGTCTCCAATTTGATCCATAGGAAGACCAGAGAAAGTGGTTACATGATGGACAGAATGATGGAAGACCGCAAGAGCTATGGAGAGCAAGGCCTTTTGATGTATTACAAGCCTGGACTTGTTTTCTAAAGAACGTTAGATTAGACTTTTCTAATGAACTTTTAGCCAAAGACTGAAACAACTTCTCAGCTATAGGATTCAAGGCAAATTATTGTTTAGTTAGTTCCCCCATTTTTTTTTTTTTATTTAAGATAAACCAGGGGGTTGGAGAATTATTACATGTTGTCTTTTTGTAAAGTTGGAGACATTAAATGACATTTGTGAGCCAGGGGGTGGAGTGTTGTGGAAATTGCATATTACATATTTCCTTATTAATACAGTGGCTCACTAATGCATTGTAGCCTCCAAGTTCTGGTCAAGAAGCCATATAAGGTCATGTATAGCTTATTCCTTTCTGAAGGCTTGGCTTGAGGAATGCAGTATGGCCAAGCCTACACCCCCCCCCCCCCTTTAAGGTTTTAGTCACTGTCCAAACAGGTCAGACTGGAATGAGTCAGTCTTATCCAGGACTCCAGGAGGCATTGAACAACAGAGACCCCTGTAACCAAGATGTTTTCATCTGATTCTCCAGCAACTGCTTAGGAAGCCTGAGTCCTCGTTGTCATCGGAGAATCAAGAACACTGTTAAGTTAGGTAACTTTAAGTGTATTTCTGTTTACAGACCATAGGCTGTTTATTTGTTAGGCATTGTTATATCTGCCAGTCTTGTATTATGTTCCTAATATTGTAATAGTTTGTATGTACAGCATGATTTTTGTATAGTAAAAGCACATTTATACACCGCAGAGGTCTGAGCTTCCTTGTTTATACCGCAAAGAAACCTCGCTAGATAGATGCAAGCAAAACACTATTGTAGACCTGCATACCTTATATCCCATGCTGACATTCACACCATAACATGGCTGGACCACGCCCCAAATTTGGTAGAGATTCACGAAAAGCACAATGGGGCACCGTCTGTGTTGTGGCAAAGTAATTCCTTTTTGTTCACACAACGGTACCATTGAAAAAGGTTGTCCAGCCAACTTAAGGAATACTTTTTGTTAAATAAGGTACCAGGCTCTAACCCTATAATGGTATGGTGCGCCCACAAAGCATATATGAGGGGATCCAAGCATCATCTTCAGAAAAGAAAAAGAGGCAACAATGGGTTAATTTGATGAAAAATCGTATAGCCCAGTTGGAATCACTAAATAAAAGAAGTACAACTCCTGCATTGATTGCAGAGTTACAGAACTGCCGTAATTAATTACGTCAGTTGCTTTTCTTAAAGCAAGAGAAAAGTCTCAAACGCCTAAAGGCGGTGCATTACTCACCAGAGTAAAAAAGCTTGTAAACTCTTATCCAGATGAGCCTGGCAGTTCAAATTTAAAATCCCTTATTTACTACAACCTAAGAGTAACTCTAAAATAATCCACCCTAAAGAGATAGCACATTAATTTATGGAGTACTACAAATCTCTGTACAACCGTTACCTGAATAAAGATAGCTCTTCTCCCCATCCAACCTCAGAACTAATAAAGACTTTTTTAGAGTCAATCATCCTTCCAACTCTAGATCACCCTACTCTAGAGAGGCCTTAATACCTCTTTTACTGAACTGGAAATAGGTAGAGTGATAAATTCCTTAGCCAATAATAAGTCACCAGGTGCTGATGGCTTCTCAGCGGAATACTATAAGGCCTTTAAGGACATTTTGTTGCCAAGACTTCTAGATATGTTTAAGGAAGCAGTTGGTAAATTCCCACAGGGGATGTTAGAGGCTATGGTAGAGACTCTACCCAAACCAAAATTGCCCCCAAAATTTCCATCCTATCTCCCTCCTTAACACTGATCTAAAGATTTATGCGAAAGTCCTGGCTAACCGCTTAGTGGATGTAACCCCTTCTCTAATCGCATTTGATCAAGTGGAATTTGTTAAAGGGGTCTAGGCCCTGGATGGAACCAGGCGAATGCTAAATCTAATTAAAATTGCTGAAACCCATAAGATCCCAGCGATTCTCCTAACACTTGATGCAGAAAAAGCATTTCATAGGGTCCACTGGGGTTACATACGAGCCGTATTAGGTAAATGTGGTTTCAAAGGCCCCACACTTTCAGCCATTATGGCACTATACACTAACCCGTCTGCTAGAATTTACACATTGTCAGTCCTTTCGGATAGTTTTACCATATCTAGCGGTACCCGGCAGGGATGCCCTTTATCCCCACTTATCTTCTCTGTAGTGATGGAGCCCTTTTTTGGGATACACAGTCTGTCTCTTAACTGGGTATCCAAGTGATGTCCCCAGTATCTAGATTATACCAGGTCAATTATAACCCCTTACTTAAAACTATACAGTCGGAATTAGTGCAGTTAGCTAAATATGAAATAACTTGGATGGGATGTATAGCCGCTTTTAAAATGTTACTTTTACCAAAAATGTTGTACCTCTTCCGTACACTCCCCATTACACTTCCTAACCAGTTTTTTGCTACCCTTAAGAAAGCACTTATGGCCTCTGTGTGGAAAGGAAAAAAAAAGCTAGAGTTAACTTCTCAGCTTTAACAAAACCAGTCAGATTGGGAGGACTCGGAGCGTGGTTACCAAACCTGAAGGATTATTATAGAGCAGCGCTCCTGGTCCAACTTAAAGATTGGGTGGCACCTTCAATTCCTAAGCCCTGGGTACTACTGGAAAAGGACTTGCTGTCAAATAGAGACCTCAGAGCATTGCTATTAGCTAAAACCACCACACATCCAGTGTATTTATCGCACCAGCAACTTATAGAGGCCTCTTTGACAGCATAGGAATACTATATCAGTAACCAAGGTCCTTCTGTTACGGTTAGGAAACTGGAGATTCAACTTCAAATGTTTGAGTTTGTTATACCTTCCTACTCTGTCATGCCTTGGTTGCAATGAGGTCATATATGGATTAAAGATGTGGTTACTGATATGTCTCTACAGGGCACATTCCAGTATACTCAAATTTGTCATTTCCATAGTAGACATGCCTGTTGGCAATTGGATGTGGATGAGGAGGTATGGAACTATTATCATTCACCTCACATTCAAAAAGGAGGTATCCCCTTGTTTCTATGCCAGATTACAAAATCCCACTTCCTCCTCTATGATCCCTGCCTTCCTCCAGTGGGAGAAAGAGCTTAAAGTGTTCCCACTGAAGGACTGGCTGTCCGCTATCCGACAGACTCACAAAGCCACTCACTGTGTTTCCCATAAGGAAAACGCATTACAAATCATATGTAGTATGTATTACCTCTGCTAGTTGTTGGAGAGAGTATGGACACGTTGGCAACCAGCTTCATGTATTGTGGCACTGCAAATTTCTGACTATTTTTTGGAATGCAGTTTTTTTCCTAAATTCCCATATCACGGGCATATTCTTTCACTCCTCTCCACAACTAGCCCTTCTGGGTATTTCTATTGATGGTATCTCTGGCCAATTCCGTATGATTGTCATCTATGTTTTAATTGCTGCACAGTTCACAATCACTAGATAATGGAAACAGACACTGGCACCTAACTTATCAGAGGTTATCTATAGTGTACATTTACAATGTTCCTACGAATGTGCCTTTTCATAGTCACAAGATAGAGGTTCCAAATTTCCCCTAGACTGGCAGCCATGGCTGCAAATATTTACAGTTGAAAATGTTAAGTAAAATTGTCAAGATATTTTTCTTCTCAGAGTAACATCATCTTGAATTGTACCTGGTAAATATGGACTACATAAAGAAGCTCATATGCTTCAGTTAACTTACTTCTTTTATGTTCTTTTTATATTTGTTGTTTGTGCTCTTGATGCATTAGTTTGGATGTATTGAACACCAATATATTGCTTAGTCCCTGACTTAATCGAACCTTTATTATCTTTTACTAAAAAAAATTATAGCATATATGAACGGCTACCTTAAATTCTATTGACATATTCCTGATCTAGGTGATTTTCACTCTGTGAATTGTATGAGGACCTTTGTATCTTGGTCAACGTGACAATATTGTTGAAGCTTTTCTGTATTGTCTATAACTTTTTCAATAAAAATTATTGAAGTAAAAAAAGAAAAAAAAACTCACCAGTGCACAAGGGAAAAAAAAAAAACAATTTTGAAATAACCATACACAAGACAGAATGGAAAGTAGCCATATTGTCCTAAAAAAGCATTACTATTAAGATTAACCGGGAATTTCCCCAAATATCTTTCAGGAGAGCAACCTGCGAATATGAGCAGGAAATTTTACAAATCTACCTCAGAGTGAGACCACTATCTGTAGAGCTTTTCTGCCTAATGCCATGTCCTAGTTCAATTGATCCTGTACTCCCAGCTAGATGAAGGCATCCTGACCACATCCAATAGTCACTCTCATTCTTCTGTCCATGATGTTAGCATCTGCTAGAAAGCAACTTTTACCTTAGGGGAAAGAAAGCCTTTCTTGGAACACCAAATAAGGATTGTAGGACAATATCCCCCCGGACAATATCCCCCCGGACAATATCCCCCCTGGACAACATCCCCCCGGACAATATCCCCCTGGACAATATCCCCCCTGGACAACATCCCCCCGGACAATATCCCCCCGGGACAACATCCCTCCGGACAATATCCTCCCTGGACAATATCCCCCTAGACAATATCCCCCCGGACAATATCCCCCGGACAATATCCCCCCGGACAATATCCCCCCGGACAATATCCCCCGGACAATATCCCCCCGGACAATATCCCCCCTGGACAACATCCCCCCGGACAATATCCCCCCGGGACAACATCCCTCCGGACAATATCCTCCCTGGACAATATCCCCCTAGACAATATCCCTCCTGTAACCCTATCACCCTAATCCTATGTCCCGGGGGATATTGCCCGGGGGATGTTGTCCCGGGGGGGGGGGGGATATTATCCGGGGGGATTATGTGCATGGGGATGTTTTCCGGGGGGATATTGTCCGGGGGATATTGTCCTGATGCCGCAAATAAGATAAGAAAAAAGGTTAACCCTGAAACCCACAGAATTGTTTACCTAGTGCAATGTTCAGGGAATCAGCTGGATCACAGGACACAGGCGTTGCAAGCAAAGGAATGTTTATTAACTTATTAAAAGCTTCACAGCAGCAAAAAGAGGATAACAGTCTCACCGACTTGAAGAGTTGAAGCAATAGGCTCTGTAGGGAAAAAGCAAGGGACGCCAGCCTAAGTGAAAAGTTTAAAAGCAATGATTTAATCAAAACAACCATTAGCAACTTACAAGACAGCTGAGTGATACAGGCGTGGTATGTATACAACAGCAAACAAAATGGCCCCTGCCCCCACCTATAGCTGGCCTTCATAGCAAAGAGCACATGGAAGGGCAACGCATGTGAGACAAAAACAGAAAAAAATTCCCAGCTCAATTTACCCACCAGTTTGCTTACCAACCAAATTAACCTGTCTAACAGTATGTGTTAAAAACAAGGGTTTTGTTAGCACACATTTGCAAACGCATGTGTAAGTTGCAGGGCCACTTCATGGCACCCTGTATTACCTGCAGTCCTATTTCCTGTAAATTTATGAGAGTCTCCACAGTGGAAGCACATGAACTCAAATGGATAGATAGGGGGCAGGTGAGCCTGGAGGTAGCCCAACCCTCCTTCCACTTCACAGTGGATGCCCAGCTCATAGCACAATGGCAGCAAAGGCATTCAGTGTGTCCACCCACCAGTATACATCAACAGCAAACAAAATGGCCTGTGCCCCCACCTATAACTGGCCTTCATAGCAAAGAGCACATGGAAGGGCATGCGTTGCCCTTACTACTTGTGTGCCCTTTGGAATGCTCGCTCCATCTGTAACAAGCTCCCATCTGAGCATGACCTTTTTATCTCTCATAGCTTTAACATCCTCACCATAACTGAAACTTGGCTTCAAAATTTTGACTCTGCTTCTCCTGCTGCCCTCTCCTATGGTGGCCTCCACTGGACTCACTCCCCCAGATCCAACGGACAGAAAGGAGGTGGAGTTGGATTTCTTTTATCCCCGCAAAGCACCTACAAAGTCCTTCCAAACCCTCCCTCTCTGTCACTCTCTTCTTTTGAGATGCACTGTATTCGCCTGTTTTCTCCCATTTCTCTAAGGACTGCAGCAATTTATCGGCCCCTTGGACCAGCATCACGCTTTTTTGATGACTTTGCTGCCTGGCTACCCTACTTTCTCTCCTCTGAAATACCCACTATCATTTTCTGGTGACTTCAACATCCCTGTCAATGTTAATAGCCCAGCTACAACTCAACTTCTCAACTTAACCTCCTCTTGACCTAACCCAATGGACACGCACTTCCACTCACTCCAATGGTAATACCCTTGACCTTATATTCTCCCATCTCTGCTCTGCCGACAACCTCACCAACACCCCATTTTCTCTCTCTGATCACAACCTCATCAGTTTCACTGTATCCTTGCCTCAAATCACCCATCCCCCAAAGCAGCAAACGATTAATTGTAGGAACCTTTGTCACTTTAACCCCTCTCTCCTCTATTCTGCTACTGACCACCTACATGACATAATCTCTCCCCTGTCCTGTCCTGACCTGGCCACCTCTGTTTACAAAAGCTCACTCTCATCATCACTTGATGCACTTTCTTCTCTAACTACTCGCAGAATCAAGCCCCGACCCTTGCAACCCTGGCAAAATGACAAAAGTAGAAATCTCAAGAGACACTGCCGTGCTCTTGAACAACTGTGGCGCAAAATCAAATGCCTGCAGGACTTCACCCTATATAAATCTTCCCTCCAAACATACAATTCATGCCTCCATGCTGCCAAACAAGCCTACTTTGTCTCTCTTATTACTACCCTGTCATCCAGTCCCCGTCGGCTCTTCTCAACATTTAACTCTCTGCTTTGTCCCCCACCCCCTCTACTCACTAACTCAATCACTGCCCAAGAGATTGCCAATCACTTCAAAGACAAGGTTGATGCAATACGTGAGGACACCGCCACTGTGCGCACATCTTCCCCACTCAACATACCCTGCCCAACAGTACAGTCAACACTCTCCTCCTTTGAACTGGCTACTACTGAAGAGGTTAAAAACATTTTCTCAGATGCCCGCCTAACCACCTGTTCCCTGGATCCTGTTCCCTTACAACTACTGCGCCGATGACACTCAAATCTATCTGTCTACTCCTCACCTCACTCCTTCAGTCTCCTCTCGCATTGCTAACTTACTTACTGACATATCAACATGGATGTCGCACCACTTCCTCAAACTAAATCTCTCTAAAACTGAGCCGGTAATTTCTCCCCCCCCCCCCGCCCGTGCCCCCCTGCATGACTTTTCCATCAAAACTAGTTATGCAACCATCAATCCCTCCCATCATGCCAGGGTACTAGGTGTAATCCTAGACTCTGACCTTTCCTTTCAGCCCCAAATCCAATCATTGTCTTAAACTTGTAGACTTCACCTCCGCGACATCTCAAAAATTCACCCCTTTTTAACAACTGAAACCACCAAGCTACTCATTCACTCCCTTGTTATTTCTCGCCTCGACTACTGCAACTCCCTTCTCATAGGCCTACCACTTCATAGGCTATCCCCTCTTCAGTCAATCATGAATGCTGCTGCCAGGCTTATCCACCTTACCAACCGCTCAGTGTCTGCCTCCCCTCTCTGCCAATCCCTACACTGGCTCCCGATTGCCCAGCGAATTAAATTCAATATACTAACCATAACATACAAAGCCATTCACAACTCTGCCCCGAGCTACATCACCAATCTTGTCTCAAAATATCACCCAAACCGTCCTCTCCGCTCCTCTCAAGACCTCCTACTCTCAAGCTCCCTTGTCTCCTCCTCCCATACTCGTCTCCAGGATTTCTCCAGGGCCTCTCCCATCCTCTGGAATGCTCTACCTCAACCTGTATGGCTATCTCCTACTCTAGCTGCTTTCAGGCGATCCCTGAAAACTCATCTCTTCAGGGAAGCCTATCACACCGCCAACTAATCTTCCATCAGCTCATTCCCTACTGTTACAACCTCTTGTACCACCTGCCCCACCCCATTAGATTGTAAGCTCTTCTGAGCAGGGCCCTCTTAATCCTCTTGTATTTTATTGTATTGTAACTGTATTGTCTCCCTCTAACATTGTAAAGCGCTGCGTAAACTGTTGGTGCTATAGAAATCCTGAATAATATTAATAATAATAATAAAAATAATACTTCCATACACATCAGTACTTGCTTGTCCACTAATGATCTCTCATTGGCATCTCCCATTCGTATCACTACATCATCCAACTCCAAGTCCCCACTAACATTGTTGGGTATTTCCGTAGCTAATAGTCAGTCCAACAATTTGACTCCAACACGACAGAGAGGTAGGAGAGGGGAAAGATCCAAACATTCCGCACCCAGACAAAATTCGGAGACTGTGAATATTTTTAATCTATCTTCCACCACATTTTCTAATGAAGAATTGTCCCTACTGAAACGGTTTAAATTTTGCTCCCACCACATCTCCCAATTCCTTTATTATCTTCAAGGATTTAAATAAATATATTCAAAATCTTACTTTAAAGAGAATTTAATTTACAGGCCGCAAAACATACTGTTGCTACCACTAATAACATCTCTCTGGAGACCGAAACTATCCTTAACCCCTTTACAGAAACTCAAGCTCTGAGTGATCTCATGGATTTATGGGAGGATTGTGAGGATTTGGACAATATAGCAGAATCTCAACAGTCAGCCTACTCCCGACCAATCCTACATACCTCTTTTAAGCCCAAATCAATATTTAATCCCACACACAATAAAGGTCTCTATATAGCAGCCATCACTAAATTGTGGCCCATGGACGAACCGCACGATGCTTCCGCCTGGACCGCGAGGCCACTACCTGTAATTAGTCATTGGTTTGCTGGGACCGCGGGTGTCCCAGCAACCAGTGATGTCCTGTTTGTGTGCCACGCCCCCTCCTTCCTACTGCGGCTCCCGGCTCACTCCCAGCTGGGCCGTGAGTAGGGGTGTGACGTCATGAGCGCGCCCCTCCCCCCTGCTCCTGACTGCGGCTCCCTCTCAGCCGAGTAGCGAGTTGGAGCGTGACATTATGTGTGCGCCCGCCCCCCTGCTGCTCGCGGCTCGCGGCTCCTGGCACAGCTTGCGGACTCCTGCCCTAAAGGTATGTGGGGCACATGTTAAAGGGAGAAAGCAATGTGGTGTGGTTTAATACAAAAGCTGCACTTCTTAAAGCTTATGAGAGTTTTATAAAGTGTTCAGATTGATGGGCATATTTTGTTGTGCTCATTAGAGTACCCCATAAAAAAAAATGTTCCCATCAGAGTGCCCCCTAACATAAAATGTGCCCATCAGCGTGCCCCTTATTTTATGCTAAGGGACACGCTGATAAGCACATTTTATGTTTTTTTTTTTTTTCAATAAATCTTTATTCATTTTCCAACATTATACATCATTCACAAACAAAATCAAAATCAAACACATAAGAAAAAGAAAAAAAAAAAAATACATACATAAAAAAAAAAAAAAAAAAAAAAAAAGGAAAAAAGGGAGAAGGGGGAAGGGGGGGGGGGTTCCAGTGTTTCTTGTTACAGATGTTTCAAACAATTCAAGTGTACCTAAACCTATTGACTATATCAATCATTCATTGGCGACGGGGAGAAGATACACTTTCCTTTAATATCTAATACAAAATCTCCCCGGATTGGGAAAATAAACGTTTACTCTGAGTATAAATGAGTCTTTCTCTCCATTTAACCCAGACTTTTTGGCCCCTATCTATCTGTCCCTTTGAAATATATGTCAGGTCCTCCATCAATGCCACAGAGTCAACCTTTCGACACCACTGGCTGAACGTGGGTGGTTCCGCGTTTCCCCACCTGGCTGGTATCAAGGCCTTCGCTGCATTAAGCAAGTGGGGTAGGATTGAGTGTTTATATAGTTTTAAAGGTTGTGTTGTACAGTGAAAGAGAGCCGTCCAAGGGTCTCTCGGTAAGGGGGAACCCATTATACTCGTGATAGCAGCTAAGATATTTTCCCAGTATGGTTTTATAAATGGACACATCCACCAAATATGTGCATGGGTTGCCACTTGGCCACATTTTCTCCAACACAGTGGTGATTGTGAGGGAAACATAGCATGCAATTTTGATGGTGTATAGTGCCATCGTGTTAACAATTTATAGTTTACTTCTGCTGTTTTAGTGGACAGAGAGGAAGATACAGCCAGCTGGAGAATCCTAGTCCTCTGTCTGTCTGACAGGGATAAAGCGAAATCATTTTCCCATTTCGACAAATATTTTGGATAATCCGGGTAGTACATACTCAACAGAACTTTGCCGGGGCGTTTGTTGTGCATGCAATATTGTTTCAATGGGGTTAAGATCTGTCAATTCACGTATAGGTTGTGGGAGAGAGCTTATGAAACTCACCATCTGGCCATATCTCCACTCATCCATCCGTGTAGCTTCCTGCGGATATATAATTTCTCTTAGTGCATTAATCTGATTATTTTTAAGAACATGATATATGCGGAGCTCCTCTCCTGGTTTCCACTTTTTGAAACCCTTATCCATAAGACCTGGGGTAAACATAGCGTGGCCTAATATGGGCATAAGTGGGGAGTTATATGCCCATTTATATTTTTTATGTAAGGAATCCCAAATGGCCAATGTGGTAATAGTAATTGGTGAAACTGTTGGTAAAAATAACCTATATTTATGTGGGTGGCACATTTTATGTTAAGGAGCACTCTGATGGGCACATTTTATGTTAAGGGGCACTCTAATGGGCACATTTTATGTTAAGGGGCACTGCACTCTAATGGGCATATTTTATGTTAAGAGCAATGTGCTCCCAGAGTGGAGACACTCAAATTTAAAAGTTTTAGGGACTGCAGATAAAACAGGGTGCCGTGTCGTGGCTCTGCAGCTTACACATGCGTTTGCAAATGCGTGTCAACTAAACCCCTGTTCTTTATTTATATTGAGACAGGTCTACTTGGTTGGTGGCAGACTGGAGGGTGAGTACATCAGATTGGGGGCTGGCTGGCTTCCATGCACCTCTTTTAATCCTTTTCAATTTGTTTTTTCTGATACAGGGATGGAGACGCTGGGCATACCTGCCGGTGTCTCACTTAAAGTCCCACATAGCCCACATTGTCGTTGCAGTTAAACAGTCCCTGACTTTTGGAGAGGGTAACTTACCCTGCCAACATGTTTCCAGGCAGGTTACTGACATGCACCCTCACGGCTGTACAAAAATCCACCATCCACAGTCTCCTCAATGCTCCTCCACACCACACTTACAACTTCCTGTCTTTTTTTTTTAAACCTCTGACCAGTGAGTTAAAGAGGTTGTAAACCAATGAAACTTTTTTTTTTTTTTTTGCTGCAACCTGAAAGAGAAACCTATAATGAGTTAGTATGCATCGCATACTAGCTCATTATGAAATTCTTACCTAAGAACGAGCCCCTGCCGTGCCGCCCACTCACCTGTATGACGGGCGACATGTCGTCTTCCGGGATCGCGGCATCTGGCCATCTGATTGGCCGGAGCCGCGGTGACGTCACTCCCGCACACGTGCGCGGGAGCCGACGGTCACGGCATGGGGCTCTGAAGAAACGGCACCAGCGGCCGTTCCTTCAGAGCGCATGCGCCAGTGACGTCACTGGCTGCATGTAAGGTAAATATCTCCTAAACGGTGCATGTTTAGGCGATATTTACAGTACCTATAGGTAAGCCCTAATATAGGCTTACCTATAGGTAAAAGTGTCAGAGGAGGGTTTACTTCCTCTTTAACCCTTTTGTAACCCTTAAAAGGACCACAGTCTAAGCAGGGGAGAAAAATAGTGTTCTTTCAGGACCCAGCCCCGGCATCCTGTTTACTAGCTAATGAGGTATCTATGAACCCCTAAAGAATAAAAGCCCACTCTTTTCCAAGGTCTATAAGGTAATTGCAGAAAGGGAGCATATAGTCCCTGTTTAATCAAAGACACAGAGACAGTGTGCAAGCCTGAGGCATTCGGGGAATCCACTCAACAGCTGTGTCCATTCAACAATGGCAAGAGATCTCCTTGAAATGTATTGAATTGAGAAAAGAAGAAACTTCTGGTTAAGGTGAAGGAAGAAACCACTTTAACCACTTCCACCCCCTTCCTGCCTAGGCTAATTTTCAGCTTTCAGCGCTGTCACATTTTGAATGACAATTGCGTGGTCATGCAATGCTGCACCTAAATGAAATTTTTATAATTTTTCTTTCACACAAATAGAGCTTTCTTTTGCTGGTATTTAATCACCGCTGAGTTTTTTATTTTTTACTATAAGAAAAAAAGACAGAAAATTTTGGGAAAAAAAGGTTTTCTGTCAGTAAATCTCGTAAATATGTAAATTCTCTCCTTTACTGATGGGCACTGATGAGGTGGCACTGATGAGGAGGCACTAAAATGCCACACTGATGGGCACTGATAGGTGGCACTGATATGTGGCACTGATGGGCACTGATAGGTGGCAATGGTGGGTGGCCCTGATGGACGGCACCGATGGGCATTGACTGGCATCACTAATGGGCACTGATTAAGGTCACTGGTAGGCACTGATTGGGGTCACTGATTTTTGCTTTACTGTTATCAGCGCCCGGATTACTTGCCCTGCACTCTCCTTTGAGGATGAGCCGCTGATCGGCTCTCCTCGCCACACACTCTGGCAGTGTGAGGCGAGGAGCGCCGAAAAACGGCACTTTCACATTTACATGTGACCGCCTGTGATTGGACACAGCCGATCACATGGGTAAAGAGCCACATCATTGGCTCTTTACCAAGATCAGGGTCACATTGTGCCCTAGGAACACGGCGCGGCCGCAATCACCTCGCTGCGCGCCCCCGCGCATGCGAGAATGGCCGTTCTGGGCCATCGTTATATGACGTCCTTCCAGAACAAGAGCCGCACAGCTCTGCCGTCATTTGATGGTGGACAGGCGGCAAGTAGTTAAGTATAAAATAGGTATAGGCCCCCTGCAAAACCTGTCTCTAGGTAGAACAGGAAAGAGAAACAAAGACAGAGCCATCAACACAAGAACTCACCTCGCAGAGGTTTTGGCAAAGAAAAAGGCAACTCTGTGGGTAAGGCAGGCCATAGACGATTCGAATTACGTACGATTTATCGTTCGATAAACGAAAGCGGCACTCGTGCACATCATCGAGTGTACCATCAATGTGGGCCGAAAATCGTACGACAAAACACTATTTTTTGTGCCTTTTAACCACATCTTTACCGGACACACTCCCTACTGTTCTGTGTTTTGTTAGGCGAAATCATACAACTCCCCCACTAATGATACGAAATTCGGCCGATTTTCGCAAAAAAACCCAACATGTTGGATATGTGAATTTTTGTTGTCGTACGAAAATCGAACGTTTTACATACCACACTAATGATACGAAAATCGTTCGATAACACTGCCATTTACGATTTTCGAACAAAATTCGAATCGTCTATGGCCTGCCTAAGCCTAGATGGAAAAAACCTCTGACAGGATCAATAATGAAAAATGAAGATCTCCCAGATGAAGGAAGTTGATTACATAGATTCCATCTGGAAATTTCTGTATGCAAATCCAGACAAAGTGCATCAAAAACCAGTATAGGTGCAGGTCCCCATCTACAACAGGAACTGTGAAAAGGTAAAAAAAAAACCTTTAAACCTTTTTCCAATGTGGAATAAAGGCAACACATCTGCCCAAGTCAGGCAACCTGAACCACAGATAGAATAGTGAGTTCATTTCAGAACTCAGAACACAGGTACCAGTGCCAGGAGTGACACTGTAGGTGGTTATTTATCAGTTTTGTAAGCGCATAGGGTTCTTTTCCTAGCAAAAACGGGCCTGGAGTGAATCACAAGTTCTGGCAAGCAAAACAATTCTTTATTCTATAGCGAGCACTGGAGGGAGCCTGGAGCAGCATTTTCTCCACGAAAAAGTAATTCAGCGCTTCTTTTAACCTTCCTTTCTGACTTCCAGTAAGAGTATTACCATAGCAATACTTTTAACACTTGAGAAGATATCTTCTTTAAAACCCTCTGCAATTCCTATGTTGGACTCACTGTCATTTTTCATCTCTGAATTTGTATGTACAATTTTGTACAACATTTCCATATACTGTACCTTCTTTTACTAATAGTCTTTTTATATATCTGACTATTTATAAACACATTATCCTGAGCTATTCAATAAAACTGCAGGCACAGATCAACCAAATATGAAAATGTTGTATTCAAATCTCAAACACAGAAAAAAAAACTGCATTCGGTTGGACAGACATTAGGGTTAATTTACTAAAACTAGAGAGTGCAAAATCTGTCTGAACAAGCTGAAATTAGAAGCTGATTGGCTACCTTGAACAGCTGCACCATATTTTGCACTCTCCAGTTTTAGTAAATCAACCCCATTGTAATACCAATTTAACATTCATAGTCTTCACTATCCTATTGTAGCAGTTGACCAGTTCAAACTGCCGAGGAGTTTAATTTAGTAATCTCACAGACCTGGCAAGGCACACCCTTTTTTGTCAGACATCTCCCCTTTCTTCCTCCACACTACTAAGGAGTCTCAGGACTCTTATGATCAGTGGTGTGGCCATTATTTATCTAAACTAGCATAGAGCTCTGGATTGTAAGACGTGAAGTGTATTTTCCCTATCAGAAAAAAGGTATCTAAAAGGCATTTGAGATTAAAATCATCAACAATCATAAAATACAGCAGTACTTCTCCTGCAGGTCACAGGGGTGCAGTTCCTGATATCCAGTGCGGAAGACTCCCGATAGCACAACAACTGGACCCTCTTCCATCCAGCCTCCACTCAGTATCCTCCAAAGTGCGTCTTCAGACCAAAAGAACAGGAAACCCCAGACTTTAGCTGACTGCCCAGATGGGAAGAGGCCTCAGGCAGGGGACTCCTTTAGCAGGGCTCACCCAGGATCCAAAGAGGCCCTGCTCTGGTGCTTCATGGGCCCATAAATGTTAGTTATGGTCTCTCCAACCACCTACAGGGATTGACTGGATTTCCATAAATACTCTAGCTGCTCTCCCATTCTTCCTACCACTGTAATTCTACAACCTTCCAGAATGCAGGGGGTAAGCAATCAGACCAGCAACCTATGTATCTCTAAACAGGCTAGAGCAATCAACCCATGCTCCACTGATTACAGAAGAAGGTGCTACACTTGGAAAGTATTATTCTGTGATATCACAGAATACCAGTTGACAGTCCTACTCAGAAGCACTGTGTAAAGCCGCCCGTACACACGCACAGATTGTTGGCCAACCGATCAGCCGTCTTTTGTCCAGTGTTGTTTGTTGGTTGAAATGTGCTCTAGACTTGCACTGGACTTTTGTTGGCCAACAAAAACCAACTTCAGAAGTAATGTCATGTGATGGCTGACTTTCCGTGTGTTTTTTCTTCTCTGAGCATGACCAGTCTTGCTCATCTGATTTTTGTCTGCCAAAATCTGCACTGACTCAAGCCCCGTACACACGCACAGATTGTTGGCCGTAAATTGTTGGCCAACGTCCGATCTGCCGATTGTAGGCTTGTTAGTATGATGCTTCCGACAACCAACTGCGAATTTTCGGCCGAAAAAAATCTGGTGTGCATGCTATAAAATTTTTGTTGGCCAACAAAGAATGGCCGATTGTTTCTCAGTCAGTACAGATTTCGGCAGACAAAAATCAGATGAGCAAGACTGGGCATGCTCAGAGAAGAAAAAACACACTGAAAGTCAACCATCACATGACATCACTTCTGAAGTTGGTTTTTGTTGGCCAACAAAAGTCCAGTGCAAGTCTAGAGCACATTTCAACCAACAAACCACACTGGACAAAAGTTGGCCGATTAGTTGGCCAACAATCTGTGCGTGTGTACGGGGCTTGAGGAACAATCGGCCGTTCTGTTGTTGGCCAACAAAAATTTTATAGCATGCACACCAGATTTTTTTCGGCTGAAAATTCGCAGTTGGTTGTCGGAAGCATCATACTAATAAGCCTACAATCGGCAGATCGGACGTTGGCCAACAATTTGCGGCCAACAATCTGTGCGTGTGTACGGGGCTTTAGTCTATCTGCAGCTGTTTTTAAAATCAGTGGATTCTCAGGTTTTAGCACAAATGAATTGTTTCCTGGACTGCATAGCAGTTTACAGATTGCTTCTATTGCTTGCCTGGAGTCTCTTTTTCTTTTTTTTTTTTGTTGCTCTACAGCTGTGTCTGCACATTAGTGAACAAGTCTCTATTAGCCGCCAAATTTACCTAAAGATTTCACTGTCGTTATCTCGATTATAGATGAAGTCATGGGTGGTAGTTCTTCTCTCTATGTCACTGTGTCAGCTGGATAACATTAAACTACATCTGCAAATTGCCCAGCCGTGCAGAAATTGACTGCAGCTTCTATCAGTGTTTATGTCCTGTTTGTTGAGATGACAGCCCCTAGTGTTAATGGAACACAAGCATTATACAAACCACGCAGATAAAAGAAGACTAGGAACAGGAGAGTGTGTGATTGCAAAACCTCTGGATGGATGAATACTGACAGTATGTTTGTTGGAAGAAACACAGTGTCGAGAGACGTCTGGCTATTTGTTCCAAATGGGATCGAATTTATTCTCTAGTGTCTGTGGGGACTTTGCTAGGATGTCTCCAGCACTGTCTGAGGAGGGAGAAGGATGGGCTCATCCCTTTAGATTCATTATTCAAGATAAACTTTCATCCTCCTGTTACTCCACTCAGGCATGCTGTCTGCAGGTGAAGAATCGCAGCTGATGTTGGCAATCAATGTACCTAAACAAGACAGATGTTGGTAGAGGGAAACGATCTGCACAAGGTACAGTGTTACAAGGTGCTAGGATCTAAAATCCAGACACTTCAATCTTTTTACCAAGCCAGTTTTAGATGAGATGCATTTGTAATAAATGGGGAGCACTTTTGTGGACATATGATGGCTACTCAGGGCTTATTTTCTTGGGCAGCTTGTCTTTATTTGACGCTGCGGCCTAAAACACACTATTTTAATATTCCCTAGGACATTTCTTTGTCTCATTTGCACTTTAGGCTGGGTCTCTTGGACTAACATAGGAACTCCCAAAAAATGTCACATGGAGAAAGAACTAAATGCTATTTTACTTGTTCAGAAACACAAAGTCCAAATTACAATACAGGACAATGCTCACCAATCACATTATTGACAGTGATGACTGGTGTTGACAATAACAACTCCAACCCCCTTTTCTATGACTGTTTGCAATCATAGCCAGTCTACAGTGCTAATAAATGTGCCATGTGCAAATGGACCAAACTAACTGATGTAGCAGGATTTCCAGGCATTGGATCTGATATGGGTCTGCCCAGGGGCGTAACTACAGGGGTTGCAGGGGTTGCAATCGCTACCGGGCCCCATGCTCCAGGGGGCCCGGTAGCAAACCAGTGGGTGAACTTCTAGGATCTCAAAGGTCACACTTGCGACCGGGCCCTGGCATTTCACCACTGTGGGGAGGCCCCAAGATTGCAGGAAGGGGGCCCACTGCAGAACTTGTGAAAGGATCCTGATGCGGGACCATAATAAAAGGCCATGCAATGAGATTAAAGAGCCCCAGGATTAGTGGGAAGAGCCCCGGGCTTGAATGGAAGGGCCCCGGCCAGGGGTCTGGGGGGTCCTTCATGGTTTCTTGCATCGGGGCCCTGAAGGTTCTAGTTACGCCTCTGGGTCTGCCATTGTTACCGGTAACACTTTCAACACAAGTTGAAAACCCAAGTGTGAGAGCTGAGACAATGACCATTCCAGCATCTTTGGTTTGTTTTGTTTATTTTGTAATGGGGATGGGAGAAGGGAATGAGTGGGATACTCCTCTGGCTCAAATAGTTCACTGGGACACTTTTTAGAAAAATGCCTATTAGCGCTGTCCTGACGCCAGCTGAATGCTGACCAACGCTTCAGGGCGCTTGAAAATACTGTTTTGCGGAATTGTGCTGAAACTTCAACTTTAACTCCTTGGTTAACTCAGAAGATCCAGGACTGTAGTAACAATTGACTCTTGGCACTCTGTCTAGCTCAAACGTCCTGCGAATAGCTCCCTCCAGCCCTTCACTGACTGAGGTAGCTTCTTGTAACTGCTTGTGCTGCTGCAACTCTTAACACTGTACACTGCATACTGTACACTTAACTCTTCAGGGCCCAACTGCTGGCGCCCCCTTTACACTTCAGGGTCCTCTGACTAGGCACCCCCTCTAACACTTCAGGGTCCTCTGACTAGGCACCCCCTTTACACTAGCTGGCTCCTGGATCCCTGGGACCTTCACCGGAGTGGTCCCCTTTACACTAGGCAGACCCTTGGAATGCTTTCCTGGAACTGAACCCCTCTATCTCCGCTGGTCCTCGGCACCCTAGATCCTCTCTGCAGTTCAGCTCAGCTGTCTCTGTACTCTCAAGCGCCTAGCCGAGACACCCGATCTTTCTGACAGGAGGAGAGACAGCTGTACTCTCCCTCCTGGGACTCTGCTTCCCACCAAAGACGCTGCCTCATGCGTTCCCCTCAAACTTATACCCACTCCCAGAATCCTCTGTGGCAAAATCTGCCTTCTGGGGTAGATACAGGCTTGAATGAGCCACTGATTGGGTTTCCTCCACTGCCCAATGAGAATCCTCTCATGGAGCCAATGGGGAGACTCCCCTCTCAGCAGCCCACCTTGAAAGACAATTTGCCCTCTTTGCACTTTCCACTTCCCTGGATCTAGAGACTACAATGGGTTCAATTCACTAAGAGTTAAGTACTGCAAGAATATTTCCATTTAAATATTTATTGTGCTATTTAACTCTGGAACACACAATCCACAATGCACCTTACTTTATTATGGAACGGAGCCCCCCGCTGCAGCTGGAAGTGAAATATTTAGCAGCTGAACTTAGGGCTGCTGGTTGTTAAAGGAGCCAGAACCTGCCAGTGTCCTAACAATCAAGACTTATCCCTGCTGTCAGAGGGGGATTCCCTGCTGAGAGCAGAATGTAAACAAAAGGGCTAACAGTACAAAAAAAAAGCCCTGTGCTGGTTCCCACCAATCCCACCAGGCCCTTTGGGTCTGGTATGGATTTTGGGGGAACTTCACACCAAAAATTAAAAAAAATATGATGTGAGGCCCCCTCACCAAAATCCACACCAGACTCTTATCTGAGTATGCAGCCGGAAGCCCATTAAAGGCAGGGAGGAAGACAAGTGACATAATTGACAAATTATGTGTTCATGCATGGTCAATGATGTCAGGGGGTGGCCCTACCCCCTTATGATGTAATCGACTCCACCCCATAGTTTACTTAAAGCGGAGTTTCGGCCTCGGGGGTCAATTTGAGCTATAAATACCCCCGGGACATTCAGGGCTAGTACATTCCATAATGGATAGCCTCTGAACTGTCCCGGGTCACACTTACCTGTAAGAAGAAATACTTACCTTGAAAATTTCTTCTCCAGCGCTGCCATCTCAGATGTAGGCAGCTGAAGCCGCAGCGTCCCTCTTCTTGTCCTCTTCCGTGTCCTCTTCGTGACGTCAGGGTCCCACAATGCACTGCACCAGCCCCGTTCGTCACTTCCGGTGCAGGCGCGGCATCCCTGCACAGCTTCTGGGCATGCCCAGAAGCTGTTTAGCAGTGAATACCTCACCTGCACCAGAAGTGATGAGCGGGGCTGGTGCAGGCACATTGATTCCTGGGAGCGATGACGTTCAGCTCCCAGGAATCATCACAAACCGGAAGTGACGGCGTGGGCCGCGGATGCAGAGGGAGCAAGTGGAAGAAAGGTGAGTATATTTTCTTCTATAATAAGGTAAGTGACCAAAAAAAAATCGCCATTATCCATTTCTTTTTCAGGTTCCCCTTAGCGAACGGATGGCCCAAAATCGATTTTATCGATTTTGAGGCAGCAACTCCGCTTTAAACGGCAGGGAGAAGTAGTGTTCTGCCAAGGGGAGCCAAGTTTGAGGAGTTGTAGGCAGGCAACGTTTATGGTGATTGATGACAGATGTACATCAGGGGACATTTTTTCATTTTTTTAAATAAAGGATTGTGAAAAAAACAAGTGGTGTTTTTTGTTACTTATTTTGTTTTTTTGGTGAATGAGTATGGGTAACCCACAATCATTCACATAGGAAGGGCTTTGGATCTTCGGGCCCCCTTGTTAAAGGGGCAAGGGTTATGGGGAGCAGGCCCTTGTCCTCATCAACATGGGGGCAGGGTGCTTCGCTTGGCCACCCCCCCCCCCCCTATTTTGAGGGAATGTGGCTTGGTATGGTTTAGGATGGGGAGAGGGGGCACATGCTTGTTCCCACCCCCTGCCCCCGGCCTGCTGGCCTGCATGCTTGGATAAGAGTCAAATATGGGTTTTGGGGGTGTTTGTTTTTTATTTTGGCATGAGGTCACATCCAAAAATCTATACCAGGTCCTTCATATTTGATTGCATTTCTTTTTTTTTTTTTTGTACTATTGGCTCTTCTATTTACATTCTGCTGTCAGCGGGGAATCCTTGGCTGACAGCAGATGAGTCACTGGTTGCTAAGGACGCAGAGGTAGTCAACTTTTTAACAACCAGAATAGACTTTTAGACAGGTTTTTATTGAGTGTTTTTTTGTTTTTATTTTGCGGCAAATACTGCATAAACCTATAGTGAATTGAGATTTTCCATATTGCATGTGATATTTGGGTAAAATGTATCACATGAACCAACTATCGCATGGGATATCCTTTATTGAATTGAGCCCAAGATCTTTTAGGACTAACTGACCCATGTCCAGGTGCTGTTCACAAACCCCCCCCCCCAAAAAAAAAAAACACTTGTACAATTTAGCCTTTAATGCAACCCTTCTGCTATACCAAACAGTTTTACTATGCCATACCTGTAAAAGAAGACAGTACATACTCACTTCTTCTGCTGTTGGATTCAGCTTCAATGCAGACTTTAGTAGATTTGTCAGCATGAGCATGAGTACGCCCTGCCTTAACCTCCCTGGCAGTATTATTATTTCAGATTTTAGGTGCTGAAAGCGGTACCATTATTTTTCATGTGATTCTTAAGGATGAGCAGCCCAAACCAACTATTTATATATGAATTTCTTTTACTGTGCATTCTTCTTTATAACATCTCGGGTATGTTAAAGTTTGAAACACAAATTCATAAATTATTATATAATAAATAACTATAAATAATAACAAATAATAATATAATAATAAGTGCCCGTTCACATACGAGCGACGCTACTTCGCACCGCGACCTCCGAGGTCGCGGTGCGAGCAGCGCGCCGCGACCTCGGAGCGGCCGCCACGGACTTCATAACATTGAAGTCTATGGCGGTCGCCTCCTGGTCGCCCCAAAGAAGCTCCGGACCCTTTTTCTAAGTCGGAGCGACTTGTGTCGCTCCTATTAGAACGGGTCCGCAGCTTCCCTATAGGAGGCAACCTACGGCGACCTGTGAGGCGACCATGTTGCCTCACAGGTCGCCCTAGTGTGAACCGGGACTAATACTTTTTATTCAATAAATTATAGTAAATAACGTAATCAAAAACACTGACATTTTTTTTGGCCAAACAAGGATGCAATATTAGTAGACATATTGCTTCAGTAAACGTCCCGGGTATGGAAATTTTAAAACAGGGTAAAGCACAAAGCCCAACATCACAATCAGGACAGTAGTAACGCGTTTCTTTATGGATTTTCCTTCCAGTGTCGTCACATTTGGAACAGCAAACCACACACATCCTTGTGGGTGCAGGCTTCTTTTCTGTTGGTGGAATGTGGTCCATAAAGTGACGACCAGTCAGGCGTTCAGGGTTTACAACACCAGCAGCATGGCGTCCGGATCTATTTACAGCCAATGGTGTTTGTTTGTAAAGTTGCCAAACTGATATTTTTCAGGCACCAAAGTCCACATGAACCACAGGCCTGTCTGTTTTTTTTTTTTTTTTAGTAGAATAAATGCGTTCCACAAACATTGTTCAAGAAGATGCCTGAAGATTTTCTTGTAATATTGTTTTTGTTGTTTCCGCATTGCCGGATAAAAAGTCCTGGCCGGGTCAGCTGTGTCCACACCTCCCATGGTGTTATTGTAATCCATCACCAGTTGTGGTTTCATCACATCTTTTCCTCCTTTTGTGTGTACCATGACAGTAGAGGTGTTGTGAATGGTACTCATTAGGCACACATCTTTTTTGTCGCGCCATCTCAGTGCCATAATTTTTCCTTTCTGCCAGGCAACTATTTCTCCTGCCTTTAGCTTTTTATTGGCAAAGGTTGGCGGCATGTCATGCCGGTTAGCTCTAACGGTCCCATACGCATCCGTCTTGATTTGAAGAAGGAACTCTGGGGACGTATAAAAATTGTCTGTGGTGACACAGTACCCCTGATTCAGCAATGGCTCAATCAACGTGAGAACCGAAGCGGTTGCCATTCCATAACTGCTGAACCTTTCATTGTATTTGGTTTCTTTCCCAGTGTATAGGACCGAATTCCATATATATATCCAGAGCTGGATTCACATAGCATGAATGACTTTATGCCAAAGCGTGCTCTCTTGGACACAATATACTGTATCCAGCTGAGTCTTCCTTTGTAGGCCATTAGACTTTTGTCGATACAAATGTCTCTATCTGGTACATAGGACTGCTGGAAATTTTTCAAAATGATTTTTTGAGTTTTGGAGCTGGATGAGAAGTCTCGTCAAATTCGTCATTATTTGTAAAGTGCAAATATTTCATAATGAGCGAAAATTTGTATTCTGACATGACGGTGATAAAAAAAAAAAAAAACACTTCTGCAGGGGTTTCCCCACTACTCCCTGCAGAATAATTAGGCCTAGAAACTTCCAGATGTTCACTTTGGTCACGGGTTCCCACATTCTGCTCCTTGAAAACCGCCGATGCGCTGCGGCTTGTTGCTCCTGGTACCGACTCGTTTCCATAACAATCTTTTCAGTAACCTCATCAGTCAAAAAGAGTTGGAGGTATGCCAAGGGGTTGTCTTCCTCAACATCCACTTTGATACCAGGTGCTCCAGTTAACGGGAACCTTGGGGGCGCTACGTGCTCCATACCGCGGTCAATCGAGCACCAAGTCCGCACATCGCTGGGTACAGTCGCAGGATCATCGCTAAAATCGCTTTCTGCGTCCAATGACAAACTTCCCCACAAATCGCTATCACTCCATTCTGCAAGCGATTTTGTATCGCTGTTTTCCAGCAGGTCATATACCGCTTTTGAGGTGGCAGCGCGCTTTTTTGATGCCATGGTTGCTCTGCAGTATCCAGACACAAGGTACAGGAAAAATGCAGGAAGGGCAATGGAGAAAGCACTGGGGGGCAAGCTAAGGTCAATTTATTTTATTTTAGTAATGTAATCCAATAGGATTACAGTGTATCATTGTGTTTGTGTTTATAACTTTTCATATTTGCCGCTGGTTCCCATGTCACGTCGCAGGAGACGGAAGCCGGGGCACAGAGCATCGGGAGGAAGATCCGGCCGCCGCACACTGCCGGGATACATCGCTGGATCCTGGGGACAAGGTGAGTAGCCTCTCTTACAGGATCCAGCGATCTCCCGAGCCACACTCAGGAATACCGCTAGGGAGGTTAAAATATGGCTTGCATGAAAATATTTGGATATGAGATGTATCTGCATTCTATACGCACAGTCCTGTGGCATTCCTCACCTCTCGGGGCGCAAGCAGGGCTGCTGATAAAGGGCTATCACCAGCCCTCCTGTACCAGGCCCGGCTCTGTCAACTTAGCACGGGGGGGGGGGGGGCCCGAAGGTAGAGCAGCCAGTGACTCCTCCATTCTGTGCACAAACCTGCTAAACCCTGCTGCGCAGCTATTAAAAAACAGAGCCCCATTTGTTCAGTGGGTGTGCATATCTTAACAACTCTGGAGACTGCAACCAAGTTATAAGTTGGGCATCTGAGGTTCAAAACCAGTTTGATATGCCTACAGTGCAGGCCTATTGAAAAAGTCTGTCTTGAGTAAAGAAAACCATTACAACCAATTATCTTATCTGTATTGATTGGACTACAAGAAACTAAAGCAAGATTCCAGCGGATGAATTCTGTGACCTGTAGCCTGATATTAGCACTGTATTTTTCGGCTTCTCCTTTTTCATTTGTGATGCTGGTAACAGAGCCAGCAAAGAAGCAGCACATTTGTTAAATCACAATGAAAGGCCAGTGGTCTTATTATGTTATATGTGCAGGAATGCTGGAATCCCAAGAAGGTAGTGGAATAAATCAATGTTACAATAACGGAATAGTATTTTCTGTAGGGGTGTTCGGGCATACGACATTGTATTACATCTTTCTTAGCAATGTTCTTTACAGCAAGCGCTGGGGGCACAAACATTACAGAAAATCAATATGGTGAGAAAACTCCCAGCCCCAACCATGTTAATTATGTATTTTTCAGATGACCGGGCAAAATATGTTTTACCAACTGCGCAGTTTTTTTTTTTTTTCTTTTTCTGTTTCTTATCGATTTCCCATTACTGACTTCTGGATGAACTTAAAAATTCAATACCATTTAGCATACGTCTTTAACAGCCAGAAAAAATATTGCTTTGATGAAGTGAAAAATGTGCCAAGATTTTCAGGCTTTTGTTTTGCGAGTACAACAGTTACACACTCAACCCATTTTTGAGATGTCGTCAGTTTTATGGGCAAGAGTAAGGATAAGAATCAGATTCTAGTTGGAACTGGAATTTGAGGTAAACTCAGCCTTTTGACATGAGTGAAACTGGCAAACTGGCAAAATTCCCCCAGCCAAATTCCTGACTGATGTAATATGAACAAATAGCGAGGATCATGGTGGATAATGGTTTTGACCATGTTTGGTCAACGTCACTCAGGAGGACCCCTGCCAGGGATCTGTCATTTAGTGGTAGAAGCATATCAGGGAAACATCTTCAGGTGACAGGTCATTGAAGGGGATTTACATCACTGGACACTGCTGTGATGATAATAAGGTCTGGGCACCCCAAAACCAAGGCAGGAACACCACGACACCCTTATGTTAAAATTCACACAGTACGGAGAACAAACACAGCTGTGCATAACAGTCACAGGCTCTGTTACAGCTCGTTCCCCCGTCACCATTTCAACTTTTGGTGTCAGGAAAAGCTGCCAGAAGGGATTCATGTTGATAAAAGAGGAACCAGGTAGCAAAGAGAAATTACAATTTAAAGTGCTTTAGAGAGACAAGTACACAGTATAGAACACAAAATACATCATTCAAACTTGCTTGCAGCTGTAATGTATTGTCGGCTCCCGGCAATACAGATAAAAAACATGAAAAAAAGGACGTTTGAAACAAAATTGAAAAAAAAAAAAAAGACCCTTATCTGAGCAAGCAGCCTGGCTGGACATGATAGGGGGGGACGGGGACGGGGGACGCCCCACCTCCTTGAACCATACCAGGTCACTTGCCCTCAACATGAAGAGGATGCTTTGGGATGCCCCCCAAAGCACCTTGTCCCCATGTTGATGGGGACAAGGGTCTCTTCCCGACAACCCTGGGCTGTGGTTGTGGGGGTCTGTGGGTGAGGGGCTTATCGGAATATGGAAGCCCCCTTTAACAAGGGGGCCCCCAGATCCCGCCCCCCCATGTGAATGGATATCGGGTACATCGTACCCCTACCCATTCGCCAAAAAAAGTGTACAAGAAAAATAAAGACAAAAGCCAGTTTTTGACAAGTCCTTTATTAAAAAAAAAAAAAATAAAAATAGTGTCCTCCGATGTAAATCCATTGCTGCCGCAACCGAAAAATAGAAAAAAAATGCTCTGCAGGCGCCTCTGGCGTAATGAGCTGCCGGAGCTGTGATAGCTCTTTTATAGGAATGGGGCAGGGACACCACCCGGTGGCCCTGCCCCTTCTGACAATGTCAGTAATTTATTCACTGCGCCTAAGCAGTGCATTATGGGGTGCACATGACATCAGATTACTATAAAAGAGCTGTCAAACTCAAACAGCTCATTATGCGGGAAGAGTCTGAAGAGGAAAAAGCTTCTATTTTTTTTTATTTTTTTCTATTTTTCGGGGGCTGCGGGCGACGTGATTGACAATGGATTTACATCGGGGGACACTATTTTTTATTTTTTAATAAAGGACTTGTCAAAAATTGTCTTTTGTCTTTATGTTTTTTACACTTTTTTGGTGAATGGGTAGGGGTACGATGTAACCGATATCCATTCACATGGGGGGGCGGGATCTGGGGGCCCCCTTGTTAAAGGGGGCTTCAAGATTCTGATAAGCCCACCACCCTCAGACCCTCACAACCACAGCCTGGGGTTGTTGGGAAGAGCAACCCTCCCCATGTTGAGGGCAAGTGGCCTGGTATTGTTAAGGAGGGAGGGGGCTTCATTCCCCCCCCCCCCCTTGAATTCTGTCCAGCCAGGCATTTTGCTCGGATAAGGGTCTGGTGTGGATTTTGGGGGGGTCCTACGCCGCTTTTTTTTTTTTTTTTTTTTTAATTTTGGCGTGGGGTTCCCCTTACAATACGTACCAGACGCTGTTTTTTTCATGTTTTTTATCTGTATTGCTGGGAGCCGAAAATACAGTAAAGCCGCGAGCAAGTGTAAATTTGATTTTTTCCTTTAGAAATGTCAGTATTGCTGCAGCAGGCTACATACATCGCACAAATGTGCCACTTTACAGACACATTAAGGGGACCCCCCAGGCACGATATTTAAAGGAATTTTTCATTTTTATTGTTTTACTTTAAGCATCATTAAAATCACTCCTGTAAAAATTATTTTTAAAAATAATTTTTGCATTGGTACATGTCCCCTAGGTCAGTACCCAGGTCCCCATACACTTTTTTTGGGCAATAACTTGCATTTAAGCCTTTAAAATGAGGACTTTTGACTTTAATGGACAATTGCGCGGTCGTGCGGCGCTGTACCCAAATGAAATTGACGTCCTTTTTTTTCCCACAAACAGAGCTTTCTTATGGTCGTATTTGATCACCTGTGTGATTTTTATTTTTTGTGCTATAAACAAAAAAAGAGAGACAATTTTGAAAAAATAACAACATTTTTCCAAATTTTTGATATGAAATTCTCAAAAAAAAATTTAAATTTTTAAATTTTTTAACATTCTAGGCCAATTTGTTTTCTGCTACATATTTTTGGTAAACAAAACGCAATAAGCGTATTTTGATTGGTTTGCGCAAAAGTTATTGCGTTTACTAACTATGGGAAAGATTTATGTCATTTTTATTGTTTTTTTTTTTTTAAACTAGTAATGGCGGTGATGTGCAAATGTTTTTGCGGGACTGCAACATTGTGGACAGATCGGACCACTGACTGACATTTTTGACACTTTTGGGGGTACCAGTGACATTACTACAGTAATCAGTGCTATAAATATGCACTGTTACTGCAAAAATGACACTGGCAGGGAAGGGGTTAACTTTATTAGTGATCAAGGGGTTAAGTGTGTCCCTAGGGGCGTGATTCTAACTGTTAGGGGGCGTGGCTAGTGAAGTAATCACAGAGACATACGATCCTACATAGCAGGATCGCATATCCTCTGTCATAACACAGCCGTCTGTCTTTCTCCCTCTCCTGTGGAAGATTGCGAGTGGCCGGTGGACATCACACACGCTGGGTAGGCAGGGAACGAGGGGGGGGCGGGAGCGCGCCGGCGGTGGCGCACGCTTGCCCCCTACAGGCTTGTGGACGAGCGACTTAGTACTACGTCACTTTGGCCAGGAGAGGCTGACTGCCGCAGTAAATAGTCGTGCGGCAATCAGCAAGCGGTTAAGTATTATCATCCTCATTTATTTCTAAGGCCTCTGTTCACATCTGAGCATTCTGTCACCTTAAACAACATGCCCGCAGCTCAAAAAAGTACATGAGCTTCTTTTTGGCAGATTACAAGTGTTTTTGGCGCCATGGACTTCGCAAGGAACGCCTGACTTGAGAGTTTTATGAGCCTTTTCTTCTCAAATAGCAGCTCTCCGCCTCTAATTTCCTCTCCCTCTTCTCCCCCTAGTGCTTTCTATTGGCTAAACAAAAATGCCTGAAGCTATTAAATGCTTGTAATACACTTCTAAAATGCTTTAAACAAGCTTAAAAAAAGGCCCGAACAAACGCCAGTAAAACGATAACGCTCAGGTGTGAATGGAGCCTTAAACCCTTTTTGTTTTTCTGTTGCAGTATTGTCTCTTTTCCTTTGTGATATCCTTTTTCTGGAAATATTTAGTTTGCACAGTTTTGCCAGTTTTCGTATTACACAATATTTTAAAATTGTTAACTTTATCTCTAATACACTAAGACAGAACTTAGAGAATCCCTATCTTTTTAAAAAGCGCTACTATATTGTAAATATCTGGATAATCCTGTCTGACATGACAGTATGTATTACAGACATTTATGAAAAGACATAATTGTGATTGGTTAATATTACCGACAAAATATCTGGTGGCAGTTTAACAAGCCATGGTTAACTAAACCTAGTGACAACCGCTCTCAATCTGTTGGCACCTACAATGTGGTCCCACAAGCTGAAAAAGCTTTGTGCAGGGGCGGTTGAGAGTGTCATTGTCGTTTGTTGATGACAGCGTGGTGTGAGTCTGACCAGCCGTTTGTCACATGTTGGTGAAAGTGGCTGGGGGTCTGACAGCGTTTATCACAGCCATGACATTTTTTAAATTGTATTTTTTATTTGTAATGTCCATAAAGGACCAATTCATGTTATAGGTGTATTTATTTACATTTAACCCTTTGTAGGAGTTTTTAAGGTGTACTAAGGTACCCCGGCATTCATTCACCTGTAAAGGGGCAAACATCTCGGAGCCCCTCTTTCTATAAACAAAGCTTTTGGATTTACTTATAAGTCTCCCATATAAACCACCACATACTTTTTCGGGGGATGGATGAGGGGAGGTCCTTGTCTCTTAACACAGGGAGAAGGTGCCTTGTGGGGGACTTTTTAATGTGTGCAATCCCCCGTGGGTTCCCTTTAAAATACAACCAGACCTTATCCATGCATCCAGCCTGAGTTGCCAGGAAATGAACAGCTAATTTTGTGCACCTCCTTCCTTCCTAAACCAGAGCAGGTCACATGCCTTTCAATATTGGGTGATGCCGTGCAAGGAGAGGTGGCAAAGCTTCCCCCCTTGCAAGTTACCATGTCCCAATGTTCTGGAACAGGGACCACACCACCACAGATAGTCCCCTAAAAAGGATGTGGGGGTTTGTGGGAGGCTTGTAATGGAATCTGGAAGCCCTCTTTATAATAAGAGGACTCCCAGATATTCACCCTCTCCCAAGTGAGCAACAGCGTTAGTACCCAGCTACATCTTGCATGGAGAAACTGCTGAAAACAAAGCCAGCTAACTTTTTTTATTGGCATGGAAAAGCAGAACATTTAAAAACTCTGTACCTGACACATCTGCAAACTATGTGTCTGTTCTCACATCTCCTCCTTCACAGCATCTTAGTGAGTGAGTGTAGTTTACATTATATTACAGAAGAGCATACTTGCCAACTGTCCCTTTTTTCCTGGGACAGCCCCTGCAAATAGGAGCCTGTCCCAGGTAATTTATATTGTCCCTGGAAGCGTCTGTTAATCAGGCTGCCCATAAATGTTACGCAGAAGTAGTGCAGCTGAATGGGAGACTTATTCCAACTCTGCTACTGTGGCCTTAAGTGTGAAATTCCCTTTTTAACTTCCTGTAATTCTCTCTATATAGAGTAGACCCTATAATCTGATAAGTAGGCGAGATTAATTATGCAGAGTGGGCGGAGCTTCAGGGACGTGGGTGCGGTAATTGATAGCTGTGCTGCAAAGTGTCCCTGGAAATTTTTTTTAAATGTTGGCAACTATGGAAGAGTATTGAACATCCTTCTTTGCCCAGGAGGTGGAATGCTAGATTCAAGAAGAGCAAACATTCAAAATTCCTACAGTTTATAGCACAGCAACATTGTAAAAATAAGTTTCTTTTAAAAAGTGTTGTAGGTTTTCTAAAATTAGGATGTCATTTTTGCTATGTAACCATGTTTAACACAAATGTCACTTGCCAGCACTTACCAGAGACTGGAATTTTCTTTTTGAAAGGTACTGGGCTTTGTTAGTGTTAAAAAGTGACTGGTACTTATAAAATCTGAACATATGCAAAATTATGTTGGCAGTTTAAAGTCAATGGCCATCTGACAACAGTTTATAGGTGCTTGACCTGGAAGCTCACTAGCAGTTGTCAGGAGCAGACAGACCTACTTTACCTGACTGATTGCACTCGCCAACCACAGACAGGAGCTTAGCAGCAAGCTCAGCAGCAGTGTAAAGAGAGAGTTGATGCTGACAGTGATAAAAATATGGGAAACTGCTGGATAGAAAATTACCTGGGCTTTGTCTTGTTTGACCTTTCACAATCAGCCTTAATAAAGCAGGATGAACTTGAACCAGCAATATCAAAGAGCAAGTGATTGCTCACCTTCGGTTAGGCCATCGTCAACAAACATTTTAAAGTCTTCCACAAGAGAATCTCACCTTTATTCTGAATATAAACAACAGACAGCTGGCAGAGGCTGTCAGCCAAGAAGAGCAAACAAAACTGCTAAAACTCTTATCGGCAAGTCAAAAAACATTGTTTAATAATAATTTTCCATGCCAATCAAAAAACACAAATATTGCATTAAATGTGTTAAATGTAAATAAATACACCTATAACATGAATAGGTCCTTTATCGACATTGCAAATGAAAATACAGTTTTAATAGTATTAGTTAATTAAATGTTAGATGACTATGTGCTATTGATTGATAGAATATAAAAACTGCTGTTTGCCCAGAGGCTGGGTGATCCAAGCTCCAGAATTGCCACCTCTCCTTGCATGATATCACCCAATATTGAAAGGCATGTGACCTGCTCTGGTTTTGGAAGGAAGGAGGTGCAGAAAAATTGCCGTTCATTTTCTGTCCACTCAGGCTGAATGCATGGATAAGGTCTGGTTGTACTTTAAAGGGACCCCAGGCGATTGTACACATTAAAAAGTCCCCCGCAAGGCACCTTCTCCCAGTGTTAAGAGACAAGGACCTCCCCTCATCCATCCCCTGAAAAAGTATGTGGTGGTTTATATGGGAGACTTATAAATAAATCTAGAAGCATTATTTATAGTAAGAGGGGCGCAGAGATATTTGCCCCTTTCCAGGTGAATGATTGCAGGGGTACATTAGTACACATTAAAAATTCCTACAAAGGGTTAAATGTAAATAAATACACCTATAACATGAATAGTTCCTTTATCGACATTACAAATAAAAAATGCAATCTTAATAGTATTGGTTAATTAAATGTTAGATGAGTATGTATTATTAATTGATAGAATATAACAACTGCTGTTTGCCCAGAGGCTGGGTGATCCAAGCTCCAGAACGGTCATTCTTTAGAATGATTAGTGCCTTAAAAATGCAAAAATGCATCATAACAATCCATACAGTCCATTGTTTCCTTCAGCTTGGTTGGCCAGGAATTCAGAATAGTGCCCTGAGGAGCGTATTCCTCAGGGCACTATAGCGATTTTGACAGAAATTGGCTAAATTTTGCTTCCTTTATATCTCTGAGCACCTTTGCTGACCAAGTGATCATGCTAAAATGTCACTCTGCCAATACATGCATTCTTCGTCATACTGTACATTCCTCATAGTCACTAACATAGTTGCAAGGCACCAGAAACACCCGTCTAATGTTTTATTTACAGGAGTCTTCAATTTTAAAATTCACATGCTGACCAGGCCTTAATTTTTTGCTAGAAAATTACTTAGAACCCTCAAACATTATATACCGGTATATATATATACAAACAATTGAGTTTGAAAGACCGCTGCGCAAATACAGTGTGACATAATATATTGCAACAATTGCCATTATATTCTCTAGGGTCTCTGCTAAAAAAAATATATATATATGTATATGTATATATATATATATATATATATATATATATATATATACACTATATACACACACACACACATATATATATATATATATATATATATATATATATATATATATATATATTTTTTTTTTAGCAGAGACCCTAGAGAATAAAATGGCAATTGTTGCAATATATTATGTCACACTGTATTTGCGCAGCGGTCTTTCAAACTCAATTGTTTGGGAAAAAATACACTTTCACGAATTTAAAAAGACAAAACACAATAGCGACCCCATTTTTTTTTTATAATGTGAAAAAAGTAAAATAAAAGAAAAGGTAAAAAGATACCTAACATGTCATGCTTCAAAATTGCGGACGCTTGTGGAGTGGCGGCAAATTACGGTACTTAAAAATCTCCATAGGCGACACTTTAAAATTTTTCACAGGTTACCTGTTTAGAGTTACAGAGGAGTTCTTGCATGCAAAGTATTGCTCTAACGATCGGGGTGATATCTCACATGTATGGTTTGAACTCCGTTTACAGATGTGCCTTACGTATGCATTCGCTTCTTATTTATTTTAACTTTTTATTTTTACGCTGTCCCTTTTTTTTTTTTTTTTTTTCTTATATTCCTATAACAAGGAATGAAACATCCCTTGTAATAGAAAAAAAGCATGATAGGTCCTCTTTATTCGTTTTGACCCCAGATCTCTCATTTACCTTTAAAAGCAGAAGAAAGGTAATGCCCGAGAACTGGGAGTGAGGTTAGAGGTCACTCTGGTCCTCCACGGGCATAGAGACGAGTGAGGGCCATCTTGCCCTAACTCGACTTCCTGCCCAGCGAACAGTGGCATCACTCTTAGGCTTACCGGCGGCTCCGGTTTGCTCAGAAACTACCAGGTAGTGGCTGGTGGGGGCACCTCTCCTGCTGCCTCTAAAAGTGATCCTGCGACTAAATCGCCTGTGGGACCACTTTTATCCACACTGAATTGCCAACAGTAAAAAATGATACAGGGTTATGGCAGCTAGCTCAAATTAATGACGTATGTAAACTGTGGGCGGTCGGCAAGTGGTTCAACATTTTAGTAAGTATTTTTTGCTCTGATGATTGGAAAGGGGCAACAAGCTCCACTATATAAATAACAATGGCAAAGACAGACATAAAAACTTGGAACCCCCAAACTGAAGTGAGACATAAGGAAATTTTTATATTTAGCGTGAATGAAACTTAGATGATAGGCTGCTTTTCTGAACAGGAGAGCGTGCGTGTCCATCTGAAGTAAAGTTAAGTGCACAAGGAACAAACTTGGTAAAACTAAAGGCAGAGGTGGTGTCTTGAACTTAATTACATTGAGAAGCAGTAGAATAAAACAAAAAATCAACCTATTTTGGAAGACTGCAGCCCCAACATTGGAATATAAATAAAACTATAACAAAAACTTAAAGGGTAACTCCACTTTCGTGGGGAAAAAAAATAGCAAATAGATAAAAAATAATATAGCGTATACAATTGTGATGTTGAATTGTAATTGAATGTTATTAAAAATTACCTTTCCTTTTCAATATTTAGTCGCTGTAATTTTCTGAAAATGCAATGCAATATGGCTACCTGGGCGTGTTCTGTACACAGAATGTGTACTGACCACACCCCAGAAACATAATTTCTGCTTTTGTGATTGGCTCACCAATTTTCCCAGAAGTCTGCACTAAGATACAAGTCAGATTTCTGGCATCCCCTGCAACAAAAATGTAATTTTTGGTGAGATACTCCCAATAGGAACACGTCTAAAGGGATCCAGACCCAGCAGATTTCCTCATTAGTGCTCTGCAGCTGATTGATGGATATGAAACCCCTCCTATCAGACTCACTCAACACAGGGGAACAGACAAACACACAGTGGTTTCTTCAGAATAACAAAAGGTAGGAATCTGCAATAATGTTTGTTAAAATTCTTGTAATGTACATAGATCACCCAGAGAGGAATGTTTTTTTTTTTTCTCAACAAAAGTGGAGGTTAAATGAAATGGACGATGTAGATAGAAGTTAATATAATAAATCTATGTGTGATTACTTTTATAATGTTATAAACGGTTCTATTAGGATTATACAATGGATAATCTTTATAAAAAGTCTACACACCCCTGTTAAAATGTCAGGTTTCTGATGTATACATGGGAACTTCCTAGTGACCTGGGTACGAATTGATAGCTCAGGGGACTCACGATAAGCCTATCATTATATAGATGACGTATCTGATACTTATGCTTTTAATTGCCGCCCTATATTGGCATTCTAGTTCCATCAGGATTTTGTTTCTACTATGTTTTTCCTTTTGATTTATGTGGATGCCTTTGTACAATGAATGTTTTACTTACCTTTTGTTGTTACCACCCTCTGTCCTATTTTAAATTAAAATATTTGAAAAAAAAATGTCAGGTTTCTGTGATGTAAAAAAATTACAAAGATAAATAACTTTTTCCACCTTTAATGTGACCTATAGACTGCACAACTCAGTTGAAAAACAAACTAAAAACTTTCTTGGGGGGGAGGGGGGGGGGGTATAGAAAAAAACTAAAATAATGTGATTGCATAATTGTGCACACCCTCTTATAACTGGGGATGTAGCTGTGTTTAGAATTGAGCAATCACATTGAAAATCATGTTAAATAGGAGTCAGTACACACCTACCATCATTTAAAGTGCATCCTACAGCAAAAGCCATGGTCCGCAGAAAGCTTCCAAAGCATCAGAGGGATCTCACTGTTAAAGAGTATCAGTCAGGAGAAGGATACAAAAGAATTTCCAAGGCATTAGATATACCATGGAACACAGTGAAGATAGTCATCATCAAGTGGAGAAAAAGTGGCACAACAGTAACATAACCAAAAACTGAACATCCCTCCAAAATTGATGAAAAGACAAGAAAAAAACTGGTCAGGGAGGCTGCCAAGAGGCCTACAGCAAAATTAAAGGAGCTGCAGGAATATCTGGCAAGTACTGGCTCTGTGGTACAAATGACAACAATCTCCCATATTCTTCATATGTCTGGGCTATGGGGTAGATTGGCAAGACGGAAGCCTTTTCTTACAAAGAAAAACATTGTAGTCCGGCTAAGTCTCTCAAAAGCATATGAGGAAATGTGTTATGGTCTAATGAAATCAAGGATGAACTTTTTGGCTATAATTCCAAAAGATATGTTTAATGCAAAAACAACACTGCACATCACCAAAAGAACACCATACCCACAGTGAAGCATGGTGGTGGCAGCATCATGCTTTGGTGCTGTATTTCTTCAGCCGGAACAGGGACCTTAGTTAAGGTAGAGGGAATTATGAACAGTTCCAAATACCAGTCAATATTAACACAAATTCTCCGGCTTCTGCTAGAAAGCTGAACATGAAGAGGAACTTCATCTTTCAGCATGACAATGACCCAAAGCATACATCCAAATCAACAAGGGAATAGCTTTGTCAGAAGAAGATTACCGTTTTGGAATGGCCCAGCCAGAGCCCAGACCCGAATCAGAGTAAAAATCTGTGTGATGATCTGAAGAGGGCTGTGCACAGGAGATGCCCTCGCAATCTGACAGATTTGGAGTGTTTTTGCAAAGAAGAGTGGGAAAATATTGCCAAGTCAAGATATGCCACTCACAGATAGACTCATACCCAAAACGACTGAGTGCTGTAGTAAAATCAAAAGGTGCTTCAACAAAGTATTAGTTTAAGGGTGTGCACACTTTTTCAACCATATTATTTAAATTTTTTATTTTTACTTCCCTCCACCTAAAAGATTTCAGTTTGTTGTTCAACTGAGTTGTACAGTTTATAGGTCACAATAAAGATGGAAAAAGTTCTGAAATTATTTATCTTTGTCTCATTTTTTTACATCACAGAAATCTAACATTTTAACAGGGGGTAGACTTTTTATATCCACTGTATATCTTAAATGTTTTAGAAGTTTCTTTTAAGTATTGTGTTGCTTTTTTCTTTGTGTGGTGACCTACAGTATATTGTCCTTGTTTATTTTGATATTTTGTTAGAATTGTATTTATTAATAGCTAAGATGAAGGGGGTGTAGTACCCAAAAACAGGTAAATTTTGTGTTTTATTTGTGTTGAAATTAAACTTGGCCAAAGACATCAATGTACAGTGGGTACGGAAAGTATTCAGACCCCCTTCGATTTTTCACTCTTTGTTATATTGCAGCCATTTGCTAAAATCATTTAGGTTCATTCTTCTTCCTCATGAATGTACACATAGCACCCCATACTGACAGAAAAACACAGAATTGTTGACATTGTTGCAGATTTATTAAAAAAGAAAAACTGAAATATCACATGGTGCTAAGTATTCAGACCCTTTGCTCAGTATTCAGTAGAAACCCCCTTTTGATCTAATACAGCCAGGAGTCTTTTTGGGAAAGATGCAACAAGTCTTTCACACCTGGATTTTGGGATCCTCTGCCATTCCTCCTTGCAGATCCTCTCCAGTTCGGTCAGGTTGGATGGTAAACGTTGGTGGACAGCCATTTTTAGGTCTCTCCAGAGATGCTCAATTGGGTTTAAGTCAGGGCTCTGGCTGGGCCATTCAAGAACAGTCACGGAGTTGTTTTGAAGCCACTCCTTCGTTATTTTAGCTGTGTGCTTAGGGTCATTGTCTTGTTGGAAGGTAAACCTTCGACCCAGTCTGAGGTCCAGAGCACTCTGGAGAAGGTTTTTGTCCAGGATATCCCTGTACTTGGCCGCATTCATCTTTCCCTCGATTGCAACCAGTCGTCCTGTCCCTGCAGCTGAAAAACACCCCCACAGCATGATGCTGCCACCACCATGCTTCACTGTTGGGACTGTATTGGACAGGTGATGAGCAGTGCCTGGTTTTCTCCACACATACCGCTTAGAATTAAGGCCAAAAAGTTCTATTTTGGTCTCATCAGACCAGAGAATCTTATTTCTCACCATCTTGTAGTCCTTCAGGTGTTTTTTAGCAAACTCCATGCGGGCTTTCATGTGTCTTACACTGAGGAGAGGCTTCCGTCGGGCCACTCTGCCATAAAGCCCCGACTGGTGGAGGGCTGCAGTGATGGTTGACTTTCTACAACTTTCTCCCATCTCCTGACTGCATCTCTGGAGCTCAGCCACAGTGATCTTTGGGTTCTTCTTTACCTCTCTCACCAAGGCTCTTCTCCCCCGATAGCTCAGTTTGGCCGGACGGCCAGCTCTAGGAAGGGTTCTGGTCGTCCCAAACGTCTTCCATTTGAGGATTATGGAGGCCACTGTGCTCTTAGGAACCTTAAGTGCAGCAGAAATCTTTTTGTAACGTTGGCCAGATCTGTGCCTTGCCACAATTCTGTCTCTGAGCTCTTCAGGCAGTTCCTTTGACCTCATGATTCTCATTTGCTCTGACATGCATTGTGATCTGGAAGGTCTTATATAGACAGGTGTGTGGCTTTCCTAATCAAGTCCAATCAGTATAATCAAACACAGCTGGACTCAAATGAAGGTGTAGAACCATCTCAAGGATGATCAGAAGAAATGGAAAGCACCTGAGTTAAATATATGAGTGTCACAGCAAAGGGTCTGAATACTTAGGACCATGTGATATTTCAGTTTTTCTTTTTTAATAAATCTGCAACAATGTCAATAATTCTGTGTTTTTCCGTCAGTATGGGGTGCTATGTGTACATTCATGAGGAAGAAGAATGAACTTAAATAATTTTAGCAAATGGCTGCAATATAACAAAGAGTGAAACATTTAAGGGGGTCTGAATACTTTCCGTACCCACTGTATATCTTTGGCCTAGTGTCACATTTTAAGTTTGCTATTATACACATTTGTATTAAAAGCTGCCCCTTCCATGCATGACTACTCCTTGCACCTTTATCTCATGCAGAATGAGATAGTAACATAAGGCTTTCGACTGGCTCAGTTGTTGTCAGTGGCTTCAGGCAGATGGGCCATCTCAGGGTGTGCCTGGCAGCAGGGTCCTTGACTACCAGCCATTATTTCATCAATATGAAAAAAAATAGGGAATGCAGTCACAAGTGTTGAGCTCAGTGGCTGAAATGGTCGAGATTGCAGATGGCAGTCTTAAAAAAAAAATGTTATACAGTAAACCCCTGTTATTTCACAGTTCAGTTTTTGCGGTTCCGGTATATTGCGTTTTTTTTCTGTAAGACCTATTAATATTATTTTACTAATTAAATCATTGTTAATTAAATATTTTTGTGTTTTCCATTGCTCTTGCTCTGTCTCTCAGTATCTTTTATGTGTTTAAATGTGTTTCTATTGTTTTAAAAGTGTGTTTAAAGACCTTAAAATGCTTTTAAAAGTACAGTGAAAGTTATAAAAACATGCCAAGAGTGTATTAAAAATAGGGTCTTTCAATTTCGCGGATTTTCACTTTTCGCGGGAGGGTCCGGAACGTAACCCCTACGATGGAGGGGGTTTATTTTATGTATATATATATATATATATATATATATATATATATATTGTATATACAGTGTATTCATAAAGTATTCAGACACCTTTCACTTCACTTTTCAATTTTGATATGTTGCAGCTTGATACTACAGTTGTTTAAACGCATTTGTTTCTTATCAATCTAAACTCCATACACCATAATGATGAAGTGGAAACATTCAGAACCTTTGCAAAAAAACTTTAGCTCAGTGGCATCTCATTTCTCTTGATCATTGCTGAGATGTTTCTACAACTTGATTGTACTACACCTGTGGTAAATTACAATACATTGATTCAACATGATTTGGAAAGGCACACACCCCTCTATAAAAGGCCACACAGTTGACAATGCATACTGTACCAGAATAAAAGCCATGAGGTCAAAGGGACTGCTGCAGAGCTCAGAGACAGGATTACTTCCAGGCACAAATCTAGTGAAGACTACAAGAAAAAATCCTGCTGCACGGAAAGTTCCCAAGAGCACAGTGGACTTTAACATTCTCAAATGGAAGAAGTTTGACACAACCAGGAATTTTCTAAAAGCTGATCACCCAGCCAAACTGAGCCATCAGGGGAGAAGGGCGTTAGTAAGAGGGGTGTTTAAGAACCCGATGGTCACTCTGACTAAGCTCCCAGGATGGGACAGATGTGGAGATGGGACACAGTTCCAGAAGGATAACCATCATTGCAGCCCTCCACTGATCTGGGCTTTATTGCAGAGTGAATAAATGGAAGCCTCTTCGCAGTGCAAAACACATGAAATCCCACATGAGAGGTTGCAGAAAAACAACCTAAAGAAATCTCAGACTGTGAGAAACATGGTTGAACTGTTTGGCCTCAGTTCTAAATGTCTGGTGGAACCAGACACAGCTTATCACATGCCCAAAACAATCCTAATAGTGAAGCATGGTGGTGGCAGCATCATGCAGTGGGGAATGATTTTGAGCAAAAGGGACTGGGAGACTGGTCATGATAAAGGAAAAACTGAAAAGAGCAAAGTATAGCAAAATCCTCAATGAAAACCTGTTCAACAGCACTCAGAACCTCGGACTGGGCTGAAGGTTCACCTTCCAACATGACAACAATCCTAAGCACACAGAAAAGACAACACAGGAGTGGCTTAGGGACAACTCTGTGAATGTCCTAGAGTGGCCCACCCAGAGTCCTATTGAACATTTCTGAAGAGACCTGAAAATGGCTGTCCACTTACGCTATCCAACCTGACTGAGCTTGAAAGGATTTACAAAGAAGAATAGCAGAAAATCCAGGAGTGCGAAGTTTGTCCCATGATACCCAAAAAGACTCAAGGCTGTAATTGCTGCCAAAAGTGCTTCAATAGAGTACTGAGTAAAAGGTCTGAATACTTAACTATATGTGTGTGTTGCTTTTGATATAAATATGTGTTTTTTTCAGATTTTAATCCCAGGCTTTCTGTAGATAGAAGAATATGTTTCACTTAGAAACAGACATCAAGTTTGTTTGAAGGGATACTTCTCAAACAAATGCCATTGGATACAATGGAAACAATGAACTATTGCTGTATTTCAGTTGACAGTTAGATGCTTTTATTGTCTTTGTAACTATGGTAAACAAGTTTGTAACCTGGGCAAACAATAGCTTGGCATACTGTATATTACCTATGGCATGTATGATAACTTTGTGACATCATGAGGTCTAATTGGAGAATGTTTCTCCCATTGAAACTCAGTAATGCAAAAGGGGCCACACCCATGTGGGGATGGTACATTTTCAAAATAAAAGGTCATCAGGCATATAATGACAAAATGACTCCATAATGACTTAAAGTGGTTGTAAACTCTTACATATACCTAGTGAAGTAAATAGCCTCAGATGATACACAGAGATTAAAAAATCATCCTAAATAATTTTTGCTTGTATATCTGCAGTCTTCCCCTCTCTACACCCTTTCCAAAGTGCAGATTGTATTAAAATATTTCTTCATCTGCCAGGTGTACATAAGGAAGGGTGGAGAGACTGCACTTACACTGTGTGAGAGCTGATTGGAGGAAAGGGACCCTCTCCACATAGGCAGAGGATCATGCAGAGCTGTATTCTGAATAGACAAGCCATGTGCTTATTTTCCCTCCCTGACACAAAATTTATAACACTTTATCTCGTGTGTTGGAGAACTTCTCATGCTGATAACAGAGGAACGACGCACCACAAAGAAAAGACACTTAGAGCTTTGGAGAGAGACAAGTAAACACTACAGATATATGCGCTTGGTTCAAATTTCATGAATGGGGTTTACAACCTTTTTAACACCAAGGAAGGTCTGTTCCAGCCAGAAGAATCTATACCTGAAGACTCTTTCGCCTGATCTCCAACAACTGCTTGAAGATTATGCCTGGGTTCCTAGTTGCCTACGGAGATCATGAACCCACTGTAACTTGAGTTAAGTAACTTTTTAGCATATTTCTACTGTTTACTGACCACTGTTTCTGCTTATTTGGTAGGCATTTTGCTTGTTATAGGTATATCTGTCAGTCTTGTATTGTATTCTTATTGTAATAGTTTTGCATGTACAGCATTTTACATTTAGTAAAAGCATGTTAATACAGTGCAGTGGTAACGCAAAGTAACCTTAATAGACACAAAGCAAAACCATGTGATATTTAATTTTTTTATTTTTAATAAATTCACAGACATTTCTAAAATTCTGATTTCAATTTGTTATTATGTGGTACTGAGTATAGTTCACTGCGTATCCAGTTAGTCCCAATACAAACTGCTTGTCTCCTCACTCCACTCCTCCACAGCACCATTGCAATGCCTCATGCAAAGAAAGAATTCAATAGTGGGAGGGGCAAGGACAGTGACGGTACCCAGCGGCAAGGGAGAACCAGCTCCCAGGAGTGTAGACTGATGGCTTGCAGTCACGAATTAAACTGCTGTTGGAGGATATTTTGTATGTTTAAACTGGTGCAGTGGAAGCACCGGCAAAATGTGAGTATCCATACTACTTTTTTTTTTAATAAAGATATGTTTTTAAGGGTATAAGCACTATTGAATTCTTTCTTTGTATGTGGCATTGCAACGGTGCAGTGGAGGAGTGGAGTGAGGAGACAAGCAGTACAAATTGGGGCAAACTGGATGCTCATCCCTAGGCCAGGGAGAGGCTAAAAGGCGTTATTAGACCGAGCTTAGGTGCGAGGTCACATCATTTGAGGTGAGAACCCAACTATATGGGGTGAGCACTCACCATGGTGGCACATGTTCATTTAACTGCACGAAAGGAGAAGGGAAGAGTAAGCACCCTATACAACATGGATGTCGGTGGCTAGAAGGATCATCACAACATATTTACATAAAATTTGCATAGTTGTGGACTTTATGTTTTTTAAAGAAGCATCTGATTATATCACAAGTAGTAATAATTCACATGTTATCTATAGTATAGCACACACTTGTCACAACTGAAGTTTTAGCAGTTGTTATTATTCATTCATTTTTGATTGTTTTATATGATATTATTTAGCACAGCACTAAGGTTTGTTTTATTATGGCACTATACACTTCAGTATGAGATGGTGATCAGTGCTTGCAGCTGGCTTGATTGAAATAGTATTGGTCATAGTAGCTTGCAGGATCCTTTGATATTTGCACTAGTTTTGCATTTGGCTAGGGTCAGTGTCACTTCTGGTAGCATGAGGCAATACCTGGACCCTATAGAGGTTAAACAGGCAGTCCAACTTCTCCAGGATGTCAGATCAATACGTGCCATTGCCAGAGAAGGGTTTCTGTGTCTCTTAGCACAGCCTCCAGAGCATGGAAGAGATTCCAAGAGACAGACAGTTACTCTAGGAGAGCTGGACAGGGCTGTAGAAGGTCCTTAACCCATTAGCGGGACCAATATCTGCTCCTTTGTGCAAGAAGGAACAGGATGAGCACTGCCAGAGCCATACAAAATGACCTCCAACAGGCCACTGGTATGAATGTCTCTAACCAAACAATCAGAAACATACTTCATGAGGGTGGCCTGAGGGCCAACGTCCACTATTGGTCCCAGTGCTCACTGCCCGGCACCGTGGAGCTCGATTGGCATTTGCCATTGAACACCACAATTGGCAGGTCTGCCACTGGTGCCCTGTGCTTTTCACAGGTGAGAGCAGGTTCACCCTGAGCACATGTGACAGACGTGATATGGTCTGGAGAAGCCGTGGAAATTAACAACAGGAGCACTGAATGGGCAACAATGAGACAACCTCCAAAATGGTTTTACACGTGGAGGCCACTGACATTTTTTATTTCCTGCTCTTCTTTTCTGACTGTTTTTGACTAGTTTTGCATTTGGCTAGGGCCAGTGTCACTACTGGAGGCGATACCTGACCCCCATAATGGTTGCACAGGCAGTCCAATTCCTCCACGATGACACATCAATATGTGCCATTGCCAGAAGGTTTGCTGTGTCTCCCAGCACAGTCTCAAGGGCATGGAGGAGATTCCAGGAGACAGGCAGTTACTCTAGGAGAGCTGGACAGGGCCGTAGAAGGTCCTTAACCCATCAGCAGCACCAGTATCTGTTCCTTTGTGCCAGGAGGAACAGGATGAGAACTGCCAGAGCCATACAAAATGACCTCCAGCAGGCCTGTGGTGTGAATGTCTCTGACCAAACAATCAGAAACAGACTTAATGAGGGTGGTCTGAGGCACTGACGTCCTCTAGTGGGCCCTGTGCTCACTGCCCGGCACCGTGGAGCTTGATTGGCATTTACCATTGAACACCAGCATTGGCTGGTCCGCCACTGGCACCCTGCGCTTTTCACAGATGAGAGCAGGTTCACCCTGAGCACATGTGACAGACGTAAAAGGGTCTAGAGAAGTTGTGGATAATCTTATGCTGCCTGTAATATCGTTCAGCATGACTGGTTTGGTGGTGGGTCAGTGATGGTCTGGGAAAAGCATATCTATGGAACGACGCACAGACCTCTACAGGCTAGACAATGGCACCCTGATTGCCATAAGTTTTCGGAATGAAATCCTTGGACCCATTGTCAGACCCATTGTCAGACCCTACGCTGGTGCAGTGGGTCCTGGGTTCCTCCTGGTGCATGATAATGCCAGGACCTCATGTGGCGTGAGTATGCAGCCAGTTCCTGGAGCATGAAGGAACTGATACCATTGAATGACCCCCACACTTGCCTGACCTAAATCCAGTAGAATACCTCTAACCAAATTATGTTTTGGTCCATCAGATACTGCCAGGTTGCACCTCAGTCTGTTCTGGAGCTCAGTGATACCCTGGTCCAGATCTGGGAGGAAATACCACAGGACACCATCCGTCATCTCATTAGGAGCATGCCCCAACAGAAAGACAGAAGTAAGACAGTTGGTGGTGTTCTTAGAGTCATAGTCAGCATTTTTCCTCCTCCAAACACGGTGAGTCCCCCTCCTCAAGAAAGCACATTTACAGTCATGTCAATAAACATCTAAATGATTCAGAGAAGGGTTGGGAGAAAGTGCTATAATCAGATGAGACCAAAATTGAGCTTTTTGGCATTAACTTGACTCTCTGTGTTTGGAGGAAATAAATGTTGACTATGACCCTAAGAACAGCATCCCTACAGACAAGCATGGAGGTGGAAACATTATGCTTTGGGGCTCTTTCACTGCTAAAGGTGCAGGCCAACTTTGCCACATTCAGGGGCTAATGGATGGGGCCGTGTATTGTAAAATCTTAGATGAGAACCTTCTTCCCTCAACCAGAACACTGAAGATGGGTCGTTGATAGGTCTTTGAGCATATACGCCAATGCCCAAGATGGCCACGTGAATGCGCGCATGCACATTAGCAAAAGGTATGCGATGGCGAATTGGTGCACACAGCGGCACATTGGCGTACGCCGCGGTGCGTCCTAATTACCAGTATTCACTGGCCTATATAAACTCAGCACTGGTTATCACTCATTGCTGGATTATCTTCAGCTAGTACCTGTGTTCCTTGTGCCTTGAATTTCAGCTTGATTACCTGTTACCGACCCGGCTATCCTTGACCTGCTCTGGCTTATCTCCTGGTTCTGAACCCGGCTTGCCTTATGGACTTTCTCCTGCCTGCTCCTGATTGACTTTGCGTGTTTGACCCTGGCTTGATCCCGAACACTCTACCTGCCTTGTTCCTGATTGACCTCCTGTGTTTGACCCTCGGCCTGGCTACTGACTTTGATTGCATTGACCTGCCTGCACTTCCAGTGATCCTGTGGCTGTTACCACCTTACCCACTACAGATCCGATTCCTGAAGCAGCTACACCTGCAGGCAACCCATGCACCTTTGGTCATAGCACCCTCTGTCACCATCTCCAGGGGCGCTCTGCACTCAGCCACAAGGGGAGCCCCCTCGTCACATCAGCCTCCAGCCTGGTTCCTGAAAATGTCTTACCTCTGTGCTTGCAAACAAGTGTTTTTCCACCAACTACTAAGTCATGTTTTGCTTGGGGATCAAATACTTATTTTACTCACTGAACTGCAACTCAATTTATAACATTTTTTTTTTTATGTGTTTTATCTTGATCTTTGGTTGATTTTCTTTCTCTATCATTTAAAATACACCTATGACAAAAATGATATACCCTTCAATTCGTTGTAAGTGGGAAAACTTACAAAATCTTCAGAGGATCAAATAATTATTTTCCCCACTATCTATCTATATATATATATATATATATATATATATATATATATATATATATAGATTATGGAAAGATCAATTAATCTATATGCAGCTGCCCCATCCCACTCCTATACAACTTCTTTTGCTGGCCCCCAGTGCTCTTAACCCCCCCTTCAGTGCCCTTAACCCCCTCAGTGCTTTTAACCCCCCCTCAGTGCTCTTAACACCCCACAATGCTCTTAACCCCCCAGTGCTCTTAACCCCCCCTCAGTGCTCTTAACCCCCCCAGTGCTCCTAACCCCCCTCAGTGCTCTTAACCCCCCCTCAGTGCTCTTAACACCCCACAATGCTCTTAACCCCCCTCAGTGCTCTTAACCCCCCAGTACTCCTAACCCCCCTCAGTGTTCTTAACCCCCCCTCAATGCTCTTAACCCCCCCCCAGTGCTTTAACCCCCCAGTGCTCTTAACCCCCCAGTGCTCTTTAGCCCCCCAGTGCTCTTTAGCCCTCTTTGCTCTTTAGCCCACCCTCACTGCTCTTAACCCCCCCCAGTGCTCTTAGCCCCCCAGTGCCCTTAAGCCCCACCCGGTGCTCTTCAGCTCCCCACAGTGCTTTTCATCTCCCCCCATGCTCTCTGGCTCCCCCAGTGCTCCCCCCTCAGTGATTTCCAGTTCCCCCAGTGCTCTCCAGTTCCCCCCTCCCCCTGTGCTCTCCATCCCCCTGGTTTTCCCTGCCCGCCCCCTCAGTGCTCCCTGCCCCCCCCAGTGCTCTCCACCCCCTGTGCCTTCCAACCCCCCTGAAATGCTTTCCAAACCCCCATTAGTTCCCTCCAGTCCCCCCCCCATGCCCTTCAGCTCCTCCAGTGCTCTATGCTGCCCCTGTGCTCTCCGGCCCCCCTAGTGCTCTTCTATCTTCTATCATGTCTACAGTCTTTGACCTTCTCTTATATCACATCCGCAGACTCTGACCATCTGTTGTATCATGTCCGCAGTCTCTGACCATCTCTTGTATCATGTCCGCAGTCTCTGACCATCTCTTGTATCATGTCCTTAGTCTCTGACCATCTCTTGTATCATGTCCTCAGTCTCTGACCATCTCTTGTATCATGTCCTCAGTCTCAGATCATCTCTTGTATCATGTCTGCAATCTCTGACCATCTCTTGTATCATGTCTCCAGTGTCTGACCATCTACTGTATCATGTCCGCAGTCTCTGATCATCTCTTGTATCGCGTCTGCAGTATCTGACCATCTCTTGTATCATGTCCTCAGTCTCTGACCATCTCTTGTATCATGTCCTCAGTCTCTGACCATCTCTTGTATCATGTCCTCAGTCTCTGATCATCTCTTGTATCATGTCCTCTGTCTCTGACCATCTCTTGCATCATGTCCTCAGTCTCTAACCATCTCTTGTATCATGTCCACAGTCTCTGACCATCTCTTGTATCACGTCCGCAGTCTCTGACCATCTCTTGTATCACGTCCGCAGTCTCTGACCATCTCTTGTATCATGTTCTCAGTCTCTGACCATCCCTTGCATCATGTCCTCAGTCTTTGACCATCTCTTGTATCATGTCCGCAGTCTCGGATCATCTCTTGTATCATGTCTGCAGTATCTGACCATCTCCTTTATCATGTCCTCAGTCTCTGACCATCTCTTGTATCAGGTCCTCAGTCTCTGACCATCTCCTGTATCATGTCCTCGGTCTATGACCATCTCCTGTATCATGTCCTCAGTCTCTGACCATCTCCTGTATCATGTATGTAGTCTCTGACCATCTCCTGTATCATGTCTGCAGTCTCTGACCATCTCTTGTATCACATCCGTAGTCTCTGACCATCTATTGTATCATTTCCTCAGTATCTGACCATATTTTGTATTAGGTCCCTGGTCTCTGACCACTTCTTGTTAATCTCCTCAGTTTCTGACCATCTCTTGTATCATGTCTGCAATCTCTGACTATCTCCTGTACCATGTCCGCGGTCTCTGACCATCTCCTTTAGCATGTCTCCAATCTCTTACTCAAACTTAAACACATGGCTAATAATATAATCTGTTTATGCCAAAGGTGGGACTGTGCAGGGGAGGCAGAGAGTACAAAAGGGGGAACTGTGATTAGAGAGACAGGGGGGCAGATTGCAAGGGGCACTGTGATGGGGGGGTCTGTGAAATGTGTGCAGTAAATATTCGTGAAAACATTACAAATTTTTGTGGGTGTTTTTACATTTTAAAGTTGGGGTGGGGGGGTTGCCAGATATAGGATCCGCCCCGGTTGCCAAATGCTCTAGGTACGCCACTGCTCTAGATTAAATATGTCCTAAACTTGGAAGACAGATGGCCAGATCTGCCACCCTCAATCACAAACTTCCTTTCAAAAATGCTATCTGCCTGCCTTTTATGCTGCCTCAATTCTTGTTTTTGAGTCACTGATCCAGAACAAGGATACAGACTGGGTAAAGAGAAAGGTCTTTATCTGCACACTTGTTGTGGGTTGTTCAGTAAGAAGGTTGGCATGACAGCCAAGCAATTGCTATTTTCATCAACCAAGGTAGAATTTTGAGAAAAGGTCTCTTTAATAAAACACAGGTTGCAACATATATTACAAAAAATAGCCTTTGCACTGTGTAATCCACCCCTCTCTATTACAAAACCACCAGTCTTCCTCTCCCTAAATCAATACACTAATGAGATGTGTGCTGTATAATTACAGGTGGATTTTGTTTGTTCTCCAAATATTCTTTGTGCTGTGCTACTTTATCCTTTTAATAATACATAAAAAAAGTTTGTTGTGAATGTAGAGTATGGTTCATGTTGTTCTGTTGACTGCCTGCTCCTTTGTAATGTGGGAAACAAAGCAGACTGAGCTACATCTTGTTCCAAAAGGCTTTCTCATAACCGCAGGCGCTGCAAAGAACATAAGCTTTGCAGAGTGAGGAGGATTTACAGACGGTATTAGGATGTTCCTGCCTATATCAAATTATTCCTTTCCTAACTCTCAACACAAATGCACCAAGTAAACCAAAGTGATCAAATATACAGCTGTGATTTCCCTTGCTCCTTCCCCAATATTCTACAAGGGGCTAGATTGACCAAAGAGGCACTCCAGTACACCCAAGTCAAAACTAAAAACAAAGCCTTGAAACACATATAGCATATTATTATAGCTCTGACATATTCTGCTGTGCTGTACGGAGAACACTGAGCTTTTCACATCTGTTTCTGGACACTCTAATGTTCTCTCGGTGGTTTTAAATTACTTCAGATCAATGTCAACATTGTTGGAGGGGCAAAAACACAAATTAAATACATTGTTCTATAAAATGGTGCGCCATTGGTAGGTATGAAATAAATTCAGGATAAATGCAAAACACTTCCAAATAACATCAAAGTCCTCACTGATGTACTACAAAGAGACCCTGTCAATATCTGTTTGCGCTGGTAAGAAAGTGAACATGAGCTCCATAAGTAGTGAATCAAAACACCTTTAATGGCTATAGTTTACACACACACGCAAAAAGTAGCTGTGTGTTGCTCAATAGGTTGGATGATTTCGGGACACACACAACCACCTTTTCACATGTGAATGTGTATATATCTATCTATCTATCTATCTATATATATATATATATATAGATAGATAGATAGATAGATATATATATATATATACATACATATATACATTAAATTTGTTTTGATTTACTACTTATAGAGTTCATGCTCACTTCCTGAGCACAGCGTATACAGATATTGAAGGTGTCCCTTCATAGTACATCAGTGAGGACTTTGTGTGGACTCTAATGTCAGTTGGAAGTGATGTGCATTTATCCTAAATATAATTCATGCCTACCAACATGTGTTATATTCTTAATTATGAAACAATCTATTAAAGTTTCAGATGCCACCCTCGTAGGGGCCATTGATTAGTATCGGTCCTCTTTTTGTATTGCCTCGACCTAAGCCCCTCTAGCACACCAGGTTGAGTGTAAAAATATACAATGCTATAGGAAATTGAAAGTAGTCATGCTTAATCAAAGAAAACAAGCACCAAACCAGGTAGTTAGGCAAACTTAATATATTGTCACCTAGTATGGTTGGTAATTAGGTTAGCATAAAATGGATTAACAAATGGTACTTTGGCATGGCTTGGACATGGAGGAGTGAGGAAGTAGGGTGCCAGAGCTCCGCTCAGACCACTGCTTTTTAAGCCTGCACTGGGAGTTACAATAGCTCCTTCAGCTCACCCAGTCATGTCCAAGCACCAGAGAGCTTTATCCCAACCTCAAGGGACCCCTACCTCCTGCTGTGGCACCATTGATTCCTTTCCTGAGGTCCGGTGGACGCATTGAGAAGCTTTCAAGATGGCGCCAAAGCGGGAGAAAGACATTGCACCTGCAGCCCAGCCTCTACAACAGCTGACTGCCTCTCCTATCTCCTATTGTCATTCTGCGCACCAAGGATAACCTTACCCAATTCTTATCTCAGCTGGGACTTGAACCTGTGGATTTTCCAGACTGGCGTCATACCACAGACATTCAAGTCCCTCAGGCCCCTCCAACATAGCTACCCGCTTGCTCTAAGGGCCTCTCCAATACCTCCCTGCTGCTTCCCTTTGTGGGAGACTGAGAGGTTTCCTGCTCCATTTTGTTTTCATTGACTGTTTGTTTTCATGTACTGCAGTACCCAGAGACAATCGCTATTCATAAAAATTGTCCTTTCCAAACCTTGGAACACTATGAAGATCCTCAGCGTAGATATGTTTTTTAAAAGGGACTATTTTGGGCCAGAAATACACCTTTGTCACACTGTATGGTACAAATTTTTATCAACTCCCTTTCAAAGATTCAGTCCTGGAATGGTTGGCTAATTTCAGGAAGGGTAAGCGGATTTTAGGCGGAGATTTTATTGTTAGTCCTTGCCCTTCTCTGGATGCCTCTCAAAACTGCCACACACACATATGCTTTTTTAAAACATTTTCGTAAGTCCTTGCAAACTCAGTCCGTGGTGGAAAGTTTAAGGGCTATGCATGCGTCTGAGAGGGATTTTAGCTATTATTCCAAAGTGTATACCACCTACACCAGAACTGACCTGTTGCTCGTGGACCACCATAACTTAGACATTTTGATGGGCTCTAGCAGAACAGATCACTATCTCTGACAATGTTCCAGTCTTGGTTTCCCTCATGTTGCCATGCTCAGCTGCTAGAACTTGGCCCTGGAGACTTAATGAAAACCTTTTAGATGATGTCTCAGCTGTGGCAAAGGTTACAGAAACTCTTAAACATTTTACATACATATTTTTGAACTTTGATCTTTGGGAAGTAGAACAACATTCTATATTTCATTTGTTTTATTATGTTTATCACTTTTTCCCCATACTAAAGTATTTTTTGGTTTTACCTGGCTTACTATTTAAATTTTTTTTCTGCAGCTCCAAACACCCGTGTAAAAATTTAAATTCCCTTGTCTCTGGTGGCCAAATCCTCCAGGGTGCCCTCCTGACGCATGCCACTCTGCCCAAAACTTTTGCCCATTCTCAGTTTAAACACGGATTCTTAAATTTTTTCTAAGATCCCCGTCAATAGGTTGAAACATTTACTCCCCTTAATAATTCACCTGGATCAGACCAGATTCATAGTTGGACAAGGTAACTCTATTAGTGTGAGCCAGCTTGTTGGGCCTCTGAGAAAGGGTTAGATCGGGTTGATTGGAACTTCCTCACAGCTGTACTAGAGAGTCTGAGCCCTGGGCCTCACATGCCAAGCTGAATCTCTGTGCTTTATGGGTCCCCACTGCATGGGTTAAGGTCAAAAGTTCCCTGTCTTCTATGTTCCCCATCCATAATGGCACGAGGCAGGGGTGACCCCTTTCACCAGTCCTGTTTGCCGTTGTGGTAGGTGCCACAGAACATAAGCTTTCTGCAAATGCAGATGACATTTTGTTCCATATTACTGACCCCCTTGTCTTGCTACCTGACCTGATGGTTGAATTGAAGGCCCTTTGGCCTAGTGTCCAGTTTTATGATAAATTATACAAAGTCAGAGATTTTATTGATTACTTTGCCCTCTGCTCTTACTGTCGCCCTGCGGAGTGCCTTTGAATTCAGCTCACAGACCACCTGGGGTCTTTGCACACAGGAGACAGAGGATTCTCAGACTCAACTGGATCCTTGATTGCTCACACCCTTAAAGTATGGGATACACTGAATAGCTTTCACTGGCACAGTCAGTACCCAAAAGGGTGAATTAGAATTGGATGGTTTAAGTATTTTAATGAGAATAGAGTTGGTTTTCTGAAATGCAAATTGTTCCGGTTGGATGAAGAAAATCAAACAAATTAAAGATAAGCTTATCCCCTTTAACCACTTAAGCCCTGAAAGATTTTACCCCCTTCCTGACCAGGGCCTATTTTGCGATTCGGCACTGCGTGACTTTAACGGACAAGTGCGCGGTCGTGCAACGCTGTACCCAAACTAATTTGATGGCCTTCTTTTCCCACAAACAGAGCTTTCTTTTGGTGGTATTTGATCACCTGTGCGATTTTTTGATCATGCGCTATAAACAAAAAAAGAGCATCAGTTTTGCAAAAATAACAATATTTTTCACATTTTATTATATGAAATTCCCCAATAAAAAAATGTAAAAATCAAAATTTTTTAACATTTTAGGCCAATTTGTTTTATGCTACATATGTTTGGTAAAAAAAAAATCTCAAAAAGCGTATTTTGATTGGTTTGCGCAAAAGTTATTGCGTTTACTAACTAAGGGAAAGATTTTTGTCATTGTTGTTGTTTTTTTTAATGAGTAATGGCGGCGATCTGCGATTTTTTTGCGGGACTGTGACATTGCGGCGGACAGATCGGACCCTTGACTGACATTTTTGACACTTTTGGGGTTACCAGTGACATTACTACAGTAATCAGTGCTATACATATGCACTGTTACTGTAAAAATGACACTGGCAGTGAAGGGGTTAACTTTATTTGAGAGGGAGGGGTTAAGTGTGTCCCTAGGGGCGTGATTCTTACTGTGATTGGATGTGGCTGTGTGTGTAACAGCACAGATCAACGGTCCTACATAGAAGGACCGAATGATCTGTGCTGTTACACAGGGGATACTGACAGGCGGCTTTGTTTGCATTAGCCGCCTGCCTTTCTCCCGCTGTAACCGACGATCGCGAGTGACCGGCGGACATCGGGTCCGCCGGTCACTCGCGCGCTCGCTCCCTAGACCCTCAAAGACTAGCGACGTAGACCTACGTCGCTTTGCCTGTGAGGGGCTGACTGCCGACGTAAATCGTCGTTAGGCAGTCGGCAAGTGGTTAAAGACAATGAGGAGTATAAGAATAGCTCAGTTAATTAACAAAAAAATTTGGAAAAAGAAAGGAAAACTTCGAGATGTAGGTGATTACCAGTTGGGTATTGTCTCTGATTGACAAAATAAACATATGCAGGATAAACAAAATAATGACAACCCTCAGACCAATGGAGAATCACAGAGTGAGGGTCATTCTAATGAAGGAGGTAGTAATAGGTTGGGTAGCCAACTGGCACAACCTAATACATCAAAAATCGGCCCCTATTTAGAGAGAGGGACATCATATAAAGCCCTTATAGGGGTCCTAAAAATCAATGGCCACAACAACAACAATTTAAGGGCCCAAGGAGGGCCTCCCTCTATAGAACTCCCTTTAAAGGACAGGGAAGGAGAGGAGGTAATAATCATGATCCTTACAAGAGGAAGCAGGAATATTAACAACCTCAATATCAAGGGTATCATCAACCCCAATATCAACCCCCTAGACAGGATAGGGGTTATGATCAAGGCTACAATGTTACAACACAAAATAGGTTTTATACTTTATAAGAGAGAGGGGCCACTGAGAGGGATTTTGGCCATCGTGAAAATTTGCAGGATGAACATGCCAGAAATAACGATTGGGATGATTATCACTATGATAATAGGAATGCATATGGGGAGAGACGTCCAGTTGATAACAGCAGGAATTACACACAAGTGCAAGGAAATAATAGAGAAGGATCCTATGGTTGGTATTTTCCCTGGTCCGATCAATGCATGAAAAGGCCAGTAGAACAAAGAGAGGAACTAGAGGGGGGGGGGGGGGGATTCAGGCAAAAAAGGAAAAGGACATACAAGGTGCTGGGATATTTAATCTTAGCCAGAAAGTATTATCAGACAAGTTTTGGAGAAGGTCCTTCAAGTTGCCCTCCCACCTCCCAATAGTTTGAATACATTGCAGACTTATATGGACGTAAGCAAATTTGTACAATAATTAAATATCAAGAGGTATAAGGTATATCATGTCAAACCCCATTAAAGAGAATAAAATGAACCCCACCAAGGTTTAGCATTCAAACCTTTCAAATGAGTCCCATCGACCCCCGGGCGGCCTGGCCCCCACATCAAGGGTATTTCGAGATGTAGTTTTGGGAGATCTTGACTGAATGAGGGTCCAGAATGTTACAATGAAAAAAGATTTAGAACAGTGGTTGGACTCATTAGGTAGACAGAAAGAACGAGTCATTAGGCCAGCTGATAAGAGGAGTGGGTGATAGTAGTTCTGAACAGATGTGACTATTTAACCAAAATGAACCTAATGTTGGGTGATCATGGTACTTATAAACCATTAAATGTTGATCCTGGTAGAAATTATGAAAGAGAACTAGAAAAAATTGTCAATAAAGGTCATAAATTACGCATCCTTATTAAGGAAGAAAAATCTTTCCTTGTACCCACTGCTACACGGACTCCGGTAATTTACTATTTGCCAAAAATTCACAAAATTCAGACTTTCCCCCCAGGTCGCCCTATTGTGAGTGGTATAGATTCCGTTATGTCACATGTGAGCAAGTATATAGATTTGTATCTCAGCCCTTTGGTACAAAAAATGCCATCTTATCTTAAGGACACGAGACATGTTATTAACTTCCTATCCAATTACGAATTAGAGAAGGTTGCTGGCAGAGGTGGCCCTAGGCTTTGTGAGGCCTTAGGCAAAACTTGAGACATGAGGCCCCACTCACATCTATAATGGGAAAAATAATTCAAGCAATAACATTTTATGATACATTGCACGGCACAGAGTACAATGAACTGATGGGAATTCACTCATGGCCAGTCCAGCATTTCATTGGATCATATCACACCAGGATATGCACTGCAACACAAGCTCCCTCTGTATAGTGATTGTCACTTACTTCAACTTACCATACCTACATTTCACATTACCTTGGCCATAGATCCATCATCTATTTTCCTAAACCTACATTGGAGGAAATAAGTATTTATTCCCCTGCAAATTTTTTAAGTTTCCCCACTTACAAAGAAATGAAGGGTCTATAATTTTTATCATAGATGTAATTTAAATGATAGAGACAGAATATCAACCCAAAATCCAGAAAAAAATACATAAAACAAATGTTATAAATTGAGTTGCAGTTCAGTGTGAAATAAGCAAAACAGAATTTAGTAGTTGGTGGAGAAACCCCTTGTTGGCAAGCATAGAGGTCAGACGTTTCTTGTAGTTGTGTAAAAGTATACTCAAATACAGTGGGTACGGAAAGTATTCAGACCCCCTTAAATTTTTCACTCTTTGTTATATTGCAGCCATTTGCTAAAATCATTTAAGTTCATTCTTCTTCCTCATGAATGTACACATAGCACCCCATACTGACAGAAAAACACAGAATTGTTGACATTGTTGCAGATTTATTAAAAAAGAAAAACTGAAATATCACATGGTCCTAAGTATTCAGACCCTTTGCTGTGACACTCATATATATTAACTCCGGTGCTTTCCATTTCTTCTGATCATCCTTGAGATGGTTCTACACCTTCATTTGAGTCCAGCTGTATTTGATTATACTGATTGGACTTGATTAGGAAAGGCACACGCCTGTCTATATAAGACCTTCCAGATCACAATGCATGTCAGAGCAAATGAGAATCATGAGGTCAAAGGAACTGCCTGAAGAGCTCAGAGACAGAATTGTGGCAAGGCACAGATCTGGCCAACGTTACAAAAAGATTTCTGCTGCACTTAAGGTTCCTAAGAGCACAGTGGCCTCCATAATCCTCAAATGGAAGACGTTTGGGACGACCAGAACCCTTCCTAGAGCTGGCTGTCTGGCCAAACTGAGCTATCGGGGGAGAAGAGCCTTGGTGAGAGAGGTAAAGAAGAACCCAAAGATCACTGTGGCTGAGCTCCAGAGATGCAGTCAGGAGATGGGAGAAAGTTGTAGAAAGTCAACCATCACTGCAGCCCTCCACCAGTCGGGGCTTTATGGCAGAGTGGCCCGACGGAAGCCTCTCCTTAGTGTAAGACACATGAAAGCCCGAATGGAGTTTGCTAAAAAACACCCGAAGGACTCCAAGATCCAGAGAAATAAGATTCTCTGGTCTGAAGAGACCAAAATAGAACTTTTTGGCCTTAATTCTAAGCGGTATGTGTGGAGAAAGCCAGGCACTGCTCATCACCTGTCCAATACAGTCCCAACAGTGAAGCATGGTGGTGGCAGCATCATGCTGTGGGGGTGTTTTTCAGCTGCAGGGACAGGACGACTGGTTGCAATCGAGGGAAAGATGAATGCGGCCAAGTACAGGGTTATCCTGGACAAAAACCTTCTCCAGAGTGCTCTGGACCTCAGACTGGGCCGAAGGTTTACCTTCCAACAAGACAATGACCCTAAGCACACAGCTAAAATAACGAAGGAGTGGCTTCACAACAACTCCGTGACTGTTCTTGAATGGCCCAGCCAGAGCCCTGACTTAAACCCAATTGAGCATCTCTGGAGAGACCTAAAAATGGCTGTCCACCAACGTTTACCATCCAACCTGACAGAACTGGAGAGGATCTGCAAGGAGGAATGGCAGAGGATCCCCAAATCCAGGTGTGAAAGACTTGTTGCATCTTTCCCAAAAAGACTCCTGGCTGTATTAGATCAAAAGGGGGCTTCTACTAAATACTGAGCAAAGGGTCTGAATACTTAGGACCATGTGATATTTCAGTTTTTCTTTTTTAATAAATCTGCAACAATGTCAACAATTCTGTGTTTTTCTGTCAGTATGGGGTGCTATGTGTACATTCATGAGGAAGAAGAATGAACTTAAATGATTTTAGCAAATGGCTGCAATATAACAAAGAGTGAAAAATTTAAGGGGGTCTGAATACTTTCCGTACCCACTGTATATCGTCCCTTGGAACAGATAAAATGGTAGCGCAGGTATAATTGAGGGGAAATGACGTGGCTCACAAACAAGTCAAATCTTATTAAAGTCCTTAAACGTCCATCAATGCAAAAGATTCAAAAAATTCAAAACAAGGGGTTAATTTCTCCAGTAATAGTCCAATCCACCAAGTGAGAATCACCACCAAGTGTTGGGGTCACCACAGCTCTACACCTCCACCGATGTGATAATGGGGGGAATGGTAACTCACCAGAAGCTATGGCCTACCTATTTGCATAGGACAGGCAAACAGGCTGCTGTATATCAAATCCCACTCAGGAGCGATTGCTGCTGCTATTACTGGATCTCAATCTCGTGTAGTCACGTGTCTCCCTTCTCCTCCCGGTAATTGCTCAAATGGTAAACATAGGGGGAAAGAAGGAACCGCACTAGCGTGATATTGTTTCACCCATCAGATTTATTAAGAAAAACCCCAATACAAATGTACTCACAAACGCAATAAAACAATATGCCTTCAGTATCCTAATAGGTCACAGTGCTACGGGTACCGTGGTAGGCTGTGTCGATCCTGCTCACCCTCTCCATGCTGGTGTCTCGGATTTTCAAAGCCGCCGCTCGTGTCCCCCGTGCACTTCCGGTCGCCGTAAGGTTCATGCCCTGATGCGTTTCGTCATTTCTGACTTTTTCAAAGGGCGTGAACCTTACGGCGCGGCGTCCGGCTATATAGGAGTGTCTGCTGACGGATTTGACAAGGATGCAATGGGTCATATGCAAATTGGGCCGCTCGGTAACTGCGAGCTCTTCCGCCCAAACCGGACCGCTAAAAAGGTCCTATATACTGCCTGTCTTGCCCATACTTAGGTCCTACTCCCGTAAGGCTAAACTACGTGATTTTCTGGTTTCCCATTACTCATACAATATACAGTGGGCGGTCATACCCTATACGATATAGAGCAGCCATTAGCATAAATTATATTATATTAATCTACGGTGTCCCATTGATTAAAATGATGTGCATTAGGTGGTCTTGTGAATGCAAGACATACCCTTATTCCGTCAGCATCCTCCTCCCATATTCATATAATAACTAAATACACAATGAAATACAGGCTCATTTTCCTTATACAACACAAATTAATGTGCATATAATTAAATAAATAAAAATCAGTTGGATTCCACATTATCAATCTAACCTAAAATCTACTACAATCCCCATAGTAGATAATGTGAATAAAAAAATATATAAAATATAAAATTTAAAATTTAAAATTCCATAGGTTTAAGAAATATAATTGTACAACTCTCAATGTTGGTTACCAGATTTGCACACATCTCAGGAGGTATTTTGGTCCACTCTTTACAGATCTTTTCTAAATCTTTAAGGTTTCTTGGCAATTCAAAGTTTCAGCTCCCTCCATAAAGTTTCAATAGGATTACGGTTTGGAGACTGGCTAGGCCACTCCATGACCTTAATGTGCTTCTTCTTGAGCCACTCCTTTGTTGCTTGGCGGTATATTTTGGGTCATTGTCATGCTGGAAAACCCATCCGTGACCCAGAGGGGGCAGAGGGGGGGGGGTGGAGAGAGAAGGGGGAGAGAGGGGGGGGGAAGAGAGAGGGGTTGTGTTGGGTAAGTCCTGTGCTGAGTCAGTCCTGCATGAATGGGGGAGGGGAGGGGCGGCTGTGGGAAGGTAAGATTGGATTCTTACACTCTGCCTATTGCAGGTTATTTCGCTGTGAACTGCAATGGATGCCTCACCGCCCCCCGGTGGCCCATTTAGGTCTGACCAACGTCCTGCATCTGGATCAAAGGATAGGTCACCTTCAGGCCATCATCATGCATCATCCAAATCCAGGCACCGTAGATCAAGGTCTAGATCTAGGCGCCATGACGATAATCCAGGCTCAGTCAGCCTCCGGTCTTCCCGCCATGCTGACCGCCCCACACGCAAATCCTGCTGGGGCTGTAGGGCTGTAGTCCCTGAAGACAGATCCCTGTGTGACGCCTGCTATTCTCGGGCGATCAAGGAAAAACAGGTCCCAGATCAACCAGTGGAAACTCTGGTCAGGCGGATCATTCAAGAATCCCTCAGGGATTGGGATCCATGCTGGCTGTCTGGTCATGCATCGGATACACCAGTTCCCCTTCAGAGGGAAGATTTAGAGCCAGGCACTTCCCAGCCGAGTCGTTTCTCGGAGGATTCCTCTGGAAGTTAGGATGACCTAGAGGACCAAAATACAGGTTTTGAATTTGCCATGGTCCCACCGCTAGTGTAAGCGGTAAAAGAGGCGTTAAAGTGGGAAGAGCCAGCGAATTCCTCAGCAAAACAGAGGAAATATTTTAAACACCTCAAAAAAGAGCGAGATCATTTCCCTTTCCTGAGCGAACTGGGAGAAATCATCACGGACGAATTGGAAGGAGTTGAAAGAAAGAACTCCTTATCATCCAAGATCTCTAGGTTGTATCCTTTCAAGACTGAAAAGGTAAAACATCTTGATTCAGCACCTACGATAGACGCAGCCTTAATGAGGTTGGTTAAACACGTTACCCTGCCATTAGAAGATTCTGTCTCATTTAAAGATGGTCTGGATAGACGAATTGATACAGATCTTAAAAAGATCTATCTGTCAGCTGGTATGACCTGCAAACCAGCCCTGGCTCTAGCAGCCACGTCTAAGGCTATGGAGGCCTGGGTAGACAATGTGGAGGCCACACTGCAAAGTGTCTCAGAGGAAGTAGCCAAAAATTCGGCTGTCCAAGAGTTAAGGTTGGCAACGGCTTTTTTGGGGAGGCTTCCATTGATATCATTCGCCTGGTGGCACGGGTCATGCTCTCCTCTGTCACGGCCAAACGTGCTTTGTGGTTACGTCCTTGGCTGGCCGACCCTGCTTCCAAGCAAGCCTGGTGCAGAATTACGTTTGAGGGTACGTCCCTTTTTGGCAATAAGCTGGACAGTGCCATTACCCGTGCCACTGGTGGTAAATCGGGTTTCCTCCCTCAGGATCGCCGTTTGCTAGACCGCAGAAGATTTCAGCACAAACAGAGCTCGGATCGATCCAGAGAAGCCCGCTCTTACAGGCCCGGTCGTGAGTTCAGGAAGAACTGGAAACTATCTCAACCTACGGGTCAGAAGTTCAACAAGGAGACACCTTCAGGTGGTCGGGAGGCCACAAAGTCCTTTTGAAATCAGGCCTGCCCAGGTGTTACGAGTAGGCGCTCGCCTGCGTCAGTTTGCGCACATTTGGGCAGCCACGATCACAGATCAGTGGACTGTCAAGACCGTGTCTCAAGATCACGTTTGGTCCTTCGAAGAAACTCCAGTTCTTCGGTTCATTCCTACGGCTCTACCTCGTGTGGAAGAAAAGAAGTCAATTCTTCTGTCATACGTAGATTCTCTGATCTCCCAAGGCGCTGTCATTCCAGTTCTGGCCGAAGAAAGGTTTCAAGGCTTTTATTCACCTCTGTTCATAGTGCTAAAGAAAAGCGGCACCTGGAGGCCGGTCATAGATCTGACTCATCTAAACTCCTTCATAAGGAAAGAGAGGTTCAGGATGGAAACGCTCTTCACTATCAGTCAAGTGGTGCAGCCAGAGGATTGGATGATCTCTATAGATCTGAAAAATGCCTACTTTCATGTCCCAGTAGCAGCAGAGCTGCAAAAGTTTCTTTGCTTCGCAGTGGGTCAAGTGCATCTCCAGTTTACCTGTCTCCCTTTCGGGCTTACCACCTCACCTCGGGTCTTTTCAAAGATCTTACTGGCTATTGTAGCCCTGATCAGATCAAAAGGGATCCGATTGTTTCACTATTTCGACGATCTGCTTCTGCTTTCACAAGACCAAGATCAGATTCTGCAACACAGGTCTCAGGTGATCTCCACCCTTCAAGAATTCGAGTGGCTCTTGAACCTGGAAAAAAGCCATCTGGATTCTACAAAATCCTTGATCTTCCTGGGGGCACTCTTCAACACCTCCAGGGGCACCATCTCTCTACCAGTGGAGAAGATTCCAGTGATCCGCAGCAGGATACAACCGGCAATGTCAACCTCTCATCTTCGGGCCTCTCAGTGCCCAAGAATAATAGGGACTATGGTCTCCACGGCTCCCATGGTCAAGTGGGAACAGTGGAGGATGAGGCCCTTTCAAACCGGATTCCTCCGTCAATGGAGCTCCAGGAACCCAGACACTCCTATCCGGATAACATCCTCCATGAGGGCGAGTCTGTCTTGGTGGCTTCAACGGGAAAATCTCCTAAATTGCCACTCAATCGTTCCCATTCCTTGGATCGTTGTAACGTCAGATGCCAGCAAGATGGGCTGGGGCGTGCACTGCCTGTCGGAGGTGGCCCAGGGCAGGTGGGACTTTCCCACTCTCGGGCTGGTCTCAAATGTCCTGGAGCTTCGGGCGGCTTTTCATGCCATCCAGGCTTTCCGTCATTTGGTGACAGGGTCCTCGGTTCTCCTGCGGCTAGACAATACGATGGCAGTCGCATATATCAAGAGACAGGGGGGCACCCGCAGTTCCTCCCTTCTGGAAGAAGTGAAGCCGATCATGTCATGGGCCCAACGGAATCTTTCCAACTTGTCAGCTGCCTACCTTCCGGGAGTCCAGAACATCCAGGCAGATTTTCTGTCAAGAACCGTTCTAGACAACAACGAATGGTCCTTTCATCCGGAAACCTTCAAGTGGGTCACCTCTCTGAGGATCCTTCCGGAGGTAGACCTGTTTGCCTCTCCAAGCAATGCCAAACTGACGAAGTTCTACTCGAGATGGCGTTATCCCCAAGCCTACGGGGTAGATGCTCTGACGGACCACTGGAAGTTCCACAAAGCATTTGCTTTTCCCCCGGTCCCAGTAATATTCAAATTCCTGCAGAGACTCAGGAGAGAGAGAGTAGAGGTCATAGCAATCCTTCCATTTTGGCCGAGGAGACCTTTGTTTCCCCTATTGTTTTAACTGAGTTTCCGGGATCCTGTTCCCCTGCCATTCAGGCCGGACCTTCTGTCTCAGGGTCCAGTGCTGCATCCCTGCCCAGCGCAACTACATTTCATGGCATGGTCCTTGAGAGGGAAAGACTAAAGGCTCTTGGTTGCCCAAGTGCTGCAATGTCCACAATGTTGAATGCCAGAAGACCGGGCACCAATAAAGTCTATGAGAGGATTTGGTCTAGATTCGAGGATTACATGGCTAATGAGTCTGGTTCCATCACTAATCCTAAAATTCATCATGTTCTGGGGTTTCTCCAGTAAGGCTTAGACCTATCCCTAGCTGTCGGCTCTCTCCGAGTACAGATCTCAGCCATCTCTGCCTTCACGGGGACTGCATGGGCAAAACATCTTCTGGTTCGACAGTTTTTCAGAGGTGCGTCTAGGATGAGACCTCCCAGGAAACCCAGGGTCCACAAATGGGACCTTCCACTAGTCCTAGAGTTTCTCTCATCAACAGTTTTGGAACATGGAGATTCGCTCTTCCTTAAGAATCTTTCTATGAAGACGGCTTTTTTGATAGCCATCACATCGGCTAAACGTGTCTCCGAAATTAGTGCTTTGGGTTATAAAGAACCATTCTTGACATTCTTCCCTGATCGAGTCGTCATGGTCCCTATGCTGGGGTCCAATCCGAAAGTAAACTCAGTCTTTCATGTCAACCAAGAAATTGTTTTACCTACATTCAAATCTCAAGATGACAGAGTATCCATCCGTTGGATGTGTGTGAAGTCCTACAGTTGTACTTGGAAGTTCACAGCTTCTTTTCGCAAGTCAGACTATCTATTTGTTCTCTTTTATGGAAAGAACAGAGGCAAGAGGGCTTCCTCCAGAACTATATCTAGTTGGATAGTTCAGACCATCCAGTGGGCATACAGAGCCAAAGGACTGGCTCCTCCGGAAGTGGTGATGGCTCATTCCACCAGAGAGATTTCTACGTCATGGGCGGCTTCCCTTCACGTTGCACCGGATGTCATTTGCAGAGCGGCCTCATGGTCCTCGATTAATACTTTCATGTCACACTATTGTGTTGAACCTGCTTCTTTATCCTCGGTTGATTTTGGTTTAAAAATATTGTCTGTTGACGGTGCAAATTAAACCTATTTCTGTTTGACCAGCCATACACGCCCGCCCGGGTGTGTATGGCTAGTTATTCCCCATACGTGTGCTGCCATGGAGTCTGTCAGGAAAACCGAAATTTTATATCCATACTTACCGTAATTTTCCTTTCCTGATGGACTCCATGGCAGCAGGAGTTCCCTCCCATCTGCTGGAGTAGTCTATTTATGCAACACGGCTCCTGGCTTGGAGCAAAAATTTATGGGAGTGGGGTCCTATAAGGTAGGAGAGGAGGCAGAGCCTACCCATACGTGTGCTGCCATGGAGTCCATCAGGAAAGGAAAATTACGGTAAGTATGGATATCAATTTTCTGTTTTTAATAAATAGGAATTTTATTTAGCTTAATTTAAATAAATAACATGTATTGTGAGTAGGAAGTGAGGTGGGGTGCTAGTATTAGTACCAAATGCCAAATTCTTGCAATATAAAACATTTTTCGATCCGGTAAGGATTATATTATGAATACTCTGACTTCCTGATCACTATGGGGACACCCAGCATACAATGGTAAAAACAAGAAGTGACTATAACCTAATTGTCATCCACCCCACTCCTCTGATTGGTTGTAAGAACTGTCAGTTTGCCATAAATAGGTTCTGCAGTACACAGGAAGTGATGTCTTTGATAACGTAGGCGGGCGAAACGCATCAACGTACTTCCTGGCAGACAAGAACCACACGACCTCACTTCCTATACCCCGTGGAACGCACGCCGGCAGCATACCCGGAAGTGGATGGAATTGTTGTGATTATCAAACGCTAGTACATGCTATACATTTGTGAGTAGTTTTTATTTACTTCTATTGAATAAATGCTCTACGGGCTTCACTATGTCGGGCTCCTTCCCTTCTTTTTTGAGCATCTGCTGAAGGGGAACTTTAAATAGAGGCTTGAGGTTATTTGGAGGCTCAGCTGTCCCATCAATCCCTACTGGCTATCTGTTTGATAATCACTGCACACTTGAGGCTCAGATGTATCCTAAGTCTGGTGAGTGGATCCCCAAAAGGGTCTCTTTGGAAGCACTTGGCACTTGTGTGGAGCACTTCAAGCACTTTACTCAGCACTTCATCTAATTTGAGTGGACTATATATATTTTTTTGGACTGCACATGATTTAGCACTTTGGCACTCATTGCACGAATTTTTTGCACTTTAGAATGTTTATCGTCCTGTTTTTAATTTTTTGCACCTTAGAATATTTATTGTTTTATTTGCAATAATATTACTGTATAGTATTAGATTTTTGTCACTAGTACACTTTATTATTATTATCAGTATTACTGAATGGCATCAGATCTCTGTCACTAGTGCACTTTATTATACCATGGATATGTAAATTATGTTTATTATTATTCACACGCCTGGTAGCTCTGTTTTATTAAATTTTATAATCTACTCCCTGTAGTTGTCCCTTCAGGAAAAAATATTGTCCTTCTGGCTCAATATTGTCCTTCTGGGTCAATTAACATTTTCTCCAGGGAAAACCTTGCGTCCTTTGCAAAGTCGATTGCTACCCCCTTTGCTCTCTTGGTTCGTGAGTCTTCATAATACCAAACTGGGTAATATTTTGAATATATTTTCACATTTGTATCCTGTGTAATGTATGTCTCCTGTAGAAATATTGTATTGGTAGAAGTTCTTCTAATACCTTATGTATTTTAGTTGGCGTATTTATTCCTCTGATGTTGTATGTCAATAGATCCAGGGTGTTCATGTCATCTCTCCTTCTCCTCTCACCTCCTGAGATTTATTACCTTCCCTTCCCCCACTTGGTCTAAGCCGAGTGTGGGAATGAAGGTGACCTCCAGGGGTCCTCCATGGGAGATTATACTTGAGTTCTGAAGGAGAAGCGGCATCAGCAAATATTACCATGGGGTCAGCACACCCTTTCTCCTAATCCCCCCCAACCCTTCTTTCCCTCTCCCTCCCCAATTCCCCAGCCTTCCACGTGACCTCTCCCTTCCCCCCATCCACCACCTGCCTACCCCACACTTGGCATGATGTTAGTATGGCCAACTCATGGTCCTGGAGTCGTTTAAAAGTTATCTCTTTGTAACGCTCCTGCGTTTTCTGTATAATGTGGATTTGCAGCTGCAGAAATATTCCACTTCAGTAGTCATGTAGAGAAACGCTGAGATACCAATCCCAACTCCCAAGACTCATCATATGTGGATAGTCTCAATTCAGCATACAAATATACACACTCAATAAGATGTTCCTGGAGTGATCTATGTATATAGTAGTATAGAGGTGATAGGCTGAAGAGACAGGTTGAGTAGAGACGATAGGTGACAGACACTTTAGAGGAATGTTCTTGAGAATGAGATAGTAACAGGTGGGATGCAGATAGGTTAGCAATCATGTATGATAGTAGATGATAGGATAGCAGATGACATACAGGAGAGACTAACCCAGTGCAAGAGCAGATGATATTAGGCTCAAGAGCTAGCAATCTAGATAGTGCAGATGTAGTAACAGTCCTTAGTATGCAGAGCTAGACAGTGTAAGCTTTAGTATGAAGGTTATTGAGGATTCCCCTGTGGGGTACTTATCACTAGTAGCAATGTAGCAGAGGAGAGGTTCGACAAGAGCGGATGATCCGGTAGCGGGATACAGGTATCAGCGCAGCGTGGTTCCGACAGCGAGGTATGCTTGCAAGCATGAGAGCTTCAAGACAGGTTAGCATCAAGGCACAAAGCAGGTTGAACGAACACATGTGAGTGAAAGCTGGTGATTTAAATAGCTGTTCAGTCCGGCGCCTCATGATGATGTCAGCACTCTTAAAGGGAAACACACCTATATGTGCTTCATCTATCTAGGTAGATGGAACGCACCCGGAAATGATGTGATAGGAGGCACTGAGAGTGCCAGAACCTTACAGTACCCCCCCCCCCCCATAAGGCCGGCTCCGGAAGGCCTCTAAGGCTGGTTGTCGATATAAGAATCGGAAAAAGCTGGTTGCCGATGTGAGAATCGGAAAAGACTGGTTGCCGATATGAGAATCGGATAACACTGGTTGCCGATACGAGAATCGGATAATACTGGTTGCCGATACGAGAATCGGATAAGACTGGTTGCCGATACGAGAATCGGATAATACTGGTTGCCGATACGAGAATCGGATAAGACTGGTTGCCGATACGAGAATCGGATAAGACTGGTTACCGATATGAGAATCGGATAAGACTGGTTGCCGATGCGAGAATCGGATAAGACTGGTTGCCGATGCGAGAATCGGATAAGACTGGTTGCCGATGCGAGAATCGGATAAGACTGGTTGCCGATGTGAGAATCGGATAAGACTGGTTGCCGATGTGAAAATCGGAAAAAAAAAAAAAACTGGTTGCCGATGCGAGAATCGGATAAGATTGGTTGGTAACCGATCTGAGAATCGGATCACTTGTTGCCGATATGAAAATCGGATCAGGTTGGTAACCGATGTGAGAATCGGATCACTTGTTGCCGATATGAAAATCGGATCAGGTTGGTAACCGATGTGAGAATCGGATCACTTGTTGCCGATATGAGAATCGGATCAGGTTGGTAACCGATGTGAGAATCGGATCACTTGTTGCCGATATGAGAATCGGATCAGGTTGGTAACCGATCTGAGAATCGGATCACTTGTTGCCGATATGAAAATCGGATCAGGTTGGTAACCGATGTGAGAATCGCATCACTTGTTGCCGATATGAAAATCGGATCAGGTTGTAACCGATGTGAGAATCGGATCACTTGTTGCCGATATGAGAATCGGTTCAGGTTGGTAACCGATCTGAGAATTGGATAGGACTTGTTGCCGATACGAGAATCGGATCAGGTTGGTAACCGATGTGAGAATCGGATCACTTGTTGCCGATATGAGAATCGGATCAGGTTGGTAACCGATGTGAGAATCGGATAGGACTTGTTGCCGATACGAGAATCGGATCAGGTTGGTAACCGATGTGAGAATCGGATCACTTGTTGCCGATACGAGAATCGGATCAGGTTGGTAACCGATGTGAGAATCGGATCACTTGTTGCCGATATGAGAATCGGATCACTTGTTGTTAGGGTGTCTGCTACATGAACCCCTCACTAGAATCGGACGCATAACCATCCGAAGTAGTCCTAGCAACCAATGCTTCTTCAAACATCCTCAGATCCTTCCTACATACCACAGTGCCATTAGAAGCGCGTACGCAGTCAGGTGCAAGAATCTCAATGTTTTCATTGGAAGCTAGAAATGTGCTTGCAAAAATAGGAGTATCTATACCAACATCTGCCAATTTCTGGGTGTCCTTTTCTGATATAGAACGGGGACAGGGCTGGCAACAGCCTTGGTAATTTCCAGGCTGTTTTTCAGGGAAGACAGTTCGGATTCGCCTGGCCTCCATTGGGAGAGCCTTAGGCCTATGGGGTCGGGTTGGGCAGGATGTAATGAAATGTCCCCCTTCTCCACAATAAAACAAAGGCCACAGATTCTCCTGTGATCTTTTTTTTTTTTGTAAGGACAATTTAGTATGTACGGCACCAATCTCCATAGGCTCCTCATCCATCTCTGTAGGATCAGGGTTCAAATGAGATGTCTCAGAGTGACAAGGCTGACTGTTTAAAGCGGTTGTATCCCGCTTTTTGACACTTTTACCTACAGGTAAGCCTATAATAAGGCTTACCTGTAGGTACAAATAATATCTCCTAAACCGTCACGGTTTAGGAGATATTTACAGTGCATGCAGCCGCTCGCGCGAGCGGCGCATGCGCTCTGAAGGTCCGGGGGGACCTTCAATTAACTTGCCGGGAGCTTACCGGAAAAATCACTCCCGCGCGAATGCGCGGGAGTGACGTCATCGCGGCTCCGGCCAATCAGCGCGCTGGAGCCGTCTCTTCCGGCCAATCAGCGCGCCGGAGCCGCCGAACCCGGAAGAGACGACGAGGGATCATGGCAGCGCCCGCATCGATGTCCGGGGGTCCGTGTCGGGGCTTCGTTTTAAGGTAAGTTAAACATAATGGGCTAGTATGCGATGCATACTAGCTCATTATGCCTTTGTCTTGCAGGTTTTTTTTTTTTTTTTTTTTTAATAGGGTTTACAACCGCTTTAAGGCAGGCTTGTACCATGACCAGGCAGGATCACCATATTCATTTGGTTTTCTTTTTTCCCTAGGTACCCGGGGTCTGCGGTTACCTGGAGCAGGTTTAGGAGTAGATTTTTGGGAGGGGAGACACTGGGAGTGCATCGCAATTGCAAATGACTCCCAATTGTCTAGGATCGGACTTTTTTCTTGCAGTTTCTGGTATGCCCATGTTTTCATTTTGCCAGAAAGCAAATTAATGGCAGCATGAACTTTAATAAAGTCATTATGATAGGTCCTGGGCTTAAGGATAAATAGGAGCTCACAATCCATCCGAAAAAAAAGAAAAGAGGAACGGGAACCATCAAACCTGTCTGGTAGAAAGACAAGGGGTTCTGGGGGTTGAGCAGCAGTAGGCTGTGTCAGTCTGGCCACCTGCTGCGTCAGAGCCTGATTGTCTTCTTTTAATTCAGTAAGTGCGTGTATTAACGCAGTTACTTGTTGTGTTAACTGTGTCACCTGAGTGGTCATTTCTGCTGAATCCATTTTATCTGGTTCGTTCAATCTGTAACGCTCCTGCGTTTTCTGTATAATGTGGATTTGCAGCTGCAGAAATATTCCACTTCAGTAGTCATGTAGAGAAACGCTGAGATACCAATCCCAACTCCCAAGACTCATCATATGTGGATAGTCTCAATTCAGCATACAAATATACACACTCAATAAGATGTTCCTGGAGTGATCTATGTATATAGTAGTATAGAGGTGATAGGCTGAAGAGACAGGTTGAGTAGAGACGATAGGTGACAGACACTTGAGAGGAATGTTCTTGAGAATGAGATAGTAACAGGTGGGATGCAGATAGGTTAGCAATCATGTATGGTAGTAGATGATAGGATAGCAGATGACATACAGGAGAGACTAACCCAGTGCAAGAGCAGATGATATTAGGCTCAAGAGCTAGCAATCTAGATAGTGCAGATGTAGTAACAGTCCTTAGTATGCAGAGCTAGACAGTGTAAGCTTTAGTATGAAGGTTATTGAGGATTCCCCTGTGGGGTACTTATCACTAGTAGCAATGTAGCAGAGGAGAGGTTCGACAAGAGCGGATGATCCGGTAGCGGGATACAGGTATCAGCGCAGCGTGGTTCCGACAGCGAGGTATGCTTGCAAGCATGAGAGCTTCAAGACAGGTTAGCATCAAGGCACAAAGCAGGTTGAACGAACACATGTGAGTGAAAGCTGGTGATTTAAATAGCTGTTCAGTCCGGCGCCTCATGATGATGTCAGCACTCTTAAAGGGAAACACACCTATATGTGCTTCATCTATCTAGGTAGATGGAACGCACCCGGAAATGATGTGATAGGAGGCACTGAGAGTGCCAGAACCTTACACTCTTGGGCACACCTTGCCCCTCTACCCCTTGCCTCTGGGTGGTGCTCTACTTGCCCGCTCATATACCTAATTCTCCCTATCTAGTGAGAAGAGGTGCGGGGGAGCAACTATGTTACCATCCTGCTTTCTCCCCCCCCCTCACCAATCACCCTCACCCCCCATCCGGCACAGTCCCCCCTCAGTGACTTTTCTTTGCCCACATTTGGACAGCTCTTTAGTTAGATTTCTTTTCTTTAAAGCCAGCCACCACTGTTCTTCTTCTTGTGTTGATTCTTCTATTGCTGTCTCTTCGGTCCAACCTGGCATTTTCGGTATGGGAATATCCAGTTTTTCACAGAATCCCAGGATCTCCTCACCAAATTGTAGTCTTGCCATACGGCCATCCCTCCTACCTATCAGACAGGCTGGGTAGCCCCAGTTATACCGTATTCCCTGTTTTTAAATCAATTCCACCTGTGGTTTCAGTATTCTCCTCCTTCTTAACTTAACCTGTGATAGGTCTGTGAAGACCTGAATATTAGCACTTTTATAATTTATAGGTGGTTTTCTTTTCAGACTCTACCAGATCTAGGCCTTTTCTGTGTAACTCTGGAATCTTATGAATACATCTCTGGGGGGCGTCCGCTGGCATACATTTCGGTCTTCTAACCCAATGTACTCTCTCGACCTTTATCTGTTCCACTTCCTCTCTACCCAACAGTGGGTTAAAGATGTTCCTCATTTTGCCTGTTAAGTCTTCACCATGTGTCGGTTCTGGCAGGCCTCGTATTCTCAAGTTCTTCCTCCTACTTCGGTTTTCTTGATCTTCCATTTTACATGCCAGGTTTCTGTGTTCCATTTTTAAATCTTTCCTCTCTCTTTGTCACGATCTGGAGTCAGGCTCGAAGACCAATAGCTATAGCAGCTTACACAGGAACCAGCTGGATAGGAACACAGGCAGGTCACACTGGCAGATGACGCAGGCTCACCTGAGGTGCGGAATCTAAGTACTACCCGGTGTTCACCAGCGCTCCTGATGGTGGAGATGGATTTTGCTGCGTGTTAGTACCAGGTCGCGGTCCTCAGGATTGCCCCACTAGGAGGTGAGCAAGCCAGGGTCCAGTAGCAGATATAGCAGGTCAGGATCAAGCAGAAGCGTAGTCTAGGAATAGCCAAAGGTCGGTAACAAGTAGTTGCAGGTCAGGATTAGGCAAAAGCGTAGTCGAGGAACAAGCCAAGTGTCGATAACGAACAGTAGCGAAGATAGGGACAGCAGCAGGAGAGACAAGCGAGATATTGGCTGGTAAAGGCACAATATTCTGGCGACCAGGAAGTGCAAAGACATGGCTTAAATCAGGAAGTTCATGGGAGGAGCAAAGAGTTCAAGGTTTAAGGCAATCAAGATTCACGGCAAGATCATTCACGGATTTGTCCAAGGAGCTGTCCAGCATTCCAGGTGGCACAGCAAGTAGAGTCATTGCCAGACACACTAGAGGTCCCAGGTTCATGTCCGGGTCCACTCTTCTTAGATCTTTTATTGTTTGTATATAGCTTTCTTGTCTATATTTATAACTCTTCCACTCATGTTAATAGATGAACCAAATCCTTATGAATTGTTTTCAGTTCTGTTTTTAGGGAGTTTTCTAGTGCTGAGAGCATGACCGCCATTTCGCCCTTTGTGGGCAACTGATCGGTCACTGTTTGCTCTATATTGCGCTCCGACCCAGCATCGGCTGCTAAATCTTGTTCTGACCTTGATTGCCCTGTGGTATCTAAGCCTAATGATGGCCTGTTTTTGTCCGCTTTTCTCCCTTGCTTCCGATTGTTTTATACAGGCTTCTTGTGGTTTTTCTGGGATCTGTTTGTCCATGGTATTGTCTTGTATTATAAATTTCTTGATTGTTCCGGGGCTGGAACTAACTTTAGGCAACCTTGCGGTCGCGCCACCTCTTGCTCATTTTCCTCTTATGGTTTAAGTTTAGTTTTCCGACCCCTCCTGATACTCACAAACCCCAAGGTTTTTCTCCCCTTTTTCTTTTCTTTTTCTGAGCAGGTCATATGGTTAGTCATGATCATGCTCAACAGGCGGTCACTCAGTGCATTCAGTATATATAGCAAAAACAGCAATTGTAAATGACAAAGGACAACAGGAGATAGGAATAAAGAAATATGGGTTGATCTCACTGCTCTATTGGTGGGGTCAGCGGGAATATACTTGTTAGTTGGGTTGGAGTCCAATCATTTTCTGGTTTCTAATAGATAGGGATCTGCGTTCAGGCTTCGGGGTTCAGGATTTCCCTGGTCCTTCCCCCTCTTACTGCACCAGCTCTACTCCAGTATCCTGATCTCTCCTGCCTGCCGTTCTGGTACTCCTTTGTTACAGGGACTCTCCCCGTTACCACCAGGCTCCTATGGTGCACACTCCTCCTTCCTTCTAACACTCCTGCACTGCCAGAGAGCCACGCGGCCGTGCCTGGTCACATTCTGCAGACCCATGGCATACACGTGTGCTGTCTGAAAAGATAACAAGGGGATAAGGTCGGGTGGATCAGATCTGTTTTTGGTCGCCCCGCTCCCATCAGGCTTCCATCAGAGCCAGCAGCTCGGCAGCTCATCTCAGGGACCGGTCAGGCTCTGTCTGGGGGGGGGGGGGATGGACTGCGCCGGTGTTCCGTGAGAATTACCTACCCCGTGAGAAAAACCTACCCTCGTCACTTCCGGCCAGGAACAGCTGAGCAGCGCAGCAGTGCGCATGCCCACAGCCCCGGATACGTAATGGCACAGATGAGGAGCTGACTAGTGCGCATGCGCACTAGTATGAAACGATCACAGTGTCCGTGAAAAAAACCTACCCACGCGGCGGTTACATTAAAACAGCTGGGCTGCAATATGAGTCATCTCCGCTTCTATCCCTGTCACTTCCCTGATCTGGGCTAGTAAATATAAAAGCGGCTCTCGGCTCCGTGATTTATGTTTTCACACACCCGCTGCCGCTTTTATATTTACTAGCCGAGATCAGGGAAGTGACAGGGATAGGAGTGGAGATGACTCATATTGTAGCCCAGCTGTTTTAATGTAACCGCTGCGTTACACACACTGAGGGTGAACCGGAAGTGACGAGGGTAGGTTTTTCTCACGGGTAGGTAATTCTCACGGAACACCGGGCTAAAGGAGGGGGAGGCAGTATGGGCAAGCCACAGGGATCTGTCACTTCATTGCAGGATCGTACTGCTGCTTCCTGCTCCCCCCGCTGCTCACGCTCGTGCCATGTAGGCTCCTCCCCTCAAGTCCTGGAAACTGCTGTCTATAGGAATCGGATTCCCGTAGGGATTGATATAGCTCCTTTCTCCTATATTGTTGGCGATACCACCAGCTCCGCAATTTTTTCTATATTTAGGGACACCTTACCCAGACTAGGTCCAGTCTAACGGTGTTTGAATGCCTATGGGCCGCTACTGATCCTACCCCACACAAGACCTTGGTCATTTAAAAGCTGCTTCTCTCCAATGTCTCTGGGTCTAAACTAGGTCACATTAGATAGTGGGAATGTAACCTCCAGTGTAAGTTCACTGAAGAGCAACTGCAGCATCTATACCAATTGAATCACTCTAACTCTAGAGATACTAAAACACAGGAGAATAATTACAAGTTGTTGACTAGGTGGTATTGTGTACCCATGAGTCTTGCCCTGATTTATTCATCTGGTTCTGATCTTTGTTGGAGAGGCTGTGGCCAGAGGGGCACGTTCCTGCATATGTGGTAGGAATGTCCTGAGATCAGGTCCTTTTGGGAAGACTTACGGGACCATATAGCTGAGGTCCTGGAGACTGATTTCCCCTCACATGGTTGCACTTCTTGTTCCATGTTCCCACTATTCCACTTGCACACTATAAACGTAGCGCTCTCCCTCATCTGCCTAATGCAGCTAAACGTCTCATACCGATTCACTAGATGAGCACTCATATTACTAGATGTAGGGACAGAATCAGGATGGTAACAGGGCCGTTTTGATTCCATTTGGGCATCTTGGAGGCAGTATATAACTGGGTTTAACACAATCTCCTCTAGTTTAGACATTGCTTTACTAGCTTTAGCTGATTCCTCATTCCAACAACTTGTCCAGGTGAACCAACAACCTTATTCACATTGATGTCTTTTCCCCACTCCTTTTTGTGGGCTTTTGCTACCGGCCCACCAGGATCAGGAGTGCTAAGAGAACAAACGACTGTAAGTCAAATTTGAGTCCTTTTTTCTCGATTTTCTTTCTGCTTATGTTTTGTCTATATCTGCTGTTACACCTTGAAATTGCCGATTCTCACCTAGAATATGATGAGTGTGTTTTTTTTTTTTGATCTAGGCTGTAAAGTGGAAGTCTCCCTGATGTGACCTAGTTTGCACATATTGATAAACTGTTGAAATGGGGAGGTACCTCAAAGTTTTGCCGCTCAAAATTAAGACTGGGCTGTAATGCTGAGGTTGTAATGATAATGCAAAGGCTGCTGTGTGTATGCTGGCCTTCCTTCATGCCATTTACTTATATTGTGAGAATTTACTAGAGCCGACAGGCTCAAATGTGTGTTATTTGAATTTTCATTATTATTATTATTATTATTATTATTTTATATATAACTCCTGAATGTTCTATGCACTCTTTTGATACAGATCGTACTGTCCACTTTTGCTTTTGTGCAATGTATTTTTGGTACTCTTACAGTTGTTGTAATGGGTACTATTACTGACCTCCCCTGTCTGACAGTGTTTTTTTGTTTCTTTTTTTCTGTATTTGAAAAACATAAATAAAGATTACATATAAAAACAAAACAAAACAACAACAAATGGCAAAAACACAATTTAGCATACAAAGTGAAATACAGTAAGTTCTGGGTATAAGATGATATTTGGCATCCAGATCAGCATTAACAGTAGCATATATAGCAATATATATATATATATATATATATATATATATATATATATACAGTATATGATTCTTCATTTCCGGGTAGGGGGCACGCGGCCATTGGCTTCCTTACATGCCGATCACTGGGTCACGCCCAATGATTCATGGCCAGAACCCACCAATCTGCAGAGTGGAAGACAAGAGAGAGATTAGTGTATGTATACAGCACAGATTTCTCGCCTGACAACGAGGATGTGGCGGTTTTTGTCTCCCTGCAAAGCGTAAACATTTGCTAACCCCTTCCAGCATTTTATTAGCACTAATCACTGTATTAGTGTCACTGGAAAGGTCGGTGGCAGTTAGTCAGTTCCCACCCCAGTGTCAGTTAGTGTCAGTTTGACTGTCACACTATTACAGTCACACAAACCAATTAATATACACTTATTGTGGCATATGTGCTATTAAGTGTATATAATTATAATGTACCTACATCCTAAAATTTCAATAATTTACATCTTTCTCGCCTGACTATGAAGTTCCCCAATAAATGATTACAGGTACGTATGATTAACAGCAATCGTGATCCTCCTTTTATTTATGAATATTTATACAGAATCTGGATATTTGATATGTTGAAGAATACGTTAAGAATTAGACATGATTGCATAAGCTATAGATTTTTGACATATCTATGCTGATTTCTATATAGAATGTGGTTATTTAATATAACCAGAGATTCTGACATACAATGTCCACATTGATATAGAATGTAGTCACAAATAACCTATTCAACATAATAGTGTACCTCTTAATATCACCCCCGGGCCCCATACTCGCCTGGGAGACTGCCACATTTTGGCATCGGCTGCCCCATTGGGATTGCCCCCTCCCCCATGATAAATCTGTGTGATAGATCCTTGTGATCAGGGGACTAGAATCTGTGTCCACTTTTTTATGCTTAGCACAATATATTTACATATATGTATCATGACAATTGTGAGCTATTGTTATATCTTTGTTTGTAGGATTAGTATTTGTATATGTATTTATATATATTTTTTCTTTTAGATTATTCCTCTAGAATATTAACTCCTGATGAAGCGGTACCCCCCACAAAACATGCAGAGGCTAACTGGAGGAATATGAGTGATCCCTCACTATGGGAAATCATACTGTAATGAATATTGATTAGAGGAGTTTTCTACTGTCTTGTTGTTTCCTTGTTTGATTTTATTTGTGCTGAACCCATTGATGTTTCATCCAATGGATGCCCGGAGTGAACTTGCATAATGTATTGCTATGCTCACTGGGCGGAATTTTAATTATGTACAAATAAAATATATACATTTTTAATAACCCTGTTGTATAAGTCTATGTGGTACCATGAAAGTCCTCAGTGCCTCAATCCAAGTTGCTCCAGTTTATACACTTATTGTAATTTTTTTTTTTTTTTTTTTACCGAAGACATGTAGCAGAATTTATTTTGGCTTAAATCTATGAAGAAATTAAATTTTTTAAATTTTTATAGGATATGTTTATAGCAAAAAGTTAAAACAAAAAAAAAAATATATATATATATATATATATTTTTACAGAGAGGAATTATTCCACATCAGTGATCCCATAATACACTGGTGATAGGAATAAAAAGGATTGGGACTATAGTGGGCTATTAGTCGAAAGTATGTAGGTAAGCCAGGGAAAAAACGAAAAAAGAATAAAATTAACAATATTTATTGAATATGGATAAAAGTCGACATTGAAACAATGAAAAAAAATGAAAAAAAGACTAATAATGCAATACAATACAGCATGTTATGTCATAGTAGTAGTCGATCGAACGGGTGAGTGCCTTTGTTCAATGCATTTCGCCTTTAGCTTCATCAGGAACTCCGGCGTGATTGAATCACCCTTTTGTTGGATTAGGACTACATTAAGACCTTCAAAGTTTATGCATAGAAACAAAAAGAAAAACATATATATAAATACAGGTTCATATCTTGAAAACTGAAAAACAATCTACAATATTCATTTTAACCCTAGTATATAAAAATATAGGGTCATAAGAATAGACACATATAGCTTACCACACTTAAAAGTACATTATGCCTAATACATGGAACTGTTGGACCAAAGATTGCGCTTCCCAATGGCTTGTCTTAAGGCTCCGAACCACATAAACCCAGGTAGGGCCCAGCAGGGGTCCTCCATGGAGGTGGTTTTCTGGTATGAATTGGACCAGTCTTGAATCGGTACCACCGTAGCGGACAAAGGGTGGAGTTTTATGTTCCTTCCCAGAACCGACCCCAGCTTTGGTAGGTTTGCAGAATACCTACCATTTGTAATTGTTTCTTTTTCTATCTCTCTAGATAGCTATGACCATTCATTATAATAATATATTCCTTAAGACAATTTGTATGACATTAGACATGCTATACAAGACACACTATGTTTGTCCACAGAACTCCGGACTCCACCCTTTGTCCGCTACGGTGGTACCGATTCAAGACTGGTCCAATTCATACCAGAAAACCACCTCCATGGAGGACCCCTGCTGGGCCCTACCTGGGTTTATGTGGTTCGGAGCCTTAAGACAAGCCATTGGGAAGCGCAATCTTTGGTCCAACAGTTCCATGTATTATGCATAATGTACTTTTAAGTGTGGTAAGCTATATGTGTCTATTCTTATGACCCTATATTTTTATATACTAGGGTTAAAATGAATATTGTAGATTGTTTTTCAGTTTTCAAGATATGAACCTGTATTTATATATATGTTTTTCTTTTTGTTTCTATGCATAAACTTTGAAGGTCTTAATGTAGTCCTAATCCAACAAAAGGGTGATTCAATCACGCCGGAGTTCCTGATGAAGCTAAAGGCGAAATGCATTGAACAAAGGCACTCACCCGTTCGATCGACTACTACTATGACATAACATGCTGTATTGTATTGCATTATTAGTCTTTTTTTCATTTTTTTTCATTGTTTCAATGTCGACTTTTATTCATATTCAATAAATATTGTTAATTTTATTCTTTTTTCATTTTTTCCCTGGCTTACCTACATACTTTCGACTAATAGCCCGCTATAGTCCCAATCCTTTTTATTCCTATCACCAGTGTATTCTGGGATCACTGATGTGGAATAATTCCTCTCTGTAAAATTACTCAACCGGGATGAGGACTATTTGTCGAGATATGGGTTACTTCCTTTCTCTTTTCATTCTCAATATCAGGGTGTAAAACCCATTTCGCTTTAGCAGCCCATATCGTGTATTTTGTTGATCCATATGTAGCCTTTCCTTCCCAGATCTTATTGTTTAAAAACCCTCCATGATTACCTGGCTCTAGCTGCTATCCAGGTAATGTCAAATGATAGTACACAGACAACTATCTAGTCATTTGTACAATCGTATTGCTGAAGGCATTTGTCTTTCCCTATTTCTTTCTTCCAATCTATTTCCCCCCCCCCCTCTTCCCTGTTTCTTCCCCCTTCTTCCCCTCCTTCTCCCTCTCTCTTTTATTCTTTCAATTTTTCATTTTCTATTTCCATGTTCACTCTTGATAGCGGATTTACACCATATTTGTTTGCTTTCTATTTTTATTATTCCCCTGCTGTGTCCTCGTTCTAGATACCAGCTACTGACTGACTGTCCCTGGGTGGCTCCACAACCATGGCACAACTAAGCGGCATAGGATGGGAAAAATTCCTGGACTCTTTGGAGCAGACATGTGTCTCTCATACCGAACAGGATATAAATTTGGATGTTCATTTCCAAAAAACAAGGAAACTACTTGAACGTAAGTCAAGCCTTGGATGGCACATTCGATATTTTGACAAGTATCTTCGGGACAAAATCAATCCCCTAGGTCTTAGAATCCAGGTTTTCCCTTCCTTCGAGATCACGGATCCACAGTTCCGTGTATTGTGGGAACTCAATCTAACCGCCTGTACTGCCAGGATGATGGAGTTACTCAGGGACAAGTATAAACAGGATCTTGAGGAGATAGATAGGGAACTGACTCTCCTTCAGGAGAAAAAACCCACATTGCAAAATGTTGAATATGCCAGACGGGAGCAAGACCTTATTCAGCATTTAGAGCGCTTTAACACCAATCTTATAGTCAAGAAAGACTTTAAATATCACAAGGATCGTTTGGCCTTTGCGGGTGGTTATGCCTATAAATGGCAAAAACCCGTTTGGCCACGTGGAGGCAAACCCACTAGAAATAGATCAGCACAGGAGACGGAGCTACCAAGATCGATATCTGATACCTCCCTCTCGTCGGCTACATCCTCCCACAGATCTAATACCTCATCAGTCAAGGGGAAAGTAGGAAGGGGCCGCCCGCCCAAAAAAGTCTCGGGTAACAATACCCATGACACACCCTCCCACAAACCAGGAAAAAGAGGAGCATCCCCACATGAGATTACACCTAAGCCTAAACAAAATCTTGGCAGTAGTAGAGGGGTAACGGGGACCTTAAATACAAGCAACGAACCCTTACGTACGTCCATGTTTAGCTCCAACAGTAACACATCACAATATACACACATGGGAGCCATGCCAAAAAACCTCAACAAGGAGCTAACAACGTCCGAACCTGACACCTTGCCCCCTTTAGGGGCTACCCCAGCGCAGGGGTTACTTCCACCACCCCCAGCGCTGGGCGACAAGAAACTAGGGCCGATGGACCAACATGTCATCAAGCAAATCTGAAAAATCACAATCTAGACGTAATCAATTTATCCTCATATGATTTATCACCCCCTGAAAGGGAGGTCTTAACACTGGGGTTAAACTTTTGCCCAACCAATGGTTTGGACAAGTTTGAACTAGTTAAAGACCTGCACCTTTTCGCCAGAAATCTGACGTTCAGATACATTTTTGATAAGGAGAAGGACAAGGTCCCTGGTAGTGACGATACTTACAAGGATTATAAAATACAGGATTTTAAAACCTTAAAAATCCTAATGCAACTCTTAAATGAGAATGAAAAATATAGAGGGGAGGAGAATGACTCTCTGTCATCCTCCTCATCTGACGAGGAACCACTACCAGAAGACAGTCCACATAAATACAAAGCAAAGTCTAAAACTTTTCCTAAACTCCAAACATGTCCTGCTGTGTGGGCGTTCCTGCGTCAGTCAGTGAGAGACATTGAGTCTCTATCTATGACCCCCGCACCCAAACACAATCTCAGTGTGTCTCAAAAGTGCGCACTTGACCACTTGATCCATAACGACGACATTGTCATCAAACCCGCTGACAAGGGGGGCAATGTCGTCGTTATGGATCGTGGTCAATACGTCACAATGTGCAATAGAATATTGTCTAATCCAGATTGGTATGCACCCATATCTTCGGATTGCATACAAGACAAAATTAACGAATTTAACTCTTTGCTTCGTGATGCTTTTGACCAGGGAATCATTGACCAAGACCTTTTAGGCTACCTCTCAACAAGATGGCCTATCACTCCGACCTTTTATGCTTTGCCGAAGGTCCACAAGGACCTTGTTACTCCCCCCGGGCGTCCAATAGTCTCCGGTATGGGCTGTGTATCGGAAACAGCCAGTAAATATCTGGACGATCAGTTGAGACCACACGTCGTGAGATTACCGTCCTATTTAAAAGATACCATTGAACTTTTGAAAACCCTGGAGGGACTGTCTGTCCCTAGCCACTCCATACTAGTTGCTATTGACATCGAGGCACTATACTCCAGTATCCCCCATGACAAGGGGTTGGAGGTGGTCGCTGGCTTCCTCCGGGAACAGGGACGCTCATTCTGGCCCAAAGCTGATTTTCTCTTGAAACTTTTGAAACATATTCTTAACTCTAATATTTTTACATTCAATGACAACACATTCCTCCAGGTACAGGGGGTAGCGATGGGGACATCTTGTGCCCCATCGTATGCCAACCTGTACCTGGGGGGATGGGAGCGTACCCTGTTCGCGGGGGAGTCCGGCGACCCCCTCTTGAACCATATACTCCTTTGGAGGAGATATATTGATGATGTGCTCATGGTGTGGACAGGGACACTGGAGGAGTTGCAAAGTTTCATGCTACTTATAGGTGCCAATTCTTTCAATCTTACCTTTACTATGCAGTGGCATAGGGACAGACTGGCCTTCCTGGACACTGAGGTGGTATTAGATCCTGATGGATCGATTTATACCACTCTTCACCGTAAGGACACAGCGGGGAACACAATACTCCATTTTGATAGCAGCCACCCGCGTCCATTGGTGCAAAGCATCCCCTATTCCCAATATCTGAGAATACGTAGAATCTGCACCAAGGAAGGGGACTTCAAGAGGGAGGCTGATTCCCTCCGTCAAAGACTTCTGGCCCGGGGGTACAGTAACAGGGTCCTTAAACGGGCCTATAGCAAAGTTTGTGGATTGGAGAGAGACAAATTGATTTTTGGTAAAAGAAAAGGCAAGAAGGAAGCGGTCACAAGAATTGTGACAAAATACAATACAGACCATCAATTGGTACGTAACCTCCTTGCAAAAAATTGGCACTTCCTTAAGGAAGACCACACCATCTCCAAATATGTATCCTCATACCCTCAGCTAACATTTCGCCGGTCTAGGTCAATCCGTGATTCCCTGGTTCACAGCCATTACACTGAGCAACCTGCGGGGGATTTATCCGCCGCAGGTACATTCAGATGTGGCACTTGTGACTTTTGTCCATGGGTCCTGGAGGGCCCGTCTTTTCCTCTCCCCAGGGGAGGGATTCACATATGTCGAGCCTACGCGGATTGCCAAACACAGGGGGTGGTTTACATCGCCCTCTGTAAGTGTGGGGCTTTCTACGTAGGCAAGACCAAACGTAAACTTTCTAAACGCATACAGGACCACCTCTACTATCTTGAGGTTGGTCTTATCTACACACCTATTTGCAAGCACATCGGAGTGCATCATGACTTCGACCCAGATTATGTCAGGTTCGCTGTTCTCGAGGTCATCCCCCCCAATCCACGGGGAGGTGATCTGGATAACAAAATCCTTCGCAAAGAGGCGAGGTGGATTTTCAATCTACAGGCCACCCATTGGACTTAATATTGCGGTCTCGTACAAACCTTTTTTATAGTTTTTTTTTTTTTTTATAGATTTTTGAACCTCTCCACCCTCTTCTTTCCTCCTAGTTTGTTCCGATAGCGACCCTCATCATCAAACAAAACAATCGGTAACATAAACCCATGTTGATGTCGGTTTTATGTTCCTACACATCATAATTTGTAACTTGTCAATTCAATAATTCATCGTACCACTGTACTTTTTTAAGCCTTTTTTCTGAAGGATAGTATAGTGATTACTGTTCATCATTTTTTCTTTTTTTTTGTTTTCTTTTTTGTTTCATGTTTTCTATTACTTCATTTGATATACAGGCTATACTGAACCTCCAAATGGGGATGATGTTTCCCTACCAAACTTTTTTGTATGTTGGAGGAGGACAGGTATGGGGACGCTATTTATATATGTGTGTTTTGTCGTGTATATACCCTCCATTCAATCTCATCCTCCATACGGGTCTGTTCCTGAGAACTTCTATAATACGGGACACTCCCACTGTCACAACTGGCCAGAGATGTATAGTAACTAAGTAGAACTACTTAAGTACTGTACTTAAGTACCGAAATGCGGTAACTGTACTTTCCTAGAGTAGAATTTTTTTCTCCTACTTCTACTTTTACTTCACTACATTTTTTTGATGATTTCGATACTTCTACTCAAGTATTTTTTTTTTGTGCTGCATAGTTACTCGTTACTTTTAAAAAAATTACCACTGCCAGAACAGTAGATGGCAGGTTGCATAAAGCTCAAAAAAATGTGTATAATGTCATTTGTAAATCAGCGCATATGAAAATAAAGGCTGTGTATAATAAAAGCTGCTATACCAAATCTTTCCAATAAAAAGAAAATATGAAACAAACAAATAAATGGTGCTACAGTGCTTAAAGTGCATCAAGAAACTACTAACAAACACAACTTGGCTGTGCGAATAAAGTGCCTGTGCAATCGATATAATATCATTGTTGCCCCCAGTGCCCTGCCCACACTCCACACAGTATCAAAAATAAAGTGACATGAATGTGCTAAAGCCTAAATGCAATGAAAATAATTATTCCCACAATGTAACAGTAAATTCAATTCATATAAAATATTACAATAAATCACAATAAAATAAGTTATGAAATAAGTTAGGTCAGGTGCGTGCAACAAGTTGAAGTGTGTAAACCTATCTATAACGAAAAGTCCATAAATGAATTCCAGTGTGCAAATCTAAAGTGTCACTTCACTTGTCAGATGCTTCCACCTCCTTCAGTGCTCGAGTGACCGTCCGACCAACACACTTAATGGTGGTGGCACTGGTGGATAGCGTCTGGGTGACACTGTGGCACTGACTGCACTGGTTCTAAAAGCCATATATATTTAATTATTTCAATTCTCAATCTCATTGGTCCTCTCCTCATAAGATATTAACTTAAGATTAGTTGATTAACTTCTTGGCGGCCCTGGCAGGATGACGGGGACACCCGCCACTTCTGGAGCCGAGCCGCTGTGATTCCCCAACATGTGACAAAGTGACAGCCAGGAGATCTAGTGGCTAGTAGTGCTCAACAATACCGCTTTTAGATATAAAAATGAAATAAAATATATAGTGACTCACAATTTAGTAGTAGTAGGTAGCGTGTAGCAGTAGGCAGCACAACTCAATTCAATCAATCCCACAGCCTCGCTCGCGCCGCGGCCCGCGGAATCACTGTCATGATCATCAAGTTAAGACCGCACAGGAGGAGCCATGCTGCCGTCTTCCCGCTCGAGGTCTCTGCCTCTAGACGTGTTGTGTGTCACTCAGACTCCACCCCTTAGGGCCCTTACTGAGAGGAGTTGTGACGCGGGCGGCCGGACGCGGGAGCAGAACTCGGAGCATTTTCTTCGTTATCTCATCTTCTTCTCTATGAGGTGAGTGAGGTGGACCGTGGAGAGGGCCTAATCCTTGCCATGGCAAATGTGCCATTTGAGAATCAAATAATCAATATAAAATATTAATATATTATATACACACGGGTCATGGGTGGCTTTTTTGAACCAAGAAGAGTGAGACTGACAGCTATGATGATTATCCGACCATCCATGGTCCATGGACCATAAGTGTTGTGTTGTGGTGCGGCCTGTGCTTCCAGCGGCCTGCCTCTGCCTGTGCGGCTGTGCCTGCACTGCAGTGGCCACTGGCAGTGGCACTTGACTTGAGCAAAGCAAATGAGCACTACTAGTGTGAAGGACAGGTGGTGGAAGCATGTTCTGACAAGTTCTTATAATGAAAATAATATAGACAGCTTTTTGAACCAGTGCAGTGCCAGTGCTACTAAGGTGAGAGGCAGAGAGAGAGGCTATCCAGTCCACCACTTTACTTGAGCAGATCACAGAAGAAAGGTGGAAGCATCTGACAGCAAGTGACAAGCACTTCTTAGATTGCACACTGGAATTCAGTTATGGACTTTTCGTTATAAAGTTTAGTTTACACACTTAAACTTGCACCTAACCTATTCACAATCACAACTTATTTTATTGTGGTATTGTCATATATATTTTACATGAATTAAATTTACATTGTGGGAATAATTTGCACAGCATTTAGCACAGACATGTCACTTTATTTTTGATACTGTGGGCGATGATTTTGAATACAAGAAGAATATATATATATATATATATATATATAATTGCAGGCACTTTATTAGCATTTTTAGCACAGCCACTTTGTTAGTAGTTTTTGATGCATTTTTCACTTTAAGCGTTGTAGGTTTGACGAAGCTGGCCTGGCACATCATCATTTGAGCAAATCAAATCAAACCGCGATTAAGAAGACTGCGCATGCTCCTGTTCTGCCTTTTGATCAGCTGAAAAGATGGACGAACCAAAAACACCACCTTCCACCCCTGGCCCTTCAACTTCAAGTGATCTGCCTGGCTGTGAGAGTGAGGAAGCTCAGGAAGGAGACCACCCCTGGCTTTAAAAGGGGAAGGGAGGGACATACTTTATCTGTTTTTTGTTTACAAAAAGTTACAGCCTAAGGAATTGTGATTGTCCTTTAGGTTAATCATTTGAATAAATCATTTGAAATAATAAAAAACAATATGATGTTCAAACTTTTGACTTCTTTCTTTAATAACTACATAACACAGTACTTGTACTTCTACTTTCAGTACTTGAGTAGAAATTTTTTTTCAAAACTACTGGTACTTTTTACTTTTAGTACTTAAGTAGCAAATTTTTTGAAAAAACTACTTGCAATACTTAAGTAAAAAAAATGTTGAATACTTTAGTACTTCTACTTAAGTAACTTTTTCTGCGAGCACTTCCACTTCTACTTAAGTCACTTTTTGATCGAGCACTTGTACTTTTACTCAAGTAGAAATTTTGAGTACTTTATACAAGTCTGCAACTGGCTGACAGTCTTGATCAAGTCCCTTTGACAGGTGAACAAATCTATTAATCCATTATCTTGCTTTCTTTTCCCACTCCCTTCCCCTTCCCTGCCCTTCCCATATTCTCTCCTGCTTCCTGCCTTCATCTAATCTCTATGTATTCATATTTTTGATATACCCTATTGACGTTTTTATAGGAACCACCAGCAGGATTTTCCTGACCGTGCTAGGTTCCTAGTCTTGCATACAATCCACTATGGACTGTATTTGGTTTGCTGTATTTATTCTTTATTTGTCTGTTTAATTTGTTTAAATCAAATGTTGTAGCTTAAACCCTGTATCGATTCATGTAATGGATCAGGATTCGCTCTCTGCTTGTCCATAGGCTTGTTTGTAGGTATGAATTCGGGCGCCAAGCAGGGGACAGCTGTATGCTTGTCCTCTCCGGCTCACTCAGCCGGCGCGGGTGTCCGGCCACGGGGTTCAATTGACCTCTAGCGCCGGACATCCGATAGTATGGCGCCCGCGCCGGAAGTGACGTTTGCGGACACACGTCACTTCCGGCGGGGCCAGTCTTAAGCCACGGGCGCGGGAGGATGAGTCATGGCGGCTCTCCCGACCCGTGGCTTTTGAGGTAGCAAGGTAAGATACTGACCGATACTATACTAGGCTCTCCTTTCAACTACTTTGTCTAGTTTTCCCCCGGGGCTTTCTCTATGGGGATAGCCAATGTCTGAATTTTGTAGTTTTTTGGTCTGATGTCGTCCTGTCCCTGCATATAATTGCTGGGCAGTCTGCTGGAGCCGCTGCCTTGCAGCTGTTGCTCCTGTGGACTTATGGGCTCAAATATATTTTTATGGATGGAACATCTAATATAGTATCCTTACTTTTATGTTCCTTCCCAGAACCGACCCCAGCTTTGGTAGGTTTGCAGAATACCTACCATTTGTAATTGTTTCTTTTTCTATCTCTCTAGATAGCTATGACCATTCATTATAATAATATATTCCTTAAGACAATTTGTATGACATTAGACATGCTATACAAGACACACTATGTTTGTCCACAGAACTCCGGACTCCACCCTTTGTCCGCTACGGTGGTACCGATTCAAGACTGGTCCAATTCATACCAGAAAACCACCTCCATGGAGGACCCCTGCTGGGCCCTACCTGGGTTTATGTGGTTCGGAGCCTTAAGACAAGCCATTGGGAAGCGCAATCTTTGGTCCAACAGTTCCATGTATTAGGCATAATGTACTTTTAAGTGTGGTAAGCTATATGTGTCTATTCTTATGACCCTATATTTTTATATACTAGGGTTAAAATGAATATTGTAGATTGTTTTTCAGTTTTCAAGATATGAAACTGTATTTATATATATGTTTTTCTTTTTGTTTCTATGCATAAACTTTGAAGGTCTTAATGTAGTCCTAATCCAACAAAAGGGTGATTCAATCACGCCGGAGTTCCTGATGAAGCTAAAGGCGAAATGCATTGAACAAAGGCGCTCACCCGTTCGATCGACTACTACTATGACATAACATGCTGTATTGTATTGCATTAATAGTCTTTTTTTCATTTTTTTTCATTGTTTCAATGTCGACTTTTATCCATATTCAATAAATATTGTTAATTTTATTCTTTTTTCGTTTTTTCCCTGGCTTACCTACATACTTTCGACTAATAGCCCGCTATAGTCCCAATCCTTTTTATTCCTATCACCAGTGTATTCTGGGATCACTGATGTGGAATAATTCCTCTCTGTAAAATTACTCAACCGGGATGAGGACTATTTGTCGAGATATGGGTTACTTCCTTTCTCTTTTCATATATATATATATATATATATATATATATTTTTTTAATTTCGGTCTATTTTTTCCAATTATAGCGCAAATAAAAACCCAAAAAACCCTAGTGGTGAACGATTGCTAAAAGAAAGCTCTATTTGTTGGGGAAAAATGGTTTACATTGTGTTTGCATACAGCGTTGCATGACCGCGCAATTGTCAGTTAACCACTTACCAACCGCCCGCCGCAGTTTTACGTCGGTCCTTTGACGCTAAATACCAGAGTTATGGCAGCAGATAGCTGCCATAACCCCGTTATTTTTTTAAACTGCTGGCGATCGGCTTTCCCAGCAGCGTATTCACCGCGGGATCACCCTTACGATGCGGCGGAAGAGGTGCCCCCCTCCTCCCGCCGCGTCCCGGCTGTTTTCCCCGCTTATCAGACCCGCGGGTCCCCGCTTACCGGACCCTCCGGCAGCAGGGAAAACGATCCGGTCCTGGATACTCAGAGACAGGAATTCGCCCTCACTCGACTCTATGGTCTTGGAGGACCGGAGCGAGGTCAAACGTTGTTGCCTAGCAACGGATTTAAAGGGCCGATTTTTTTTTTCAACTTCTTTTTTTAGTGTAGTTGTGAGGTCTTTTTGACCTCAGATCTCACAATAATGTTTACATTCCTTGTAATAGGAATAAAAATGATTACATTAAAAAAAAAAAAACTGTGTAAAAAAAAAAAAATAAATAAATAATAATATTAAAATAAATAGGAAAAAAAAATTAAAGCACCCTGTCCCCTGTTCGCAGAAGCGAATGCATACGGAAGTCCCACCCACATATATAAACGGTGTTCAAACCACACATGTGAGGTATTGCCGTGATTGTTAAAGCGAGAGCAATAATTTGAGCCCTAGATCTCCTCTGTAACTCTAAGCTGGTAACCTGTAGAAATTTGTAAAGTATCGCCTATGGGGATTTTTAAGTACCAAAGTTTGTCACCATTCCGCGAGCGTGCGCAGTTTTGAAGCATGACATTTAGGGTATCTATTTACTCGGCGTAACATCATCTTTCACATTATGGAAAAAAAATTGGGCTAACTTTACTGTTTTTTTTTTCTTTTTTATTAAAAAAAGTGAATTTTTCCCCCAAAAAAATGGCATTTGGAAGACCGCTGTGCAAATACGGTGTGATAAAACATATATAATGTTTTGGGGTTCTAAGTAGTTTTCTAGGAAAAAAAAAGTGTCAAAGTGTCAAGTGTCAAAAAAAGGCCCAGTCTTAAAGTGGTTAAAGTAGCACAGCGCCATATAGAAAAAAATGGCGTTATCATAATGAGGGTAAATCTTCCAGACCTGAAGTAGTTAACAGAGGGAGAGACTAATGAAAGGCAAAATCTCCTTTCTCCATATTGCTGTAGCCCAGCACCTAGCTATAAATGTAGTTAACCCTATATCTCTCTCAATTTTTTTAACCCTATATATTATTTTGGAGTGTTGGTTTTGCAGGTTATTTCATGCTTTTGTGTTGTTTTTTTGTGAGGGAATTCTAATAATTTTGTGGAGGACAGAAATACAAACTAATGCAGAGAAATCTTACCATTGTCAGAGGAGTAGAGGCACAAACTACTGTTGGGAAACCTCATCATTGTGGTAAGGGTGCGAATATGCACTACTGTGAAGAAAGTAGAGGGACAGAGACACAGAATGCTGCAGGGAAATCTAACTATTGTTAGAGGATCAGAGACACAATTGACTATAGGATAATCCCACAATTGTGGAGTGCCGTGGAGATACAAACTACTGTGGGGAAATGTTGCTATTGTGGAAGGGGCAAATGCACAAACTACTGCATGAAAATCTCATCATTTTGGAAAAGACAGAGACACAAATTACTGTGGATGAGACAAATACTAATGGGAAATCATTGATTTGATTTCATCAGTCCTAATGGAATTCATTCTATGTCTGGTACTCCACAGCAGAGGAATTGCTTAAATAAAGTTCTGCTGTTTTTGTTCACTGTTATTTGCTGATATGCAGAAGATCCGCATCTTGCTCCTGTGTTCGCAGGCTCCCTTTGTTGTAAGTGTCAGACCTAACACGCCGTTAATTTGCAATTGATCGCTGTAAGCACGTCCCTTGATGTCTCCCGAACGCCCCAACGGGCTTTTGATCAAACTGCCTCATGCAGCGTTCATGTCAAGAAGTATGCGTGTTCCATTGCCAGAATTAATCTTCAGGACTATTGATCTTCTGTGGAATGACTGTCACGATTTGAACAGAGCCTGATCAGGGACCAAGAGATATTTACTAATCACAAAGGTTGTGCTTTCATTACTAACATTTATTTTAAGGGCTTTCAATAACTGGTTGGCTCACCTTCCTCTCACTTTTTATTAAAGATGAGCATATGGAAAGACCCATGAAAGATTAAGACATCTCCCCACCTCCCTGTATCACATTGTAATTCTTGTCCTTCCATTAAGAATAATTTGATTTCAGCACTTTATCATCATTATAAGGTCTAGTTAAAAAGTAATGCTGTTAATGCCTAACTCCAGCCAAAGCTTGTTCTTATATTCAGGTTTGGATAGTTCAGGAAACAGTTTACGCTCCTGAAATATTTTCTTCATTTCATTCTGTTGCTGATATTTCCCCTTACTTCCTGTCTTGGAGAAGTCCATTGTTAAAATTTCCATACATATAGCACCCTCCTAGTTAGGTAGGTGCTAGGTAAATGCATCTGTTGCTCCTGATGCTCATCAGGGGAGCCTGATCTATTATTTCGCCTATCACATGTTTCCAGGTGCGATTCACTGGGTCTGAGGGATTGTCCCCACTGTATCCAATGAGGGAGCTTGTTGGACAGTGGGGGAAACCCAGCCAGTGACACATTATGTTTTAGGGCAGTCCCAGTGCTGCATCCTGGGATTGACCATAAATACGGAGGGGACATGTGACAGGGCGTCTTTGGCGGGAAGCAGAGTCCCAGGAGGAGGCAGACGGCTGGTCTCTTCTCCTGCAGGTGTAAGGAAAGTGTTTCAGGCAGTTCGCCTAGTGAACCAGGTGCGGAGCTGAGCTGCAGAGGATCCAGAGTGCTGACAGTGGAGTTGGTGGCAGAGTCTCTCAGGACTGTGAGTGGATTAGCCACAGTGTCTGCCTAGGAAAGGGGACCACTCCAGAGAAGTCAGAGGATCAAGGAGCTAGCTCACACAGAAGGTTTAACAGTAAAGGGGGTGCCGTGTAGTTGACCCTGAAGAATAGGAACAAAGGGGGTGCCAGGAAGGGCCCTGAAGGTTGTTCTGCAGTACAGTACAGTTTACCTCAGGAAGTTCACTCAATTCTATTTCACTACTTATGACAAGGTGAAGCAGCGGCCTAGCGTTATACAGTGCCACTCAGTGTTACTCAGCGTTAACCAGCATTAATCAGTCGTCCCAGCTAATTGTGCATAGTTATACAAGTTGGAGTATCCCACTCATTCCCTTCTCCCATCCAAGTTCTCAATAAAATCACAAAAACCAAAGACTGTTTCCTGACTGAGCCAAAATCACTTGGAAAATGTTGAACTGTTGTTGCCTATTGGTAACCCAGGGGAACCCATAACCAGCAGCTCCCAAGGGAGTAGTGCTACATTTGGGGGCTCGTCTGGGATGCTGCCCTGGGTTACCGGCCCGGTTGCTAATGGCAACGGCCGAAGAAAATTTTCAAAATCGCCATTTTTGTTTCCGGGACTTTGTTCTAATGCTCAATCCAAGTGTACAGCCTGCTCTGCGGGAGATAGGGAGAGTGGAATGAAGATAAAATTGCACAGTGATGGTTGCCTATGGCAACGCAGAGATTCCAGTCAAAATTGCAATCTGTACCTAAAAATGGCAGAGAGCTTCTGTCTGAGCTAATAATTTATACTCCTGTGAAGTACTGGGAGACAAGAGGAAGGTATATTTATGTGAACATAGACTGTGACTGCTTAACAGAAAAAGGTGCAAGTGTGGACAGAGAAAATTGCGGCCAGGGGCACGTGGATCGGTGTGTCGGGGGCCGCGTGGGTGCCAAGACTGTGTGGAGAAGTGTTGACCGTGCATACGACAGCGGGACATTTATTCTATACAGTGGCAGTGTCAGTACTGTGAAGAAAGCTGTCGGCCATGCCATGGAGGGCAGTGGGACTTTCTTCTGAGACAGTATGGTGACGGGCCTTGCTTGTACATGTGCTGGGAGGAGGACTGTTGACCGTGCATACGACAGCGGGACAATTTTCTGGACTGGCAAAGAGGGACAGCTGGCTCAAGGTGATGGAGGCGCAGCTGGGGCCCTGCTACAAGCAAGAAGAGTGTATGCATGTCTGGTGAGGGACATGGTCCACTTTGCAGTAACTTCTATGTCGGTTGTGTTAAGAGAGAGCGGCATTGGAGGGGTTACTGCACCACGCAGGAAAGCGCACGCTGAAAAGTTCTGCCTAGCAGGAGAAGCCGCCGCCAAGAAAGGAATGTGGGTGGAGACATTGTTCGCGCCCAGCCAATCAGGAGTGACAAGGGAAGTCCATAAATTACTTTTTCCTTCGGGTGTGGCTGAGAGGGAGCCACGTGTGCGGAAAAGCAGCATGGAGATTGCTGGAGAGAGAGAGAGCGCGTCAGCGATCGTTCCACCTGTTGGCGGAGAACCTGCTGGGCAGACCCGGAAGCAGACCAGAAAGCCGATAACATCCATCCTGTGGGATACAGGAGTGCGGATGGTGTCCGATGGGAGACTGGCGTTATGGAGGCGTGGAGCACTTAGGCCTGGTATGTCCCCAGTGTTTGAGTGTGACTTTGCAAGTGCAAGCATGGAGCCATTGTGGGCACTGCGGATATCTGCTGCTGTGGGCGGAGAGGAGTGAAGGTCAGCCCAGAAAGCTGTATGTGTCATGGGAGACCGGAGTCACTCGGGCCTTGTCGGCTCTGGAATCGGGACCTCTTCGTGGCTATGGAAGAGGAATGCTCAGGGTGACGATGCAGCTGGAGGCTATGCAACCTGGCAGTGGTTCAGTGTGCGTGTGAAAGGAAACCTGAAAGCCAGAGAAAGTGTGCATGCAGGTAGTGCAGGCCGGGAAGTGGCCACCTGATGCATTGAAGACAGCGGCAGCAGGAACAAAGTCTGCTCCTGTAGAAATTGAGGCGAGAGGATGGTCAGTGGCAGCCAGGGCTGCTAGAACAAGCGTTAGCAGTGAGGAAGAGGCCGGTGTCATCAATGTGGGGTCTACCAGTTTTCAGAACCGGTATGGATCAGTAGAGGAGGGGATCGATAACTGGAAGTCAGAGGATAAGACTGAGTGGGACTGGGGATCTGAGGAGCGGAACAATCCACCATGTCCTGACACAGTAGAAACGCCTGATGAAGACACTAGGGACTCTGTGGTAAGGGGGGAACTCACCCCGAGTCTGGGGTTCTGTGAGGCCTATGCCAGTCGGGTCCCAGATTTAACCCCACCCAAGAACTATGCCCGGGTTCGGGATCAAAATGAGGCCTGACCAGCTCCCTGATCAGGCTTGAAGAGACCCCATTCTTTCCAGCTGGGAGAGGGAATCAGAAAACCCTTCCTAGGTTCTCAAGGATGCAGCGGTGGCTGCAACGGAAAGTCGCAATAGAATACAGGTATGATTATCCATATGCTCCATGGGAGGTCATGATTGAGATTGAAGAGAAAAGGGAGCCTTGGTGTGATGAGGCCATATGGGACTTCCTGTTCACTCCCAAGCATCACAGGAACTCCACCAGGGCAGAACTCTGGGAGAAGTTCACATCAGTCAAGACTCAGAAGAACTATGGGTGGTCTATCTATCTGGACTGAGTGGAGGTCTGCCGCCCAGACGGATTGGGCCAGGCCTGGTCCGTCCGTGTTCGAGATGAACAAGGGAAACTCGTTACAATCCCTCATCCGGATTATTATATATAAAGAGGACTTTTCAGAGAGAAGCAAAACTCCATGAGGAAAAGAATGGCTGGCTAGCTTATAGCTAGAACCAAGTTCAAACAAGTTAAATTTGTTGCTGTTTGAGGCATCTATACCTTTTCCACCACCCTTTCCCCTTCTATCCTTGCAGAAGAGGTTGGGGAATATTAAGTCACATCCAATGGACTCAAACTAGAGGGCCGTCGCTCTTCAGAATTTGGAACAGATTCTTCTCGCTTTTCCGCAGACCCTTTGGGCCATCGGGCCAGGGTCCTGGATTACAAATGCAAGACCAAGAGTAGAAATCAGCACTCAAGGTTCTACTTCAAGTTTCAGATGGACTACTTTGGGCCAACGGGCCAACACTTGAACTATGGGGAGAGAATGCCTAGAGAAAGTGGGCAAAGCTCCGGGATTCTTTTGGTGGGGGGTGCCCTGGGAAGAATTCTTGCCTCCTTGGGACTGGTGGGTCGCTCTGGCTCCAGCTACCCAATTCCTGTGGGAGGAAGAAAATTGATGCTGGGTGTGCCTAGAAGAAGGACACCGCAGCTATTTCACTGGACTGTTGTAGTTAATCAGTGGCAGGGTTCAGGATTGCCTTTAAGGAGCGAGCTGAGCGCCGGGTCAAGACTATGTGTGGAACCGAGATGTTCAGTCAGGGATTAGGATGAGAAGATCGCCCCTGCGGGTAGGGTCTCTCATCAGTATGAGGTCTAGACAGTAATAACTGTAATGTGCTCATAAATTGGTTAACCTTCTCTTTTCTTTGCAGGTGATGTAATGCAGAGATAGATAGTCAGAATTATATTGTTCACTCACCAGAGCAGGCTTTGCTTGATGGGGGGAGCATTGCATTAAATGCACCTAACCTGTATTATAATGTACAAACAAAATATTGATATATATTTTTGCTACGTAATTTATTCATGTGAATTCATTATTTTCCCTTTTCCCCTTTTCCAAGTCTATGGTATACTCCTAGATTTTTAAAAGCATTTTTGTAGGGGGTGGCTGCCCCAGAGCCAATGGGACGTGACTCATTTTTGATGAGGTGATAGGTGCTAGGTAAAAGCATCTGTTGCTCCAGCTGTTTATCAGGGGAGCCTGATCTATTAGTTTGCCTGTCACATGTTTCCAGGTGTGATTTACTGGCTCTGAGGGAGTGTTCCCACTGTATCCAATGAGGGAGCTTGTTGGACGGTGGAGGAAACCCAGCCAGAGGAGGGGATTCGCCAGAGGGTCTGCCTAGGAAAGGGGACCAATACAGAGAAGTCAGGGGATCAAGGAGCTAGCTCACAAAGGAAGTTTAACAGTGAAGGGGATGCCGTGTAGTTGACCCTGAAGAATAGGAACAAAGGGGGTCCAGGAAGGGCCCTGAAGATTGTTCTGCAGTACAGTACAGTTTACCTCAGGAAGTTCACTCAATTTTATTTCACTACTTATGACAAGGTGAAGCAGCGGCCTAGCCGTGACTAGCGTTATACAGTGCTACTCAGTGTTACTCAGCGTTAACCAGCATTAATCAGTCGTCCCAGCTAATTGTGCATAGTTATACAAGTTGGAGTATCCCACTCATTCCCTTCTCCCATCCAAGTTCTCAAAAAAAACACAATTACCAAAGCTCCTAGACTGTTTCCTGACTGAGTCAAAATCACTTGGAAAATGTTGAACTGTTGTGCTGTTGCTAATGGTAACCCAGGAGAACCCGTAACCAGCAGCTCCCAAGGGAGTAGTGCTACATACACTTGAGGCATCATGCACACTATAAAGCTAAAAACTGCTTTAAAAACACTAGACAAAAATGCTAATATTTTAGCATTTTTGCCAGTGTTTAGCAGTATTTAGCACAGTGTTTAAGCTACCTTTAGTAGCCTTATCATTAAGGCGCAGGGCCGCTGGTGTCCTTAACAAGCAGTTAAAGCGGAGTTCCGGGCACAAAATCGATATTTTTTTTTTGTGCCCGTCCGCTTCTACACTTTCACCTGAAAAGGAATTGGATAGTTAGGTTTTTTTTTTCTATTTACTCACCTCGTAATTAAAGATCGAATATACTCACCTAGTCTTCACTTCCTCCCTCTGTGCCGAGGCTCAGTCGTCTCTTCCGGGCTTGCACTGATTCCTGGGAGCTGAACATCATCGCTCCCAGGAATCAATGCAACGGCACCGGCCCCGCTCGTCACTTCCGGGCGACGTCGCATTCCCCTGCTAAACAGCTTCTGGGCATGCCCAGAAGCTGTGGAGGAATGCGGCGCCGCACCGGAAGTGACGAGAGGGGCCGATGCAGGCGCATTCTGGGAGAAGAAGACGCGGAAAAGAGGCAGAAGAGGACCCCGCCGGCTTCAGCTGCCCACAAGAGAGATGGAAACGCTGTGGAAGAAATTCTAAAAGGTAAGTGCGAACCGGGACAGATCAGAGGCTAGCCATTGTGGAATGTACTAGCCCTGACTGTCCCGGGGGTATGTTTGTTGAAAATTACTTCTGTGCCCGGAACTCCGCTTTAAGAACCTCACGCCAAAATAAAAAAAGAAAAACTGCACATAGGAGGGTGCTTTTAGGCAGGGGGACTCTGCCCTCCCCAAAGCACCTTGTCCCAATGTTGATAAGAACAAGGACCACTTCCTCATAACCCAGGTCCCGGGGAAGTTAGGGTGCAGGGGGTGTCTTATTGGAATCTGGAAGCCCCCCAGTCCTCCCCCATGTGAATGAGTGTGGGTTACAGTGTAACTTATTCACTAAAAGAGTGGCAAAAAGTAGATAAAAACGCAAAAGTTCTTTATTGAAAAAAACAAAAACAATGTTCCCCCAGTGTAGATCCATCGTCAATAATAATAAATGCTGGTTGCTGACCCGAAAAAAAAAAACTCTGCTCCCGCCATTTGACAGCTCTGCTGCCTCCCGCTGCTAAATAAATGAAGGGGCAGGGCCACCAAGTGAAATCACCTAATGGCCCCACCCCCTTGTGACATTGACCCAGCATGAACCGGAACCCCGCTGACAGCTCATCTCATCCGTTGTTAAGGATGTGGTGGCCGGCTTGCCGACCCGCTCCTTAACAACCAGCTATTCACTGGTTGTTAAGGATGCCGGCAGCCTCCACTTAGGAAAAAACATTAACAAAAATGCTGGGCACTGGTGTTTAGTAGAGCTTATGAGAGTTTAGGAGCTGTCAGTGTTTTTCTGCCAATATGCTGCTGCTCCAGCACAGGCTGGCAGTGAGGAGTTTTGTTTTCTGCCACTAAACTCTCCTGCCACAAAACACTGCTAAAAGCCTATGTGTGCATGTACACATAGAATAACATGCAGGGGAGTTTAGAGGCAGTTAAAAAAAAACATCTAATGCCCAAAACAGCAGCTGTAAAAACACCCAGTGTGCATGAGGCCTTATGGCAAACATAGTAGTAAAAATAATGCAAACATATTCTCACCTAAAAAAATAAATCATTTCCCTTTAAAGCCAATGGACTGTCTGAGCATTGTTATAATGTTAGATGGTTTTAGCAGTTAACTGACTGCTTTTACTTATTGTCTGCATTTGCTTTCTGCTTCAAATATTCTATTAAGGAATTTCCAGGCAATTGGTCTCATGCAGTTACAGTTTAGGGTGGGGAGCAGATTACTTCTCTGCCAGAAACAGAATGACAGATCGTCAGGCATGGCACTCGAGAATCACGCAGTCCTCGACTTTGTGAGTCTGTCCGAATGCATGTGAGGATCTAATGGTGTGTGGATAATAGGGGAGTAGTGAGAGCTAGATGGCGGCCTGGATGGATAATACAGATATTCAGGGCACAGTCTGTGTCATCTCTACATCTGTGCCTGCTCAGTGCTCATGCCTGCCAGTTCTCCCACAGCCAGATTCTGCTTCCAAGATGTGTGATTTACAAGGCAGAAGGTGCACCATTGTTTTAAGAGACAATACCAATTTGCCTGATTAAAACCTCAATGCCATCTGCTTATAGTGTCCCTTGTGGACAAGGCACTTGTTGGGCTGGGAAAAGATGGTATGTAACTGTTTATGTCCTGGATTTGACCAGAGCAATCCAGACTGTTTAAAATAATTGACTGAATACTGCGCAAGTGTTTAGGAAAAGAAGATGTATAAAGAAAGGTCTAAACTTTATTTATTGAAAAGTCCATCAGGGAGGTACACATTAGGAATATAATGTAACAGACTTTGGGTTTCTTTTCTTATGCAAAAAGGAAAAACCATTAACACCTACCAAATCAGCATTTAAGGTAGACCTGTGCCAGGATTATGGACACTTGCACAATAAAGCATTACATATTCTAGAAGCTTCATGCTCTCTAGCTTTAACCATTGTGGAGAAATTAGTATTCTAAGTTCACAACAGAGGCCATCTCATGTAAACCCTTAGTAGGTGCTTCTATGCAGAAACTGACTTTGGAGTCTTTGTGACTTTGAGGAACTTTTGGAACTACCGTATATACTTGAGTATAAGCTGACCCGAGTATAAGCCGAGACACCCTAATTTTACCACAAAAAAATGTGAATAATGATTGACTCGAGTATAAGCCTAGGGTGAGAATGCAGGGTGGCGGGCATGGTACAGGAAAATGCAGGGCTGTGGGCATGGTACAGGAGAATTCAGGGCTGTGGGCATGGTAGAGGAGAATGCAGGGCTGTGGGCATGGTACAGGAGAATGCAGGGCTGCAGGCATGGTATAGGAGAATGCAGGGCTGCAGGCATGGTACAGGAGAATGCAGGGCGACGGGCATGGTAGAGGAGAATGCAGGGCGGCGGGCATGGTACAGGAGAATGCAGGGCGGCGGGCATGGTACAGGACAATGCCCTGACAATGATTGACTCGAGTATAAGCCTAGGGTGAGAATGCAGGGTGGCGGGCATGGTACAGGAAAATGCAGGGCTGTGGGCATGGTACAGGAGAATTCAGGGCCGTGGCATGGTACAGGAGAATGCAGGGCTGTGGGTATGGTACAGGAGAATGCAGGGCTGCAGGCATGGTATAGGAGAATGCAGGGCTGCAGGCATGGTACAGGAGAATGCAGGGCGACGGGCATGGTAGAGGAGAATGCAGGGCGGCGGGCATGGTACAGGAGAATGCAGGGCGGCCGGCATGGTACAGGAGAATGAAGGCCTGTGGGCATGGTACAGGAGAATGCAGGGCTGCGGGCATGGTACAGGAGAATGCAGGGCTCCGGGCATGGTACAGGACAATGCAGGGCTGTGGGCATGGTACAGGAGAATGCAGGGCGGCGGGCATGGTACAGGAGAATGCAGGGCTGCGGGCATGGTACAGGACAATGCAGGGCTGCGGACATGGTACAGGAGAATGAAGGCATATGGGCATAGTACAAGAGAATGCGGGGCTGCGGGCATACTACAGGAGATGCAGTCCTCCATGCATGGTACAGGTGTACCATGCCCGCAGCACTGCATCCCTTGCAGTATGCCCGCAGCCCCGCCTAATGGCAGGGAGTGCGGCTGTGTTTCACTTACCTGTTCCGGAGGCGCCTTAAATTTAAAAATGGCGCTGCCTGGCGCCGATACGTCATTGCGCATTTGCGCCGCCGCCATTCGGGAAAGCTCGTCTACTTTTGGCTATTCCCAGGAATAGCCAAACGTGTACGGCCTGTCCATAGCGGGGGCGGCGCATGCGCGGTGACATGTTGGCGCCGGGCGGCAGGATTTTTAAGTCTAAAGCACGTCGGGCAGGCCGGGGACATTTTTTTTTTTTTTTTGACTCGAGTATAAGCCGAGGGGGACGTTTTCAGCACAAAAAAATGTGCTGAAAAACTAGGCTTATACTCGAGTATATACGGTAATTAAAAGAGAAGCATGATTAAAGCTTTTTTCTTTTCTATGGATCACAGGAGTGCAGTTTGTTCTGTACTCCTGTGATCAGTTTTCAGCTGACAGGAGGCTGAAACATGCTCGTCAGCTGACGTCACAGAGCCGGTCCAGGCTCTGAAAAGATCCTGACCATATGATTAGGATCCACCCAGAAGCCTGGATTGGCACCTGGCTCAGCCTCTCAGAGATTTGCTGAGAGCCTGAGTCAGCCCCTCCCACCCCTCCACTGCCCAGTTCTCCCGTGTGCGCTAGAGGGGAGAGCGGAGAGCCGCTGACTGAAAGTCACAGCTCTCTTCTCAGAACGGAGGGGGCAAACTGAGCGATCAGTGGTGTTTGATCATATAGTTCTCACTACAGAATCCACCTAGGTGAGTATAAATGATTTTTTTTTTTTTTAATCCTGAACTTCTCTTTTAATTTACAGTACAATCAGCTATAGAGATCAACAAGGGCTTGATTTAAAGCTCCTTTACTGTTTGTTAGGTAACAGCGAATACTTTAATGTCCACAGTCTATGCACAGTTGCACTTTAGAGTAGACCTGTCATGAGAATGGTGCTGCCAATGCTGATTTTCTTGTTAAAATGCTAGTTGCCAGGCTATGCCTGACTTCAACACAGCTGAATCAGACCTGAAACAAGCATGCAGCAAATAAGTGTCAGAAACCATTCAGTACACTCTTACTCTAGGTCAAATGCTGCAGTCAAAGCACCACTGTGACAGCCAATATAAGCCATTATGTGCGTTACTTTATATTGCTTTTTTTCTGCTAAAGGTTCTGGCATTTTTTCAGGTGCCTAGCGTGCATCAACCCTGTTCTGGGATAGGGGTGTGCAGTGCGCCACTTTCCGTGACCGCTGTATCCGTTGGATCCTAATACCCGCTGCCCTGATAATCCCCTCACAGTGGTATAGTGTTACTATGTTGACACTGAACTACTCAGATGAAAGTATGTAAAAAAAAGAAGTAAAAAATGAAAAATACCGTAAGTTAAAAATTTTTAAAAAAATTGAATAAAAATGTATTCAATTTTTTTTTTTTTTTAAACATACTGTCACCAGTCAGTGTCCCTGATCACCGCCACATCAGTCATATGATGAAGCTGTACTGCACTGGTGACAGTCTGTAAAAACATAGTGAAAAAGAAAACAAAGAAATTAATTTTCAAACAAATTGTGACAAAAAAAAAAAAACTCGCCATGCCTCTTATTAAATACCTCAGACTGTCTACTTTCCAAAAAGGGGTAATTTGGGGAGTATTTGTAGTGTCCTGACATTTTAAAGGCCTCAAGAAATGAGACAATGTATCAGAATTGATCAATTTTCAAATATACATGCCATAGTTGGTAGACGGTATAAATTTCACACAAACCAATTAATATACACTTATTGGGATTTTGTTTTTACCAAAGACATGTAGCAAAATACATCTTGACCTAAACTTTTGAAGATATTTGATTTTATTGGATATGTTTTATAACAGAAAGTATAAAAAATATTGTTGTTTTTGTTTTTAATTTCTGGTTTGGTTTAGGCTGCATTCACATGTCAGCGTATGGATCGCAGCGCGATTCTGCCCGCGATCCGGAGATCATTGCAAATCGCGGGACGCCTGTGTGTTGCCCGTGATTTGCAATAGCACCCCAAACGCTGAGCGATGTTGCCGCGATTTCCGCCTGCCGAATCGCGGTAACATTGCGCAAAAAAAATCGCGGGTCGCATTACGCCCAAAAAAGTACAAGAGCTTCTTTGGAGCGTATTGCATCCCGCGTTCTTTTTTGCGCGATGTTACAGTGATTCGGCAGGCGGAAATCGCAGCAACATCGCTCAGCGTTTGGGGTGCTATTGCAAATCACGTGCAACGCACAGGCGTCCCGCGATTTGCAATGATCTCCGGATCGCGGGCGGAATCGCGGCAATTCTGCCCGCGATCCATACGCTGACATGTGAATGCAGCCTTACTGTATGTCACAAAAAAAAAGGAAAAACATAGTGGTGATTAAATAACACCAAAAAAAAAGCTTGACTTATGTAAAAATACTATAAAAATGTAATTTGTGTACAGTGTTGCATAGCCACGTAATTGCCAGTTAAAGTAGTGCAGTGTTGAATAGCAAAAAAAAAAAATGCCCTGGTCATGAAGGGAGTAAAACCTTTCAGGGCTGAGGTGCTTAAGATTAAATGTATGATCCCTATTGTTGGTTCTTTTTAATATGGAAAATCCCATTAGGTGAATGCTGGCTAAGAAAAGAGAGCACAAAAGTTTTTGTTACTCAGCAGGATTAATATAAAAGAAATATCCTTTGGCATAAAACTATATGTAAGTTGAAAAGTATTAAAGGTCTACTGCTGTTAAAATGATATAGGGGATAGAACCTAGCTCCAGTAATATGTAATTTAGTGTCAGTAATATTTATCCTGCATTCATCTTCTGCACCTGGCTACATTACTGACCTAAATCCAAACTCTAGCCAAAACGTATATTTTGAATGGAGCAGGAAGAGGTAGAGAGGTCAGGTTTTTACTGCAGTATATGTCCTTACTGGGTGATTTCCCCTAAATTTCTGTCAGGACAGGGTGTGATGGGAAATCTCTCCAACAGGGAGATAGAAAAAAAAAAACACAACTGTACTGATATAGTGGATATAGTGTCATGCCCAAGTAGATACCTTGGGGCCCCACTTCTCTGATTACCCCCGCGTCTTGCACTAGAAGGGCGTTTGCCTGTATCATTGGGGCAATTTTGTATAAATAGTTCTGTATGTGTTAAAACTCAACTATATATAATATTATTATGATAATTGTAAAACCTACATGTGCTAATAGCATATGAGCTTATGGTTTGTTCCTTGAGGCTGGGTTCACATTAGTGCGATGACAGACATTGTATGTGATTCCTACTGTATTGCTGTGCACATACACATGCGATGTATGTGTGATGCAAATTCAGGAATACAAACTGTATGGCTGAAATTGCATTGCATTTGCAGCAAAATGGTGCAAGACCCTTTTTTTTGGTACGCACTGGAATCGGATCGCATGGGTGTTCACACACATGTGTCCTGATTCCTGTCCGATTTCAAAGTTCGCACTGTGATCCGCAAACTCATTTGGGGGCGTCATTAACTTTACATTGACACCTGATGTGTGAACTGCCTGCGAGTGAGATGCAATGTGGGAACCCGCACTGGAATCGTGCTGCTTTCCGCATTGCACAAGTGTAAACCGGGACTGAGTCTATTATAGACCAACCCATAATGCACTAAATACATTGTAACATTTATATGAAATTCATCCTTTTGGGGTTATGCGTTAAGAATTGGCTCGCCTGTGCAAACTGGGGTAGTAAAACAGGGAACATTTGCTTTGCTGGACTGGTCCAATTAATTTGGTGGATGGGAGATTATGGTGTGGGGTGGTTTCTCAGGGGTTGGGCTTGGCCCCTTAGTTACAGTGAAGGGAACTCTTAAGGTGTCAGCATGCCAAGACATTTTGGGGATAGCCCCTTCCTGTTTGAACATGACTGCGCACCAGTGCACAAACAAGGTCCATAAAGACATGGATGAGCGAGTTTGGGGTGGAGAAACTTGACTGGCCTCAACCCGACAAAACACCTTTGGGATGAATTAGAGTGGAGACTGTGAGCCAGGCCTTCTCTCCAACATCAGTGTCTGACCTCACAAATGCGCTTCTGGAAAAATGGTCAAACATTTCCATAGACACTCTCCTAAACTTTGTGGACAGCCTTCCAAGAAGAATTGAAGCTGTTATAGCTGTAAAGGGTGGGCCAACCTAATATTGAGCCCTACGGACTAAGACTGGGATGCCATTAAATTTCATGTGCGTGTAAAGGCATGCGTCCTAATACATTTGGTAATATAGTGTATATATATATATATATATATATATATATATACACACACACACACAGTATAGAGAGAGAGAGGGAGAGCTTTAATCTCTGCTCAGATGCCAATAGTCTCTTCTGACTGGCCCTAGATGAAAGCCTGTGAAAATGTAATTAGTCAGTTCCCTGGTTCTAGCGCCACTCTTACCACAGCTCCAAAATGGGAGATCTGGAAACAAAATTTGTTGAATCTGTCTGGAATGGATTATATAAGTTAGGGAAGCTAAATGGATTTTTTATTTTTTCACAACTACAAAAACCTTCATGGTGTTTAATCATCGGCTATAAAAGAAAAGTTCCCAAGAGTGGATGTGAATTTGTGGCTTTTCCATGTCTGATCAAACATGGGCATGAATTATTTAGAACAAGCAGCTCATTTTTTAATGATCTTTTCTCTTTCGTCCTATTAAGGGAGCTGCGCTGAGCTTGCTGCTGTCTTCCTTCTGACTTTACGTGTGCTCAGAAAATGAAGCTGATTGCTGAATGGAAAATTATATAAGAGGAGACTGGTTTGTGGCTCCAAAGCTATCCTCCACATTATACATGGCATTTTAAAATATTTCCATCAAATGGAGATGTTGCCCAACTGTATAGTGAAGTTTAATTCAGGATTGGTAACATTCAGTAATGAGTTAAAGCATAACTCCATTTTTGTTAAGAAAAAAACATTCCCCTCTGGGTGATCTGTGTACATTGCAGGGATTTTAGCAAACTTTGTTACAGATTCCTACCTTTTGCTATTCTGAAGAAATCATTGTTTGATCCTCTGTGCCCGTGTGCTGAGTGGGTCAAATGGGAGTGGTTTCATAATTATCTATCAGCTGTGAAAATATGAGGAAATCTGCTGGGTCTGCATCCCTTTAGACGTGTTCCTATTGAGAGTATCTCACCAAAAATGAAATTTTTTGTTGCAGGGGATGCCAGAAATCTGACTTGGATCTTAGCCAATCACACAAGCAGGAAATTATGTTTATGGGGTGTGGTCAGAACAGCTCCAGGTAGCCATATTGCATTGCAATTTCAGAAAATTACAACAGCTGCAGATTGAAAAGGAAAGGTAATTTTATTAACATTCAATTACAATATGATTTGTGTCACAATTGTATACGCTATATTGTTTTTTCTTTATTTGCTGATTGTTATCCTTTAAGCTAATGTATTCAGTTAGAATTCTGTCATTGAAGAAAAAAGTGTGAATCATGGTTAAAACTTGTGTGAATCTTGGTTAATAATGTTTATAAAAACACCCCCAAATATTAGTGTTCACGTTTCCCTAACTGTCAGCGTGTCATCGTTCTAGGATCATCAAGTGTCAGTATGTCAAAAATGATAAGCCCCGAGTGTGTTACCACACCATAGTTCTGAGATCCCCAAATGTTAATGTTGCCTTGTTCTGGACCCCATGTGGCAGTGTGTCATTGTTCTTAGATCCAAAGTGTCAGTGTGTCATTGTTCTGGCTCCTTGAGTGTCAGTGTGAGGGCAGTGCCCATATGGCGATGGAGAGGAGTGCTCGCCTGAAGGATGACAGAGGCATGTGGCTACATATGGGTATGACATTACGGCAGCACTCTCCGTAGAAGCAGCACTTTTCCACATAGACATTGATTAACTTCTTGTAATTCATGGCACAGTTCTCTAGTTTTATTCACTGCACAATATGGTTAACAGTTTCCTAATTTACTTATCTCTTCCATGCAGCATTTCTAAACCAGTGCCACGTAGCATGCACCGGACACCACCAGTCCAGTTACCTGTCACCTCATCCCAGTGGCACTGATCTTAACATTTACGTTTTTATTCCACTTGTCATTAAACTTAATGCCCAGGAAGCTCAACCCCATACATAGCATGTTAATTCTCCCTTGAGGCCTCACTCTATCTTCCGTGACATACAGCCTGGGTCCCTAGGATGCCCTGCGTCGAACCCAGATTGCTGTACTGATTGCTAAGGAAGGAGCCTAAGCATGCAAGCTCCTTCAGTACTAAGGCCTCCCATTACCTATGCCAAGTCATCCCAGCCTCCTGACTAGCTGTCCTCTATATTCACAATAACACTAGAACTGTAGTCCCTAGCAACGGCAATATAACCTTCACTGGTTTTCTTGACCGCACCTTACACCTTTGTACTGCCTCTCCTCTAGTAGTATCTTGTCCCACTGTGTGAACCATATATATATTACGCCTTGCATGCACTCATTTTGTAGAGAAAGCCTCTAGAGTCCCTAAAGTCCTTTGATCAGTTGAACAAGACCATGTCCCTGGAACCCTAAAAGAGTTCTCATTAAAGCGGAGTTCCGGGCACAAAAATCGATCTAATCGATTTTGTACCCACCGCTTGCTTTGCTTCACCTGAAAAGGAATTGGATAGTTAGGATTATTTTTTTTTTTTTTACTTACCTCGTAATTGTAGAAAGAAATACTCACCTTTTTTCACTTCCACCCTCTGTGGCCGCGGCCGGCGCCGTCACTTCCGGTTTGCAATGATTCCTGGGAGCTGAACGTCATCACTCCCAGGAATCAATGCGACGGCACCGGCCCCGCTCGTCACTTCCGGGGCGATGCCGCATTCCCTGCTAAACAGCTTCTAGGCATGCCCAGAAGCTGTGTAGGAATGCGGCGCCGCACCGGAAGTGACGAGAGGGGCCGGTGAAGGCGCATTCTGGGAGAAGAAGACACGGAAGAGGACGCAGAAGAGGATCGCGCTGGCTTCAGCTGCCCACAACAGAGATGGCAACACTGTGGAAGAAATTTTATAAGTGAGTATTTCTTCTGCTGATAAGTGCGAACCGGGACAGATCAGAGGCTAGCCATTGTGGAATGTACTAGCCCTGACTGTCCTGGGGGTATGTTCATTGAAAAAATGTTTCTGTGCCCGAACTCCGCTTTAAGGGGTAATATCAAGCAAGGTGGCAATCACATACTCAGAACAGCTCCTGTTCTCCTCTCATACAAGAAGGGACCTGGTACGACCCAAGTAGAGGCAGTTCCCTTTTTATACTATTGCCCCAGCAGAGGGTAGTACAATTAGAAAGCCTGGCCAGCATAGTTAACTCTTAACACTCAGAAGGCACCAGCTCAGCAGGGCAACATTACCAAACATTACAATAGTCAAAAATATAATAGAAAAACATAAAACACATAGTTAAACAACTTTTTGGAAGTTGATGTAAACCCTAATGGGATGAGATCTTATAAACAATAGGAGAACAGTGTCATTTAAACAAATACATTTTTTAAAAAAATTAAATTCAGTAATCTTAGTGCTGCTGATTTCCTGTAGTCTCTTTGAAACAAATTCATGTCTATTTGCATACAGGCTGATGATGGGTGCCTGGCATTTTTTAGGGGGGATGACAAAAGTGTATCATGCCTAAGCAATGTATGTAAGAATTGCCACCTAGCATCTCAATTCGTAGCCCATGTGACAGAATGACAGCGCAGGAGCACAAATGGGAGACAGGGGCACATTGTTGTCTCTGCATAAGAGGAATACTTTAACCACTCTGCATTCTGATATTATAAAAGTTCAGAGCTTCAGAGAAGAAAAACTTTTTTTTTTTTTTGCAATTTCCAAAGCTCATTCTGCATAAACGTGATCTTGATAGCAAAATGTGTCCTGCATGCGACTGTTAGAACAATTATAAGGAAGCTGCTATATTACTATCATATATTGGGTTATTGCAGAGTTCTATTGAGTAGTTAGGCATTAAACAAACTCCAGTAAGGATTATGTAAATGCAATAACAATTTCACTGAACGGTTTGGAAGTTTTAATTCAGACAACTTGTACCTTGATGGAATCTTTAGTGTCCCTCCTGCAGGTTGTTATACCTCAGTGCCGCTACAGACTGGAAAATTGCTATGCTCCACACAAGCCTTGTAACAAAAGCAATCATGTGAAAAGGAAAAGCAGAATATTAGTAGTTGCTAAAATTACTTAATTTAGACCTTTTCCTCCTTGTCTCCCAGGGAGAGACAATCAAATGTGCAGTTAAGAACATGAAACCCTCAAAAATTATTTATTAATGCCTCCTTCCTAGCCCCAACAAACGTCATGCCAGGAGCTGGGCTTACTTAAAGTGGGAAAAGTTCCTATTCCATTTAAAAAAACAGAGCTTTTTTTTACCTGATTCAGGTCCACTCAAGCCTACACAGTCAACGTATGCTGAAGAGGGGGAGTAAAGACACACAAGTCCTGTCTGTCTGTCTGTCTGTCTATGTTGGCAAAAATAGCAAATGTGGATTATTCTTTTGATAGTAATTCATAATTCCTATTCCTGAAACTGAACCCCCCCAGCAGCCAACACTCAACTCTCTTCCTTTAAGAATTTTCCCTTTACCTTAGAGCTCCCAATTAATGACGACAGAGTCTGCAGGAGCGAGGAATAAATTAGAAAAGGTCCTTTTTACTAGTATTAAGGCGTAAGTGAGCATTTAACCCTTGTAGTGTGGGGGTGCTCCACTGCAAGGACTTTTATTCCCCTGTATTTTAGCTTACAGCCTCATGCGCACAGAAGGTGAGAGTCTGAAAATATGCCCAGTACAACATTCTGGGTGATTTCCAGTGGAGTCACACGTGCTGCGTAGAGCCTGCATAATAAGTGAATGGCTGTATGCAGATGTACTCTCACTATTGCTTCTGAGCATCAATGTTTACATGCATATGCACATAGAATGTATTCCTGAATATTTAGAGCAAGAAATGTCCACACTAAGTAATTGTGACAGTGCTTGTGGTGCTCCAATGATTACTCTAGTGTTTCCCCAGAGATCTCCCGAACTCACCAGACTTAAATGACTCTTTGCATTAGCAAAAAATAAAAAACGCTTGTTTATCTCTACCTCCAGCACTCTCCTGACATTCTGGTACTTCTCCAGATGGTGCAATTTAGTCTTATCCACTCTGTGTGAACCTACCTAGATTGTCTCTTTCATGGAGAATACTCGGGAAAGGCTTCCATTGTGTAATACAATTTATTACAATTAAAAACAATAACAACAAATGCACTCACATATACTTATATGCAATGGCATGTAACCAGGAAGCGATGCTCCGACGTGCACTCCAAAGACCAAAAGAGATGTCACTGGAAGCCCCACCCAACGTGTTTCATCATAGTAATAGATGTCTTTAGGAGTAGGTGTTTCCAGGTTCTACTCCACTCTTTTTATTGCATAGGCACCTCCCATTACACCCATAATTGCTATGATCCTCCTACTCCACTACTGAGGACCACAATTAGTTTACAATTGGATGTATCTGGCTTCAACATCAAACGATGGCCAGAACGAGTACCTCCTACCACTTCCATATCTAACAAACCTGCCTCACACTATATTGTTCTTCATCCAATCTTCTTAGTGGCACAATACATCTATAATATACTGTATTCTTCTTCCTTTTTTTAAATGACTGAGTATGTATGTTAATTTGATATGAACTTATCAAGTGCCAATTATAGCATAATAACAACTAAAAGGTGCTGCGTACCCTAGAGTTTATTTTACTAAATGCAGCACCATGTAAATGGTGGCTTAGTGGTGAGCTGGCAAAACCATTAACAGATTTATTTAACCAATCATTAGTAACAGGAGTCGTCCCGGAAGATTGGAAATTGACAAATGTTGTGCCCATTCACAAGAAAGGTAGTAGGGAGGAATCGAGCAACTATAGACCAGTGAGTCTGACATCAATAGTAGGCAAATTAATGGAAACCCTATTAAAGGATAGAATTGTGGAACATCTTAAATCCCATGGATTGCAAGATGAAAAACAACATGGGTTTACTTCAGGGAGATCATGTCAAACAAATCTTATAGATTTTTTTGAGTGGGTGACTAAAATAATAGACGGTGGAGGTGCAGTAGACATTGCATATCTAGATTTTAGTAAGGCTTTTGACACTGTCCCACATAGAAGACTTATCAATAAACTACAGTCATTGAGCATGGACATATTGTTGAGTGGATTAGGCAGTGGCTGAGTGACAGACAACAGAGGGTTGTAGTCAATGGAGAACATTCAGAACAAGGTCATGTTACTAGTGGGTACCTCAGGGATCTGTACTGGGACCAATTTTGTTTAATATCTTCATAAGTGATATTGCAAAAGGCCTCGATGGTAAGGTTTGTCTTTTTGCTGATGACACAAAGATATGTAACAGGGTTGATGTTCCTGGAGGGAAACGCCAAATGGAAAAGGATTTAGGAAAACTAGAAGAATGATCAGAACTCTGGCAACTGAAATTTAATGTGGATAAGTGCAAGATAATGCACCTGGGGCGTAAAAACCCAAGGGCAGAATATAGAATATTTGACACAGTCCTGACCTCAGTATCTGAGGAAAGGGATTTAGGAGTAATTATTTCAGAAGACTTAAAGGTGGGAAGACAATGTAATAGAGCAGCACGAAATGCCAGCAGAATGCTTGGATGTATAGGGAGAGGTATAAGCAGTAGAAAGTGAGAAGTGCTTATGCCGCTGTACAGAACACTGGTGAGACCTCACTTGGAGTATTGTGCGCAGTACTGGAGGCCATATCTCCAGAAGGATATAGATACTCTAGAGAGAGTTCAGAGAAGAGCTACTAAACTAGTACATGGATTGCAGGAAAAAACTTACCAGGAAAGGTTAAGGACCTTAACATGTATAGCTTGGAAGAAAGAAGAGACAGAGGGGATATGATAGAAACTTTTAAATACATAAAGGGAATCAACTCGGTAAAGGAGGAGAGCATATTTAAAAGAAGAAAAACTACCACAAGAGGACACCATTTTAAACTAGAGGGGCAAAGGTTTAAAAGTAATATGAGGAAGTATTACTTTACTGAGAGAGTAGTGGATGCATGGAATAACCTTCCTGCAGAAGTGGTAGCTGCAAATACAGTGAAGGAGTTTAAGCATGCATGGGATAGGCATAAGGCTATCCTTCATATAAGATTGGGCCAGGGACTATTCATAGGATTCAGATATATTGGGCAGACTAGATGGGCCAAATGGTTCTTATCTGCCGACACATTCTATGTTTCTATGTTTCTATGTAAATATAAAAATACATATAATAGACATAATTTAAAGCCTAGTACTCATTAAAACATAGTGTTAAAATGATGGTGCTTTACAAATTAAAGGAGAAGTACAGCTAAAGCTGATGCCCGCTGTCAGCTGACATCACTAGCTCTCTGCTCAGGGAGCTGTGAGAACCAAGTGATCAGCGGTGTTTGATCACTCGGTTCTCAATGGTAGAGCTGTCGGGGGAACAGATGCAGCATCAGACTAATGCTGCATCCACCTAGGTAAGTATGATTTTTTTTTTTTTAAATGATTCCCTTACCTCTTTTAAATTTGTCAATGTAAATGCATAAAAAATGGCAAATCGATTTACTGAAATTATCATAAAACTAAAAATTAGAAACAGAAATTTTAACAGTTTAAATTGATTTCGATTTTAAAACCCTTATAAGTTAGTGTCCCCAAATCTTATATTAATTTAGTCTAATTTTTTGATACTGCCTTCCCCATATCAGTGCCCCTCCAACGTCTTCTATTTTATCTATTTCACAGAAGGAAAGCACTATGGGTGTGGTAAAGCCTAAAGCAATTTTTCCTTTTTTTTATATTGTTGATGTGTTCCCCTACAAGCACTCCTAATTTGCAGGTTGTTTTTCTCATATACTAGAGCCCACAGGGGCTCTCCACTAAATATGTTACATGAGTGCTGTCACAGGTGATATGTTTTTTTTATTTCATACCTTTTGTTGGTGTTCCTAGAAACAAAATAGGTTCTCTTTCTTTCCTTTTGTTTAATTGTTCCACTGGGAAAAAATCTTCCACATCTGAAGAACCCTACTTGGTCCAATATGTGACTGTTTTTTTTCGGAGGGTCTGGTACATTCTTTACTATTATGTTTCTTAAATTAGGGGCCCTTCTATATACAAATTTGGGCTGTTTAGGCAGTATTTTACCTAATACATTATCTTTGAGTAATATAACCCAATACTTTCTAATGATTTTCTCCATTGCTCTATTTTGCCAACTAAACTCTGCAGTGAGCACTATTCTTATCCTTCAATAATTCCCCTCTTTTCATTGCTTTAACAGTTATTTTTGCACTATTGAGAAAATCGCTCTTATACCCCATAGCCCTGAACCTTTCTACCAAAATGTCCACTTGTAATTCAAAACCAGCTTCTTAATCACAGTTACCTTAATGTGCATTAAGTGTCCTTTAGGAATTCCTCTTAACCATCTCAGGTGGTGACAACTCCCTGTGGAGATGTACCATTCCAGTCCATTTCTTTTAAATGGGTAAGTGTTCACAATCTTTTTCCTCGCTTGTATACCCCTAAATCTAGGAAATTGACATGTTCCTTATCATAATTCCCAGAAAAATAAACAGATTTTATACTTATTAGCATTGGTTTCTCTCATAAATCCTATAAGTGATTCTTCAAAACCTTCCCATATTATTAGAATATCATCTATATATCTCTTATAGATTTTTAGTTGTGGTCTGCTCTTCCCATAAATCCCCCCCACCCCAAAGCACCTTTTCTCCATGTAGATGAGGACAAGGGCCTCATTCCCACAACTGTGGTCAGTGGTTGTAGGGTTCTGTGAGCGGGGGGCTTATTAGAATCTGGAAGCCCCCTTAACAAGGGGATCCCCAGATCTTACCCCCTTATGTGAAGGAGTATCGGGTACATAGTACCCCTACCCATTCACAGGCCCAGCATGCAGCAGTCTGTGATGTCAGAAGGGGGTGGTGCCACCAGGTGATGTAGCCAGGTGGCCCTTGCCCTTAATAATATAAGAAATGTCAAAGCGCAGAGCAGGCATTCGGCGGGAGGCTGTCCCAAGAGGTGGAGCGTTTTTTTAATTTTTTATTTTTTTAAGGTGACGGGTGGCCTGATTGATGATGGATTTACATCAAGGGACACTATTTTTTTATTTTTTAATAAAGAAATTGTCAAAAACCTGTCTCTTGTTTTGACACTTTTTTGGTGAATGGGCAGGGGCCTATGTACCCGAAACTCATTCACATAGGGGGGCAGCATCTGGGGCCCCCCTTGTTAAAGGGGCTTCCCAATTCTTATAACCCCCCCACCCTCAGACCACCACAACCACCAGCCACGGTTGTCGGGTAGAGGTCCTTGTCCTCATCAACATGGGGACAAGGTGCTTTGGGGTGGGGGGCAGAGGATTTTGAGGGCATGTGGCCTGGTATGGTTCAGGAGGGGAGGTGCTAACCCCCCCTTTCCTGACCTGCCAGATGCCCAGATAGGGGTCTGGTATGGATTTTGGGGGAACCCAATGCCCTTTTTTTTTTTAATTTTGCAGTTTTTTTTTCTTTATTTTTGCCGGCAATTAAAACTGCAAGTCATTTTAAATGAGATTTTACTATTTTTTTTTTCTCTTTGGAAATATAATTTATGCATGCTACAGTTGCACCACTTTACAGGCACATAAAGGCACAGGACCCCCCCCAGGCACTATATTTAAAGGATTTTTTATTTTATTGTTGCACTCTAAGCATAATTAAAATCACTGCTCCTAAAAAAACAAGTGTTTTTCAAAAAAACGTTTTTATTGATACGTGTCCCCAAGGGCAATAACTAAATCCCCAAGCTGCTTGCTGTGGGGGCACTTGACAGGAGGGAGGGGCCAGGAGCACAGAAGAGGGACCTGAGAAGAGGAGGATCTGGGCTGCTCTGAGCAAAACCACTGCATAGAGCAGATAAGTATAACATGTTTGTTATTTTTAAAGAAAAAAAAAAACGAGAATTTAGTATCACTTTACCACAAACAGGCTGGGTCCTGGACACTGGCAATCAGCATGTATCCAATAGCAAAAAACCCTAAGGACAGTGCACACTGCCTATACTGACATGTTTAGATTGGAGACTGCTAATCTTTGGAGATTGGTGGCCTCCAATTGAAACAGGTCGGTATAGGCAGGTAGTGAGTACTGTGGCATTGCTGTGGAATTTGCGCTGTCATCTGAGTTTTTTACTATTACATGCATGCTGGTTGCCAGTGGCAAGGACCCAGCCTATTTATGTTAAGTTGATAAGTGCTCCTCTTCCTTGCTTTGCTCCTATTGTACCTGTCATTAGGCACACATGCTTGAGCTGCTTTAGGAATATCGAAGCAATACAGCTCAGAAGAAACATGCAGCTGGCAATATACAGTAGAGTGAGTGTCTTGTTTTATTGTTATACATGTTATTTATTACTTTATGTTCATTTTTGCACAAAGGATTTGTGTGTGAGCACTGCAGGAATTGTATATACATTTTGTTGAAATGTCCCATCGACATTTCATAAAGTTCAATTGGCTACAGTGCTGTGAGCGCAGTGGTGTGAACTGGACACAACAGAGACAAGGCATTTTGCCTTGTCATGCAGTAGGACTGTCCTGGAAATTTCCACCCAACACAGTCCCACCATATCTGTTGTGAATATACCTTAACCACTCGCCACCCACTCACTGTAGTTTTTTTGAGGGTAGGCGGCACATGCAAGTCAGACAACAAACCTGTATGTCGCCAACTGCCTTCTGGGTTTTTGGGGCACGCACACATGCCCATTGCCAACCCATGCTGTGGTTTGACATAGCACGAGTCAATCAAAAAGTTTCATCCAATGATTTTGAAAGAAATCTGCTGGTCTGCTGTGTCCAATTACAGCACAGAGTTCTGTGTTTAAAACCACAGAGGACTTTGTACACAGAACAGCGATTTGGCTGAAAAACAGCTAGATCTGTATTAAAAGCAGCACATAATACACACATTACACTTCAAAGGCACACAGTTAACCCCTAGATATTAACCCATTCCCAGCCAGTGTCATTAGTACGGTGACAGTGTAAAATATTATATCTGATCACTGTATTAGTGTTTAGTGATGTCAGTATCAGTCAGTTAGTGCACCTCCCAGCTAGTGTCTGTTAGTTAGTGTACCTCCCTGCTGGTCTGTGTTAGTGCCAGATTGCCCTATTTTTCTAAATTTTTATTTTTTTTATTTATATATTATAAAAAAAAAAAAAAAAAAACGAGTGGAGGTCAAATACAACGAAAATAAAGCTCTTTTTTGTGGAAAAAATAATATAAATTTGTAATATAAATCATATTTACCATCCCTTTCCTTTTGTGAAAAAACACGAGGGAGAATAGTCTTTGATTTATGGCATGTTTTCTTACTGTTTCAAAATCAATTTTATTGAAAGTACTAGGAAATATATGTTCAAATCTATCAACTATTTATACTTTAATTCTTGAGAGTATGTGTATAAATTGGGACAGGCTTGTAGGAGCCACAGTGCATTACATTGCCCAGGGGCTCATAATGCCATTAAGATGGTCCTGCCTAATACAACTTTGTGATCACTGCATTGGCACTGGTGGGATGAGTATTTGATGTACTAGCAGATTTAGATACAGTAAAATATTGTAGCCAAACTTCAGCCAATACTATATAAGGAGTTACAACAGATGTTTTTTTTTCTTTCGGGATAAAGATTTTACTTAAATCAGCTGATCATTGTAACCCCCCCTGCTTGTGTAAGATGGTGTGTCTACTCTGTGTAACTGATACATTTGCTGGTGAGCTTGTTCTTTTGAAAAACATAAAACAGACTTACTGGCTGGATCAGCAGATAAAAATAGAAGAAAAAAAACTATAAGAAAAAAATATTGCAGCCATCACATCTAAAAAACTGTAAGCTGCAATATAATAAATGTTTGCTTTTGGGCATAATAACACTTTAGCAGCCACTTTGGATGTATTGATTAGCTTATGAAGCTTGTGATTTTACAGCAAGCTCAAAACACTTCTAAAAATAAATCACTCAGTGTCAAAGGTGCAAATCTCTGGAATTGCCATGATAAAGCCTTAAAGTGGTTGTAAGGATCTAAAACGAAACATGAACAAGGCATATCCTTCTATAGCGTGTACTAGCCTCAATCCAAAGAACTGAGTGTACTTCCCTTCTGCTGTCTCTTCTCTCTGCATATGACTCAGATAACAGTTCAAGCTGACTCCACAGTATCCTGGTTAATGCCCCCTTCCTCAGCACACAGCAGCTGACTGAAAGCCTCAGCTGTGTATATTCTCTATGATTTTATGTAGAGGAAGGTTGTGTCTATTCCCTCCACTCAGGTTTCACTAAGATATGTGCTCTAGCTGTGCAGTGAGTGTGACATCAAATCTCCATCCTTTTCCTTTTACTGCTCAAAAATAGCCTTTGTTATGTGCGTTTTTGGAGAACGTAGAGAAGAGATGGCTGCAGATGAACAGGTACAACGTATGTAGAAGGATGTGTTTAATCTCCATGTATCACCTAAGGCCAGTCATTTTCTTGGGCATGTGTAAGGGTTTACAACCCCTTTAACTTTTCAACATTCTCAACACCTGTAGTTGAGGTTTTGTAGCTGTTACACATTGTTGCCTCACAATCAGCAGTGTGACAGAACCCTTATTTGTTAGACAGCAATAATTGAATAAGGAAAATTGATTATCTTCCAAAAAAAGAGTATGTCACATTCAGAAGTTTGCTCAACGTATACAGAGTAGATCAAATAAAGCTCCAAATGGAAAAAAAGATACAACATTCACAGGTAGGGGTTGTATGGGTAATGGTACACAGGTTAACAAATATGGCATGAAAGCATGCACCATTTGTCCAGATCTGGATTTCTCCAGATCAGCATGGAAATTAAAGTGATTGTAAAGTCTCATTTTTTTTTTTCAAAAATTGTAAAAATAACATTCATGTTATACTTACCTGCTCTGTGCAGTGGTTTTGCACAGAGCAGCCTGGATCCTCCTCTTCTCAGGTCCCTCAGCAGCGCTCCTGGCCCCTCCCTCCTGTTGAGTGCCCCCACAGCAAGCAGCTTTCTATGGGGCACCTGAGCTGAGCTGCAGCTCTCTGTGTCTATTCAGGCATGGAGCTATCGTCCACCCCCCCCACTCTCTCCTCATCGGCTCACTGATATTGATTGACAGCAGCGGGAGCCAATGGTGCCATGCTGCCCTCTCAGCCAATGCGGAGGGAGAGTCTTGGGCAGCCGAGACAGTAATGGAACATCGCTGGATTGAGATGGGCATAGGTAAGTGTAGCACTGCCCCCGCAAAGACTGCTTGATATTGATTCTCTGGGTTTCCCCTGGTTACCAGCACACGGCCATAAACAAAGACAATTCCTTGGCTCACTCCAATAATCAGTCCAGGGGTATTTGGTTGTTTTTATGTTTTATTGTAAAATGGGGGATAGGAGAAGGAAATAGTGGGATACTCCAGCTATTCACAGTGATTTAAAACTCCTATCTTCTCTGCTTTACTATAGATTTGGAACAGCCAGGCTGTTGATTCATCCTGCCACTTCAGATGAATGTGGATTGAGCCTCTTATCCTTAAGATGACTTGGTGAACATCTAGTTATCTTAAGGACACTCTCCCTAGTATCCTCTCTCTCTTCTTCAGCTGACACCCATCCACTGACTGTCCTACTAGCAGGGGTGGCCCCCCTCAGGTCAGTCCCCTTGACACAAGTCCCTGTACTCACGATACTGTAGTCGCTGGGTCTCCATTTTCTCCCCTCTCAGTCAGCTCTCCAGGACCTCTGGGTTCAGCTACTCTCTACCACTCCTCTGGCCCTCAGGGTGACTTCCTGCAACCGCATGGCACCTCTACAGAGGAGGAGGCAGACACCCCCTCCCTCCAGGACTCCGCTCTCCAGCCAAAGACCCCGCAGCACATGTGCTCCTGGCTTTTATACAGTATCCCAGAATGCACTGAGGCGACCAGCCCTCTGCCAATCACAAGGACTGTATCAAAAGCCTATGCACCCATTCGTCAGGTTTCCTCCCACTGTCCAACATGCCTCCCTATTGGACCAGTGTGAAACACTCTCTAGACTGAATGAATCATATGCTGAGCACAATGAGCAGACCTCACTAACAGATCCTGCTCTCTGGTAGGCAGAAAGCAATATACTGTAGATTTACCTGCAGCCACTCTGGTAAGCAGAAAGAGGTCAAAACTATACTCTCCCACTAGCACCTACCTAGGAGGGTGCTACTAATTTAAGTTACTAAGCTACTTAAGCTACTGCTTCCCACAGAAGGTTTTTATCTTAATGCAGCGAATGCATCAAGATAAAAAAACTATTTGACTTTACAACCACTTTAAGGTGAACAAGAAATGTGAGAAATTGATTATCTTCTTATTTTTTATCTGCTCCTTTTTTTCAATTTAGCCCTAATTGGTCTGTGAAAGAACTACTCTGTAGTTTTTGGATCTTTTCTGCTTACCAGAGAGATTGCCAGGTACATTTATATTGCTCTCTTCCTACCAGAGAGCAGGATCTGCTAGTGAGGTCTCCTTATGGTGCTCAGGTGCAGCTCAGCTTGTCTGAAATGTTTCACACTGGTCGGATAGGTAAACATATTGGAGAGTGGTAGGAAACCTGACAAATGAGTGCACAGGCATTTAGTACAGCCCTGGTGATTGGCAGAGGAAAGTGTCTCAGTGCATGCTGGGATACTATATAAATGTCAAGGGCACATTTGCTCGGGGTCTTTCAGCTGTGGAGCGGGGTCCTGGAGGGAGGGGGTGTCTGCCCCTTCTCCATAGAAGCTGCCATGTGGCCTCAGGTGGTCGACCTGAGGGCCTGAGAGTCAGAGAGGAACTGAAACCGGATGTCCTGCAGAGCTGACTGGAAGCGAGACACTGGATAGGATCTGATTCTGCCTACAGTGAGTACAGATCTGTGTCCTGGGGCCTGTCTTGAGAGGGCCACCCCTTCTGCTAGAAGAGTCAGGTCAGTGGACGGGTGTCAGTCAAGGGGACGCTAGAGAGTGTCCTGAAGAAAAGGTAGTTGCATCAAGTCTGCTGCTAGAGAGAGAAAGAGGACTGAATTCTTCAATACAAGTGGCAGTATGGTTAAAGCAGTGTGTTTGCTTCCACAAATAACCCGGTGAGGCCAAGTGAGAGTTGTCCTTATCTACTGTGAATAGTTCAAGTTGGAGTATCTCACTGTTCCCTTCTCCCATCCAAGTTCCACAATAAATATAAAACCAAATCACCTGGACTGTTTATTGAGTAACAAGCAACTGGAGTAAGGATGGATGAGTGAACTGTCCCTTAGTGACCGTCTGCAGGTAATAGGAGGAGAAACACATGCAAATCAGGAAAACAAAAAATTCTCATACCTGGCTATTTAGGTATCTAGGAAATTCAGGAATCCTGGCCATACAAGAACCCAGGTAATCCAATTAATTAGGAAATAGCCTAATTTAGGCTATTAGGAAATACAGGCCATACAGGAATTCAGGCCATGCAGGAATCCTGGCCATTAGGGACTCATGTCATGCAGGAACCCTGGCCATTCAGATATCCAAGCCATTCAAAAATGCAGGAAATCTGGCCATACAGAAATCAAGGCCAATGAAGAATATGGGTCATAGAGGAAAACGGGGAATTCAGGAATCCATACCATGCAGGAAATTTAGGTCATGCAAGAATTCAAGAAAATCAGGAATCCAGGCCATACAGAAATCCTGATAATTTAGGAATTCAGGCAATTAGAGAATCCAGGCCATACAAGAACTCAAATAATTAAAAAATCCTGTCAATTTAGAGAATCCAGGGCATTCAAGAATTCAAATCATTCAAGAGTTAGGATCATTCAGAAATGTGGAACATTTCCGGCAGTTTTGAAATCCTGGCAATAGTGATTTATTAATTTGTTGTAAATGATGATATTTTGCCGGGTGTAGTCCGGTATGAGAATAAAAGCAATCTAAAATACTTTTCATAGCGAAAAGAGTATATTTTTCTCTACAGATTCATACAACAAGCTGACAATAGAGATAGTTGTGGGGGACAGAGGGGCTGAGAAAATTTGGCTTGAAAAGAGAGACAGTTGAGAACTGTGCCTGATGATGCACAATGTGGAACACATTCTGTATGAGACAAACACAGATGGGGATGAATAAGAGAAGAGGAGATGGATAATACAGATTATTAGCGTACACAAGGAGACTGCGCTCACAGGCAGCCTACACACTGAACACAGAGTTATTATTCAGAAGCTCAACTGCGTTTTCGGGAGGCAGTGTCTAGACTTTGTTCTGCCCACGCACCTTCTAATCCATCCCAATGAGAAGAGCCTAACTGACACAAAGTCCTCTCTCCATCCTTTTGGAGGATGAAGAGGTTGAAGTAAAACCCAGTGATTTTAGTTTAATCATTTTTATCTTGTTTAAATAACAAACAAGCAACAATTATGATAGAGCTAGGAATAAAAAACTTCCATGAGGACTGTGTGTTGTAACAGTCAGGTAAAGAATTGTGTAAGCAAAGCTGTAGCTGTATATTAACCAGGACAAGAAAAGATATGTTCATTATACAGTATATATGAATGCACAAGTTGTTCTTGCGGAGCTACGCACCAAGAACTTATTCTTGGATATTCTTGAATAACATGAGTTTGTCTACTCTAAAGGATTCTTAAGTTATGAGAAAAGCAAGAGAATGTAGTTAGAAAAAAGAGGGGTATAAATAAAGAATAGATGGAATCAATGAAATCCCACAGTTAATAAATGTAAATATGAAGTACACTACATTTTTTTTTTTTGTGTTCATCACTTTGATAGAGCCCATATATGAATACTGGGGGGAATGGCTAAAGCCCTTTTTAATTTGCTTGGTGAGCCATTTGGGCACCCAGGAGGTAGGGTTTTTGTTCTCCCCCCCCTATGAGAGAGGTGGGTGGTGGGACTAGTCCAGTGGTGGGATTCAAAAATTTTTGTAACCAGTTCCGACTTTCAATGCACAGTGACCAGCGTGCCCCCTTTCAATGCAGAATGACCAGCGTGCCCCCTTTCAATGCACAGTGACAAGCGTGCCCCCTTTCAATGCACAGTGACCAGCGTGCCCCCTTCAAAACAGTGACCAGCGTGCCCCCTTCAATGCACAGTGACCAGCATGCCCCCTATAATGCACAGTGACCAGCGTGCCCCCTTTCAATGCAGAATGACCAGCGTGCCCCCTTTCAATGCACATTGACAAGCGTGCCTCCTTTCAATGCACAGTGACCAGCGTGCCCCCTTCAATGCAGTGACCAGCATGCCCCCTTCAATGCAGAGACCAGCGTGCCCCCTTTCAATGCACAGTGACCAGCGTGTCCCCTTTCAATGCACAGTGACCAGTGTGCCCCCTTTCAATGCACAGTGACCAGCGTGCCCCCTTTCAATGCATAGTGACCAGCGTGCCCCCTTTCAATGCAGAATGATCAGTGTGCCCCCTTTCAATGCACAGTGACCAGCATGCCTCCTTTCAATGCACAGTGACCAGCGTGCCCCCCTTTCAATGCAAAGTGACCAGTGTGCCCCCCTTTCAATGCAGAGAGACCAGCGTGCCCCCCTTTCAATGCACAGTGACCAGCTTGCACCCTTTCAATACACAGTGACCAGCGTGCCCCCTTTCAATGCACAGAGACCAGCGTGCCCCATTTTAATGCACAGATCATCGCGCTTGTGCCGTGCACCCTTTTTCAATGTAGAGACCAGCGTGCGGCATGCCCCCTTCAATGCAGAGATCATCATTCGTGCCCCCTTCAATGCAGAGATCATCATTCGTGCCCCCTTCAATGCAGAGTTCGTCATTCGTGCCCCCTTTCAATGCAGTCTGCAGAGACCAGCGTGCTGCGTGCCCCCTTCAATGCAGAAATCATCGTGCCCCCTTCAATGCAGAGTTCATCATTCGTGCCCCCTTTCAATGCAGTCTGCAGAGACCAGCGTGCTGCGTGCCGCCTTCAATGCAGAAATCATCGTGCCCCCTTCAATGCAGAGTGAACAGCGTGCCAACTTGCCAAGCCCCCCAGACCAGTGCACTTGACTTACCTTACTAGCAGCTTCTTCTCTTTAGTCCCTGTGTCTCCTCGAGTCCTCTCCCGTGTCCCGCCTCCTCCTCAGCCAATGGTATTGGCCGAGGAGGAGGAGGATCCTTGTGACAATAGCGAATTTTCATTCGCTATTGTCACACAATGGGTGGGCTTGAGGCTCACTGCTCTGCGCCCCGGGTCCACCTTTTCCTACTAGAGCCAAATAGGCGGGGAGTAGGGGACTGTCTGGGAGGCGGCAGCCTGAAGGAGAAGGGGTGATGTCACTGGTTGCTAGATGCTAAGCGGCTCTAGCTAGCAAACAGTGACTGTGTGTGGGCTCCGGCCGTCTCCCTGCAGAGAGACAGCGCCGACAGAGAGCAGCAGCCGTCAACGGATCAGGAGGACAGATGGTCAAACTCACAAGGTGCCGGTTCTGCGAACTTGCAGAACGTGCGAACCGGCTGAATCCCACCACTAGACTAGTCCCATCCTTCTCATCCCTCAGACACCTGGCTGGTTCATTGATCCACCCCTCTGCTTGGTCCACCGGCATTTGGGAGGTGTGTTCAAGCATATGTGTTTTATTGCCTGCACAGGAAGTGACATCATCAGTGCCATATGATGATGCAGGTGGTTGGACTCCTGCGGGCGTATACATGAGCCAGTCTCGGGCTTCATTTCCTTTTCCTCTGACCATGTTGCATGTCCCTGATGGTGGTATTGTTTGAACATCTTCCTGATATGCTAAGGGTTTACCATTTTTTTTTTTTTCTGGTATATATACTTTGTTCCATCCTGTAGGTATATCTTAGTACTTGTCTCTGGAGTTTGATAGTTAGCATACATTTTAAATATTAGATTCTGGGTTAAACTATTAATGTATTGCTGGACCCTTGGTGATATTGAGTTACAACTACAGTTGTTCTTATTGTGAGTTGTAGACAGACATTATATTGCTTGTAATGTATTATAGACAATGTACTTTTAAGGGTTAGTTGCAAACAGTCAGCAATGGAATTTGGATAGTTTTAATTTACAGTTTACTGTATATATACAGTTTTACTGTATATATATATATATATATATATATATATTGTTAGTAATTATTGACTCCAGCGACTGGGTGTTTGTGGTATTACATAGTATTTGTGTTATAATTAGGGATCTGTTTTGCTGGATACTATATATTTATACCACCATGAAGAGTACGTTACAAATATTGGAGGTTGGTGTGGTGATTGCCCAGTCTGTCCTAGTATGCTCCAATGGTCTCGCTTTGGGGATGGCGCATGGTTCCCAGGGCGTCTTTCCCCTTTTGGGGGATCTTGGGCTGGTGGTTACAACTGAATAGCCACATGGACCTTGAGTAAGAAAATGCAGTAAAGAAAAAGTGTGATGTGTCTACATTGGTATACTCTTTTAGTGTATACACCTACTGTTTTTTGTTTTTAGATTAAAATATAGATTCTGATATGTACTGCTCCTGATGAAGCAGCCTGGACCACGAAATGCGAAGAGCTCATCAGTGACCCTCTTCTCCTCCCTCTTTGTATAGAATGTATTTATTTATAGCACTGTACATGCTCCACTTTTGGACAGAGCATTTGGCTATTTTGACCTACAATTGTAATAAGCTTGTAGAGGGCTGGATATTTGCTTTGGGTGCACCTATATTAATGATTCAAAATCATTTCCACCCTGTTTTTTAATGTGTTTTATGTAAAATCTTTTAATAGCATGTAAAAATAAAATTATATATGTTGATATGTGGTTGTCATTATTTCATACCTGATACCTTACAAGCCAAACTGCTTTAGTATTTTCTGAAAGCAACTGATGTTGCTAACATACACAAAAAACAAAAACGTAATCCTAAATAGGACTGTTTGTTCTGTACGTTGTGGGGGTACAAAATAATATGTAGCCCACCACACTGCAATTTACAGTGATGTAGCACAAGACAACACTGTTTATTGCTTTGTATGGCAGCAACCATTTCCGCCTACAAAATGTAACACAATACAGCACTGTGTACTGAACTATATTGCAACTTATAGCAGTAGCTATGTCTTCTTAAAAAATGTAGTGCAGTATAGCACTATGTATAGCGCTGTATAGCAGCAACTATCACTCCCTGCAAAATATAGTACAATATAGCACTGTGTATAGCAGTATATGGCACAGTATAGCAGCAACTATCTCTACTTATAAAATGTAGCACTATACACAGCACAACTATCTCTCCTTAATCAAACCCTGTACCCTCACTTTATATACTCAAATTCTACAACATGCTATAAGAAGCTGCTGGGAACCCTGACTTTTATAGGGAGGGACTGGCACATAAGTAGGTCATTATTATTGGCCCTGCTAAGTCACTTGACTTAGAGCAACGCTGTATCATGGCCTAGGCCAACAAGGCCCAGGCCTAGGGCAGCACTTTGCAGGGGGGGGGGCAGCAAAAAAGCCATCCCCACATGAAAAAAAACAGCCTTCTCCCAGCTCCTGCACGAAAAGAGTCCCTACCACTTGTGCTACACTTTTCGTGTAGCACCAGTCTTATGAACCGGACTGGGTCAGGTGGCAGGGTCTAGGAGTAAAATAGGTCTGGCGCCTCCATGAAGCGGCCGTACTGCTGCCAGTATGATAATACTGGCCAGTGGATGATTACTGGCCTGACATTTAGACAGACTGGTGGCCGCACTTAATACAACTGACAGCCGCCAACACCAGTAGGTGTGGCACTGGGAGCAGGTCTTAGCAGCCTAATGCTCTGCATACTCTCCTCTGCATCATACCGGGCTTTTGTAGTCTTCTGGATGAGAAGTAAAGCTGGAACATATACTTTTTATGCTAATGGTTTTTGCAACCTGCTGATTTGTCTTAGGTTTTTCTCTATAGGAACATCTTAATGCCAGTTAATCCTGTTTTATTTAGAAATATTTATTTAGTTTAAACATGCACAGTTAAAAGATCTTTCAGTCTGTGTGTTGACATATTTTTGGCTTGATTGAGTCCTAATGCTTTGACTATTAAACTGGTTTGTGTCACATGTCACATAACCAACTTCAAATGGAACTGTAGTTGGGTAAGTCCCCATCCCCAGTGTTCCTCCTGGGATAAGTGGCCCTGACAGCCGAGAACAGTACCTGTGTTGTCAGATCAGCATTGTATGTCCAATAATCCACAAATATGGATTTAGCCCAACCCTATCAGCTGGCCCAATGTGATGTCATTTAGGGATATTTTAGCAGGTGAATATGAGCACTTCCACCACTGGAAGTGCTTTTGTTATTACTTAACACTGGCATTTGTTCTGACATCCGTTTTATATGTTTCAGTGATCATTCAAAATTAATTGACAGGTGCACTTGACCTCCTTCTGACCTGCATTTACCTGTGCTTAATGCAGATTTTGCATTCCAATAGACATGCATAGGTATGAAAAACCTACTTAAAGCTAGCAAAAACCTCTAAACACAGCTTAGGGTCAATTCACACCAGCCGATGCATTGGTGAAGCCTAAAGAGGAAGGGGTGTGGTTTGCAGATGACAGGGGGGTCTTAAACAGGAATGGGTGTGGCCTTGTCAGGAAGGGGTGGGTCAAATTTAAATTAGGGGTGCACCAGTTTAGTCAGGTCTAGGGCAGCACAAAACCTAAATACATCACTGACTTAGAGTGCAAAGGCCACTAAGTAAAGTATTGGTATCTGGTTGCTATAGCTGCAAACTTCCACATAGTTTGCAGTTTTCCCAAATTGCTTGGCTTTTGCCTTGAACTCCTGTTCGACCAGAACCTGAAGTTTATCCCCACCATTAAAGGAAATCAGGAGAATGCAACAGTGACCAAACACTGCAATAATCAGCATGAAATTTCTATATAAACGGTCTGCTGGTGATACAAAGAACACTCTCACTGCCTCCCCACACCCATTCTATTGATTTTCGGCCAGGGATCATTAAGTATTTAAATGGAGACTGATGAGCCATCCCTGCTTTCAGCTCGTGGTCTTAATTCTTCGTAACTACCAAAAAAATCATTAGTTCAATCACAGTCATTAATGAAGTCATAAATCATTATGGGAATAATTCTCCCTGAATTGGATTACTTTTTCAATTATTTTGTTCTTTCTCCTCCCCCGGCCTTGCGTACCTATCTCATTATCTTGCCAAGAAATGAGTCGCCTCGCAAGGTGTCAGCAGACACTAAATTTCAACGAGCCTCTTGATACTGCAAAGTCGTTTCCATGCCTAAATGTAACAGTAAAAGTGTCAGTAAAGCTTTCTACAAGGAAGGCCAAGCAGTGGTGTGTTGTGCTTGGTTAGAGACAAAAAGCTATACAATCAGGAATGGCGTTACACTAATTGTAGGTCACCCAAGAGGCTGCCAAGGTCATCGTTTGATAACCTTCTAGCTCAGTCATCAGCAAATCCAATGGCAGTCAGCTCAAGAATAACAATTAGTTCAGCACAGAGGGACACTATCGCCCAAAGAAGAAAACCTGTAATTTATATTTAGGTTGCTTTTGTTGCTTTTATTGATGTATTCATTATGGAAAAAAAAATATTTATAATTTCCATAATTAATGTAGGTATTGTTAAATAAAAAAACAGCAAATGGACATTTCAATTGTGCTTGTACAGCTAACAAAATGTCATCTGGAGGCTACAGTAAAACAATATTATATTAGACTACCTTTTTGGTTGTTTGCAATATTTGTATTATGTTACTCTGCTGAAAACAGACAGTGAGCTGTAGAAAGATTCCCGTCTACTCATGGCAGTTCTATGTAATCAGAAAAAAATATCTGAAGTCCATTAGACCCCTCTGCTAGTGTTGAGTAGCAGAATCTATAGGTTTGCCCAATCAATGGGAAAATGTAATTGTATTTGAAACCAAAAACAAAAAAAAATATTTACATTATAGCTTACCAATCCTTAGATGTAGTGGCTCCTTTAACTTTTTTTAGCGCCGGTTCACATACACGCGAAGCTACTTCCCGGGGGGACCTCCGAGATCGCGGTGCGAGCAGCGCGCCGCGACCTCGGAGCGGCCGCCACGGACTTCATAACATTGAAGTCTATGGCGGTCGCCTCCTGGTCGCCCCAAAGAAGCTCCGGACCCTTTTTCTAAGTCGGAGCGACTTGTGTCGCTCCTATTAGAACAGGTCCGCAGCTTCCCTATGGGAGGCGACCTGTGAGGCGACCAGGTCGCCTCACAGGTCGCCTTGTGAACGGGGGCTAAGACTTCATTATTTTGATTTGGTAACCCTCTGAATAACACACTTCATGTCCCCGGTTGAACCTGAGTTGTGGGTTCACTTCTCCAAACACTTAGATGCATGGGATGGGTCTGGAAAGAAAGGGTGTAGATTGGAAATCAAAAGTCATCACCTTTGACTTTTGAGAGAACAGTGTCTGTACCGGCAAGAACCCTAACAGTGACTGTACAAGCAAGAACCCTAACCCTTGACCTTTGACCATGAACTTTGACCTTAAAATAAAAATTAAAAAAAACACCATGTTCCTATTTGAATCTCCACTTAGTCACTCTCCCATCTTAAAACCCCTACCTTTCCTAGAACCCGCTCAGTTTGTTGGATTGGGAGTTCGCTCACTTTATTTTCTTACTACACAGAAAAGTTCCACTTGTTCGTGACTAAGAAACTCTAAGGGCGCACAGGCCCATTCACAAAACCTTTGCACATGAAGCATGCAATACTTTCTCTGAATTCTCTACAACCCAAAATTAAGTACGTGTGCAAAGTACGCAACTGTATTACAGAGGGAGCAAGGGTTGCCACCCAGGCTATGCTACAAACATCTCGTCCTCTCCTCATCTCTAATACATAGAGGGCTAAAAGATAAGTAGTTTACAAAAGAAAGGCAGATCAAAAAAGCAAGGAGATTTCCAGTCACTACTTACCAACCAGCCAGCGACCAACCGAATTAACCTGTCTAACAGTATGCGTTAAAAGCAGGGGTTTAGTTGCACACATTTGCAAATACATGTGTAAGCTGCAGGCCACGGCAAGGCACCCTGATATCTGCAGTCCCTAACTCTACCTTTAAAGAGTCTCCACAATGGGAGCACATGCATTCTGATGAGATAGATGGAGGACAGGTGACTGGAGGGAGCCCATCCTTCCTTTAAGGCGCAGGGTCCAGTCACCTGTCCTCCATCTATCTCATCAGAATGCATGTGCTCCCATTGTGGAGACTCTTTAAAGGTTGAGTTAGGGACTGCAGATATCAGGGTACCTTGCTGTGGCCTGCAGCTTACGCATGTACTTTTAAATGTGTGCAACTAAACCCCTGCTTTTAATGCAACTACAAAAGAAAGGTAACATTGTTTTTACTTTTAGTCCAGATCACGAGAAGTTAAAAGAATATTGTGTTACCAGCAAGATCAACAGGTATTTTATGTACTTGCTAAAAACATTCTCTTAGCATTAAAAAAAGGAAACAAATGCAGCCACCACATCTAAGGACTTGTACACTGCAATATATTACAGTTCTATACTTGAGTTTCCTTATCCTTTAGAATAAAAATATAAACCTGAATTTAGTTTCCCTGCAGCATCGTGCATAAACAGAAATATATTTGGCTAATATGTAACATGGAAAAAAAAAAAAAACTAAAAAATTAAAATAAAACTGTAGCAGTTCTTGGACATTTGCCTGCTACTTTCTGAATAAACATAGTAAATATTTTATTAGGAGTTACACATTAAGGAAATATTCAACCATCTATTTCCTATCTATCTGTCAATGCATTCATTCACTATATGTCCAATTCTGTACTGATTGTGAAGAAAGACTCATTGTAGTCATTGCCTGGAATCAGCACCTCCTTGGGGAATCCAAGGCATTCCCAGGTCACATTGGAGGTTTGATCTTCTCGCTGTATTCTTATTCTGCCCCATCTTCCTACACCTTTGCCCAAGTCTCTGAAAATAGGAAAAATTTGCCTTAACTGGAGCCAATTAGATAGATGTACGCCCACATCCCAAAGTCAGTACATAGAACACGATTCCCTCTGAGCGTGACTTTTAAGGGCAGTAAATATAGAAATGGGTATAGTCAAGAAAGGTATATATGGTTAAAGTATAAAGAAAAGAAAGAAATCTCAAAAAATACAAAATGTTATTTACATAAGGTACATAGGAACAAATATGTGAACCCAGAGGCAGCCTCTGGAACAATTTTAAGAAAGTATACTGCGGTTGAACATGTACATACAGACACCTGACAGTCTGAAAGAGCACCGTTACTGAAACCATTTTTTTTTTTTTTGCATTGTTTGGGACTTTATAATATACAGTTTATTTAGAACTCTTGTTTATGTCATGTTAATGTTATTTCTTGATTTTTATTTATTCATATGGCCGATTTAGTGGGTGTATTTCTTAATTACATTGTTTAACCACTTTACCACCGGAGGATTTTGCTGTCTTACGTCTGGGCCACTTTTTGCGATTTGGCACTGTGCGATTTTAACTGACAATTGCGCGGTCGTGTGACGCCGTACCCAAATGAAATTGACGTCCTTTTTTTCCCACAAATAGAGCTTTCTTTTGGTGGTATTTGATCACCTGTGCGATTTTTACTTTTTGCGCTATAAACAAAAAAAGAGCATAAATTTTGAAAAAATAACAATATTTTTTTTTTATATGAAATTCCCCCCAAAAAAATGTAAAAATCAAAATCTTTTTACATTTTTGGCCAATTTGTTTTCTGCTACCTATGTTTGGTAAAAACAATCGCAATAATCGTATTTTGATTGGTTTGCGCAAAAGTTATTGCGTTTACTAACTAAGGGAAAGATTTATGTCATTTTTGGTGTTTTTGGCGGCGATCTGCGATTTTTTTTGCGAGAATGCGACATTGCGGCGGACAGATCGGACCCCTGACTGACATTTTTGACACTTTTGGGGGTACCAGTGACATTACTGCAGTAATCAGTGCTATAAATATGCACTGTTACTGTAAAAATGACACTGGCAGGGAAGGGGTTAATTTTATTGGAGAGGGAGGGGTTAATGTATGCCTGGTGCTTACTGACGTGTGTGGGGGGAGGCGACTGTGTGACACAAGGACAGATCGAGGGTTCAGCTATGCTGAACCCTGCAATCTGACCCTGCCTGTCACTTAGGAGATCCGCCCGCTTGTGTTTACACAAGCGGGCGGATCTCCACACTCGATCGCCGCTGCTCCTCCCCTGGCCCGACTCCCGCTGTGACTGAATACAGCGGGAGCAAGCCTCCGGCGGCGCGCGCACGCCGCCTAGAAGGGGGAGGGTCTGCCGACGTAGTACTACGTCGTCAGACCTACAAGAGCCACTTTGCCGCAGTACAGCTCTAGTGAGCAGACGGCAAGTGGTTAAGCAGGGTATTCAGGCTTTTACAGGTGCTGCTGCCACTTACGATCTCAGCACAGGTTTTTGTTTTATTCTTAATTAAAGGTGACCTGCACCTGCCTATAAGTTTTAGGCTGGGTTCACATGATGTCAGAAATCGCATGTGATTCGCACCGCATTGCTGTGCAGATCTCATGCGATGTCTGTGCGATGCAAATTCAACCATACATACCCAGCTTAACAGAGGGAGACTGAGCAGAGTGCACAGAGAGATGGCCTCATAACTCACTAGTGTGCCAATGTCCTTTCACCAATAAAAAATACGTTTTGGGGTGTGTTAGTGACCAAGCTGTCTTGTTCAAAAGCCGTGGGGGAAACTGAAGTCACTAGCCTGGCTGGGATGTCTAGGTGTCTAAACAGAATTACATATCTTTTGCTGGGTAATGCAATTTACATACAGTGCCTTAAAAAAGTATTCATACCCCTTGACATTTTCCAAATTTTGTAATGATACAACCAAAGACATAAATTAATTTTAATGGGATTTTATAGTAAGTGGCACATTTGAAGTGGAAGGAAAAGGATAACTGGATTTCAATTTTATTTTTCATAAATATCTGAAAAGTGTGGCATGCATTTGCATTCAGCGCCCTTTACTCTGATACCCCTAACCAAAATCTAGTAGAACCAATTGCTTTCAGAAGTCACCTAATTAGAAAATAGAGTCCACCTGTGTGTAATTGAATCTGTAATTTAAATACAGCTGTTCTGTGAAGCCCTCATGGGTTTGTTAGAGAACCTTAGTGAATCATGAAGGCCAGGAAACACACCAGACAGGTCAGGGATAACTTTGTGGAGAAGTTTAAAGCAGTGTTAGGGTCTAAAAAATATCCCCAGCTTTGAATATCTCACAGAGCACATTTCAATCCATCACCTGAAAATGGAAAGAGTATGGCACAACTGCAAACCTACCAAGACATGGCAGTCCACCTAAACTGGCAAGGAGAGCATTATTCAGAGAAGCAGCCAAAAGGTCCATGGTAACTCTGGAGGAACGGCAGAGATCCACATTTCAGGTAGGAGAATCTGTCCACAGGACAACTATTAGTCATGCACTCCAAAAATCTGGCTTTTATGGAAGAGTGGCAAGAAAAAATCTTTTGTTAAAAGAAAACCATAAGAAGTCCCGTTTGCAGTTTGGGAGAAGCCATGTGGGGGACACAGCAAGCCTGTGGAAGAAGGTGTCCTGTCAGATGGGACCAAAATCAAACTTTTTGGGCTAAAAGCAAAATGCTATGTGTCGCAGAAAACTACCACTGCACATCACCCTGAACACACCATCCCCAATGTGGTAGTGGCAGAATCATGTTGTGGAGATTCTTTTCTTCAGCAGGGACAGGGAACCTGGTAAGAGTTGATGGGAAGATGGATGGAGCCAAATACAGGGCAATCCTAGAAGAAAACCTATTAGAGTCTGCAAAAGATTTGAGACTGGTGGGGAGGTTCACCTTCTAGCTGGACAACGACCATTAACCTACAGCCAGAGCTACAATGTCATGGTTTAGTTTAGAGCATATTTATGTGTTAGAATGGCCCAGTCAAAGTTCAGACCTAAATCCAATTGAGAATCTATGGCAAGACTTGAAAATTGCTGTACACAGACGCTCTGCATCCACTCTGACAGAGCTTGAGCTATTTTGCAAAGAAGAATGGGCAACAATTTCACTCTCTAGATGTGCAAAGCTGGTAGAGACATCCCCCAAAAAACTTGCAGCTGTAATTGCAGTGAAAGGTGGTTCTACAAAGTATTGTATCGGGGGGCTGAATACAAAAGCATGCCATACTTTTCAGATATTTATTTGTAAAATAAAATTTGAAAACCATTTATCATTTTCCTTTCACTTCATAATTATGTGCCACTTTGTGTTGGTCTATCCCATAAAATCCCCAAAAAATACATTTACGCTTTTGGCTGTAACATGACAAAATGTGGAAAATTTCAGTGAGTTTGAATACTTTTTCAAGACACTGTATTTGCATATCATGTATTCATCTATTCGTCTAGCATTCAACATTAAAAAGTTTTGACAAGGAACACAGCATACAGTATATGACATCAGAATTCTTACACTTACAGGTCATAACCTTGCAAAGTTTGAAAGTTCCTTTTACCCTATTGAACATTATTCTTACACCATTAGTATTTGGGTCCTGTACAAGACATTCCAAAAGAATTTTGAAATTCACAATAATTGGTATTAGATCACAGCTGCTAAGAAGCAGTACTTGTAAAAAGGAAAGAATTTCTGAAATAACCAAGCCAGGTGGAACTGACCCCCTTTGATACTATTTGTCTGTGAACTAGAATTCATGTATCAAGCTTGAGGGAATTAAGAGAGCTACGTTCCAGTTTACACAATACACAATAACCTTTCCAGACTTTGAAGGTGTGATAGCTTCGTAACTGCCTTGCAGCTAAGTAATTGGTTTCCCAAACATGTTCTCACTAAACTTTACCATGCATTGACGGGAATTTTTTTAAAAGTGGAGAAGCCAGGATTTGTAGTAGCTGCACATGGCAATCAATCATATTCTATCTTTAATTTTTTTTTAAAAAGTGAAAATAGAGGCTGATTGGTTGTCTTATGAGCTGCTCCAGATTCTGTCTGCTCCAGTTTTGATAAATTACCCCATCGTATGAGATATGATTTGAATCTACTGTCATGTTCACATTAGTGTCAGTCTGTGGGTCAATGCTGTCTTTTCCTACCCTATCAATCACACAGCAGCATCATAAAAAGAGAAAGGTCCCATTGCATCATGGATGCTGGTCTTCAGTTACATACAGTTTATGCTGCACATTCAGTGGCCTCACATGTTAGTGAGGGACATAGTTTGTTTGGGCCAGCTTGGCCCAAGCGAAATGTGTAAAGTTCATGAAAAGCTGGAGTTCAGCTTTAAAGCATAAGTTAAGTCAAAACATTTTTTTTTAAATCAGCACAAAGGACAGAACTTACAATCAATACAATGTGCCCCTTTTGCTGATGGCGGTTGTTTTAGTTTAAATCTTCTATCTTATGATTTATCCCATAGCTGTAAACTTCCAGTGCCTCTGGGGTTAACAGAACCAAGGAACCTGTCACTCACAGGAACTCATCAAGAGTGCTGACTATGCCTGTTGGATCCACCTCTGGAGGGAGTCTATTCCACATTTTCACAGCTCTTACTGTGAGAAGTTTTTCTGTATTTGGAAACACAATCTCTTTTCCTCTAGACGTAAAGAGTGCTCCCTTGTCCTCTGTGATGGCCTTAAAGTGAATAACTCAACACCAAGTTCACTATATGGACCCCTTATGTGCTTATACATGTTGATCATATCCCCCCTTAATCTCCTCTTCTCAAGACAGAATAAATTCAGTTCCTCTAATCTTACCTCATTGCTCCCTAATGCCTCTTATTAGTTTGGTTGCTCTTCTCTGCACCTCCTCCAGTTCTCCCATATCCGTTTTGAGAACTGGTGCCTAAAACGGAGCTGCATATTCCAGATGAGGTCTTACTAATGATTTGTACAGGGTCAAAATTATATCTCTCTGGTGCCCAAACCTCTCTTAATAAGAAAAAGGACTTTGCTTGCTTTGGAAACCGGAGCTTGGCATTGCATGCTATTGTTAATCTTATGATCTACCAGAACAACCAGATCTTGCACACTGGGGATTCCCCCAGTTATACTCCTCTAAGTGCCGGTTCACACTAGGGCGACCTGTGAGGCGACCTGGTCGCCTCACAGGTCGCCGCAGGTCGCCTCCCATAGGGAAGCTACGGACCCGTTCTAATAGGAGCGACACAAGTCGCTCCGACCTAGAAAAAGGGTCCGGAGCTTCTTTGGGGCGACCTGGAGGCGACCGCCATAGACTTCAATGTTATGAAGTCCGTGGCGGCCGCTCCGAGGTCGCGGCGCGCTGCTCGCACCGTGACCTCGGAGGTCGCCACCTAAAGTAGTGTCGCGGTAGTGTGAACCGGCGCTTAGTATGTATGATGCATGCATATTTTTAGCATAACTTTACATTTATCAACATTAGACCTAATTTGCCACCTAGTTGTCCAATGAAATGAAACAGTCCATTGAGGTCAGCTTGTAAGTTTAAGACATCCTGTAAAGAAGGTATTCCACTGCATAGCTTGGTGTCATCTGCAAAGACTGAAATGCTACTTTTAATCCCAGACCTTATATCATTTATAAAGATATTAAAAAGTAAGGGTCCCAACACTGAACCTTGGGGTACACCACTGATAACTTTAGACCATTCAGAGTAAGAATCATTAACCACTACTCTCTGAATTATATTTTTAGCCAGTTTTCTATCCATTTACAAACTGATCTTTCCAAGCCTGTAGACTTTACCTTACACATTAGCCGTGTGTGAGGAATTGTGCCAAATGCTTCTGTAAAATTCAAATATACTATGTCCACAGCCACCCCTCTGTCCAAAGTTTTACTTATCTCCTCATAAAAATAAATCAGGTTTGTTTGACAACTTCTGTCTTTCATGAATCCATGCTGTTTGTTGCTTAAAATATTTTTTTCCAGCAAGAACTCATCCATGTGGTCTTTTATTAAACTCTCTAGTATCTTCCCCATTATGGAAGTTAAACTAATAGGTCTATAGTTACTTGGCAAAGACTTTAATCCCTATTTAATTATAGAAACCACATTGGCCCTACGCCCATCCAGTGGTCCTATTCTAGTCCTTAACGAGTCCCTAAAATTAGAAACCAGGGCTTTGAAATGACAGAGCTCAATTATTTTAGGATGCGTGGGTGGATGCCATGTGGTCCAAGTGCTTTATCCACCTTTATTCTATCTAAATATTTCTGGACCATATCACTTTTGAGCCATTGTGGATCATTTGGGGCTGTGTCAATACATTCCGATTATTGGCATCCCCGTTAAGCCACTGTGCTGTCTATATGCAGGCCCACCCCACTGAGCAGTGTAAATGTTTAATAGCACTTTAAGATTATGCTTTCAGTCCTACAATACTGGGTGGATGGGTTAGTGAGCATTGTCCATCTGATTGCCCTCATGAATCTCCTGTTTCTGAACATGCAAGAGAACTCTTTGTCTGAAATGTTTGTCTGTGGAAAAGGAATATAAATAACACTAGCTAGAAATGCCTGTTGATGGTGAATGTCTCTTTGGTGACTCTTTGAACAATGTCATCAAGGACAAAATACGAGTACTCATTTTCCCCAGAAAAAAAGCCTTACCTATGGGAGATGCAGACTATAATACTGCAACCACTGAGCAGCAAATGATATCACCTGTGATGTATTTCAGTTTTCTTGCAAACCTGGCCTGTAAGTGTGCTCTGAGGACCGGAGTTGAGAAACACTGATCTAGAAAGACTCCTCCTGCCTCTGAATGTAAGAATAGTTCCTTTTTTTTCTCCCATGCTTCAATCTTCAAGGCAAACCTAAGGAAGTTCATTCAGAAGCCTTGGGCCCCTAAATCCCCAACCTGCAGACAATTCCTCTCATGAACAAATGCCCCTACTTTCTAAAGTTGGAGGACTTTTTTTTTTCATTTTGGATGCATTAGTAAAAAACATGGTGTCAAGGCTATAAGCTAGACCACTTTATGTTGTTCAACCTTCTTGTGTCTCCACACACGTCTGTCCTCTTTGCTGCTTTTTCAGGTCTGACTTAAAGTGATAGTAAAATCTCATTTTTTTTTTTAAATTAAAATAACAAACATGTTATACTTTCCTGCTCTGTGTAGTGGTTTTGCACAGGGCAGCCCAGATCCTCCTCTTCTCGGGTCCCTGGCTGAAGCTCCTGGCTCCTCCCTTCTGTTGAGTGCCCTCACAGCAAGCAGCTTGCTGTGCGGGCACCCGAGCTGAGCTGCAGCTCTGTGAATCCATTCAGACTCAAATTTGCAGTTCGGCCCCACGCCCTCTCTCTCCTGATTGTGCTTACTGAGTTTGATTGACAGCTACGGGAGCCAATGGTGCCGCTGCTGTGACTCAGCCAATCTGGAGAGAGAGTCTCGGGTGGCTGAGGCACCCGTGGACATTGCTGGATAGAGAGGTGGCTCAGGTAAGTATTAAGGGGGCTGAAGGGAGATGTTGAATAGACAGCTTTTTATCTTAATGCATAGACATTCTGACAAGCCCTTTAAGGAGTTAATACCATTGTACCAATGGCAGAAATATTTCTGGGTGTTTACTCCAACCTTTTCACTATTCCACAACCAAAATGAGGTATTTGCCTATATTTGGGCTGAAGCTTTTAGGTTAAATTCACATAGGGGCTGGGATAACAGTATTCCAGGAAGACTGTCCAAAGCATTGACAACAATCCTGTATAAATTAGCAACAGACTGGCAGGCAGTGGCATCGGGAGGGGGGGGGCTGACCGGGACTATAGCCCCGAGTGGGCCCCCAAAAAGCCCGGGTCTGGTATTGCTTATTTAAAATTATTAGCCCCCAGTTCCAAGGCCTGTAGTGGGCAGGGAACTCGGGGCTACATACCTCAGCAGTGTAGCATTTATGCAACACAGCCAGTGATTGGTGGGCAGTTTGGGGTAGCCGTAATGAGAGTGATTGGAGCTGTCAAGTTGAAGCAGTGATGTCGGTGTGGACAGGGCTAATATATCCACCCCTTTGTTCAGTGCATAGACAAACAACAGTTGGCTGGGGAGGAAGGTGGCAGGGGGTGGGACCAATTGTAACTGCTGTATGTGCACCCACAGCGGTGTATAATAAACCTGAATTATACACCACTCTGGATGCACATTGTTTCCTCGGCTCCTGTGTGCTGCTCCTCAAGATTTTACGATAAGTGTGCTAATTTTAACTAATTGGTATCTTTGCAGTTTAACTAATTCCTGAGCCTTGCACCCTATACAATGAACTCCTGAACCTTGCATTCTGTACAACGCATTCCTGAACCTTGCACTCTGTACAACGCATTCCTGAACCTTGCACCCTGTACAACGCACTCCTGAACCTTGCACTCTGTACAACGCATTCCTGAACCTTGCACCCTGTACAACGCACTCCTGAACCTTGCACCATGTACAATGCACTCCTGAATCTTACACTCTGTACAAAATGCAAAAGGGGTCCAGAGGTGTGTGTGAGGGGCTGTGTAATGCAAAAGGAGTCCAAAGGTGTGTGGGGGGGGGGCTATGTAATGCAAAAGGGATCCAGAGGTGTGGGGATGGGGCTAAATAATGCAAAAGAGGTCCAGAGGTGTGTGTGTGAGGGGGAGTCTGTGTAATGTAAAGGGGCCCAGGGGTGTGGGAGAGGGGCTGTGTAATGTATAGGGTTCCAGAGGTGTGGGGGGGCTGTGTAATGCAAAAGGGGTCCAGAGGTGGGGGGCTGTGTAATGTAAAGAGGTCCAGAGGTGTGGGGGGATCTCTGTAATGCAAAAGGGGTCCAGAGAATTGGGGGGGGGGCGCTGTGTAATGTAAAGGGGTCCAGAGGTGTGGAGGGGCCCTGTGTAATGTAAAGGAGTCCAGAGGTATGGGGGGAGGGGGGCTGTGTAATAGTAATGTAGGGGTCCAGAGGTGTTACTGCATCCAAATGCTCTAATTGGTGTTACACTCACTGTGACGGTAGTCACTTTGGTTGGTGGTCCTGTGGAACTCAGCTTACCTTAGAGGGGTTGGGAAAACCCTCTCTCTGCCCCCTAGTCTCCTCTTATGTGTAAGTCCCCTGTGTCTATTAGGGGCACAGGGTGACCAAGAACCCCAGTTGGGTCTGCACTAACCAGACTCGCTGTAAAACCACACCGGACTCAGCATTTGGTGTTATCCCGGCTATCCTGGGTTCTGTATGTGTGGTTTGTGTTGAACCTATGACAGCAATATTTAAGAACAATATTCCTCAAAGAAATATATAAAGATGAACAATTTCAGACTGTTATAATATTGGAAATGGTGTCCCATAGAACTCTGCTAGATAGGTTGAGATGGGGTGGGGTTTGTTATGGTTAAGTTCCTGCATTTCTTTGTTCTATTGTTGTTCTGTCTGCCTTAAACCTATTATGGGATATACATGTGTATTAGCTTCTAGAGGGGAGGAGGGGATTTCTCCAGCAGCCCTTCCTAGACTGTCTGTTGGAAAGTTGAATACACCTGTGTGTCATGTTACAGAATGTAGTTCCCCGCCCAGTGTGTTGTTGTTATGCAAAGAGGGGGAGGGGGGATTGTCCTCTGAGTTGTGATCTTTTGTGCCTGTGTTCAATAAAGTGTTAGTTGCTTTTCAGAGACATACAAGCTAAGTTCAGGCTAGTTTTTGTATGTAGGGCAGCTGGAATATCTCCATCTATGTCCAGACTGGAGGAAGCCACATACTGACGGAAGACCACAAGTACGGTGTGGGTCGACGGTTCCGTTACACTGGTTGGCAGCGGCGGGATGCTTCCTGCAGTCTGGGACATCCAAACCTCCACCGGGATCCAAGGTCCGGATAACAGAAGAGGAGAGGTACAGATATCAGCTGCCATGGAAGAGGAATTCGGAAGGAGGTTGCGAGAGATGCGGATACAGCACAGGGGATCGGTGTCAGAGAAGGTCCTGCTAGGATGGTATGATTCAATCCGCTTTGAACTCTGGAAGGAAACGCTAGCTTGTGAGCAGCGACACAAGGGAAAAATCCTCTCCTCCTTCCAGGAAAGGTACTGGTCGCAGTATGGATTGTGGGTGCTGGTTTTGGGAGATAAACCACACAAGGAATGGAAAGCTGAATTAAGCAGGCTTGTCCAGGAGGAGATGCGATTGGATGAGAGGTACAGAGCTCTCCGCTGGTATGTAAGCCAAGTGTGCCCATGGACCGCGGAAGACAGCCCAACAGAAGGCTTTGGCTATGGCGGCCTGGGACTGTCATTAGAGAAGTGGTCAGAGGACCCTAACTTTGGGAGCGATTTGGAGTGGCGATTAGAGGAAATTATGGATTCCAGAGAAAAGATCCTGAACATCTCGGAAGTGCTCTGGGCACTGGAAGATATGGAGTTTCTGGCCATTCAGGAATGGGAGCTGGAGATCGCCTACAGACGGCTGATAGACTCTGCTCAGCACCAGCCAGCGTTACCGGGAGAGGAGATTGTAGGTCCCTCGTCCCAGCAGCAGCCAACAGCACTGGTAGTGGAGATGGTCAGTCCCCCTACCCAGCACCAGCCAGTGTTACCGGGAGAGGAGATTGTAGGTCCCTTGTCCCAGCAGCAGCAAACAGCACTGGTAGTGGAGATGGTCAGTCCCCCTACCCAGCACCAGCCAGTGTTACCGGGAGAGGAGATTGTAGGTCCCTTGTCCCAGCAGCAGCAAACAGCACTGGTAGTGGATATGGTCGATCCCACTACTCAGCACCAGCCATGGATTACAGATGTACCTGACTTTTCATCGAAGGATGATACGGGTGATAAATCACCTGCCAAAGTGTTGGCACTGGGCCTGAGTGCCACCAGCCTGTGCCCTGGACTTTCAGCAATTCCAGAGGCTGGGGATTTAATAGACTTTTCTGCTGAGGAGGAACGTCCCAGTGAGCTTACAGCAGAAGAGCGGGCATCCAGGCATTGCACTGCTGACCTCTGCCTGCAACAATTGGTGGCCCAGGAAGATGTGTGCAAGGCCACTGACTTTTCAGCTTACTTCCCTGCGGAACAACGGGCATCAGGGCCTAATATTACTGAGCTCTGCCCAACACCAACAGCAGCATCTGTTGAGTTACAAGAAGCTTCTACGGCAGTAAAGCTGACAACTGGACAGAGGGTCCAAGACATCTTCCCCACACCGGAGGCAGTTCCGGAGGCCCACGGTGAGAAGGTGGTGGTCACTCCCCAGCAGCAGACGGCTTCCCAGAATGATGACACCAACCCAGCAGAAGAGCTGGCAACAGGGCAGAGTGCGGCTGGCCTCTGCCCTCAACTAACAAAGGATGGGTTTCCTGAGAAAGAGGATGAGACTACGGTCTTTACTTGCATACCCCAGGGATGCTGGATAGTCGGCCCAGAAGAACAATCTGACAAAGTGAGCCCAGCCACCCTGTCTTCTCTCCAGCAGCTAAAAGGACTCCTGGGAGAAGGGCCAGTCCACGCTTCTCCCCAGCGGCGGGTATGTTTTACACGAGAGGCAGAGGTTGGCTGGGTGAGTAACGCTGTGTTCCGGACCATATGTTTGGGGTACTGTGTGGGGACAGACATTGGGGGATGGGAACTATGGACTAACTTCGAAGTCAACCCGTTTGGGGTCTCCTCCTGCGTTAGTCTCCTTTGGAAAGGGGAGAGATGTGACGGTAGTCACTTTGGTTGGTGGTCCTGTGGAACTCAGCTTACCTTAGAGGGGTTGGGAAAACCCTCTCTCTGCCCCCTAGTCTCCTCTTATGTGTAAGTCCCCTGTGTCTATTAGGGGCACAGGGTGACCAAGAACCCCAGTTGGGTCTGCACTAACCAGACTCGCTGTAAAACCACACCGGACTCAGCATTTGGTGTTATCCCGGCTATCCTGGGTTCTGTATGTGTGGTTTGTGTTGAACCTATGACAGCAATATTTAAGAACAATATTCCTCAAAGAAATATATAAAGATGAACAATTTCAGACTGTTATAATATTGGAAATGGTGTCCCATAGAACTCTGCTAGATAGGTTGAGATGGGGTGGGGTTTGTTATGGTTAAGTTCCTGCATTTCTTTGTTCTATTGTTGTTCTGTCTGCCTTAAACCTATTATGGGATATACATGTGTATTAGCTTCTAGAGGGGAGGAGGGGATTTCTCCAGCAGCCCTTCCTAGACTGTCTGTTGGAAAGTTGAATACACCTGTGTGTCATGTTACAGAATGTAGTTCCCCGCCCAGTGTGTTGTTGTTATGCAAAGAGGGGGAGGGGGGATTGTCCTCTGAGTTGTGATCTTTTGTGCCTGTGTTCAATAAAGTGTTAGTTGCTTTTCAGAGACATACAAGCTAAGTTCAGGCTAGTTTTTGTATGTAGGGCAGCTGGAATATCTCCATCTATGTCCAGACTGGAGGAAGCCACATACTGACGGAAGACCACAAGTACGGTGTGGGTCGACGGTTCCGTTACACTCACCTTTAATCCAGCGTCGGGCAAAGCTCCCTGGTGCTGATCTTCACGCCCCCTTCTAATGTCGGAAGGGGGTGACGTGGGATAAAATTTACCTTCGGGCTCAAGCCCCTGGTCTTTTTCCTACCTAGGAACACCCCTGCTGGCAGGAGCTATGGCTATTCACATGTATTTACACATTCAGCAGTCATCTGCAGTTAGTGACAAATATCCAACCCAGGCATTTTTATGTCAAGAGTTGCTCATTCATCAGGGACTTCTTGATGTAGGGATACATGGCTCCTGCTAGCCTGACTTTACTTTGTACAGGCTTCCCGGCATACACCTGCTGCTGTTCACCTACACCTCTAATCCCAGCCACCGCACTCTACTGTGTGCCCCTAAACACCCAAGTGCATCTATTCTTAACTCCTTTGCTGCCACCAACTTAAGGTTTATGATTCCTAACTTTCTGTTTGCATTTCATCAGTCAAATGTCAATATTTTAGTTGAAGTGATTTGTGAAGGCCATATGATCACTTCCACAGGTACTGAAACATTCCACCCACCTGATTTCACTACACCATCAAGACTCCTGTGGTCTCCTTAGCCACTTCAATACAGGGTACTTTCACCCCCTTTCTGCCCAGAGCAATTTTCAGCTTTCAGTGCTCTCACAATTTGAATGACAACTACTCAGTCATCCATGCAACACTGTACCCATACAAAATGTTTATCATTTTTTTTTTCACACAACTTTCTTTTGGTGGTATTTAATCACCACTGGGTTTTTTATTTTTTTGGGATATGAATGAAAAAACGAACATTTAAAAAAAAAAACAAAAAAAAACACTTTTTCTATTACAACATTTAGCAAAAAGGTAATTTTTGTTCATATATTTGGGCCAAAATTTATACTGCTACATATCTTTGGTAAAAATAACCTAAATTAGAGGATATTACTTAGTCTGTGTGAAAGTTATATAGTCTACAAGCTATGGTGCCAACCATTGAAAATTGATCACACCTGATCACACCTGATGTACTGAAGGCCTAAGGCCCCTTTCCCTTTCTAAGGCTTTCTGATCTGGTCCTCCTGTCAGACTTTCAGGCGGACCTGATCGGATGCTCCATGCAGCCCTATGGAGCAGCAGGTGTCAGTGGAGACATCTCAGCTGACACCCGCTGCTATCCAATCCTGTCCTTGAAATCCGGACAGATGAAAACCCTATTTTCCATCCGTCTGGAGGATCAGATAGGATAGGATCGGATGAAAACAGACAGGTGGTCCATTTTCATCCGATCTCCCATAGAGGAGAGCGGGGCTCTGACAGCTCCGTCTCTGCAAAGTAAGCGGAGACGGAGCTGTCATCCACCTGCTCAGTGGGAATCAGCGGATTGATCCCAGCTGAGCAAAATGGAGTCAGCCAGGCGCACCACCCGCGTGTGAAAGGGGCCTGTCTTATTTCCTAAAGCACTGAAATGTCAGGACAGTACAAATACCCCCCAAATGACCCCTTTTTTGGAAAGTAGACAGTCTGAGGTATTTAGTAAGAGACATAGTGAGTTTTTTGAAGTTGTAATTTTTTCCCACAATTCTTGAGAACATGACGAAATTAAGTTTTTTTTTTTTTACACAAAATTGTCATAATAACAAGTTATTTCTCTAACACAGTATATGCATTCTTGCAAATACACCCCAAAATACATTCTACTACTCCTCCTGAGTATGGCGATATCACATGTGTAAGATTTTTACACAGACTGGCCACATAGAGAGATCCAACATGCAAGTAGCACCTCCAGGCGTTCTAGAAGCATAAATTACACATATAATTTCCTGATGACACTTTTGAATGCCCTGGAGCACCAGGACAGTGGAATTACCCACAAAATGACCACATTTTGGAAATCATACACCCCAATGTTAATCCTAGGAGGCATGATTAGTCTTTTGAACATGTATTTTTTTTTCTTCACAAGTTTTTGTAAAATGTGGAAAGAAAATTATTTTATTTTTATTTTTTTTTTACACAAAGTTGTCAATTTATACGATTTTTCTAGAATATAGCATGTACATAGTAAAAATTACACTCCAAAACACATTCTGTTACTCCTCCTGAGTATGGTGATACCACGTGTGAGACTTTTGCACCGCCTGGCCACATACAGAGGCCCAATATTCAAGTAGCACCTCTAGGCGTTCTAGGAACACAAATTACACATTTAATCTGATTGCTACCTATCACACCTTTGAAGGCCCTGGAGCACCAAGACAATGAAAACGCCCAAAAAAGGCCCTATTTTGGAAAGCAAACACCCCAACATATATTCTATGAGGCATGGGCTGCAGATAGGTACTCAGGTACTCTAAAGGGCTGCCGATAGGTACTCAGTTACTCTGATGGGCTGCAGGTACTAGGGTACTCTCATGTGCTGGAGACAGGTACTTGGATACACTCATGGGCAGCAGGGAAGTACTCGGGTACTTTGATGAGCTGCAGATAGGTACTTGGGTACTCTAATGGACTGGAGACAGGTACTCGGGGTACTCTGATGGGCTACAGATAGGTACTCGGGTACTGTAATGGGCTGGAGACAGGTACTCGGGTACTCTGATGGGCTGTGGATAGGTACTTGGGTGTTCTGGGCTGGAGACAGGTACTCGGGTACTCTGATGGTCTGCAGAAAGGTACTCGAATACTCTGGGCTAAAGACAGGTACTCAGGTACTTTGGGCTGGAGACAGGTACCCGGGTACTCTGGGCTGGAGACGGGTACTCTGATGGGTTGGAGACAGGTACTTAGATACTCTGATGGGCTACAGATAGATATTCAGGTACTCTAATGGACTGGAGACAGGTACTCGGGTACTCTGCTGGGCTGAAAATAGGTACTTGTGTATTATAGGGGTGGAGACCAGTACTCAGGTACTCTGATGGGCTGTGGATAGGTACTTGGGTGTTCTGGGCTGGAGACAAGTACTCAAGACTCTGATAGTCTGCAGATAGGTACTCAAATACTCTGGGCTGGAGACAGGTACTTGGGTACTCTGGGCTGGAGACAGGTACCCGGGTACTTTGGGCTGGAGACGGGTACTCTGATGGGTTGGAGACAGGTACTTAGATACTCTGATGGGCTACAGATAGATATTCAGGTACTCTAATGGACTGGAGACAGGTACTCGGGTACTCTGCTGGGCTGAAAATAGGTACTTGTGTATTATAGGGGTGTAGACCAGTACTCAGGTACTCTGATGGGCTGTGGATAGGTACTTGGGTGTTCTGGGCTGGAGACAAGTACTCAAGACTCTGATAGTCTGCAGATAGGTACTCAAATACTCTGGGCTGGAGACAGGTACTTGGGTACTCTGGGCTGGAGACAGGTACCCGGGTACTCTGGGCTAGAGACAGGTACTCGGGTACTCGACGATCTGCAGATAGGTTCTCAAATACTCTGGACTGGAGACAGGTACTTAGGTACTCTGATGGGCTACAGATAGGTATTCGGGTACTCTAATGGACTGGAGACAGGTACTCGGATACTCTAAGGGCTGCAGATAGGTACTTGGGTATTCTGGGCTGGAGATCAGTACTCGGGTACTCTGATGGTCTGCAGATAGGTACCCAGGTACTCTAATGGGTTGGAGACAGGTCCTTGGTTACTCTGATGTGTTGGAGACAGGTACTTGGGTACTCTGATGATCTGCAAATAGGTACTCGGGTACTCTGGGCTGGAGACAGGTGCTTGGGTACTCTGGGCTGGAGACAGGTACTCCTATGGGCTGGAGACAGGTACTCGGGTACTCTAATGGGCTGCATATAGGTACTCGGGTACTCTGGGCTGGAGAAAGATCCTCGGGTACTCTGATGGGCTGCATATAGGTACTTAGGTACTCTGGGCTGGAGATAGGTATTCGGTTACTTTGATGGGCTGCAGATAGGTGCTTGGGTACTCTGATGGGGTGCAGAAAGGTACTCGGGTACTCTGGGCTGGAGACAGGTGCTTGAGTACTCTGGGCTGGAGACAGGTACTCCTATGGGCTGGAGACAGGTACTCGGGTACTCTGATGGGCTGCAGATAGGTACTTGGGTACTCTGGGCTGGAGACAGATCCTTGGGTACTCTGGTGGGCTGCAGATAGGTACTCGGGTACTCTGGGCAGGAGACAGATCCTCGGGTACTCTGATGGGCTGCAGATAGGTACTTGAGTACTCTGGGCTGGAGGCAGATCCTCGGGTACTCTGATGGGCTGCAGATGGGTGCTTGGGTACTCTGATGGGCTGGAGACAGGTACATGGGTACTCTAGGCTGGAGACAGGTACACAGGTATTCTGGGCTGGTGACATGTACTCGGGTACCCTGATGGCCTGGTGACAGGTTCTCGGGTACTCTGATGGGCTGGTGATAGGTACTCTGATGGGCTGTGACAGGTACTCTTTATTACTGGGGCAATCAGTGTGATTTACTGTGCACTGTAATCGGTAACTGCCTGTTACCGCAATCTCCTCCTCACACAGGATCAGCGACACAGAGCTCAACAAAGATGGAACAGTGTCTAACACCTGACTGTTTTTTTTTAACCCATTATGTAAAATGTAGTTTTACTTAACGCTTTATACACTTTCATAAGCCATTAAACTTCAGGGTGGCTAAGATGTCATCACCATTGCAAAGGAACCTGGAACCTTTATCTCACACCATCTAAACCTGCACTAGGACCAGATTTTTTGACTAATATACATATATATTATTTGACTACTCAAGTTTCATACAGTATATACATTCACACATTGGCTACACTTACACCATGCTGATAGAATAGCCCATGGGGTAGGAGAAAAACCCTTTATATTAAGCTCCTATTATGTTAGGAAAGTGGCGGTTTCTTCTGGCTTGAGAAATCTTATATACTAACATTCTGAGAGGACCATAAAAAGAGGTAAAAAAGAGTTGTAGTTTTTACAGAATGATAATACGTTGTGTGTTATTCTAGAGAGAGACTGAATGCAGTAGAGTTGAGTGATGAATATAAATGCAACTACAGCTCAGCAATTTCAGCACCAAGGACAGAGACCAATGCTGAGAGCGCAGAGACAACAATCTAATAACACATACATAGATTAGCTGCAAAAGCGAAATGCTGGCTTTCCAAAAAGATCCCCTTTTATTTATTTATAAACAAAACCAGCTTAAGGCTCCATGTACGCTAGCACTTTTATATAAGCTCAAAAATGCTAGAAAAAAAGTGCTTGATGAAAAACACTGATAATAGCATTTTTGTTCTGGCTTGTAGTAGCATTTTAGTCACTTTTAGAAGCTTTAAGGAGTATTATCGTTAGCTTTTTATTAGCGTTTTTACAGTTCATGAAAAAAAAATGGGGAAAAAAAACTGAAAAAAAAGGAGCTAGGAGCATGGAGCATTTTAGTAGCGTTTAGAAGCATTTAGGAGCGTTTAAAAAAACATTTCTGGTGGGAAAACAAAAACTCTAAATGCAAAATCTTGAAAAACATCCACAATCAACCGCTGTCATGAATTGGGGGGGGGTTGAGGGGAGAAGGTGCAAGAGCTGGAGCATGTTACGTGTTTTACCCCAATAATGGGTGGAACATGTAACATGTTTCAAAGGTGAACATATCCTTTAATGCATGGGTGTCCAACCTTTTGGCTTATCTGGGCCACAATGAGTGTAGAGAAATTTTCTCGGGCCGCATATAAAATATATACTATAGTTAAGGTATATAAGTAATAAAACGCTGCCGCGCCCTTCCGGCGCTGCCGCCCCCCCCCCCCCAGCACTAATTTAACAAAACTAGAGGATGATCCCTTCCGAGGCAGCCTCTGCCTACAGTTAGTTGGAAGCCGCTGTGGCCGTGCCCGCGACCCGACTTCCTTCCCCCCCAGCAAAAAAAAAAAAATTGTCAGGGGGCAGTGGGCCGCATTGCCTGCGGTTCTGGGCCGCATGCGGCCCCCGGGCCGCAGGTTGGACATGCCTGCTTTAATGTGTATCTAATCGCAACCCAGAAATGTTATATATTGCAGTTTACAAGTTTTTACTGTGGTGATTTCATTAATTTTCTTTAATGTTAAGCTTCTCTTGCTTTACTTTTACCAAATAACACACTTTCTCTTCCTGGGTGGCTATGTCACTCCTGTGCTGTATTCATGGTGGGAATTATAGCTGTCACCCTAGGCTGCTCTCCTGTTATGGACTACAAACATGTCCGTATCTCTTCATCGCCAATACATGGGGGGGGGGGGGGTTTAGGGCAGTTGGTAGTTTATGAAACATATCTAGGAAGAAAGATATTCTTTGGTGCAGCAGATCACAAGAAGTAGCAAGGGCATTTCTAGCAAGATCAACAGCTATTTTCTGAATGTGCTGTTTTTGATGTTATTACCTTGTAAGGAAACTCATGCAGCCAGCACATCTAGGAACTGAAAGCCTTTTTTTTTTTTTTTTTTTTTTGGGGGGGGGGGGGGATTAGTTATCCATTAATAGAAAATCTCTTAAAACACTTTGATTTCGTATCTGCCTAATTATTGACCTTGTTGTCTCTCCAAAATGATAGGGAGGTTATGTAAACTTAGATGCACAGTAAACCCTAAGTATATTTCATTTGCTAAATTACAATTTATCGTAAACAGTTGCATTTTTCACACTTTTTTTTATTGTGTATTGCATTTTAACAGTGGACAACAGTGGACCATACCTACATAATGTGTGTTGAAATAGTTATTTGTGGTCTCCAACAGAAGCCCTATGGCAGGGTCACAAGACAATGCAGAGACACAACTGGGAGACAAGGACACAGCATTGTCACCATAAAACAAGAAGTGCCTGCACAAGAAATAATCAGGTAATATTTTAATGAAAGACGCAAGTTTAGAAAAATGTAAAATGGCTCTTGAATTACATTAAATTGCATTTTTTAAACTCATTTGAAATGTTAATTGGTAGGTTTGCATAAACATTAGGTGAGCATTGAACATAAGATTCTAACTCAATGGAGTTCCACTTTAAATAGACCTGTTTATTCCGTTAGGAAGTAAAGTGTTGCAAATTCTTTTCTCTCCATGAGGTTTCTGCAGCACAGAACGGCTATTGAAGGTGTCTGTGTGATATTTCTTACATAACACTTAAAGGCTTTTTTCCTTTCCCCATTTTTTTCTTCTTGGGTGAATAGCTGAACACATTTTTCTAACACACTCAAAGCATTATTATTTTATAGATAAAAGCTTTTCAGCGAGACCCTTGCCAGACGCATTTAATAAGCTCTTGGCAGCTTGCATCAATGGGACTGCTCCACTTCTGAACTACAAAAAAAGACACTTATGTATCCAAGCCGGGGAAATTAAGATTTTATTCTGACCATAGGCCGTCACTGAGTTACAATAAACCATTGTAGATTTAAATGCACTTCAACAGCACTAAAAAAGCTTTAAAGTGACTGCAGGATAACATTTCAATAAGAAACCACCAGGGAAGATTGTCGAAAATCAAAACAGCTCATTAAAAAGGCCTACAATAGATTAAAATGGACCTGTTTGTGTGAGAGCCATTTTAAAGGTACACTCCAGCTTAAATTAGAAATTAATCCTGAGATGCATACAGGGAGCACAGCCTAATGCTCTGTCTTTTACCCAGACATTGCATAGTGCACCCATCTACCTCACTCCCTTTTGTTTGTAAGATGGTGATCTGGTACTGGATTGCTTGTGATGTAGGAATTTTAAAACACACCTACTGTAGGCTACAAAAGCCTTGGCTATTAAACTACCAGTGCCAAGACATTTTTACAACCACCAACAAAATAGCCATACATGGCTGACTACAACCATGTTGTGGATCAATTTACAGCAGGGATCCTCAAACTAGGGCCCTCCAGCTGGTGCAGAACTTCACATCCCATGAGGCATTGTAAAACTCTGACATTCACAAACACGACTAGGTATGATGGGAATAGTAGTTCCTGAACAACTGGAGGGCCATAGTTTGAAGACACCTGATTTACAGGATGGGTGAAAAATATGAATGGAAAAATGGTTTGATGCGCCATACACTTAATGAAAATATAGATCTATCTACTTTCCCACAATTGTATTTTTTTTCCAGACCAGTCAGAATAATTACATTTAATTGATAGATTGAATAGCGAGTGTCTTTTTAATAATGTATCATTTTAATAAGCATTATGTTATAGAATATGTATAGGAATATTTATCCAGGTGCTCCCTGAAGTATGTCAGCTCCATGACTACTAGTGATGGACGAACATTGGCCAGGGCAGTTCGCGAACCCCAGCCACAAATTTTCTCAAAAGTCTGCAAACCGCGAGTTCGTGGCGGGCCCCATTGACTTTTATGGGAGGCGAACTTTGAAAAGCTTTAGGTCATATTTGCAGCCACAAAAGACGTACTAGCTGTGCACAAATAGTCCCAGCACATGGACAATGTCATAACAGAAGTATTGCAATTGAAAAAGTTGCCCTAAATGTTTTTTTTTTTACAGCAAAAAATATATACGGTATATATTTTTTTCATAAATCAGCCAGAACTGACAGCAGCCAGTAAATACATTGTCTAATACATATAGGGTCCATTCACACATCTGTGACAACCACAGGATATCTGCCCCTATAGTAAAGAGACTGTAATAGACCCTAAAACGACATTGGAGCATTTTAAATGACTTTTGTGGACATTGACAAAGCGATTTGTGTGTGACTGCAGCCGATCTCTAACTGCCCCTAAAGCAACCACAGGATACCTCTCCCTAAGCTCAAAAGATACTAGACCTATACCGAAAAAATACCAGCCCTGAAAAGGACTTTTGTGGATCTTCACAGCGCTACATGTGTCTAGCAAACTCTCCCTGATGAGCACAGCAGACCTCTCCCTACACTGGCAGAAAGTGGAATGTGAAATGGCTGCCAGATCGGGTCTATTTATAGGGTAGGGGTACTGTCCATGTGCTGGAATGTTTCAATTGGCTGTCCCGTTCCACCTGACGGCTGTGTCATGGGTCAAAGTTCTTCTGAATGAAAAAGAAAATAGCGGCGCGGACATATTCGCGAACATCGGCAACAGTCCGACTTTTTGCGAATTTGTGAACAAGCAAAATTCGCCGCGAACCAATCACCGGGTGAACCGCAAGGCCATCTCTAATAACTACTCCATGGCATTGCTGGGCAGTTAATTTCCATGACATGACTAGGTTCATAGACCTTCTGATAGCTACTCTAGGAGACCATAAAGGACACCTGGGTCCTTCTATTGCAAGTGCTTCATCTAGAAGGCCAAGAAGGAAATTAAACCTGAAGGACCTATATGTGCTGCTGCTGTTATCAATGTTACCCATTAGAACGGGATTGTCAGTGCATGAAAATAACATCATGCATTTATATCTGTAGCCATGTGAGGGAAGAGGGGGATTATGACATGCAGCATTGGGTTGTTAGTAAATTGGCAACAGAATACTTACTGCTTTCAGAGAAATTGTACAGAGAAGCTTTTCTAAGCCTTTTTACCTCTCAGAAAGTATTTTTTAGCTCACAGGGAACTCCTGCTAAAGATTTTTATATTTAGAGTTGATGTAGGTTGGTGTGATCATTTGTAGAAATAAAGAATAAAAAATGCGGCTTACTTACGGTATCTGATATCCAAATTCAATCATTACAACACTTCCCTGACGTGATAATAATAATACCACCCCTCCTCCCAAAAGAAAACAGACTTTGGAAATGGTAGTATCTGCTTACACTAATGCACTAATGGCTGGTGTAGAAGTGACCTCTTACATTGGATACCAGTGGAAAATTGTTCCATTAAATTTATGTTCAGTGAAGATGGGAAATCAATATACTACGGTATACTGTTCAAGCAACCCCTAGCAACATTACAAATATTAAAATTCATTTTCCAAATGCTATTGTTACCTGCAAAAATCCCTGAGTAGCTAGACAGTTCTGCACCCCACAATAGTTGCATGTTCTGCTAAAGGCCCATGAATGGCTACAAACGATGAAGCTCAGGAGCATTGGATGTAAAAGGATGATGAAAGAGATAAATGAAGGCTGCTACTGCTCACCTCTGCTTCTCAGAATGTTGTCATGTTGATGTTTAGATTCGGTGCTTCTAAATCCCAGGTCAGGAATTCTTCCACTTTTAAATGCTGCATGTTTGTTCCAATTATGTGACTCACAAGTATCAGAAACAGACAGGACGGCAACTAGAAGTCAGCAGTGGCAGATTCTATAAGTCTCTCATGACAGCTGTCCACAATCACATATCTAATTTACTGTATAAAAACAATCATCTAGATTTTCAACCTACAGTACAATGCCCTTTCTTTCAGGTAATGTATTAAGCTGAACAAAAATTGGCCACAAGTAGAGTTTGCTGTTCACTTTACTTTAATTACTCTAAGGAGACTAACAATTTTACACTGAAAAAGAGGAACAGCAAGCCTCGTACACACGCACCGATTGTTGGCCGTGAATTTTCGGCCAACGTCCGATCGGCCGATTGTCGGCTTGTTAGTATGATGCTTCCGACAACCGACTGCGACTTTTCGGCCAAACAAAATCTGGTGTGCAGGCTATAAAATTTTTGTTGGCCGTCAACAGAACGGCCGATTGTTCGTCAGTCAGTGCAGATTTTGGCAGACAAAAATCAGATGAGCAAGACTGGGCATGCACAGTGAAGAAAAAACACACGGAAAGTAAACCAGAACATGACATCACTTCTGCAGTTGGTTGTTGTTGACCGACAAAATTTGTGTGCAGTCTAGAGCACGTTTCAACCAACACAACAGCACTGGACAAAAGATGGCCGATCGGTCGGCCAACAATCGCTGCGTGTGTACGAGGCTTTACTTAACAGTGCGTCTAAGGAGAATTGACACGGAATGAGAAAATATGGACGCCCACCCTGCTGTTTATATCATTGCAAACTATAAAACAAATTATTACACATTATGGTAATCACCCAGAAATGTACACTCACCGGCCACTTTATTAGCTACACCCTGCTAGTACCGGGTTGGACACCCTTTTGCCTTCAGAACTGCCTTAATCCTTTGTGGTATAGATTCAACAAGATGTTGGAAACATTCCTCAGAGATTTTGGTTCATATTGACATGATAGCATCACGCAGTTGCTGCAGATTTGTCGGCTGCACATGCATGATGCGAATCTCTCTTTCCATCACATCCCAAAGGTGCTCTATTGGACTGAGATCTGGTGACTGTGGAGGCCATTGGAGTACAGTGAACTCATTATCATGCTCAAGAACCCAGTGGTGAGATAATTTGAGCTTTGTGACATGGTGCATTATCTGCTGGAAGGAGCCATCAGAAGATGGGTACACTGTAGTCATAAAGTAATGGACATGGTCAGCAACAATACTCAGGTAGGCCGTGGCCTTTAAACAATGCTCAGTTGGTACTAAGGGGCCCAAAGTGTGCCAAGAAAATATCCCCCACACTAATACACCACCACCAGCCTGAACAGTTGTTACAAGGCAGGATGGATCCATGCTTTCATGTTGTTTACGCCAAATTCTGACCCTACCATCTGAATGTCATGGCTGAAATCGAGACTCATCAGACCAGGCAACATTTTTCCAATCTTCTATTGTCCAATTTTGGTGAGTCTGCGAAAATTGTAGTCTCGGTTTTCTGTTCTTAGCTGACAGGAACGGCAAGTTGTGTGGTCTTCCACTGCTGTAGCCTATCAGCTTCAAGGTTTGATGTGTTGTGTGTTCAGAGATGGTATTCTGCATACCTTGTTGTAACAAGTGCTTTTTTGAGTTACTGTTGCCTTCCAGTCTGCCCATTCTCCTCTGACCTCTGACATCAACAATGCATTTTCATCAAAAGTAATGCCGCTCACTGGATATTTTCTCTTTTTCGGACCATTGTCTGTAAACCCTAGAGATGGTTGTGCATGAAAATCCCAGTACATCAGAAGTTTTTGAAATACTCAGACCAGCCCATCTGGCACCAACATTCCACGTGCCATGTTCAACGTCACCTAAATGCCCTTTCTTCCCCATTCTGATGCTCGGTTTAAATTTCAGCAAGTTGTCCTCACCACGTCTAGATGACTAAATGCATTGAGTTGCTGCCATGTGATTAGCTGAGTAGCAATTTGTCTTTACCAAGCAATTGAACAGGTGTGCCTAATAAAGTAGCTGGTGAGTGTATATCTAAAAAGAAAATTGAATAGTTTTGCTCCTTGGAAAAGTAATGTCTAGAAATAGTTGCTATGGGTAACAGAGGACTTTTTACATCACTGCCTGTTCTGCATAATCCTCATTTATAGCAAGCACTCTACAGTGAAAAAAATCAATTTAGTGAGCAGCTTTTCACACAGCAATGTTCAGCACTGTTGGATGGAATGTCAAATTTCTGTTATATTAAATAAAGACGGAAAGCAGAACTCCACTACAAGATTTATGATTTAGGATCTCTTTTATTTATGAGGCAAATGTAAGAGGTGAAATCATCTCATATAAAATGATTCAATAAGGAAATAAAAAAAAAAAAAAACTGAGATAACTGAACTCTAGGTGGGAAATGCAACTGATCTGGAGGTTTTAAAAGATCAGACAGGAAAGTCATATTATTTTGTATGCGTGTTAATTGGTACTAACAGACAGCACTATGAAAATAAATACTAGGGTAGGGTTTCCAATTTATTTGTACTTTTACCAATTTTATAAGTACTACAAGTCCCATTAGATTCCAGCCATTATGCCTTGTATGTCCTTCTTATTTTCTGATAAAGAAGACTCGTCAATTTGCAAGGGAATGCATTTTATACTTTTTCCTGGTCTCTCAGGAAAGATTTATTAACATGAAGTACTGCATTTAAAAACTTGGAAGAATTGGCAAAAAATGAACCGCATTTTGCTCAAATTTTATGAGTGAGGCGAAGCTGTGAGAAAAAAGCCAAAATATCAGCTTCTGCCTGACAGGGTCTGAAGTATGCATCGGTGTATTTTTTTTCTCAGAAGTACTTTCAAAATCCTACTGAATTTAGCTGCCATGAGTTATACAAAAGCTTGAATGATGGAAAATCAAGTGGTTGAGTAAGAGCCTGCACTCTACTCTCCAACCCCACCATTAGAACAATTACTGAAGTGCTGTGATATTACAATAATAGTTCAGTGTATATGCTGCATGCTGAATAATTGCTGATTCCATGCATACACTTGTAGCACCCTGTATAGCAAATGTCTATATTTTTCTACTTAACTTATTTTGTACATTCGTTTTCCCTTTTCCCCCTTTCCAAGTTTGTGGGATACTCCTTAGGATTTTTCCAGTAGGGATTTTTATAGGGGGCGGCTGCCCCAGAGCCAATGGGGACATGGCTCAATTTTGGTGGGGGGGTAGATGTAGCACCCTCCTAGGTAGGTGCTAGGTTAATAAAAGCTTAGCAGCTCTATCTGATTGTTAGTTCTGCCTGTTGCATGTGTCCAGGGTGTGATTCATCTGGGCTGAGGGAGTTTCCCCACTGTATCCAATGGAAGATCTTGTTGGACAGTGGAGGAAACCCAGCCAGAGACACAAGCTTTTGTGGCTGTCCCAGGGGGTTGGCACAACAGTGGTGCATTCTGGGATAGGTGATAAAAGCCGGGGGCACATGTGACAGGGCGTCTTTGGGCGGGAAGCCAGGTCCCAGGAGGAGGGTGACGGCTGTCTCTCCTCCTGTCAGCAAGAAAGGTGGTCACAGGCAGTGGGCCTAGTGGACCGAGTGTGTGATGCTGAGCCAGGAGGTCCAGGATACTGACGAATGAAGCTGAAGGCAGAGCAACCCAGGAAAAAACAGTGTCCGTGAGTACCGGGAAGCTTGCCAGGGGTCTGCCCAGGAAGGGGACCACTCCAGTGGAGAATCAGTGGACAAGGGGCTAGCATGCATGGGAAGTGAGAAAGGGGGTGCCAGGTTAGGACCCTGAAGAGGAATTCATTCAGGAACATATCTTCTAATTCAGGAACATATCTTCTACTTCACTTCAGTGGCAAGGTGGAGCAGTGGTCTTGCTGCACACACTACAGTCAGTTGTCCACAGAAATTGTGCAAAGTTCAAGTTGGAGTATCCCACTCATCCCTTCTCTCATCCAAGTTCTAAAATAAAACACAAAAAAAAAACAAATCCCCTGGACTGTTCATTGTCTGAGCCAAGTCTTAAAGCGATAGGTTTTACAGAGTGTTGCTATGGGTAACCCAGGGGAATCCACAATCAGCAACTCCCTAGGGTGCAGTGCTACACACGAAACTATCAGGAAACAAAAATTAGAACTGATAGGACCCTGGATGACAGCTCTAAAAGAAAAGGAAATGGTAAACATGAACGATTGCCAATTTACCTGAATCAAGGATCAAACCTATTGCATAAGTGAACCAACCCTAAACAGGTTTGGCTACTAAGAATTTTTTTTCTTTTAATATAAAAAGTAACTGTAACTTCAATTGTAAGGCCTCGTTCACACCATTTGCGCAGAAAAAAAGGATGAAAGAACGCACAGATTTCACTTGCAGAGACATCCGTTTATATCAGTTTTTATGTGCGTTTCTATACACATTGCAGATTCCTTTGCAGAAAAAAAGCTGCATGTGATATCAGTGTTGTGGTGTGAAAAGGGCACATAGAGAACAATTGTTTTCTTTGTCCCCCTGCAGAATACGTGCAGAAAAATTCACCTCTCTGCACATGGTATGAACTAGGCCTAAGAGTTGAGAGGAGTGGAGACAAGGCTGTAACCAGGATACAAACTGTCAGAAGTAGAAAACTATGCTGGAAACCCAGATGCATATTGGATGTGAAATATTCAAGTGTCACCCATGATTTATCATTCCAGCACCAACCGTCCACTGCTGGGTAATCAATTCATTAATTATAATGGTCTCATTTAAAACTAATGTGTTGTAAAATGAGAGCAGATTGCTATATATCAATAATCACTGGAGGGACAGAGGAAATGAGATTTAGAACGCCGTCAAAAATTCATGCATATTGTATGCGTGTGCTGTGTTTATTTAATAGAAAATGCAATATTAATTACTTTTTTCATTCTTGTTTTTAGGGCAGCATAAATAATAATTGTGTTACAATGGCCTGCTGTCGATGGTATAATATGCTTATCGAAGAAGTGCTGACAGTGTATTAAAGTGTCTAACTGACACTGTTAGCATTAGGCCAGTCTTTGATGCCTACAGTATGCTAACTTCTAAGATGGTGGACTTCCAGGAAACCTGTCATGGAAGAAATTTTGGTCACTGCTGTTGGTGGCCTCTCTTCTGTGAATCCTAGCTGCCTGGCTATCTTGCTGACCCTCTGGCTTCAGTACTTTGAGTTGCTGACCCCGAACAAGTATGCAGACAAGGATTTCTGACTTTATTGTGCCCGAACTTTATACTTCCAGGTTAGTGATTCACATAGAACTGAATTTAGAGAGTGAGCATAACAACCAGGTAATTAGCATTTCCAGAAGGAGATCAGAAGTTTTCTACTGAACTAAGAAATGCTGCGCGTCTCTGGAATGAGACATTAGCTCTTTCGAGGGATGCTCTGCTGTTATAGTCTGCTGTCAGGTTGAACAAGGTTGTGTTGTACAGTCACGATAGGAGGATACAGGCTCTGAGAAATGTTCAGAGCTCCCCAGCACATTGTTCAATGTAACAACAAAAAGGGTCCTGCCTGGCATTTATTAAAGTGAACCTGTACTTCAAATATGCCAGCGCAGAGTCGACCAGTCACCTTAGTAGAGCAGAACTTATTCACCTTCACTTTGTTTCCCCAAAGGGGCTACATCCAGTAAGAAAAAGAAAAACCCCATAATTCTGGGTAAGTGAGAACTTGTGGTTTACTCCCTTCCTCCCAAGGACAATTAAATGGCCAGTGCTGTCCCATAGGTGCGGGGTTAAAGATACCTTTACGCCTTATACCAAAATATCGGGAGAGCCCAGTCTTCTGTCATTTGTACCTGACATGTAGCCCTAATTAAGCTTATACTCACATTATCCAGACAAGTGGCCACAAACTTAAGTAGTGGTAGAGAACAATCTTTGATAGGGCAGGTCACAGATTCTACACTGCTCAAAAAAATTAAAGAAACACTTTGAAAACACATCAGATCTCAATGGGGAAAAATATCATGCTGGATATCTATACTGATATGGACTGGTTAATGTGTTAGGAATGAAAGGATGCCACAACATTTGATGGAAATGAAAATGATCCACCTACAGAGGGCTGAATTCAAAGACACTGCGAAAATCAAAGTAAAAAAATGATGCAGTAGGCTAGTCCATTTAGCTGAAATTTCATTGCAGCAACTTAAAACGGTAGTCAGTAGTTTGTATGGCCCCCACGTGCTTGTTTGCATGCCTGACAATGTCGGAGCATGCTCCTAATAAGACAACGGATGGTGTCCTGGGGTATTTCCTCCCAGATCTGGACCAGGGCATCACTGAGCTTCTGAACAAACTGGTGGTGTCAGATGGAGTGAGACATAATGTCCCAGAGGGGTTCTATTGGATTTAGGTCAGGGAGCATGGGGACCATTCAGTGGTATCAATTCCTTCATCCTCCAGGAACTGGCTGCATACTCTCCCCACATCAGGCCGGGCATTGTCGTGCACCAGGAGGAACCCAGGACCCACTGCACCAGCGTAGGGTCTGATGATGGGTCCAAAGATTTAATCATGATACCTAATGGCAGTCAAGGTGCCATTGTCTAGCCTGTAGGGGTCTGTGAGTCCCTCTGTAGATATGCCTCCCCAGACCATCACCGACCCACCACCAAACCAGTCATGCTGAATGATGCTACAGGCCGCAAAACGTTCTCCACGGCTTCTCCAGACTCTTTCACATCTGTCACATGTGCTCAGGGTGAACCTGCTCTCATCTGTGAAAAGCACAGGGCACCAGTGGCTGACCTGCTGATTCTGGTGTTCAATGGCAATCAACCTCCATGGTGCCGGGCAGTGAGCACAGGGCCCACTAGAGGACGTTGGGCCCTCAAGCCACCCTCATGAAGTCTGTATCTGATTGTTTGGTCAGAGACATTCACACCAGTGGCCTGCTGGGTCATTTTGTAGAGCTCTGGCAGAGCTCATCCTGTTCCTCCTTACATAAAGGAGCAGATACCAGTCCTGCTGATGGGTTAAGGACCGTCTACGGCCTGGCCCTGCCCCACTCTCCTAGAGTAACTGCCTGTCTCCTGGAATTTCATCCATGCTTTTAAAACTGTGCTGGGAGACACAGCAAACCTTCTGGCAATGGCGTGTTGCAATTCTGAAGGAGTTGGACTGCCTGTGCAACCTCTATAGGGTCCAGGTATCGCCTCATGCTACCAGTAGTGACACTGACCCTAGCTGAATGCAAAACTAGTAAAAAACAGTCAGAAAAGATGAGTATGGAAAAAAAAGTCAGTGGCCTCCACCTGTTACACCAAAGCAGCTGAAACTGATTAATAACCCCTTCTGTTACTTAATTGACCAGATCAATATCCCAGGAGTTTAATTGACTTGATGCTATACTCTGATTAAAACGTGTTCCTTAAATTTTTTTGAGCAGTGTATATTTTACCTTTATATTACCCCCTTACACGAAGGGAAAAGGCTATACTTATGAAGTTTCAGGTTAGTGAATGCTTTCAGAAGTGGGTCTAAATGTTGCAGTTAATGAGTCTTTTTTTTTTTTTTCCAGTAGAGTAAATGAAAATGATTTTGTACTGAATTAGTTAATAATTATTGGCTGTTGTATTACCTATAGCAATATTGATAATACATGTAAACAATGAGTTTAATGTAATGTTATCTATTAATGTAAGCATATACATACTGTAGAAATGAGCCACATAGAGTCGTTTGTTAAGGTACAAGGGTTAGAAATAATAGTAAAAATATATTGAGCAGCTCACTCGTTTTTGGCACATTGAACTTATGAACATTACAGACAAGCAAATATACTATATGTATACACGGATATAGTATAACCAATACAAATCAATCTGTTCATTTAATCTTAAGGGAACACGATGGTTAAGGGTCTTGCTCACTACAACTTATAGCCTAATAGATAACAGGATGTATTCTGGTCTCTGCTTATTACACCTTACAGTCTAATAGGAAACAGGAGCTAGGAGAATCCTGCTCATTACATCCTAAAGTCATCTTAAAGTCTAATAGAAAACAGCAGATATGACGGTCTTACATTATTACTGCCTACAATCTAATAGGGATCAGGCAGTATGATGATTCTAATCATTACATCTTATAATCTAATAGGGAACAGGATATATGAGGTATGAGGGTCCTGTTCATTGCAGGTCCCCTGCTCATTGCAATTTATAGTCTACCAGGAAACACAAGGTATAAGGCTCCTTCACATTACAACTTACTGTCTAAAAGTGAGTAGGAGACAGTGTTGCCATTAAAATCATAGAGCCCCGTACAGCCTATGTGGCAAAATCCCTGGTCCCTACTGAGGTCTATGAAGCAGCATGTACAGTATGGCAAATTGTAAGGGTGCCAAATTGCATTAGGAGAGAGGCTTAAAACTTGAGCCTACGCACAGAGTGCAGGGATCAGAAGTAAGAAATGTACAGAGTGCTGGGGTCAGGTGTATGTAGCATACAGAGTGGTTTCAATGCTTTGCAGGCTCCAATGCAAAAATGTTTTAAATGCACATTATTTTTTATTTTTTATTTATGTGGGTGCATTGATTACATGTTTACAAAAGGTGGACTTTGCCTTTAAAGTATAACCTATTATATGGGGCAGTAGTCAGGAGTAAGCTGCGTACAGTCTACCATACAGAGTGCAGAAGTCGGGATCACTTAAAGCAGAAATGCAGTTGCACAGGACTTGCCATTTACAGTATGTGTTTGTATGCTGCATCTTCTTGCACATTATGGCAGACTCACCAGCTTGTTTGCGCTCTTCCAAATGGAATATCTCCACATACAGCATCCTATACCGACAGTTGACACAGAGGAAGGCAAAAAAATCCTGGTAAAATAGGGTCCAATTTTCCCCAGTGGGGGGGAAGTATTTCTGATCCCTCAAGAGGCAATTGGATATTCCCTCAATCAACAATCCCTGGTGTTATTACCTATGCATTTTAATATCCAGTTATATGTTGTGCATTTAGGAATGCATCCAGCTATTTTTGTAATATTCTACTGAGCTGGCCAGAACTATTTCTTAAGGGAGGCTACTCCACATTTTCACAGCTCTTACTGTGAAGAAGCCTTTCCATATATGAAGGTTACATCTCTTTTTTTCCAGATGTAAATCTTTCTCTCTTGCCCTCTGCAATGACCTAAGTAAAAACTCTACACCAAGTTCAGTATATGGACAATTTATGTATTTATACATGTTGATCATATCCACCCTTAATCTCCTTTCCTCAAATGAGAATAAATTCAAATTGACTAATCTTTCCTCATAGCCAAGTTCCTCCACACGTTTGGTTGCCTTCTTTGGACTTTCTCCAGTTCTCCAATGTCTTTTTTTTAACTGGTGTCCAAAAATGACTTGCATATTCCAGATGAGGTCTTACTAATGATTTTTATAGGGGTTTATGACGGTGACGTCATCACGCAATTTCTACCCGATTGGTCGGTTCTTTGTTTGAGCCTGGAGCCCATAGGGAAGCCCGCAGGAACGCCGCACACTTTAGATGTTCACTTATTGGTTTTTATGATGACATGCACTATTGGATCTTGTAAGTGCAATCTTTTATTTTTATCAATAAAGCGTTATTTGGATACTGCACTATAGTAGCTCTTTTTGACTTTTTTGAGAGTGGATCGAGTCTTCTGAGCGAATTCAGTGTACATGGTTTGAGGGAGACCTACTTCCCTGTGCCTGATTAGACCACCTATAGCTTAGTGGTCATTGAATTCTGGTAAGCAGATTTTGATACTCACTTTGGGTGTGAAGTAGGAACATCTTGGTCACACTTTATCTACATTATTCATCACCCTTTCCATCAGTGGTGGTGTTTCTTTATATGGATCAATGATCTAAGACTCTGCCATCTATTTTTCCCATGGACATTGTTCTTCCACTTATATTGACTTATATGTATTTTTTAATGCATATTTTATGAATGTATTGATTTTATATTCAATGTGTTTATTTTTTACTTTAGCGCTGCATTAAACCTCATTTGCCTCATAGCTGCCAAATTAAATAATTCATTAAGATCAGTTTGTAACGTGAAGGCACCCTGTAAGGAATTATTCCACTACACAGATTAGTCTCATTTGCAAACACTAAAAAGGTACTTTTAATTACAACCTCTATAAAATGTATAAATCTGTTAAAAAGTAAGGGTCCCGCATCCCTCCAACTGTTGGAGGTGTGCTGCCCTTGGAACAGATTTTCTGCACATTTTTTGGCATTGCGCACCCTTCCAGCAGTTTTGGGCAGAGTTTATGGACTGTGTTAAGTCGGTCACAACAATTACCATAGGACCTTCCATAGCAGTCTGTCTGTTGGGCCTGGTAGACCAAAAAGATGATCCATCTGTTACTTACACTGCTCCTCAGAAACAAAAATTGTGATGCTGAGCCCCCTGCTCCTGCGCTCAGAACTAGATCCTCAGGCTGCCTCTATCGCGGAACTCACACTTGGCATCCACTATGGCTAAGCTTTGCTGCCCTCTATGACCGGGGTGGTCAACAAAACACTGCAAATAAAAACAAAGAAAAGGGCGCATCAGCCTAGCGCATTATCCTCAGCGGGCTTTTAATAACATAAGTTTAAAATCAGCTACTCACAAACATGCGAAAAAGTCAAGCTTATCAATTCCATAGAGCAGCATCCTTGTTAAACATCCAATGTCTCGTGAAGACGAAGGGCTAACGCGTTTTGAGGCCGTGCCTCTTCCTCAGAGCCTGAAGGCCATGACTGAATCCATGCTTTAAATACAGTGGACAAGGCCTCCACATGACCTTCAAGGTTGTGGGAGGAGATACCGCCCTTGTGGGCGTGGCTACACAGCTAATTACCAATGCACATGAAATAATAATTTTGTTGTGAAACCAGTGGCCCCCACCATCATGCCCTGGAAGGCATTGATAAATAATACTTTACTGCCATACGAAGCTACATACCTTAATAGAAGGGTACCTGATAAATTTGAAAAGTTGTGGGGCAGCTGGATAGATGATAATTTGACAGCATCAGATCATTTGTTCCTTGGATAAAGGTTTGTAATGTGGGCAAGATGGTGAATATATGTAGGCCTTAATGGGCACCTGACTGTTGGTATTTCTGGGTTGATGTGGTATTGCCTCTGTAAATCTTACGTTATTTCTTTTCATTTTCCTTTTTACAAGAAAATTGTCACTATTATTGGTCTGGGAGCTGCATTGTTCACTGGTGCTGATGCGTTGTAGTGCTCAATGTTGAATCTGTCTCTAGATTTGTAACTTTTTTGTAAAAATGTAAAGTTATTTAAAAAAAAAAAAAGTAAGGGTCCCAACACTGAACCTTGGGGTACACAACTAATAACCTTAGATCATTCTGAGTACGAATCATTAACCACATCAGCAGCGTTATTGGCCACCGCGCTGTCAATCAAAGTCAGTTAGCCAATCAGGAGAGAGAGTTGGCAGGGCCGAATGGACACACAGAGCTGCAGCTCGGTTTGGGTGCACCTATAGCAAGCTGCTTGCTGTGGGGACACTCGACAGGAGGGGAGGGCCAGGAGCACAGAAGAGGGACCCCAGAAGAAGAGGATTCAGTCGGCACAAAACCAACGGCACAGGGGAGGTAAGTATAACATGTTTGTTATTTCATTTCATTTTTTAAAAACGAGATTTTATAATCACTTTAACGTACTCTTTTAGCTGCCCCTTGTTGCTTTATCCTCCAGCACCTCCATCTTTTCCACCACTTTTTTCGGGTTCCACATCACATTTTTTGGCTTTTGGAATACACTTGCATCACAGGCAGCATATACTAATGATAAACTTTCTACAGGCGAGGGGGAATATATTTTTTTTTACCATCAGTGATGCAAAGACAAGGTAATTTGCTTTGTTTGCTACTGTATATAGTTAGTTCACAGTGTTGTGGTGCTATGCGCTGAAAAAAGTACAGCACTTTTTACAGAATATCATGTTGTGACTAGGGTTGAGCGAACACCTAGATGTCCGTGTTCGACGGGTTCGGCCGAACTTTAAAAAAAAGTCCGGGTCCGTGTCCCGGACTTTTACCGAACTTTTCCCGGACACCGAACCCCATTGAAGTCAATGGGGACCCGAACTTTAAGGCACTAAAATGGCTCTAAAACACCAAAGGAAAGGGCTAGAGTGCTGCAAATGGCAGCAAAACGTAATTAAGAGCATGGCAAGTGCTCTGCAAACAAATGTGGATAGGGAAATAACTTAAAACAACAAAAAAAAACAGAAAAATAAAACAATGTTCTTCTTCATCTCTGAAGGACGAGGCCCATATGGAGTAGGAGGGAGGTTAAGGTGGTGGTGGATGTGGCGGTGACATAGGCGTGCGCACAGGGTGTGCTGGGTGTGCCTGGGCACACCCTAATCACCTAGGGCACATAGCATTGCCAGTGAGGAGATGGGAAAGATCTCCCTGGGACCTGCTCTGCTCTATTTCTCCTTGCCTACAGGTACATGGCCCCGATACATTACTCTCCCTGCTGGCAAACACATGCATGTGTATTTCAACTTTGGGGTGCACACCTTAATGCAATAGGCTGCGCACACCTATGGGCGGTGTAGGTGGAAGCGGCGGTGGAGGAGGACCAGGGCCGGATTAACAGCATCATGGGCTTGGTGCTGAGGATTTTGAAGGGCCTTAGGGCCGTGCCTTGCCATGCACCCAGAGGAGGAAGGGTGCAGCCATGCATGCCTAATTCAACATGGGATGCTGTCTCTGAAGCCCATAAACACATCCATGCATCGCCAACTGTCCCTCCTTGTCCGGCCTTCACGCTGTGTGGGGAGGTTCTGAGGGTGCTGCCTGGGGAAGCGAGCATAGAAGCCAGACTTCTGTGTTTACAAGTGACAGAAGAGCGGTAACAGTGAATATGGCCAACCCGGGGCCTATATAAAAGGTAGGGGCCTGGAGCTGCAGCTCCAATAGCCCCTACATTAATCTGGCCCTGAGGAGGAGGACGAGGTAGCCAACACTGCTTCTTTTCACAAATTTTAAATGAGGGTACACCCCAAAAGAGTGAGAAAGAGCAAAAATGGAACAATGGGTGGGTAAGGTCGGTATCCATTGCTATTCTGCATAAGGTACGGAAAAGTCCCGTGGGATCCATGCCTGGTTCATTTTAATGAACGTGAGCTTGTCCACATTGTCTCTGGACAGGCGGCTGCGCTTGTCTGTTATAACGCCCCCAGCCGTGCTAAATACCCGTTCAGATAATACACTGGCTGCAGGGCACGCCAGCACCTCCAAGGCGTAAAGGGCAAGCTCAGGCCATGTGCCCAATTTGGAGACCCAGAAGTTGAAGGGGGCAGACCCGTCATTCACTACATGTAGGCGTGTGCACACATACTGCTCCACCATGTTGGTAAAATGCTGCCTCCTGCTAAGACGTTCCATCTGAGCTGCTGGTGCTGCTGTTTGTTGTGGCGTGCTGACAAAGCTTTTCCACATTTCGGCCATGCTAACCCTGCCTTCTGAGGTGCTGGCGGTGCCCTGGTTGCGTTGGCGACCTCCTCCTCCTCCTCCTCTGCCTTGTGCTTCCACTGTGGCCCCGCTGTCAGATGGGAATGCCAGCAGCATGGCGTCTACCAGCGTGCGCTTGTACTCGCGCATCTTGCGATCGCGCTCCAGTGAGTGAATTAAGGACGGTACGTTGTCCTTGTAACGGGGATCCAGCAGCGTGGCCACCCAGTAATCAGCACAAGTTAGAATGTGGGCAACTCGGCGGTCGTTGTGGAGACACTGCAGCATGTAATCGCTCATGTGTGCCAGGCTGCCCAGAGGCAACGAAAGGCTGTCCTCTGTGGGAGGTGTATGGTCCGTGTCCTCTGTATCCCCCCAGCCACGCACCAGTGATGGCCATGAGCTGGCCTGGGTGCCACCCTGCTGTGAACATGGTTCCATCTCCTCCTCCAGCTCCTCCTCCTCCTCATCCTCCTCATCCTCCAGAACTGTGCCCCTGCTGGACAATTGCGTCCCTGGCGTTTGCGTGTGCAGGAACCCACCCTCGGAGCCCCTTGCGAATGACTGCCCTGAAAGCCTTGGAAATGTTACCTCTTCATCCTCCTCCTCCTCCTCATCCTGTGCCACATCCTCTTCCATCATCGCCCGAATTGTTTTTTCAAGGAGGCATAGAAGTGGGATAGTTAAGCTGAGAACGGCGTCATTGCCACTGGCCATGTTGGTGGAGTACTCAAAACAGCGCAACAAGGCACACAGGTCTCGCATGGAGGCCCAGTTAAATTAAATAGCGGAATAGAAAATATGATCCAAAAAAAGTGTATGTATATCACACGTACACAACCACACTAGGCCCCAATTACTATTGTTTGTACCCCTAAAAGGCTAGGAGTAGGGGGAGTATGGAACAGGCAGCACCCTCAAACCTTCAGAAGTATGAGATGAACCCCAACAACTTGGAAAGGTGGATCTCTCTCACACGTACCAACACAGACTATCCCCCAATTTAACTGATCCCCAGAGGTTTTTGATTAAATAGCGGAATAGAAAATATGATCCCAAAAAAGTGTATGTATATCACACGTACACAACCACACTAGGCCCCAATTACTATTGTTTGTACCCCTAAAAGGCTAGGAGTAGGGGGAGTATGGAACAGGCAGCACCCTCAAACCTTCAGAAGTATGAGATGAACCCCAACAACTTGGAAAGGTGGATCTCTCTCACACGTACCAACACAGACTATCCCCCAATTTAACTGATCCCCAGAGGTTTTTGATTAAATAGCGGAATAGAAAATATGATCCCAAAAAAGTGTATGTATATCACACGTACACAACCACACTAGGCCCCAATTACTATTGTTTGTACCCCTAAAAGGCTAGGAGTAGGGGGAGTATGGAACAGGCAGCACCCTCAAACCTTCAGAAGTATGAGATGAACCCCAACAACTTGGAAAGGTGGATCTCTCTCACACGTACCAACACAGACTATCCCCCAATTTAACTGATCCCCAAAGGTTTTTGATTAAATAGCGGAATAGAAAATATGATCCCAAAAAAGTGTATGTATATCACACGTACACAACCACACTAGGCCCCAATTACTATTGTTTGTACCCCTAAAAGGCTAGATGAGGAGTAGGGGGAGTATGGAACAGGCAGCACCCTCAAACCTTCAGTATGAGATTGTGTTCACTGTACCCCACAAAGATTGAGTTCACTGCACCCCACAATGATTGTGTTCACTGCACCCCACAAAGATTGTGTTCACTGCACCTCACAAAGATTGTGTTCACTGTACCCCCCAAAGATTGTGTTCACTGCACCCCACAAAGATTCTGTTCACTGTACCCCACAAAGATTGTGTTCACTGCACCCCAAAAAGATTGTGTTCACTGCACCCCAAAAAGGATGTTGTTCACTGCACCCCAAAAAGGATGTTGTTCACTCCACCCCAAAAAGATTGTGTTCACTGCACCCCACAAAGATTGTGTTCACTGCACCCCAAAAAGATTGTGTTCACTGCACCCCAAAAATGATTTTGTTCACTGCACCCCAAAAAGGATTTTGTTCACTGCACCCCAAAAAGGATGTTGTTCACTCCACCCCAAAAAGATTGTGTTCACTGCACCCCAAAAAGATTGTGTTCACTGCACCCCACAAAGGATTTTGTTCACTGCACCCCAAAAAGATTGTGTTCACTGCACCCCAAAAAGGATGTTGTTCACTGCACCCCAAAAAGGATTTTGTTCACTGCACCCCAAAAAGATTGTGTTCACTGCACCCCACAAAGGATTTTGTTCACTGCACCCCACAAAGATTGTGTTCACTGCACACCAAAAAGGATTGTGTTCACTGCACCCCAAAAAGATTTTGTTCACTGCACCCCAAAAAGATTGTGTTCACTGCAGCCCAAAAAGATTGTGTTCACTGCAGCCCAAAAAGATTGTGTTCACTGCAGCCCAAAAAGATTGTGTTCACTGCAGCCCAAAAAGATTGTGTTCACTGCAGCTCACACACAGAAAAATGGATGTGGATCACTGACACCTGCCTATCTCCAATCCCACACCACACAGCAATATCGATTGTAGTTTGTAGAACACAGTTTCCCTAAAATTCAGCAGACTCTGTCCCTAACAGGATTGAGAAGAGATCGTAGATCAGGATTGAGTGCAGACCCCACCCCCCACACAGCAATATCGATTGTAGTTTGTAGAAGACACTGACCCTATATAATTCAGCAGACTCTATCCCTAAAATGCCTACAACTCGCCCTGCCTAAACACTCCGACCTGTCCCTCAATTCTATCCGGACACAAATGGTTTTTTCCTGCCTATCTTTCCCTAATCAGCAGCCAGCACGTTGATGTGTGCTCTGTCCCTGAATCTAAGCAGCATAATGACGCCGCTGCGGCTGCCTCGAACTTATAAAGACTTGGTCACATGCTTCAGACGGCCAATCACAGCTACTGAGACATTTGCAGGCATGGCTGGGATGGCTTAAGGCACACCAGTTAAACGATTGTTGATTGGCTGTTGAAAGCCCGCCATGAAAAGAGCGCCAAAGCATGCAAAACCCGGAAATAAAACGACCGAACACGGATTTTTACCCGAACATACAGTAAAGTGTCCGTGTCCGTGTTCGGGTACAAAAAATCCAATTATTCGGTACGAACACGAATAATACAGTCCGTGTTCGCTCAACACTAGTTGTGACACAAACCACTGCATCACAGTTGTGGTAATTGAACTGCAAGAAATGTAATTTGTGACATTACTATGAAGTTCTTTAAAGAAGTAAACAGTACAATTGGCTGTGCATTCAGGAGGGCTGCTGGTGTGAATAAGCCAGAATACACAACACAGAGTTTGGCATCCAGGCAAACATCTCCCCCATACCCCCCCCCCCCCCCCACACACACACACACACACCATCCACCTACCACATGCAACATCTTCCCTAACAAAAATGTATCTATCAAATATTAGCAAATAGCATTATAATTAAAGAAAAACCCTACTCCAAGCAAAAATTTCTGCTAAAAGCCATCACTTCCTTCTAGCAAGCCCCCCAAAAGCAGAAATCTCCTGCTTCAGCCTCCAAGCAAAAATACTCTCCCAAAGCAAAGCTCACCTCCCCTCAAGCAACCCACTCAAAGCAAAAATCTGCTACTGCAAAAACTTACCGCCCCCCCCCCCCCAAGCAATCCAAACCCCCCCCCCCCCTTCCTCAAGGAAATCTCCTCCATAGTAGAACTCCTTACCCAAAGCAAAAATCTCCCCCTCCCTCAAGATCCCCATTCACCTCAGTGAACATTTCACCCCAAAAACCTTCCTACCCCAGCAAATTCTTCTCCCTCTTACCCCCAAGCAAATATCTTGCATCAGCTATCCTCCCCCAAGCAACATCCTAGCAAAGATTACCCACTGCAAAACAGATTCCTTTCCCTCCCTTAAAACAAATATCTCCTCAAAAACGAACCTCCTGTCTCCAAAGCAACTCCCACAATAAAAAAAAAAAAAAAAAATGACCTAAAGCAAAATCCTACCACTTAAGCAAACTCCTCTTCACTCAAGCAAACCCCCCTCTCAGAAACACCCCCCCCCCCCTTAAAAAATCTCCCAGTAAACTTCCCCACAAGAAAAGGTTCTGCACAATACAGCTAACTGTGTGTTAGAAAACAGGGGGCATGAAGGTTCTCCACATTACAGCTTATGTTGACTAGCGAACAAGAAGTATTAGGATCCTGCTAATTGCTTACAAATCAAACATAAAACATGGGCAGGAAAGAGGTTTGGATTTTCTGCTACCATGAGTTCAAAGCAAATCCACAGGGGAAAAAAGTTTTGGATGAAAACTTTTAAGGTTTTCCTCACAAGAGGGAGAAAGAGGTATAAACGGTCCTGCTTTAGGGAGATCAGAAAAACCAGTATCACAGAATAATACCGCAGAAGAAGTGAGTTGGTAGTATAGAGTGTTTTAACAGGGAGGGAGGAACCAATTCCTTGAGGGCCTAAGCCCTGGAAATGAGCTGCCTGAACCACTAAGCAAGATGTCCCTTCTTGAGACCTTCAGGGAGGACAAAAACAAACTCAGTTTTTTTCTGATTGAAGATGTTGCAGCTAGGTAGACCTTAGCTGCTTTGACCACATCCAGGCAGTGGAGGGAGACCTCCCTGGCATGCTTCAGGGCAGAAAAAAATCATCACAAGAAAGAGCTACCAACACAACAAAAAGGCCACCTTGCTGCTTAGACCTCCCAAAAGGATATCCTGAATCAGTTCTAATGGAAGACATTGAAGAACCAAAAGTACCAGATTCAGATCAGAATTAGTGAGATCAAAGTGGGGGGATTGACATGAGCATCTCCTTGTATAAAATGTCTTGATAAGGGATGGCAAAGCCAATGGTTTCTGGTGGAATCCAATGGTGGAATCACCAGAACATCATCATGAGTGTCAAGGAATCACCAGGACATTCAGTGCAAACCTGCCCAGCTTTTTGTTTAGCCTGGAGGCCATGATGCCACATCTGGTGTTTCCCATTTCTGACAGAGGATCAGGAAGATCTCTGGGTTTAGGGACCCCTCCCTTAAGTCCAGATGGAAGTCTGCTTGCCAATTTTCCACTACTATTATGTTTCTAGCAGACAGAATTAGAATGTGGTTCTCCACCCAAGAAAAAACTCTTCAAGGTTGCCTGACATTTGGTACCCTCTCGGTGGCTTATGTAAGATACAAGCATGGTTTTGTCCGACTACACTCTGGGTGACTGTGTAGGAGTGCGGTCCACTATAGGAGGCTCAGTACTATGGTTCTCAGTTCAAAAATGTTGATGGGGAGCAGAGACGGGATCTGTCAAATGTTCCAGGACGAAAACAAGAGTATGCAGCGCTTGGTGGAAAACACAAAAAAAAATGAGCAATCTATATTAGATACATAGTGTCACAATATATCAATGTACACTAGAAAAAACAGTGAAAGAAGAGTCCGTGGAGAGGAAAAACGTCCAACAGGAAGCTCAGGTGGTGTGTTGAATAGATGTGACCTTCACCAAAACACCCAAAGTAATAGCCTCTTACCAGACTTATATGATCCCCATGACAGAGATCATATAGCGCTTGCAACAAGGGCTCCTCACACTCCACAGCACTCCTCGATTCTTGTACATGTAAAGGATCACCTCCAGCAAAGAACTGCCTTAGTACCATCAAACAATATCCTCTCGTGGGGACATATAGTCATGTCACATGTAGGAAAAAGAGACCTCGCATGGTGTAATACGTTCAAGATATTACTTTAATAAGAAGTAGATTTTACACTCACATGTGAATCACGACATATAGGCATCAAGTTATGGTCTTGCGGGGATCTCCAGATGAAATGTGCGGTAGCTGCAGCCCGGTCTCCTGAGTGAAGTAACAGGACACTAAAGGGTGTGCATAAAGCAGACGATCACCGGTCCCCTACCGGTTTCATCAAAATATGACATCATCAGGGGGCGTGGTCATATTTGTCATATTTTGATGAAACCGGTAGGGGACCGGTGATCGTCTGCTTTATGCACACCCTTTAGTGTCCTGTTACTTCACTCAGGAGACCGGGCTGCAGCTACCGCACATTTCATCTGGAGATCCCCGCAAGACCATAACTTGATGCCTATATGTCGTGATTCACATGTGAGTGTAAAATCTACTTCTTATTAAAGTAATATCTTGAACGTATTACACCATGCGAGGTCTCTTTTTCCTACATGTGACATGACTATATGTCCCCACGAGAGGATATTGTTTGATGGTACTAAGGCAGTTCTTTGCTGGAGGTGATCCTTTACATGTACAAGAATCGAGGAGTGCTGTGGAGTGTGAGGAGCCCTTGTTGCAAGCGCTATATGATCTCTGTCATGGGGATCATATAAGTCTGGTAAGAGGCTATTACTTTGGGTGTTTTGGTGAAGGTCACATCTATTCAACACACCACCTGAGCTTCCTGTTGGACGTTTTTCCTCTCCACGGACTCTTCTTTCACTGTTTTTTCTAGTGTACATTGATATATTGTGACACTATGTATCTAATATAGATTGCTCATTTTTTTTTGTGTTTTCCACCAAGCGCTGCATACTCTTGTTTTCATTCTACTGGGTTGAGGTACAACAACTTTCTTATGCCAGCAGCTGGTAATATCAAAACACTATTTTTCTTTGATCTAGCGCAGTATATACCTGTTTTTATCAAATGTTCCAGGACGCCTGGTTGACCTGGCATCCTGACAGTTGGACCTCAGAGAAGCGATCTTTTCTTGGGGAAGAACATTTTGGCCTAGGCTGTGTCTAGGACCACCCTTGCTCCATATAATGGAAAGGCTGGAGGGCAAACTTTTTGAAACTGGTCACCCATCTGAAAGTTTCAAAGGAACTAGATTGTCCTTTGAATGTTAAAAAATAGTACTGAGGAATCTTTGAGCAGAAGGTTGTGCATGTATCCTGTGACATGGATGCCTTAAAATCCTATAATGCCAGAAGAGGAGCCAGTACTTTTTTGAAGACTCTTGGTGAAGAGGAGAGCACAAATAGCAGGGGGGGTATTGAAAAAATTAGTCTCCCACAGCAAACAATAGAAAGTGTTGGTGTATGTACAGGAAATGTGGGAATGTGAAGATAAGCATCTGGGATATTCATTGATGCCAGAAATTCCCCATGATTAGGGTATTACAGAGGCATACACCCAATCATCAATACTGCCAAAACTTTCCATACATCTGACTCTGAATAAATAACGAATTACACCAGTCTGGAGAAAAGTTGGCCTGGTAGGCAATTTTATTAACAAATAAACAAAATAACATTTTCTTAAAACAGAAACCATACATAATCCAGTACCAGTAACATAAAGGTTGCCGGTCTTGGGAGGCACCAAAAACCAAATTAAAACTGTGTATTAGCGTTAATACTTAAACGGTCCCCAGCCACGCAACACCGGCTTGGGGACAAACACACTTCACCACAGATACCTCCTTGTTACCACTTCCCTGGTAATCCACCATTAACTCAGATACACTAGAGTGTGCCATACCTTAAATAGGTCACCCTATGAACTTTTTTCAAAACTGTTAACGCCTCCAAAGACCCCAACCGCCAAACCTTTAATTATTTATTTACTTATTTTTTTTTTTTTTTTTTTAACAAAACAAATAAAACAACCATAAAACAGACAAGCCAGGTGGGAGGGTGGGGATTCTTGCTTGTTCCACAGGAGTCTGCAGAAACCTACTTATATGCCCCTTGCATCCCCCTATCTATAGTCCCACCTATCTTAACTTGACCAATCCCAGGAGCTGACCTCCCCACGATACTAAGCTAATTAACCCCTTACACTGACCTGTATCCCTGTCTTCCCTATCATGAGGCCATGCGCTTATTTATTTATTTATTTTTTTGCTTCAGACCTGTGATAAAGTGATAAAAGATCTTGCAGACTCCATACAGAATTTGAAAGCTCGCAGATATCTGTTTAGGGATTTTAGGTAAAAAAATTAGGCAAATGTCTCCATTTGGTTTTGGAACTGTGAATAGGTTTGTGTAAAACTTTTTAAGTCTTTAATCTTCAAGAACTGGGATTACCACTTCTTGTGCCTGAATTTGACTCAGAGAACCCCACAAGTCTGCCTGTCTTTGAGGTGAAGCTGGCTGATTGGAGGGTAGAAACTGAGGAGGGGGTCAGGAATAGAAATTGTATTTTCTAGCCCCTGGCATTGACAAATTGCACCTAGAAATCTGGGAAGTCTCTGATCCAAATTGGTGCAAATGCCAACAGATGTCCCCATACTATGGGAATGAGGGCTCCGTAATTTTGAAGAGGGCTTCTGAGTGCGCTTGGAAGGTTTTGGGGTCCAAGAACTATGATGAAAGGATGGACCCACCTTTTACTTCGAAGGAGGATGTCTAGGTGGAATGAAATGGCCCTTTTCATTGAGAAGAGGTAGTAGATGTAGTAGTGATAGGCCATGGCTGTTTTTTTGTGGGGTAGAAGTACTTTTGCCCCCAGTATATTCCTTGAGAAATGTATTCTTTGATGAATTCATCAAGGGAATCGCCAAACAGCGATTCCCGATCAAAAGGCATGTGTAAAAGATGCCCTTTGCGAGCAGGGTCAGCAGACCAAGCATTATCTACAAAATTCTGTGAATTGTGCACAGAGAGCAGTGGCACCTGGGGAAATACATTTTTTAAAGCATCAACACAAAATAGCAGTGCCAAGGGCATAAACTGCAATTGTTACAGAAAAGCAAGGACCTCAAACACATGATAGCATCCTCTATGCATTTGTTCAGTCTAGTTAGCAACAGCCTGAAAAACTGACATAACCAGAATGTTCCTTTGCAAGGCAGGACCAGTGAGAGCAAAGGTTGCCTTCAATAGACTTTCAAAGCATCCATCAACAGAATCTTTAAATTAGGGAAGATCCAAAATAGGAACAGTGAGATGCTTGTTGAAAACAAAAATGGTTGGATCCACTCGGGACAGAACATTTGATCATAAATTCCCTTTCCATAGGATGTATCTCAGCAAACAGTTTTAAAGAAGGAATACCTTTTCAGGATTTGGGCAATCTTAATATAAAGATCAGTTAATGTGTGTGTGCAAAGCCAGGTGCTGAGCTACAGCAACATGGAGATGGAGACATTGCCTTTTATTCTTATCTCCCTTAACTAAGATACTGATGTTATGCTGCACCATTCTCCTCTGGCCAGCAGGGGGAAAGCTAAAGTCAAGCAAACCTATAGACTTCTGTACAAAGCGCTGAGAATCCTGGGAGTTGTAGCTTGAGATGGCAGCCATATGATGGGATGAATAGATTGCTTACACTAGAGATCCCAATAGGCACTGTGCAGTTGGAGAAGTGGAGAGGTTATTTTTATTACTGCCCAGGAAAGTTTTTCTTCCCGGTACCGAGGGAGTTAGAGAGAGCACATCTCTTTCTGGATATTCGCCTGCCAGCGGGAGACCATACCAGCAGTGATCCAAGCCTGAGACTGGAAGCGAGGACAACTGGGGGTGACGCAGACCTGCCTACATCACGGGACCTACACTGTTGCTACAGGGAGACTTGAGCGTCCACTCCCCCGCTGCTTCCCACCAATGATCACCGGAGCCTTTGGGGAGAGACCAAGCGGGCCCCCCTCTACAGCGAGAGGTCACTCCAGCATCCTGGGGACTGGTGAGAGGACTAACTGAGAGCAGGACACCAAGTGAATCCAGTATAAACCGCACCCATAGTGTGCTTTCTACTGCACCTATTCCAAACCTAGACTGCACCTATTGTATACCACCTCTAAACTGCATTATACCAAACCTTTACCACACTTGAACCACATCTACCTTGCACCTGTGCCGAGACTATACTGTACCTATAGTGCAGGCAGATTTACTGGGACTGTCGTTAAGTGCAGCACCGCTCTTAAAGGGCCCCAATAATAGCCGGCAGAAGAACATCTCAAAGAACTGCCCCTCTCAAAATAATTAATCTGCAAGGCCCCTTTAATTACCTGTCCCCTCCAATACCATCCTCCCCTTCTTTTGGACAGTGCATACCCAGTTGGTCCATAAATTTTCTCTGGCAGTATAGTTCCAGCACTCGATAGGCTAAACTTCACTACTGCTTACTGCTGAAATCGAGGTAACCTTGCTACTGTTTATGCTGATCTGAACCCCAAATTACATCTGATGCCTAATCCTTACTGTTAATTACTTTGTATGCTAAATTGTGTTATTACCATTGTAATTCCTTTTGTGCTTGCCTAGTTGCCAACCCTATTGGGTGACAATATATTAAGATTGCCTTTGCTACCTGGTTTGGTGCCTATTTTCTTTGACATTGCACTACTATTGGGTACCAAGTATTACTTTCATTAAATTTCTGTGATATTGTATGTTTGTACACTCCACCCTATGTGTCAGAGGGGCTGAGTTTCTTGAGAAAATTGAGGCAAAGAACAAAGGACCAACCCTATCCAGTGGCTCCTTTGGGGTAACCCTCAAAGGTCTTTCTAGACTTCGCCAGCCGATTAGTGCACATAGGAGCTTGTTTAGGCTGACAAGATCCAGATGCTGCTGGGCAGAGACTATAAGGCACCACATCCATAAGTGAGATCACATAGAAAGCACATGCTGTGAAGCATAGGCTTGTGCCTCATAACATGCGGGAGGTGAAAATTCCTCTGCAGGATCCTCTTTTGTGTCCTATCCCCCTTCCTCAAAGGAGGAGGTTTAGGGTCATTCTGTGTAAAAGAGTTAGGTGGTGGAGAGGCAGAAGAGCACTTTTGTGTCCTGGAAACCGAATGGTACAGAAGGGCAAAGAGTTTCCCAAAGAAATCAGACATAGTTGCAATAAAATCTGCCTTAGTCAAATATTCTGTCTTTTAAATGCCTAAGAGAGAGCTAAATTAGAAGAATGGACCTCTGTCAATATAGGGCCTTGTTCTAGTGAAGGGTAACACCTATTACCCTGATCATATTGCTGGTTTTCCTCAGGAGTCAGGACTGCCTGTATCATGTGTGTTATTAATCCTTTTTTGCTGCATCTCTGCACCTTATCCCCACCATTGCTAAGTAAGAGGGGATCCCCTATAGGGTGCTGATGAAATGGAGAAGAAATGAGAGGGTATAAATGTGCTCTGTCCCATGTAATGTGCCCTGTGCTCTGTCCCATGTAATGTGCCTTGTGCTTTGCCCCATATAATGTGCCCTGTGCTCTGCCTAATCCCATGTAATTTTCCCTGTGCTCTTTCCCATGCTATGTGCCCTGTGCTCTGTCCCATGCTATGTGCCCTGTGCTTTGCCCCATGTAATGTGCTCTGTACCATGTAATATGCTCTGTCTCATGTAATGTGCCCTCTGCTCTGTCCCATGTAATGTGCTCTGTACTCTTTCCCATGTATTGTGCCCTGCTCCCCAACAATGTGCCCTGCTCCTACGTAATGTGTGAACATGTAATGTGCCCTGCTTACCCCTTATGTAGTGTGCCCTCCTGAGCCCCTGTACCCTGCCCTGATGCCCCCCCCCCCACCCCCACACACACACACACTGTTTATCTCAAGTTGGACCCAGAATGGAGCAGAAAAATAAAGCACAAAGTTTCACATTATATAGGAACATTTTAATATTTATTTTTTATTTATTACTATTTCTAAAAATAATTGTTTTTTTTTTTTATCAAAAGCTCGTTGATAATACCAATATTCCATGAGCTGTAGATCTAAACATTATTTCAGGGGTTCCCTGAGATCTCAAACTTTTTGCCAGGGGATCCTCAAAGGTAAAAAGTTTGAGAAACCCTACTGTAAGTAATGTAAGAAATGGCTGCAAAAATAGTGCATAGCAGAATAATATATGAAGGAGAGGATTTCATAGCAAATTTACGTTTTCAGGCAGTATATTTGGTATTAGTGGGTATGATAGAATGACTAAAGCTTCTCAGAGAAAAGGTGCAACACACGAGATGTTTTAGATGAGAGGGTAGGAAGTATTAAGAGAGGAGGACAGGAGCAGATCAATTGTAGACTTGGTAACATGTTTTGGAGTATAAATGGAGACAAGGGATGATAGATAGATGCAGCACAACTGTTGGACTTTTAAGTAGGAACTAAAAGTTTGAATTAAATCAGTAAAGTAGTAAGAAGTCAGCATAGAGATTGACTGAATGTGGAGGTGGTAAGAAGGCGGTTGGCAAGGAAGATAAGGCAGATGCGTCCATGACTGACTGAAGTGATGCCAACCTAGTGTGCAGTAAGCCTGGTGGTAATTGTAAATAATTACAACACTTGAGGAAGGAAGTAATTCGTGTATGGATTCCTAATTTATCAGTTTTATTAATAAGGTCAAAGTTTCAGAAACTCGTCAGCACTAAAAATATTTACAAAAGAGATTGGAAATGGGAGCGCCCAGCTGACTTCCTGTACTGCACACTGTAACTCATCTGCATGCCTAAGCCTAAAAATTATAAAAAACAGCAGAAACCTGGAGTAAAAAAGTAAAACCCAACTTTACAAAAATAAATTATTTTGCTATGTTTTGGAGTGGGACAGGTTTAAAACTTTTTTGATATATTGTTTTTTTTTTTTTTTTTATCTTTGTCTGTGCCTCTGCTGAAGAGATTTTCCCTAACTTCCTGGTGATGCGTTCTTACACCTGACACAAACATACCTCTCGGCAATCCTGGCTTCCACTGGACCATCACAGGTTTTTAACAAAATACCTTCATCCCACAGATCTAGGCTAAAGTCCACTGGCTTAACTAATTCACCTCGCAGGGGTGCGCTAGTATGGGGCAACCAGGGCACACGAACCACATCTCCTGTGGGGTGTCCTGGGTCCCCAGTGCCGCGATCACCCCCTCAGCAGCTGCTGGCATCTCTTACCACCAGCTGTCTGTCACAAGAATACAGGTCAAAGCCAAACTAAGCTTCCTCTAGGCTCCTCCTCTGCTCAGATCATGACACAAGGCGAGGATGAGTCCAGGAGGAAGGATGTCCTCCTGCAGTGAATTCTGCTAATAAGAGAAGCCCTGGGAGGGGAAAGAAGATTTGTGTTGGTTAAGGGTTAAAGGAGGATTTTTGCTGGTGTGTGGATGGGGTGGGATATTTGTACTTGTGCTGGGAGGGAGGCATTGGAGAGTGGGAGAGGATTTGTGCTGGGAGGAGGGATAGGGGGAGATTTGTGCTTGGGAGTGGCATGAAGAGGAGGATTTGTGCTAGGAGGGGGCCTTTGGTGGGAAAATTTGTGTTAGAGTGGGGAGAGGATTTGTGCTGGGAGGGGTCCTTTGGTGGGAGAATTTGTGTTAGAGTGGGGAGAGGATTTGTGCTTGGGAGTGGCATGAAGAGGAGGATTTATGCTAGGAGGGGGCATTTGGTGGGTGGATTTGTGTTAGAGTGGGGAGAGGATTTGTGCTAGAAGAGAGAGAATTTGTGCTGGAGGGGGATTCTTGCTGGGTGGAATTGGGGGGAGGAGGTTTTATTTTGTGAGGGGGGATTTAGAGGAAGGAGGATTTGTGCTGGGGGAACCTGGGGAAAAGATTTGTGCTTGGAAGGAAAATAGATTTTTGTTGGGAGGGGGGGAGGGGGATCTAGGTGAGGGATTTTTTCTGAAAGGATAAAATGGGGAAGAGTATTGCTTTAAGGATGAATTTTGCACTCTCCTGACCCCCTACACTCTTTTTGTTTAGGTTCTCTTGATCCCTACTATGCGTTTCATACTCCTGTCCCCTAAATTCTGTGCATTGCTTACTCCTGACCCCTGCTCTGCGTGGTATGTATTCCTAAACCAGGCACTCTGTGCATTACAAACTTCTGACCCTTAAAATTTGTGCATTTCACACCCCTGACCCCTAAACTCTGCCTTACAGACTCCTCCTCAATATACACTATAAATATATGTATGTTACATACTTCACCAAAGTGTTTATTATCTATGGCTGGTTACTAAGCAGTCCCTGACTATTTTAATGAAGTTTGTTGTTAAGTTAGGCTCAGATGAAGTGTTAGCTCCTTGTCTATTTTCAGTGTGCGCAAAATCGTATGTAATGGCGTTGTGTTTAAAGAGGTTTTTTTTAAAAGAACACCTGAAAGAAAAACACATAATGAGCTAGTATGCATCGCATACTAGCTCATTATGAAATACTTACCTAAGAACGAAGCCCCCGCAGTGCCGACCGCTTACCTGTCCATGGGCGACATGTTCTGTCGCCCTTCTTCTGGGTTTGCGGCATCCGGCCATCTGATTGGCTGGAGCCATGATGACGTCACTCCAGCGCACTTTAGCCAACGGTAATGGCACGGGGCTCTGAAGGAATGGCATGGGCGGCCGTTCCTTCAGAGCGCATGCGCCAGTGATGTCACTGGCTGCATGCAAAGTAAATATCTCCTAAACGGTACATGTTTAGGAGATATTTACAGTAACTATAGGTAAGCCTTAATATAGGCTTACCTATAGGTACAAGTTGTAGAGGAGGGTTTACTTCCTCTTTAATTATTTTTTTACATTTTTTTTATTGTGTTGAGGTTTATATGTATCTGTGAGACTCTTGAGTGTGACACAGCCATCAAAGCATGTTTAGCAGGTACAAGAAGGCCTAGGTTTTGTTTAACCTGTCCCCTTAAGCTCCTCCCACTGGTAACACCCACTGTTTGCCACTGCACAGTCACCAAGATGGGAAGTGAAGGTAAATCTTTATAATGCATTTGGAAATCTGTAATTCTCTGTAAGATTTACAGGAAAGGGGCAATTTATCACATTTTGGAAATATAGGATTAGACAATTAGTATTTTATCAATTCGTATACTAATTTCACTGGGTAAATTCAGAATGCGAAAAATAGAGTATATTAGGAACCATCATTTACAGAGGTGAAGATTCTAGAACTATGCTGGGTGAACCCTGAAAGGCAGGTAATCTGTATGTCCAGCCCAAACTGTTTGTAGTTTGGAAAGAGTGGGATAGGGTTAAATACCCTGCTAGGTTTTTAATGCTACCTGACGCCCTGCTGGAAAGCTATGATGTGCAAACCAATCAAAGTTTAGTTTGCTGGAGCTTCCCCGAACAAATGAAAAAACTTGAAAATCCCAATTGCAAGGCCAATTTACAAGCATTTGTTAAAAAAAAAAAAAAAAAAAAAAAAAACATGGGTAGCTGGGCACTGCCACTGGGGACATAAACAAATGCAAAAATTATTATTTTTTTTTTTAAATATATCAATTTGGTGGGATGTGGGTCATTTTTAAAGGCTTAAAAAGCAACATTAAAAATACATCTTTCCTTAAATAAGATGCTTGGGGTTTATTTTAAACTTGCACATGAAATGGTATACATGCATAATCTACTACAAGAGTGATATTTTGAAAAACAAAAAAAACAAAAAGAAACCATTGCTGCTAAATAATCTTTCGGCCCCTTTCACACTTATGCGACACGATTTTGACGCGACTTTGCCGCCAATTTGAAGCGATTTTGAAAGCAATGGCCATGGCTATGGCTCAAGACGAAATCAAATCGTGGCAAAGTAGTGCAGGAACTACTTTGAAGTCGGTGCGACTTCCAAACGCACTGGTATGAATGGGGCTCATTAAAAATAATGGAAAAGGACTTGTCATGCGATTTTGCGGTCTAAAATCGCAGGACAAGTCGCACTAGTGTGAAAGGGGCCTTCCAGGCTGCCATTGTTCTGCCTGTAAACAAAGAGGCCACTGGATCCCCCTCAACATCTATACCAGACCTATATCTGGAATAATATTAAAACAGCATGGGATTCCCCAAAAAATCTTTACCATCCGAAGATGTTCCCAAGGGGCTCCCTAGCAAAGCACCTCTTCTCCCCCCAAAATCATGTTCCATGGTATGTATCCATCATCAATTATGTTGTCCAAGAAATGTGGATCTATTGTCAACCACAATGAATGGCGTCTCTATGACCTGCTGACAGAAACATGATGGCCTGTGCATGATGATCCTGCTCCTGAACTGACTTTCAATGCAAACGGCAGCTGGCTGCTGAATGTCAACAAACTAGCTGGTGATGCTGTCTAAATAAATTACTTACAGCTGTAGCAGCAGCCAGAGGTTCAGCACGGGCAAACAGGACAAATCTGACTATTTAATTTGCCAGTTTAGTGAACCTCGAAAAGCTAGAATACGGGCTGATCCCAAAGCTCATCCTTATTAGAGAGATTTACTCCACTTCCTGTTCTGGTGATGACTGTAATTTTCCAAAAGCATAATAGACAGAAATCAAAACACATGCAATGCTAAAACCTTCTCAGCTTTTTATTGCTGTCTGTGTCCCTGTTGCACATTTTCCCTTTCACCTTGCCTGGTAAAACTGTTGTCCCCGAGACAAATTGTAAAGGAAAACTACTCTGTTGGAGCACCTGATAGTAATAAGCCTGACAGAGGTTCTAATTCTTTTCTACTCTATTCAAAATAATATATATATATGTAGCACCCTCCTAGGTAGGTGCTAGGAAAACCATAGGGAGGCCCTGTCTGCTTATCAGGGAGGGCCTGATTGTTCAGTTAGGCTGTCATGTGTTTCCAGGTGTGCCTGTTGAGCTTGGGGAGTCTCCCCACTATGCCCAATGAGGGCTCTTATTGGACAGTGGAGGAAACCTGGTCAATAGCACACCAGTGCTTGTATCTATCCCAGAGGGCAGATTCTGCTGCAATGCATCCTGGGATGGGGTATAAGTCTGAGGGGGGCACATGACAGAAGGTCTTTGTCGGGAAGCAGAGTCCCAGGAGGAGGGGGGTGGCTGTCTCTCCTTCTCTCAGTGTGAGGAAAGTGTCCTGGGCAGTCAGCCTAGAGGGCGGAAGGATGAGCTGAGCTGCAGAGAGGGATCCGGTGTGCTGTGGACCGAGTGGAGCTGCTGGGCAGAGGTTTCCAGGAAAGCAGTGTCATGAGTACTGTAAACTGCTCAGGGGTTTGCCTAGGATAGCGGACTACTCCAGAAGGTCAGAGGGATCCGGGAGCACGCTAACCAGTAGAGAAGGCTTAAAAAAGGGGGTGCCAGTGTTTAAGCCCTGAAGATAAGTGTGTGAGAGAGGGTGCCGGTGCGGTCCCTGAAGCGTACAAGTGATCAGCAGCGCAGCAGTGCTAAAGTAGCTACCTCAGCAAGGAGTGCCAAAGGGAGCTTCAAAAGGACTTTGAGTCACAAGGAGGTGATCAGAAGCCAGTTCAGTGTTAACAGGCAGCAGGCCAGCATTAACCAGGGTTAACGGGCGTTGACCGGCATCAAGCCAGCATCAAGTCAGCGCCAACAAGCATTTTTCAGTTGTCCCTAGCAAATTGTGCATAGCTGAGCCATATATATATATATATATATATATATATATATATATATATATATATATATATATATATATATAAGTTTTGGTTTGAATAGGTTACACAATTTAGTTAGTATATCTAAAACCTTTCTGTGACCAAACTAGACCTATTGTATTGTTGAAAGTGATGTTATATAACCCCATCTCTTTGAGTCTTTTCCTAAGAAAAGAGAACTTGGCCATGCAGTGGCTCACTAACAAGATAAGGTAATATGTAACTGCCAAGCCTATCAATGCACAGTTTCCAGTTACAAAAAAAAAATACAAAAACTCTCTCTGGGTTTTACCAAGCTGAGTAATTACCTGTCATGTGCAGAGTCAGAACAGGGTTAAATATCTGGAATCAATGCACCTATCCTTCTATTTGATTCTTTAAAAAAATTGAATACAGTTATATGTCAGTATGAAGACATAGATTTATTTGCCCGTTCAGAGTTCTGCTTTGAGCAGCACAGTTGCACACAACAGATCCTTGAATGGGTTTTTAATGCAGAGAGAGATGTGACTCAGTTGGAAACAAATGAGCGGCTCCCCTCGCATGCCTTACTTAAATGTAATACTGGCAGATGGAAATGTTGGAACATGAAATCAGCGTCTTTTCTTGGATATATTAAAGGAACAGATCTAATCAATTTACAGCTCAGAAAAAGTGTGAACTTCACCGCACATCTTCTCACACCTCTGTTAGTCACCCATGACACTTGCCATACTTAGCCGCAGATAAATTATGCCTTTCTTCTCAGCAGAAAAAGCTGATGGTTTCACCTACAGTTCACAGGTCTGGATCAACTCAGTGGCGCACGACACAGCAGCCAGGCCTCGAAGCAAATAGTCAAAGCACAGTACAAATAAGGTGTGGGTCTTTGTCATTCCATGCAACAAAATACATCTCTGTTTTGGGTGGAGTGGGCCAGGGTTCACTCTTCTGCTTGCTTTACATTGATATTTGAGAGTTGGGGTAAGATCCTCTTTCTAATCCAGCAGAGCTTTGACAGGCAACATCAGCCTTTTCTGCTAAGCTGTTAACAACAGGTCATTGAAAAAATTAGCTAAAAAGCCAAACTGCTGGTAGAGAAGATTTAGCCTAGGTTCACACTGAGACCCATTTAAAATTGTGCGAGTTCAGTTGATTTCAAACCGACATTTCCAGTCCAACTTCAGGGGCCATTTTTTAGATATCTATGCGGGTTCCTGCACAGATGTCTATTGAAATTGCCCCCCAAAGTCACCAAAAGTAGTACAGAAACGACTTTTGGGAATCGGTGCCACGCCGCAAAGACGGCATCTCACTGATTCAGACGGTGCAATTGCCAGCAATTGGCTCCGATTTGACATGCAATTTGACATGCTAGTTGGGATGGACATGTTGGTAACTCTCTAATAACGTAGTTAAAACAGGATGCATAAAGCTTAATTGAGTTAGAATGCAGACCAATATCTTTTTTACTCTCAGAGATGCCTTGCAGTAATTTGTGTCATTCATTTAACTGGGACTGTGTGGTGTTTTCAAAATATCCCATTCAGCTGATTTGAGTGAATTCATGCAAAATAATGAACCATTAGTGCAACAAGCTGGACCCTTTTTTGTAATGTAATGTAGTGCTTTGATGGTAATGAGACTAATTGGAAACAATTGGGGTTCAATAAAGCTGCTGTGCCACTTTTCTGGCTTCTTGTTATTGTATTGCGCCAAATTCATGAAGCATTTGCGACACTTTTGGTTCTGACAGTGACTCGAGCACTAAAATCAGGTTATTCTAAAATGCCACTTTTTCATTGTGCCGCATTGTATACGCCAGGGATTTGCAAACTACGGCCCTCCAGCTGTTGCGGAACTACACGTCCCATGAGGCATTGTAAATCTCTGACATTCACAGACATGACAAGGCATGATGGGAATTGTAGTTCCTGAACAGCTGGAGAGCCATAGTTTGGACACCCCTGGTATTCGCCCAATTGTAAAAGTGTAGCTAATTAAGACCAACTCTCTTTTGGGACCGCTGTACAGAGAGAAAAACTGGCTCAGATTGATTTTGCAAAAGTGTCTCTCATGCATTCTAAAAGTGATGCAGCAATGAGCCAAATTCCAGTACAAGGTCTAGACAGGTACATGAAGTTGGTACATTCTTCACCACTTTTAGAATGCACGAGAGACACTTTTGCAAAATCTGCCTGTGCCAGTCCTTATGCATTCTAGGGAATGGGTCTCTAAGATGCATGCATTCCCGAATGACTTCCCTGGAGAGTGACCAAAAACAAAATCCTACTCTTACCCTGTTACTCAGTTCCAAGGTCAGATTTACCATTAGGCACAGTAGGCATGTGTCTATAGACAGGAGAAGCCAAGTGGTGGCTTTTCCCTGGACACACATTTTTCTTGTCATACTAAAAAAAAAAAAAAACTGACATCCCGTATAAACTTACAGAATGTCTGCATTGTCACAATATTCTAAGTTATATTAGGAGCATCAAAACAAGAACATTTTTCGAGCAAAATCATGATCCTAACATAATCTATTGTAAAAGAATGTGTGCCTACAAGTTCCCATGATGGTAATTTGGCCCAACTCAGCTCTGAATATGGTACACAAAATGTACATTTCCTACGTACAACTGCATAATTTCCCATATGACTGTTAAGAAAAGATGCTATGGTAGCATCAGAGGGTAAAAATGTTCACAGTACACAGCTTGCCATGGTATAGCAGCAGTATTAGGTTTACCCAGCCCACTGTATAGTGGAGCTTTGATTAAAAGGTCTAACGCCCAATTAAATAGGGCTCTTTACAAACTGGGTAAAAATGTGTCAAGTATAGCTTCCTGTTCCAGGCTACTGGTTGTTAGGGAGGTGGCCGGTGCCCTAACACCCAGAGCTGAGGATTTAGCCATCAGCTGGGGCTGACAGGTAAATGTAAACAAAGAGATAGAGTAAAATGCCCCTCTGCATGCAGACCCCCACAACCTAATGTTGAGGGCATGTGGCATGGTATAGGTTAGGAGGGGTGGGGCTGGGGGCAAGTCCATCCCCCTTTCCTGGACAGCCAAGCTGCATGCTTGGATAAGGGTCTGGTATTGATTTTGGGGAGGACCCCACGCTGTTTTTTTTCATAGGGTCCCTCTTAAAATCCATATCATACCTAAAGTGCATGGTATGATTTTTGTTTTTTTGGGGGATCATACACCATTTTTTTTATTTATTTTTTATTACAATTGTTTTACATTCACCTGTCAGCCCCAGCCAGGGTCTTTTTTCTATTGGTAAATGTCCTTTATAACAGAAGGTTCTTATGGCTGTTTTTTCCTAGAATCAAATTATATGGGAATGTTACATTCGCCCGGCAAAATGCAACAAATAGAAACTGACATTACACACATACTGTATTACAAGCAATATGGGTATTATTCATTACATTTGCACTAATGATGAGACGTTCGCAAAGCAAATTTTTTATACATAGTTCCCATTAGTATAATTAGCAAAGCACCGTTCTAGATCATGATAATGCAATATAATGCTTTAAAAACATGGTGCGTGTCCCTGAACTCACACTGTCTGCAGTCAGTGTTCCGCACCCTCAATGATGTTACATTGGGAGCCGTGGCTGTGCTCATGCAGCCTCTGCATCCCTATTGACATGAATGGGACTGGGACAGACATGAATACATGGAACACCTGTGCATCCCATGTGGGCAAAACATAGTACATAAGTACACCCTTGTGAACAGGGCCTAAGTACCATTCTGCTGAGCCTTGTAGCTGAGTGTCCCTATTATATTGAAAATCCATGGTTAAAGGCCAGCTCTAAATCACAGGCTAGCCTTTTATATTTGAGGACATATAGTGCATCCAGAAAGTATTCATAGTGCTTCGCTGTTTCCACATTTTGGTATGTTATAGTCTTATTCCAAAATGAATTAAATGCATTATTTTCCTCAAAATTCTACAAACAATACTCCATAATGACAATGTGAAAGAAGTTTGTTTGAAATCTTTGCAAATTTATTAAAAATAAAAGATGAAAAAATCACATGTACATTAGCATTCACAACTAGTGTTGAGCGAACACGGACTGCATTATTCGTGTTCGTACCGAATAATTGGATTTTTTGTACCCGAACACGGACACGGACACTTTACTGTATGTTCGGGTAAAAATCCGTGTTCGGTCGTTTTATTTCCGGGTTTTGCATGCTTTGGCGCTCTTTTCATGGCGGGCTTTCAACAGCCAATCAACAATCGTTTAACTGGTGTGCCTTAAGCCATCCCAGCCATGCCTGCAAATGTCTCAGTAGCTGTGATTGGCCGTCTGAAGCATGTGACCAAGTCTTTATAAGTTCGAGGCAGCCGCAGCGGCGTCATTATGCTGCTTAGATTCAGGGACAGAGCACACATCAACGTGCTGGCTGCTGATTAGGGAAAGATAGGCAGGAAAAAACCATTTGTGTCCGGATAGAATTGAGGGACAGGTCGGAGTGTTTAGGCAGGGCGAGTTGTAGGCATTTTAGGGATAGAGTCTGCTGAATTATATAGGGTCAGTGTCTTCTACAAACTACAATCGATATTGCTGTGTGGGGGGTGGGGTGACTCTGCACTCAATCCTGATCTACGATCTCTTCTCAATCCTGTTAGGGACAGAGTCTGCTGAATTTTAGGGAAACTGTGTTCTACAAACTACAATCGATATTGCTGTGTGGTGTGGGATTGGAGATAGGCAGGTGTCAGTGATCCACATCCATTTTTCTGTGTGTGAGCTGCAGTGAACACAATCTTTTTGGGCTGCAGTGAACACAATCTTTTTGGGCTGCAGTGAACACAATCTTTTTGGGCTGCAGTGAACACAATCTTTTTGGGGTGCAGTGAACAAAATCTTTTTGGGGTGCAGTGAACACAATCCTTTTTGGTGTGCAGTGAACACAATCTTTGTGGGGTGCAGTGAACAAAATCCTTTGTGGGGTGCAGTGAACACAATCTTTTTGGGGTGCAGTGAACAAAATCCTTTTTGGGGTGCAGTGAACAACATCCTTTTTGGGGTGCAGTGAACACAATCTTTTTGGGGTGCAGTGAACAAAATCCTTTGTGGGGTGCAGTGAACACAATCTTTTTGGGGTGCAGTGAACACAATCTTTTTGGGGTGGAGTGAACAACATCCTTTTTGGGGTGCAGTGAACAAAATCCTTTTTGGGGTGCAGTGAACAAAATCATTTTTGGGGTGCAGTGAACACAATCTTTTTGGGGTGCAGTGAACACAATCTTTGTGGGGTGCAGTGAACACAATCTTTTTGGGGTGGAGTGAACAACATCCTTTTTGGGGTGCAGTGAACAACATCCTTTTTGGGGTGCAGTGAACACAATCTTTTTGGGGTGCAGTGAACACAATCTTTGTGGGGTACAGTGAACAGAATCTTTGTGGGGTGCAGTGAACACAATCTTTGGGGGGTACAGTGAACACAATCTTTGTGAGGTGCAGTGAACACAATCTTTGTGGGGTGCAGTGAACACAATCATTGTGGGGTGCAGTGAACTCAATCTTTGTGGGGTACAGTGAACACAATCTCATACTGAAGGTTTGAGGGTGCTGCCTGTTCCATACTCCCCCTACTCCTCATCTAGCCTTTTAGGGGTACAAACAATAGTAATTGGGGCCTAGTGTGGTTGTGTACGTGTGATATACATACACTTTTTTGGGATCATATTTTCTATTCCGCTATTTAATCAAAAACCTTTGGGGATCAGTTAAATTGGGGGATAGTCTGTGTTGGTACGTGTGAGAGAGATCCACCTTTCCAAGTTGTTGGGGTTCATCTCATACTTCTGAAGGTTTGAGGGTGCTGCCTGTTCCATACTCCCCCTACTCCTAGCCTTTTAGGGGTACAAACAATAGTAATTGGGGCCTAGTGTGGTTGTGTACGTGTGATATACATACACTTTTTTGGGATCATATTTTCTATTCCGCTATTTAATCAAAAACCTTTGGGGATCAGTTAAATTGGGGGATAGTCTGTGTTGGTACGTGTGAGAGAGATCCACCTTTCCAAGTTGTTGGGGTTCATCTCATACTTCTGAAGGTTTGAGGGTGCTGCCTGTTCCATACTCCCCCTACTCCTAGCCTTTTAGGGGTACAAACAATAGTAATTGGGGCCTAGTGTGGTTGTGTACGTGTGATATACATACACTTTTTTGGGATCATATTTTCTATTCCGCTATTTAATCAAAAACCTCTGGGGATCAGTTAAATTGGGGGATAGTCTGTGTTGGTACGTGTGAGAGAGATCCACCTTTCCAAGTTGTTGGGGTTCATCTCATACTTCTGAAGGTTTGAGGGTGCTGCCTGTTCCATACTCCCCCTACTCCTAGCCTTTTAGGGGTACAAACAATAGTAATTGGGGCCTAGTGTGGTTGTGTACGTGTGATATACATACACTTTTTTGGGATCATATTTTCTATTCCGCTATTTAATCAAAAACCTTTGGGGATCAGTTAAATTGGGGGATAGTCTGTGTTGGTACGTGTGAGAGAGATCCACCTTTCCAAGTTGTTGGGGTTCATCTCATACTTCTGAAGGTTTGAGGGTGCTGCCTGTTCCATACTCCCCCTACTCCTAGCCTTTTAGGGGTACAAACAATAGTAATTGGGGCCTAGTGTGGTTGTGTACGTGTGATATACATACACTTTTTTGGGATCATATTTTCTATTCCGCTATTTAATCAAAAACCTCTGGGGATCAGTTAAATTGGGGGATAGTCTGTGTTGGTACGTGTGAGAGAGATCCACCTTTCCAAGTTGTTGGGGTTCATCTCATACTTCTGAAGGTTTGAGGGTGCTGCCTGTTACATACTCCCCCTACTCCTAGCCTTTTAGGGGTACAAACAATAGTAATTGGGGCCTAGTGTGGTTGTGTACGTGTGATATACATACACTTTTTTGGGATCATATTTTCTATTCCGCTATTTAATCAAAAACCTTTGGGGATCAGTTAAATTGGGGGATAGTCTGTGTTGGTACGTGTGAGAGAGATCCACCTTTCCAAGTTGTTGGGGTTCATCTCATACTTCTGAAGGTTTGAGGGTGCTGCCTGTTACATACTCCCCCTACTCCTAGCCTTTTAGGGGTACAAACAATAGTAATTGGGGCCTAGTGTGGTTGTGTACGTGTGATATACATACACTTTTTTGGGATCATATTTTCTATTCCGCTATTTAATCAAAAACCTTTGGGGATCAGTTAAATTGGGGGATAGTCTGTGTTGGTACGTGTGAGAGAGATCCACCTTTCCAAGTTGTTGAGGTTCATCTCATACTTCTGAAGGTTTGAGGGTGCTGCCTGTTCCATACTCCCCCTACTCCTAGCCTTTTAGGGGTACAAACAATAGTAATTGGGGCCTAGTGTGGTTGTGTACGTGTGATATACATACACTTTTTTGGGATCATATTTTCTATTCCGCTATTTAATCAAAAACCTTTGGGGATCAGTTAAATTGGGGGATAGTCTGTGTTGGTACGTGTGAGAGAGATCCACCTTTCCAAGTTGTTGGGGTTCATCTCATACTTCTGAAGGTTTGAGGGTGCTGCCTGTTCCATACTCCCCCTACTCCTAGCCTTTTAGGGGTACAAACAATAGTAATTGGGGCCTAGTGTGGTTGTGTACGTGTGATATACATACACTTTTTTGGGATCATATTTTCTATTCCGCTATTTAATCAAAAACCTTTGGGGATCAGTTAAATTGGGGGATAGTCTGTGTTGGTACGTGTGAGAGAGATCCACCTTTCCAAGTTGTTGGGGTTCATCTCATACTTCTGAAGGTTTGAGGGTGCTGCCTGTTCCATACTCCCCCTACTCCTAGCCTTTTAGGGGTACAAACAATAGTAATTGGGGCCTAGTGTGGTTGTGTACGTGTGATATACATACACTTTTTTGGGATCATATTTTCTATTCCGCTATTTAATCAAAAACCTCTGGGGATCAGTTAAATTGGGGGATAGTCTGTGTTGGTACGTGTGAGAGAGATCCACCTTTCCAAGTTGTTGGGGTTCATCTCATACTTCTGAAGGTTTGAGGGTGCTGCCTGTTCCATACTCCCCCTACTCCTAGCCTTTTAGGGGTACAAACAATAGTAATTGGGGCCTAGTGTGGTTGTGTACGTGTGATATACATACACTTTTTTGGGATCATATTTTCTATTCCGCTATTTAATCAAAAACCTTTGGGGATCAGTTAAATTGGGGGATAGTCTGTGTTGGTACGTGTGAGAGAGATCCACCTTTCCAAGTTGTTGGGGTTCATCTCATACTTCTGAAGGTTTGAGGGTGCTGCCTGTTCCATACTCCCCCTACTCCTAGCCTTTTAGGGGTACAAACAATAGTAATTGGGGCCTAGTGTGGTTGTGTACGTGTGATATACATACACTTTTTTGGGATCATATTTTCTATTCCGCTATTTAATCAAAAACCTCTGGGGATCAGTTAAATTGGGGGATAGTCTGTGTTGGTACGTGTGAGAGAGATCCACCTTTCCAAGTTGTTGGGGTTCATCTCATACTTCTGAAGGTTTGAGGGTGCTGCCTGTTCCATACTCCCCCTACTCCTAGCCTTTTAGGGGTACAAACAATAGTAATTGGGGCCTAGTGTGGTTGTGTACGTGTGATATACATACACTTTTTTGGGATCATATTTTCTATTCCGCTATTTAATCAAAAACCTTTGGGGATCAGTTAAATTGGGGGATAGTCTGTGTTGGTACGTGTGAGAGAGATCCACCTTTCCAAGTTGTTGGGGTTCATCTCATACTTCTGAAGGTTTGAGGGTGCTGCCTGTTCCATACTCCCCCTACTCCTAGCCTTTTAGGGGTACAAACAATAGTAATTGGGGCCTAGTGTGGTTGTGTACGTGTGATATACATACACTTTTTTGGGATCATATTTTCTATTCCGCTATTTAATCAAAAACCTCTGGGGATCAGTTAAATTGGGGGATAGTCTGTGTTGGTACGTGTGAGAGAGATCCACCTTTCCAAGTTGTTGGGGTTCATCTCATACTTCTGAAGGTTTGAGGGTGCTGCCTGTTACATACTCCCCCTACTCCTAGCCTTTTAGGGGTACAAACAATAGTAATTGGGGCCTAGTGTGGTTGTGTACGTGTGATATACATACACTTTTTTGGGATCATATTTTCTATTCCGCTATTTAATCAAAAACCTTTGGGGATCAGTTAAATTGGGGGATAGTCTGTGTTGGTACGTGTGAGAGAGATCCACCTTTCCAAGTTGTTGGGGTTCATCTCATACTTCTGAAGGTTTGAGGGTGCTGCCTGTTACATACTCCCCCTACTCCTAGCCTTTTAGGGGTACAAACAATAGTAATTGGGGCCTAGTGTGGTTGTGTACGTGTGATATACATACACTTTTTTGGGATCATATTTTCTATTCCGCTATTTAATCAAAAACCTTTGGGGATCAGTTAAATTGGGGGATAGTCTGTGTTGGTACGTGTGAGAGAGATCCACCTTTCCAAGTTGTTGGGGTTCATCTCATACTTCTGAAGGTTTGAGGGTGCTGCCTGTTCCATACCCCCCCTACTCCTCATCTAGCCTTTTAGGGGTACAAACAATAGTAATTGGGGCCTAGTGTGGTTGTGTACGTGCGAGATACATACACTTTTTTTGATCATATTTCCTATTCCGCTATTCAATAAAAACCTTTGAGGATCAATTGAATTGCGGGATAGTCTGTGTCGGTACGTGTGAGAGAGATCCACCTTTCCAAGTTGTTGGGGTTCATCTCATACTTCTGAAGGTTTGAGGGTGCTGCCTGTTCCATACCCCCCCTACTCCTCATCTAGCCTTTTAGGGGTACAAACAATAGTAATTGGGGCCTAGTGTGGTTGTGTACGTGCGAGATACATACACTTTTTTTGATCATATTTCCTATTCCGCTATTCAATAAAAACCTTTGAGGATCAATTGAATTGCGGGATAGTCTGTGTCGGTACGTGTGAGAGAGATCCACCTTTCCAAGTTGTTGGGGTTCATCTCATACTTCTGAAGGTTTGAGGGTGCTGCCTGTTCCATACCCCCCCTACTCCTCATCTAGCCTTTTAGGGGTACAAACAATAGTAATTGGGGCCTAGTGTGGTTGTGTACGTGCGAGATACATACACTTTTTTTGATCATATTTCCTATTCCGCTATTCAATAAAAACCTTTGAGGATCAATTGAATTGCGGGATAGTCTGTGTCGGTACGTGTGAGAGAGATCCACCTTTCCAAGTTGTTGGGGTTCATCTCATACTTCTGAAGGTTTGAGGGTGCTGCCTGTTCCATACCCCCCCTACTCCTCATCTAGCCTTTTAGGGGTACAAACAATAGTAATTGGGGCCTAGTGTGGTTGTGTACGTGCGAGATACATACACTTTTTTTGATCATATTTCCTATTCCGCTATTCAATAAAAACCTTTGAGGATCAATTGAATTGCGGGATAGTCTGTGTCGGTACGTGTGAGAGAGATCCACCTTTCCAAGTTGTTGGGGTTCATCTCATACTTCTGAAGGTTTGAGGGTGCTGCCTGTTCCATACTCCCCCTACTCCTCATCTAGCCTTTTAGGGGTACAAACAATAGTAATTGGGGCCTAGTGTGGTTGTGTACGTGTGATATACATACACTTTTTTTGGATCATATTTTCTATTCCGCTATTTAATTTAACTGGGCCTCCATGCGAGACCTGTGTGCCTTGTTGCGCTGTTTTGAGTACTCCACCAACATGGCCAGTGGCAATGACGCCGTTCTCAGCTTAACTATCCCACTTCTATGCCTCCTTGAAAAAACAATTCGGGCGATGATGGAAGAGGATGTGGCACAGGATGAGGAGGAGGAGGAGGATGAAGAGGTAACATTTCCAAGGCTTTCAGGGCAGTCATTCGCAAGGGGCTCCGAGGGTGGGTTCCTGCACACGCAAACGCCAGGGACGCAATTGTCCAGCAGGGGCACAGTTCTGGAGGATGAGGAGGATGAGGAGGAGGAGGAGCTGGAGGAGGAGATGGAACCATGTTCACAGCAGGGTGGCACCCAGGCCAGCTCATGGCCATCACTGGTGCGTGGCTGGGGGGATACAGAGGACACGGACCATACACCTCCCACAGAGGACAGCCTTTCGTTGCCTCTGGGCAGCCTGGCACACATGAGCGATTACATGCTGCAGTGTCTCCACAACGACCGCCGAGTTGCCCACATTCTAACTTGTGCTGATTACTGGGTGGCCACGCTGCTGGATCCCCGTTACAAGGACAACGTACCGTCCTTAATTCACTCACTGGAGCGCGATCGCAAGATGCGCGAGTACAAGCGCACGCTGGTAGACGCCATGCTGCTGGCATTCCCATCTGACAGCGGGGCCACAGTGGAAGCACAAGGCAGAGGAGGAGGAGGAGGAGGTCGCCAACGCAACCAGGGCACCGCCAGCACCTCAGAAGGCAGGGTTAGCATGGCCGAAATGTGGAAAAGCTTTGTCAGCACGCCACAACAAACAGCAGCACCAGCAGCTCAGATGGAACGTCTTAGCAGGAGGCAGCATTTTACCAACATGGTGGAGCAGTATGTGTGCACACGCCTACATGTAGTGAATGACGGGTCTGCCCCCTTCAACTTCTGGGTCTCCAAATTGGGCACATGGCCTGAGCTTGCCCTTTACGCCTTGGAGGTGCTGGCGTGCCCTGCAGCCAGTGTATTATCTGAACGGGTATTTAGCACGGCTGGGGGCGTTATAACAGACAAGCGCAGCCGCCTGTCCAGAGACAATGTGGACAAGCTCACGTTCATTAAAATGAACCAGGCATGGATCCCACGGGACTTTTCCGTACCTTATGCAGAATAGCAATGGATACCGACCTTACCCACCCATTGTTCCATTTTTGCTCTTTCTCACTCTTTTGGGGTGTACCCTCATTTAAAATTTGTGAAAAGAAGCAGTGTTGGCTACCTCGTCCTCCTCCTCAGGGCCAGATTAATGTAGGGGCTATTGGAGCTGCAGCTCCAGGCCCCTACCTTTTATATAGGCCCCGGGTTGGCCATATTCACTGTTACCGCTCTTCTGTCACTTGTAAACACAGAAGTCTGGCTTCTATGCTCGCTTCCCCAGGCAGCACCCTCAGAACCTCCCCACACAGCGTGAAGGCCGGACAAGGAGGGACAGTTGGCGATGCATGGATGTGTTTATGGGCTTCAGAGACAGCATCCCATGTTGAATTAGGCATGCATGGCTGCACCCTTCCTCCTCTGGGTGCATGGCAAGGCACGGCCCTAAGGCCCTTCAAAATCCTCAGCACCAAGCCCATGATGCTGTTAATCCGGCCCTGGTCCTCCTCCACCGCCGCTTCCACCTACACCGCCCATAGGTGTGCGCAGCCTATTGCATTAAGGTGTGCACCCCAAAGTTGAAATACACATGCATGTGTTTGCCAGCAGGGAGAGTAATGTATCGGGGCCATGTACCTGTAGGCAAGGAGAAATAGAGCAGAGCAGGTCCCAGGGAGATCTTTCCCATCTCCTCACTGGCAATGCTATGTGCCCTAGGTGATTAGGGTGTGCCCAGGCACACCCAGCACACCCTGTGCGCACGCCTATGTCACCGCCACATCCACCACCACCTTAACCTCCCTCCTACTCCATATGGGCCTCGTCCTTCAGAGATGAAGAAGAACATTGTTTTATTTTTCTGTTTTTTTTTGTTGTTTTAAGTTATTTCCCTATCCACATTTGTTTGCAGAGCACTTGCCATGCTCTTAATTACGTTTTGCTGCCATTTGTAGCACTCTAGCCCTTTCCTTTGGTGTTTTAGAGCCATTTTAGTGCCTTAAAGTTCGGGTCCCCATTGACTTCAATGGGGTTCGGTGTCCGGGAAAAGTTCGGTAAAAGTCCGGGACACGGACCCGGACTTTTTTTTAAAGTTCGGCCGAACCCGTCGAACACGGACATCTAGGTGTTCGCTCAACCCTATTCACAACCTTTGCCATGACACTCCAAATTGAGTTCAGGTGCATCCTGTTTCCACTGATTATCCTTTCTAAAGATGTTTCTAAAACTTGATTGGAGTCCACCTGTGGTAAATTCAGTTAATTGGACATGATATGGAAAGGCACACACCTGTCTATATAAGGTTCTACAGTTACAGTGAATGTCAGAGCAAAAACCAAGCTATGAAGTCCAACAAATTGTCTGTAGACCTCCGAGACAGGATTGCATTGAGGCACAGATCTAGGGAAGGGTACAGAAAAATGTCTGCAGCATTGAAGATTCCAATGAGCACATTGGCCTCCATTATCGGTAAATGGAAGAAGTTTGGAACCACCAGCACTCTTCCTAGAGCGGGCCGCCCGGCCAAATTGAGCGATCGGGGAAGAAGAGCCTTAGTCAGGGAGGTGACCAAGAACCTGATGGTCACTCTGACAGAGCTCCAGCATTTCCATGTGGAGAGAGGAGAACCTTTCAGAAGAACAACCATATCTGCAGCACTCCACCATTCAGGCCTGTATGGTAGAGTGGCCATACGGAAGCCACTCTTCAGTAAAAGGCACATGACAGCCTGCCTGGAGTTTGCCAAAGGGCACCTGAAGGACTCTCAGACCATAAAAAAAAAATTGTGATCCTAAGCATCCACAGTGACATGCCTCCACCCCTAAATATGCAATCAAACTAAATTACAATGGTCATGGGGCCAAATTCTCTGGTCTGATAAAACAAAGATTGAACTCTTTGACCTGAATGGCAAGTGGCATGTCTGGAGGAAACCAGGCACTGCTGATCACCTGGCCAATACCATCCCTACAGTGAAGCATGGTGGTAGCAGCATCATGCTGTGGGAATGTTTTTCAGCAGCAGGAACTGGGAGACTAGTCAACATCTGGGGAATGATGAATGCAACAATATAGAGAGACATCCTTGATGAAAAACCTGCTCCAGAGCGCTCTGGACCCCAGACTGGAGCGAAGATTAATCTTCCAACAGGACAACAACCCTAAACACACAGCCAAAATCACAAAGAAGTGGCTACGGGACAACTCTGTGAATGCAATTGAGTGGCCCAGTCAGAGCGTAGACTTGAACCTAATTGAACATCTGGAGAGATCTGAAAATTGCTGTGCACTGACACTCCCCATCCAACCTGATGGAGCTTGAGAGGTCCCGCAAAGAAGAATGGGAGAAACTGTTCAAAAATAGGTGTGCCAAGCGTGTAGCATCATACTCAAAAGACTTGAGGCTGTAATTGGTGCCAAAGGTGCTTCAACAAAGTATTGAGCAAAGGCTGTGAATACTTATGTGCATGGGATTTTTTTTCCGTTTTTTATTTTTAATACATTTGCAAAGATTTTAAACAAACCTGTTGTCATTATGAGTTATTGTTTGTAGACTTTTGATGAAAATAATTAATTTAATCCATTTTGGAATAAGGCTGTAACATAACAAAATGTGAAAAAAGTGAAGCGATGTGAATACTTTCCGGATGCACTGTAGATGAAGGTATCATCAAAATTCCTAGTTTTGCCAAACTAACCTGGCAATTACAGAATTAAATGATAGTGCGTTCTTCTCTAATGGACTCTTCAATATTCAGGGGTGTATTTATAAAAAATTGCAGAACTATTCCTTCTGTAAAACTGGATTTAAATTTGTTTTGTGTGAATAGGACAAAATTCAGTGTTCTCAGGCTAGATTCCCCACTGATTGAATGGTAATAATTGAAAAAAAGAAACAGTGTGGGTGAGGAAAATACTACCTTATGTTCACTAGATGAGGAGCATACTTCTTTCCTATGATATTCAGCACCATCTAGTATCCATATCATGGTATTTTCCACATTCATCCATTTTTTTTCAATGACAATCGAACATTCAAACTGCAGAGCATATAGCCTGAAAGCAATCAATTTTGCACCTGTTTACACAGAACAAATATACATGATGTTTCAAAACACCAGCTCTGCTAATTGTTAAAAAAAAAATAGACCCTCTAGTGTTATAAAGAAATAGAGGAGTCCAGCTAAAAGGGTATCACATCATAATTATATGAAAAATGGGGATGACCAGCGCTATGGAGTTATGTGAAAGATATCTGAAAATTTAACAGGTGTAAGCTGCCAACAACCAAACCCACAGGGGTTAAAGAATGAAATAGGTGCAAAGAGGTTGCAATGGCGCTACCTTTAAAGTGATTAAGTGCTGTGTAGGTGCCAACATAAATAATTGTGCTGATACACTATTAAGAAAATTAAGTTTGGGTCCAAAGTAAAGTGCACTAGTGACTTGTGATGTGACAAGAATAACCAATTGTTTATCCTGGACCCAAAAAGGTGCAAAAAAGTAAAGTGCTAATTGCTGTGCAATAAATAAAAGAATGGAGGAACAGTGGATTGTATTTAAAAAATAAATGTGCAATTTATTAGTGGTGAATTGTGTTTGCTGAAAACCACTTAAATAAATATATAAATAGATAAATAAATAAATTGCTTCTTGTAATAAGAGTGCTGTATGAGGTTAAGTGGGAATGCCACTTAGTGAAAGGATAGTGGAAAACGTTGTTATAAAGAGGATAAAAACTGGGGTTGCAATCTCCAGTGTGACCACTAGGTGTCACCCCTTGTATACGACCTGTTGGTTCAGGCGATGGAATTGTCCGGGGGTTCCCCAATGGAATAAGCGTTTAATCCAGCTTTTATTCCCTCAGAAAAGAAGAAGAGGACCCCATGATGCCGTATACAATGTGCAATACAATAGAAATTAGTAGCGACTCACAGTTTAGGCTGTCCGAGATCAGTTGGTGCAGCCGGGAAGCTTCCGCGTTCCACGGCCCAGGCTCCAAAAAACGGAAGTGACGTAATGACGTTTTGACTCCATCCTACGTATTTCGTCAGAGGACGTCTGCTGGAGCGGCGTCAACATAACGAGCTTCCGACCATTTAGGTATATTTATCACGTTATGTACCACCTTGTCCTTTAATGTAGGTGCTCTTCTGTACACAAAAGATGGTTTACTTGGTAAGATCTTTTTTAAGGTCCTATGCGCTGTGAGTATAGGCCAATGCTTTTTAATTATTCTTTCCAGCTAAAAAAAAGCATTGGCCTATACTCACAGCGGATAGGACCTTAAAAAAGATCTGACCAAGTAAACCATCTTTTGTGTACAATGATTAAATTGATAAACTCCATAGAAAGAATTTTTAATTTTTAATGATTTAGTATTTTTTAAACAATTCCAATAAAGTTTTTGTGTTTAATCCGTATTTGGGATCAAAAAGGCTGTCCTGAAATGATGATGGAAATAGCTGTCCCTCCGTTCCGTTCTCCGCAACTGAAGAGGCATTGCAAAGAGGCAAAACATGTCCTCTGACCGGCTTCAAGTTGTGCGCACCAATATGGTGGCGGGGGAGGCCGTATGGTTGCTAGGAGATGGACAAGCTATTTAATGGCCGGAAGCTTGTTACGTTGACGCCGCTCCAGCAGATGTCCTCTGACGAAACACGTAGGGTGGAGTCAAAACGTCATTACGTCACTTCTGGTTTTCGGAGCCTGGGCCTTGGAACGCGGAAGCTTCCCGGCTGCACCAACTGATCTCGGACAGCCTAAACTGTGAGTCGCTACTAATTTCTATTGTATTGCACATTGTATACGCCATCATGGGGTCCTCTTCTTCTTTTCTGAGGGAATAAAAGCCGGATTAAACGCTTATTCCATTGGGGAACCCCCAGACAATTCCATCGCCTGAACCAACAGGTCGTATACAAGGGGTGACACCTAGTGGTCACACTGGAGATTGCAACCCCAGTTTTTATCCTCTTTATAACAACGTTTTCCACTATCCTTTCACTAAGTGGCATTCCCACTTAACCACATATAGCACTCTTATTACAAGAAGCAATTTATTTATTTATCTATTTATATATTTATTTAAGTGGTTTTCAGCAAACATCATAATTATAGCCTTGTGGGAGGGGGTAGAGGGGTAGCGAAGCAAGCTGCTTTTGAGAAATCTGCCCATTAAAGTGGCTGTAAACCTGATTCATGAAATTTGACCTTGGCACATATATCTGCAGTGTTTTCCTGTCTCTCTCCAAAGCCCTTAGTCCCATAGCTTTCTCTTGCTCCATTCTTCTGTTATTAGCATACTAACATCTGACAAGTTCTCCATCAACTGAGATAAAACCAGGCTGAAATGTGTGTCAGGGTGGGTGCTGTAAATAGATTAGCAGAGAGCTGGTCTATTCACAGCACATTAATTTCTTCCTCTGCCTATGTGGATTGGGGGTGTGTGCCTTTCCTCCAATCAGCTGTCACACAGTGTATACCAACACTACACTCCCAGTGCTGAACAGGAAGAGAACATTTCTAACAAGATGCGCACTTTCTAAAGAATATATAAAGCTGAAGGCAGCAGATATACATGTAAAACTTATGTAGGGAGATTTGTTTCATTTCTGTGTATCATCTGAGGCTGTTCACTTCCCCAGGTATATGTGAGGGTTTACATTCACTTTAAGTGTGTGGGAGGGGCAGAGACACAAACTACAGTGGGGATATGTCATCATTGTGGAAGGGAGGGGGAACACAAATGATTGCAGGGAAACCTACCCACGGTGTGTGTGTGTGTAGGGGGGGGGGGGATAATGTAGGACACAAACTACAGTGGGGATATGTCATCATTGTGGAAGGGAGGGGGGAAACAAATTATTGCAGGGAAACCTACGAACGGTTTGTGTGTGTAGGGGGGGAGAATGTAGGACACAAACTACTGCAGGAAATCTTACCACTGGACTCCCTGTAAGCTAAATAAGCTTGAAGATATATCTTTTTAGGGGCGTTTGCTTTTATGAGGCATCATTCATGTAGAGAACTATGAAATGTGATATTTCAGCTTGCAAATCCCCTTTAATTCATTCCTGCTACATTAATCAGAGCTGTTTACTCCAGCATAGCGTACATGCTGTACCAGCCTCTGTTCCTCCGGGTAAATAACCCCCCCCCCCCTCGTATTTTGTTGTTCTAGGCGAGAACCGTTAATCCTGGGCAGTTCATGTGGGTTTTCTCAATAAAAAAAAGCATGGGGTGTTTAGGTCTAATCCTCTTCTTCATCTAACTAGCATCTTCTACTCAGAGCCTCTCTAGGAGGAATACGCTGGGAAGTTCAGTCCGGCATCTGCTGCAGAAAGTGTGTGTTGTCATGGAAACCGCATCTGCCCCACAAAGGTGTATTTCCAAGCCAATAAATAAGTTAACAACGAAGGCAGCGGGTGGAAAGATGCCTTTGTTGACTTTTACTGAAAATGTTAAAAAAAATAAAAATAATAGAGAAAGAAATAGGGAAATTAAACCCTCAGAGGACAAAGTCATTTTTATTTTAATCCCTTGGAGCCCGAAGGAGGGTTATGATAATTTACTTCATGCCTTAGAAGTGTCTGCAGTTGTTTATCCGTTGCTGAAACATCCACCGCTGTGAGCTACTACTTACTTCTATACCTCACTCACAATTGGATTGTGTAAGGACTCCTGCAGGGAACACAGGCCATTAAAACAGAATTAAAGGTGTGTGGGGGCAAAATTCCCCTACCACTGCTCAATCCTAAATTGAGCATAAAACCCACTTTATAAAGAAAAGCAACCTTCTGCGGTGAGCTAAATTTTCATGTAGAGCTTCAATCTCTTCATTATCTGTAAGCCTCACCACTGGAGGACAATTTAGATGTGCAAAGAGCTATAATTGGAAGGTGTAGAAAATGAGAAATATACCTCACACTGCAAATCACACAGCGCTAATTTCAGACAATAGAAGGCCACTGCGTCAGAGTGGAGATTGATGATCCAGTGCTGCAGTCTGTTCCCACTGGCAGCTGGTCACTTTGCAATGCATTTATCGCTTTCCTGCAGTCTTCCGGATCCTGAGAGGACTCAGCTGCGCAGCCAAAAGGAATCATATTAGGAATTTACATTTTTTAAATTATTACTACAAGTATTAATATAGTGCCAACATTTTACACAGCACATTATATACTATTCGATCACATCAGTTCCTGCCCTCAAAGTGCTTACTATCCTAGGTCCCTACCTCGCATGCACACATCCTAGGGTAAGTTTAGACAGGAGCCAACTAGCCTGCCTGCATCTCTATGGAGTGTGTGAAAAAATCTAGGTAAGCACAGGGAGAGCTTCAAACTCCATGCAGACAATGTCTTAGCCAAGAATTGAACTAAGGAGCCTAATGTTGCAAGGCAAAGGTGCTAATCAGTAAGACACTGTGATGCTCATGATTAGTTAAAGGGGGTGGGAAGTATTGTTTGGGGGCCTTGGATTTTAATTGTATTATTTTTCAGTAAGATGCTGCTGCCAACATTGCAAATGGCTAGGCAGCAACAAAGTGGCCAGTTTACAAATCCGGTGCCAATGCCTTTACAAAGAATGTGCATTACTGTATGACACTACGGCTTATGCAGAAATAGGAGCTAAGCATATTTAGTACATCTGCCTTATACTCTGTCTATATACAGTATACTACTGACTAGTGATTGACCGATATTGTTTTTTCAATGCTGATACCGATACCGATATTTTGGTCATCGGATATCGGTATCGGCCGATATTTTCGGACATGTAAAAAAAAGATTTATTTTTTTATTTTAATTTTTTTACAGGTACTCCTTGTGGAGGGATCTGGGGGTCTAAAAGACCCCAAACCCCTCCTCTGCACTGAAAAGCATTCAAAACGCCAAGTTTGGCTGTTTTGAATGCTCTCAGTTTTTTTAATTTGGCGCAGAGTACCCGGAAGTGATGACATCACTTCCGGGTTTTTTACATGGAGACCCGATCAGAGCCAAATGTGGCTTTGATCGGGTCTTCTGTTCGGCGGCTGTGCAGGTAGGATGCCCGGGTCTCCCGGTGGGACGGGAAACCCGGGCGAGCCGCGGAAGGTGGCGGGAGGGCATCGGTTGTCATTACAAGACAGCCAACCGTCAGCTATGAACACCGGTACCGGGGTAATGCCTCTAGCTGCAGGCATCAATCCGGTAGAGCATTTTCCCGAAATATCAGCAATATCGGTAACGTCAGGGGCCGATTCTGATATATCAGGGAAAGTGCATATCGGCCCCCGATATATCGGCGGTGCCGATAATCGGTCGATCCCTATTACTGACACTAAATATCATTAAAGCAGTATTAACCACTTAAGCCCCGGAGGATTTGGCTGCTAAAAGACCAGGGGTTTTTGTTTGCGATTTTTTACTGCGTGACTTTAACGGACAATTGCGCGGTCGTGCGATGCTGTACCTAAACGAATTTGACGTCCTTTTTTTCCCACAAACAGAGCTTTCTTTTAGTGGTATTTGATCACCTGTGCGATTTTTTGATCATGCGCTATAAACAAAAAAAGAGCGTCAATTTTGCAAAAATAACAATATTTTTCACATTTTTTTATATGAAATTCCCCCCAAAAAAATGTAAAAATCAAAATTTTTTAACATTTTCGGCCAATTTGTTTTATGCTACATATGTTTGGTAAAAAAAATCGCAAAAAGTGTATTTTGATTGGTTTGTGCAAAAGTTATCGCGTTTACTAACAAAGGGAAAGATTTTTGTCATTTTTGGTGTTTTTTTTTTTTTAACGCGTAATGGCAGCGATCTGCCATTTTTTTTCGGTACTGCGACATTGCGGCGGACAGATCGGACCCTTGACTGACATTTTTGACACTTTTGGGGTTACCAGTGACATTACTGCAGTAATCAGTGCTATACATATGCACTGTTACTGCAAAAATGACACTGGCAGGGAAGGGGTTAACTGTATTGGAGAGGGAGGGGTTAAGTGTGTCCTAGGGGCGTGATTCTAACTGTATAGGGACATGGCTATTGGTGTAAAAACAAAGATCAACGGTCCTACATAGTAGAACCGTCTGATCTTCATTTTTACACCAGGGAGAATGACGGGCGGCTTGTTTACATAAGCCGCTCCGCCTTTCTCCCTTCACCGGAGCGATCGTAGTGTGACCGGCAGACATCGGGTCCGCCGGTCACACGCACTGACTTGTCAGTGAACGAGCCGCAGCGGGCGCGCGCCTCGGCGGGCGTGCGCCCACCCGCAATTGGCTCTCAAGTCAGTGACAGGTGAGTGACGTACCCATACGTCACTCTGCCTGGCCGGGGCTGACCGCCGCAGTATATAGTCGTGTGGCGGTCGGCAACCGGTTAAACCCAAAAGCAAACATTTATTATATTGTAGCTTACCAATCCTTAGATGTGAAAGCTGCATTAGCTTTTTTTTTTTAGACTTTCTTTCTTTTATTTTCATCTGGCGATCCAGCCAGTATGTGTGTTGCTTTTCAGCAGAACAAGCTCCCCTGCAGATGTTGCAGTTAGAGGGTTGGGAAAGAGCATTTACCACTGACAGTGGTGCTTACAATGGTCAGAATGTATTTATTATTGTAAAACCTTTTTCCCAAAAGGAAAAAAAAAAACTGCTGCCGTCCAAAGCTGCCTCTGTGCTCATTCATCTGGAGGAGGCACTTCTAATACAGGAGGTGTGTTACTGGCCAGATCACCAGGGGAAAACAGAGGGAAGAAAGCCTGAAAAACAAATGCAGCCACCACATCTAATGACTGGTAAGCTGTCATATTTGTGTTCTTGGGTTTTGTTGGAAGGCAACATATTTTCTTGTTTTAATATCAGATGTTTCTGGATGGTTGAAACTTAATTACACCTGGCCTGGAATGCCAGCAGAGCATGTTTACCCAGCAGGGTGTTCTTGACTTGGAGTCATAAATGGGAAGTCATATCCTAACAGGATGTTCTCGCATAGGCCTCCTGTTGTAAGGTATGAGGGTAGAGGAGCATCAGATAAGACCTCCAGGGGCGATTATATCAACATCAAAGGCCAGCTGTTACTGAAAGATGACCCTGGTCAAAAACAGTGATTCATGGACGAATTGTGCCCCTAATGGAGACTATACCATGCTTATAAGAAAGATGAGATACCTCCTGTTGATTAGGAAGGACAGCCTCTAACGGATTTTCATTTGACAAGCCGACAGTTTGTGTTTGTGTGGGCGGTGTCTGAGTGGACTTTAAAAGCAGTCACCAGCTAGAATTATTTCACTTTGGTTTTTTTTCCCATTAAACCCAGCTGAGAGATACTGAATACTGAAGACAGCCATATATAAAGTATCATCTGTACTTGTTTTGTTCTATATGCTCTGTAATATTCTTTTAGCATTTTATGTTAGCTTTTCTACTTTCTTTATAATAAACTAGATCCTTGCTTATTTAAGCAGTGTGTGTATTTTTATAGCCAGCATTATTATATCCTCCTCACTATTAACCCTATTAGAGCTTTGATAAACTAGCTAACTATAGGAATAGACAAGAAAATACATATTGATAATAAATAGGGAGATCCAAAACCACCCCATATTTATTTCAGGTTAAATAATGCTTTCACCTCCCTGGCGGTATTCCCGAGTGTGGCTCGGGGTTAACTTTCAGTACCAAAAGCGGTAACCCTGACCCACACTCGGGATTACCCCAGAACGTTACTCACCTTCCCTGCGATCCCCCGCCGTCCTCCTCACAGTCTCTCCCTGCTCTGTGCATGGCCGATTGCCGGCACTTGCCTTCCGGTTCCCTTCCCTGCGAGCGTTGCGACGCAGGGGGGTGGAACCGGCGGCAAATTCAAAAGTGTAAATACACAAATGACATCAGGTACGGAAAGTGACCTCGGCGATGATTCTGATGTCTCTTTCTGGCACATAGCTTTTGGAATTTGGGAAGTATATCAAATGATTCATCAGAATTTCCAACGGAGCTATGTGCCAGAAAGAGACATCAGAATCGTCGCTGTCATCTCTTTCCGTACCTGATGATGAATTTTCCCACAAATCGCTTTCGCTCAGTTCTTCAGGTAACTCCGTTTCGCTGTTTTCCAGTTCGTCTAAAAGCGCTTTTGCGCAAAAAGAATCCTTTATGGACGCCATGGTCTTTCTCTATTTTTCCAGGCACAAAGAACTGGAAAAGCACAGGCAGGGCACTGGAAAAGTATCCAGGTGCAATCCTGTGGTGAAATGGCATGATACAGTGTAATCCGTTAGGATCACAGCTTTGTATCATGTCATTTAGTGTATTTACACTTTTGAATTTGCCGCTGGTTCAACCTCCCTGCATCGCAACGCTCGCAGGGAAGGTAACTGGAAGGCAAGTGCCGGCATCTGCCGAGCACACAGCGGGGGGACAGCGGAAGGACGGCGGGGGAGGACGGCGGGGGATCGCAGGGGAAGGTGAGTTTTAAAATGTAAAAAAACAGATTTCCATGCAAAACAATGTACTGCTTTTAGCACAGAAATCCTGACATAATCAGACCGCCAGGGAGGTCAAAGTGAATTCCAATCAATTAGCAAAATACACAAATGAAACACGAAAGATCTGTTTTATGCAGCACAATATCTGTGAGGTCCAGTGCCTACAGGCTTCACCTACTTCAGAACTGCTTCTCTGAAGCATAGTGGTGGTAGTGTCATGGCGTGGGCATGTACGGTTGCCAATTGAACTGGTTCTCTTGTGTTTATTATATCACAGTGTTGCTGCACTACTACCACATATAAATATAATAAATACAGGGCGAAAAGCAGCCAACACAAATCCCGAATGAAATTGGATCAATAAGCAGTAATAGAAATGTGGCGCTAATCTGGAACAATCACTCATAGAAAGTCCATATATTGTGAGGGGAAACCACAGTCCATATGTTTTCAATACACACAAAGGTGAAAGGTCCGTAAGCCCAGAGAACCACCACCAAGGCACACCTTCTCTTACCGGAAATATACGCTATGTGGAGTGCTCTTTTTATCTTTTGAGCCTACTTTTGGTGGTGAAGGCGATCGTTTGCCATCCCTGTGGGAAGAGAGGAGGACCCTATCCTAGTTGGATTTGTATGCTGTATATGACCTTCGTAGTGAGGGTCATATTTTTCTGGTAAGAGACAGTGTGAGCTGTTCCTTGGTGGTGGTTCTCTGGGCTTACGGACCTTTCACCTTTGTGTGTATTGAATACATATGGCCTGTGGTTTCCCCTCACAATATATGGACTTTCTATGAGTGATTGTTCCAGATTAGCGTCACATTTCTATTACCTCTTGTATTTATTGATGATGTGACTGCTGACAAAAGCAGCAGGATGAATTCTGAAGTGTTTCGGGCAATATTATCTGCTCATATTCAAATGCTTTAGAATTCATTGGACGGCGCTTCACAGTACAGATGGACAATGACCCGAAGCATACTGCGAAAGCAACCAAAGAGTTTTTTAAGGGAAAGAAGTGGAATGTTATGCAATGGCCAAGTCAATCACCTAACCTGAATCTGATTGAGCATGCATTTTACTTGCTGAAGACAAAACTGAAGGGAAAATACCCCAAGAACAAGCAGGAACTGAAGACAGTTGCAGTAGAGGCCTGGCAGAGCATCACCAGGGATGAAACCCAGCGTCTGGTGATGTCTGTGCTTTCCAGACTTCAGGCTGTAATCGACTGCAAGACAAAACTGAAGGTAAAATACGCCAAGAACAAACAGGAACTGAAGACAGTTGCAGTAGAGGCCTGGCAGAGCATCACCAGGGATGAAACCCAGCGTCTGGTGATGTCTATGTGTTCCAGACTTCAGGCTGTAATCGACTGCAAAGGATTTGCAACCAAGTATTAAAAATTGAAAGTTTGATTTATGATTGTTAATCTGTCCCATTACTGTTGGTCCCTTAAAAAGTGGGAGGCACATATACAAACTGTTGTAATTCCTACACCGTTCACCTGATTTGGATGTAAATACCCTCAAATTAAAGCTGAAAGTCTGCAGTTAAAGCACGTCTTGGTTGTTTCTTTTCAAATCCATTGTGGTGGTGTATAAAGCCAAAAAGATTAGAATTGTGTTGATGTCCCAATATTTATGGACCTGACTGTAGATTATATCTAGCACCTTCATTAGTTCTCAGAGTTTACCAATTTAACTAGCATAAGGACTTGTTTTAGCATATGTAAACGGTGTTCAAAACACCCATTTTTTTTTATGTATTTGAAAAACTGCTGTGCAAATACCATGTGACATAAAAAGTTGCAATGAAAACCATTTTATTCCCTAGGGTGCCTGCTGAGGAAAAAATATATATATATATATATATATATATATATATATATATATGGTCAGGGGGGGGGGGGGGTTCTGAGTAATTTTTCTAGCAAAAAAATGAAGATTTTTACATGTAGGAGAGAAGTGTAAAAAATTGGCTTGGGTGGCAAGTTGTTAATTACAATAAGTAAGTAATATCTAAATAATTATTATATATTGTTTTTAAGGTCATTTAATAAATATTTAAAAAAAAAAATGTACTTAAGCAGGTGCCTTAATCATGGACAAATTACTGAAGTTTGAGGTTATAACTTAAAACCAGTAATTTCACAATAAATATATAAATAATAAATCATTAGGTTATAACATATAGCATAATAATATATTGTCTTGCTTGATTAAAAAAGTAATTTTTCAGCAGCAGCAGATTCTCCCTCTTAGCTGTGGGAAAAAAAACATGGGATTGTGGGTAAACCTTATACCCATAAATCCACGTTTTTTCCTTGTAGTTAAGAGGACTGGGCCAGAATGGAGCTTAGACACATGCCCCCTTCTATGACACTGCAGTGAGAGGAGAGCCTCCACTGCAGCATTTTTATTGGACAGCTTGGACCAATGGTGCTTTACCATTGGTCCAAGACTCCAAGCTGTTCATTGAGCTCAGTGCCTCTGACAAGAAATCAGAGGCACTGTGAGCTCATCCTCTCAGTCTTCTGCAAAGAGCTTCTGACAGGCTGCGCAAGGAGCCCTGTATCTCCAGAATCACATTTTGACCAATGGTGGGACTAGGACTTCAGGTACCCTACTCCCTGAATGTGGGGTCACTGTGACCCAAGGTTGCCGAGCTATGAACCTCTAAGCTTGATTAATTTATATATTTTTTTTTTATGTTCATGGCAGGAGAGGCTGTGCCTCCCCTGCCTCCCCAGACTACACATCCCTGCTGGAGTCGAGAGAATGCACATGGAGGCCAAAGCAGTAAAGCATATTAACACAAAAGTTCCAACAATGTGGTAACAGGATTTGTGTAACATGGCTGGGCCCGACACATCAGCACTTTACAGAAGTTCTTGCAAACACAGTCTCAGTATTACAGAGGATACTTTAAATTGCTTATGATGCCCGTCAACATTTGATGAAGGAGGCAACTAGAGAGCAGTCTGGTAGCAAGGCACCTGAAGATGAGGAGAACTCCTGCTAGAAACACAGGTGTGCAGTCCCTACTTTGTCCCTCCACCACTGGAACTTTTCCCTACGCAATACATGCTGTCCCTAACCAGTGGGTTCCTGTCCATGACCTAGCTAACTGCAGTGGGACATTGCTAATTATTAGCACAGCGCATGCTAAAGATGGCTACCATAATTCAGTCAGGCAGCTGCTCTCTTGATGACACTTTTAGAGGCCTCAGAGGAACAAGAGTTCCTCTTGTCCTCTTCCCTCTCTGTATGGCAAAGGCCATCACAATACAGCCTGTGCAGGAAAGCCATGCTACACTTGCCTACATGCTAGTCCAAAGGAACTATTTACTTTACTAATACAAGGAGTGGCTGTCAGAGCTATATAAACTGTATATATACAGTAAACATCGCTATGTCCTGGCAGTGAGATGCAAACTTCCCATCCTGCTCCCAGAACAAATCGAGTGCAGTCGGGCAGAGTTCTGCTAAGCCATTTAGAAGAAACATTGTATTCTACAAATTAATACAAAGCTTCCTCTGATTAGCTGAGGCAGGGAGGCAGGCGGATGGCATCACAATCCCTGACTCAGCCAATCAGAGGAGGCTTTGTGTTCATTGATAGAATAGAAAACTTGCTGTGACTGGCTAAGCAGCGCTCTTCATGACTCAATTTTGTTCCAGGAGCGGGGCAGCAAGTTGCCATCCCGCTGCCAGAACACAGCGGTGTAACTCTATGTTGTTAAGACTATATACAGTTTATATATCGTTGACAGCCACTGCATGTGTTAGTGAAGTAAATAGTTTGTTTAGATCAGCTTGGTCGAAATAAACTATTGAAACTCTAAAGCATGGAGATCCGCCTTTATTGAAGGTTTTAATTTTTAAGTTTTAATTTCTTGAGAATTTCTCACACACAATCTCCTGCAATATGATCCCAGGCATATCCTTCTGGGGACTGGTTCGCTCCACAAAAAACGCACTCCAGATTTTGATTTGTTCCAGTGCATTCGGGTGCATTTTTCAAGCATTTTACCCCGTTCTAGTACAGGAAAAATGCAGCATGTTCTACTTTTTTTCTGGAACTGGATTGCCCTGGACCCGACTCTACTGGTGTGAACTATGCTATTGGAAACCATATAACCTACTTTCCGTGTATTTTTGATGCAGAAAAAAAATGCAGTGGACTGCATGTGGTGTAAACTGGCCCTGAATCTTTCACTTTGTAAATTATACAAATAGTAAAAGAGTGACTTGATGGGGTTTACAGCGAAACGTTGCAGTCCCAACTGACCAGACAATTTGCTTTATGTCCTGTTGCTTCACTTCACAGCAACGCTTAAAAAAAAAAGAACATTTTGAATTTTTTCGTAGTGTAATCCAGCAGACTGTAACTCACCACAATGCACTGCCATGCTTAGAATTAGGCAAAGCTAAGCAAAAATAAGTACTGTTTAGGTTTTAACAATGTAGCCCATCGCAGCATGCACAACACATGCATTATGTGCATCTAAACACACACCCGCTGGAGTAAATTAATCATAATAATTCAATATATTATCTCTCGCGCTAAAAAATGAAACTAAAAATTATATAGATAATTGCCGCTGCTTAAAAAGAATATATGACCGCATATAAAGTGAAATCCCAAAAATAAATGAAACCACCAGCAGCGCAAGTGAAAATGAAACACAATGTGAGCAATTCATTAATCAATCAAATAAATACTCCCATCACTGGGGGTATTACAATAAAACCCCAAACAATGGTGATCGCCTAAGGCCACATCACCCTGAATGCGCCAAAAAAAATAATAAAACCCCAAACAATTCTTAAGTAATTTAATAAGTCCAAAAAAAATAAATAAATAAATATATATATATATATATATATATATATATATATATATACTATCAAGCTGTCCAAAACATTTATATTGTGATATGTGTATAGTCGAAAGTTATGAAAAATGCAAAAGCAGTCCAAAGTGACAAATTAAGCGAGATCCCGTGGATGGAAAACAAATAAATCACCACAGATCACCATCACCGCTGTGCAAGATCACCTCCATTTCCGTCAGATGGACACTCACCAGATATAAGTGCCCACCACTCGCATGGTTGGGCAAACAAACTGATGTGGAAAATGTAATGTGGATCCTCTAGATGGGTATATGGCGTCTCCTGCTTTTTTCCTCTAGTAATCACTCCGCAAGCAACATGTAGGGAAAAAAAAGCTCCACTAATGTAATAACGTAATAACACCAACATTTATTTTTAAACAAAGCTATATTCACTCACATGTAATCAAAAAAATCAATGCATGACATATAATATCAGCAATCGATTACATAATTCCATATCAGTTTGTTTGCCCAACCATGCGAGTAGGGGGCACTTATATCTGGTGCGTCAACAACAAAAGAATTGGTGCAAAGAACGGAGTTCGCAATGTCACTTCGACAACTGGTGGGTATGATGGGGACAGACGGCCTGAAGAAGGAGCTCATGCTCCGCAACGCGTCGCCATTTACGCCTGTGCCTCGTGACCAGGAAGTGACATCACGGCCTGTTGGAGCTGTTCCCCTGCATTCCACGGACCAGGAAAGCCTTGGACTACCTCCCAGGAATCCCCTCACCTTGCCAGCCAGTGAGGACACCACCAACTAGGACCCCCAGGACTGAGATGCACAGACGTCCACATTTATTTTAAAAGCTTTTACCAAGCTTACCCTTGTGAGTAAGTTTTTATCACATTTATACTAAATGTGTTTCCTGCTGCACTTAGAAGGCGCTGTGCTTGTTTCTATTCTTTTATATCTGGTGAGTCTCCATCTGATGGGGATGGAGGTGATCTTGCCCAGCGGTGATGGTGATCTGTGGTGATTCATTTATTTTCCATCCATGGGGATCTTGCCTACTTTGTCACTTTGGACTGCTTTTGCATTTTTTATAACTTTGGACTATACACATATCACAATATATATTTGGACCGATTGATAGTGTGTGTGTGTATATATATATATATATATATATATATATATATAAATATATATGTATATATTTTTTTTTGGACTGATTGAATTACTTACGAATTGTTTGGGGTTTTATTTTGATACCCCCAGTGATGGGAGTATTTATTTGATTGATTAATTACTCACGTTGTGTTTCATTTTCACTTGCGCTGCTGGTGGTTTCATTTATTTTTGGGATTTCACTTTATATGTAATCATTATCATTGCAGTCACTAAACATGCAAATATGAATATACTCTTTAATAAAAAATTGTAGTGGAAAACATGGTTTTGAATGACAGATTCTCAGAATTCACTGCTTATTTCCTTTTGCTCTTGGACAGTGTGGATGAATAATGCAGCAGAGCTGCAGGTGACAATAACAAATTGCATTAGCAATAAAAAAAAACAGTATTGTAGTTTGGGCACTTTTAAAATCGTCACTTAAAAAAATGTCAACAGTGGAAACTCTACTTTAAAATCTGAGGCCATGACAGGGTAGTAGTTTAAAAAAGAAAAAAATCATATGCTAACTTTTCCAATATAGACTAAATGCAACAGAATTTGTGTACTATCATGCAGTGTCTGTTGCACATAGCCAATTACAGGCCTCTGTTCTTTGTGCCAATTCTGGAAGCCCAGTTTGAGGTGTATTGATTACAGTTAAAAAAAATGGAAGAGGCAGCTATAACAGATCTTTCCTCAGGGTATTGCTGCAGCTAATAAACACATCAAAGCGTGTGAATCCAGATCAAGAGAAGTAATAAATATGTATACATGTGTACAAAACATACAGCAGAATATAGATCAGGCTGTTCCAGCACTATGAAGAAATTACAATGTTATTGACATTTGTTGTGAATTTATGTTGTATCACTGCTGAATATTGCTGGTCGTCGGTAGGGGATGGACATTAAGAGAAGACTGTTGAGTAGCTAACAGAAAGAAGAGCAAAGGTTCAACTAATGCTACAAAAGATTAATGTGACAACAAAATGCAAACAGCAACTCTTACACACATCCACCTCCCTGTACAGATTGCTGACCTAAATTTACCAGATTTTATCATCTCTGTCACCTGGAGGAAGGGGGTGGGGGCTTTTTGAATGCGCTGGTGATTTCTTCTCTAAGCTCATGGGTAAATTATGTCAAAGTGTGTTTCTGTCTCAGGGTAAGAAATAATAATTGGAATCACAACCAGAATTTGAGTAAATAACTGCATTTACTACTTATACATTCTGTCCATATAGTGTTTCTGTGTAGCTCTAAGTCAAATTTCCTCTCAGCTGTATAGCATCCTAAAAAATAAAAAAACAAAAAAGAAAAACAAGAACATGCTGCTAAATAAAAACCATCCTTGAAAGTATAATGGGTAGTAAGTCATTTGCCTGGCCTGATCACGTCACCTCGGGCTGCTGATAGAAATCATGGGGCCCCGTACAGACTACCTGACAGGGCTACCCCCCAAGAAAACATTAAGGCCCCTTTCACACATTCCGGTGCTTCGGCGGACTCCTTTTTTCTCAGTGGGGGATCGGTCCGCCGATCCCCCGATGAGCAGCGGATGGCAGCTGTGTCTCCGCGCTGTGTACGGAGACAGAGCTGTCAGGTCCCACTGTTCTCTATGGGGGAATCGGATGGGAATGGACCGTCTGTCCGTTCTCATCTGATCCCGTCCGATCCAATCTGCTGGACGGATGGAAAATAGGGTTTCCATCCATCCAGATTTGACTAATCTGATCGGATCGAATGTCAGCAGGCATGTCTCCACTGACATCCGATGCCCCATAGAGATGCATAGGGCATCCGTTCAGATCTGTGTGAAAGGGGCCTAAAGCTATATTTTGATAAAAGTACAATAAGCTTATTAAACTCAATAAACTCAATAAACACTTATATTGTATTTGCAGACACAAATACAATATAACTCACAGAATTCCTGCTAAATCTAAAAGATGAAACTGAGTTGATAAATAAATCTCTGTGTGAATGAGGTGTTGGGGCTCATGCACATGGGTGCTGTGGTCTGTGAATCAGTGGTACATTTATGTGGCTTGAGCCACCTGGATCTGTACGAACACAGCTTAGAGGTCCTAATTTGACAGGCGCAGGGGGTGCAGGTGTACAGCCCAACACAGACAGTGTGCATTTGGGGAGCCCGCTGACCTGCACACCTGTCCAATTAGGGCCTGCGGCTGTGTTCATACAGGCACTGCATCCCCATAGAATGACAGATGGCTCCAGCCCAAACCCCTCCTTTACACAGCCAGAGTACCTGTGTGAATGAGCCCCTAATTATATTTTTATAGCCTAAAAAACAGATGTCTACAGCGATGTGCTGTCACTACTAAGAGGGATCCCATCTTCATGTGGCCTTCTCTCTGGTTTCTTGTGCTCCAGTTGTTTAGCCAAACTGCAATGATGTAACTCACATGCATGCGCGCACAGGTGTCATGGATTGGTCACAGCGCAGCTCTCTCAATGGATGGTATGTCATCCATTGAGAGCGCAGTGCACATGCACTGGTGCTATCACCGGCTGCTACGTCTAGGAGATATTCACTGTACCTACATTTAAGCCCTATTATAGGCTTACCTGTAGATACAAGATAAAAAAAATGGAGATTACTACTGCCAGATCAGTTAGTAAATGGTTAAATAGAAGGTGTTGATACATGGATTTGCAGAGGGAACTGGCAGTCCAGGGGAGAAGAACCAAAGTTGCATAGATCAGGAAGCAGTCTGGGGGAGAGGAGTGGGAAGCCCAGCTACATAGAGCACACTAAACTGCACTGGGACAAGATAACATACATCTATGGAACCAGTTTAACAGTAGATTCTCCACCCTAATGGAATGCAGCTGATCAGCTATGACTATGTCAGGAAGACAGATCAATGGGGGAGAGAGAAGAAAAAAATATACAGGCTGGGACAAGGAATATAGGAAGAACTGCAGGGAGAGAAACAAAGTTACACAGATAATAAACTCAGGAGCAGAGCTAACATTAGAGCCAGGACTGGGGGGGGGGGGCACACAGGGAGGGGGATTAGTGAGGGACAACTGTCTCTTTAGATAAAAGCTGGCAGCAGGGAGAGGGGGAGAGATCAGCTTTCAGCAGATTGCTGTAAATGTCATTCATCACAAATCCCCCTCCCTGTGTGGGGTACCCCTGTGTGCTTGGGCCTCCTACAAGAGGATCGGTGCCCCCCCCCCCCCTATCAGCGGCACCAAACTGGGTTCTTTTGGGATTGTCTTCCAGATTTGGACTAATGAGTGAGAGCACACCCAGGGATAGCTTAAAGATGGGGGCAATAAAGAGTGCTTTCCATGGTCTGAGTTTTTTTTGTTTTTTTTTATCGTTCATTAGAGAACCTTTTACATGGCTACCTATGATATTAAGTATAGTAAGTCCAAAATATGTTATCTACAGGGGCAGCTCCAGCTATTTCTTAATACTGGTGATATTGTGGGGCTGGAAGTTTAAGGTTCCTTTCACACACGCCAGATTCGGGTTTTCTCAAAGGGGATCTGTCCACTGATCCTTCTGAGCTGGGAAGAGCTGCAATGACAGGTCTGTGTTTGCTCAGCTTATGCAGAGCGGACACAGCCCACTCTGCTCTATGGGCAGTCGGATGTAAACGGATCGGCTGCTTTCTGATCTGATCCAGCCAGCCCGAGGGAATTGGATCCTCTTCCGTTTGTTTATGCTGGATCAGATTGCAGGTACCTGGGTGTAAATGGACACAAGTCAGTTTACATCCGAATGCCCATAGAGAAGAATGAAGGGTTCGATCGGGGTCTGCCTGAAAAACAGATAGGGGGACCTAGTCGGACCGCTTGTGTGAAAGGGGCCTTTGTGGGGAGCTAAGTTTGCTTGTCCTGTATTTCATGTTTTAATTAAAGCAGACATATCATAATGAGGAATGCTTAGACAAAAAATGAAAAATATTTGTATAAACTGACTTTTCTCTAATACATGTAAAAATCTGCTTTTATTTTATTGCTAGAAAACTATATTATCTATTTTTGAAAGCAGAGGCCCTGTAATAAAATGGTGGTTGTTGCAAATTTTTAGATCACACAATATTCAGTGGTTTAGTAAATGTTAAGTTTAGGAAAAAATATACTTTAATGAATTTTAGTGCACACAAACACAATATGTTATCCAATGTTTTGGTAAAATATAAAAGATGATGTTATGCTGAGTAAATAGATACCTACCTAACATGTCACATATGCCTGGGGATTGGCTACAAACTACAATACATTAAATTATCTATAGCTGGTGCATTAAAAGCATCACCGGGTTACCAGTTTAGAGTTAAACAGGAGGTCAAGTACTAGAATTATTTCTCTCACTCTGATGTTCGTGACAATACTGCACATGTGTTTTTACGCTATCTCATTAATTTATTTTTTTGGATCAACTTTATTGCTTTAACAATGCATAAACAATATCCCTTGTGATAACATGGGCAGTGAAAGGTACACTTTACTGAGAGATCTGGGGTCTATTAAACCCCAGGTCTCTTCTCTGTCCTCAAAAGCATCTAAACAATTGAAGGGCGGTTTGATTAGATGCTTTTCAAGCTGGTAACGGCTTGTAAACAACAAACTGAAATAGGAAGTGACAAAATTCTGATTGCTTCCGGTTTCATTTGTCAAAGAGGAGGGGCTCTGTGTTCAGTCAGACAGTGTGCAGCTGTTCTGGGCTTCCTGATTGCCCCAGAGAGCCTGGGAGCAATGGCAGTGGGGTGCCCTTTCCATGCCCTGTAGTGATTAAGAAGCTGTAGAGCTGCTTGGATTAATTCTTCATGAAAGCCCATCTCAGGTTGTACATGTTGATACCAGGATCATATAGCCATGATCCTGGTCAGGGGAGGACTGGGCAGGAGGGCAATTGCCCCCCGGGCTGCTCTGATGCCCCCTAAAACTGCTGCACTGCTTCTGCCACAGACATGCCTAAAGGATTCCATCGGCGATCATGTAAGCACTGCGATTGGCTGTCACAGTGGCAGGGGAGGACTGGGCCAGGGGGCAGGGGGGCAATTCCCCCCCCCCTCCCCGGCCTCTCTGATGCTCCTTAAAATGGCTGCACTGCTTCTGCCACAAACATGCCTAAAGGATTCCTGGTAAATAGAAGTAAAATGTCCCCACTGCTGACCTACTGAGTGCAGGATGAAGACAAGGACAGAGCGCAGAACTCTCCCCCAGCATGGATGGTGTAAACTGTGTCTGAGCAGAGGCCTATTCCATACCCCACTGGAGACTCTCTTTCCCCAGGGAGCCCTGACCGAGTTGTCCCAGCTCCCCCCAACTGCCCCCTGCTAGCCAGGTCGGGACCCATATTCGGCCAGTGAGTAGAGAGTACCTGGAGCAGAGCTTCAGCCTGGAATGGGGGTCAGGAGGAGGGAGAGTGGGAGGGAACCAAGTCGCTGCACCATGGGCCTCTGGTTTGTACTTGCCCCTTGGGCCAAAAGTTGCCAGTCAGCCCCTGATCCTGGTAATACCGCTTCCCGCCCACGATGTATATGTACATACAACAGTTGGGAAGCCATTAAACAACCATACAAAATAAAAATATTATGTAATCTAGAAAGCAATTACAACAACACAGCGGTGAGAGAAAAGCTGCAGTGTGTTTTGTGTGACAAGGCAAACATTGTGCATACCCATATTGCGCTGAGCTTTTGCAGTGACCCAAAAAGCCATGGTAAAAGAAAAAAAAACTAAGACTATTTGTTGTGTACACCGCACAATGTTCCATCATTCTTACACTCACAAAATATGCCTTAGTTACAGTCTTACAAACAAATCTAAACGTCAACACAAGGGGTCATTTTTTTTTAAACTAAGCCTCCACTAAATATGCATTTTTGCACCTAGAAGTTTGGGACACAGTGGTGTAATAGAAGATCTGTGTGCAATAACAGAAAAATATGATTGATGACTACATTTTTAAAAAATGTTTTGAGGTCTTCTGTGAAAACTTTAGATTAGAAAATTTCTCACTGAGAGTAAAAAAAAAAAAAATCTACTGTTTCACATTAATATCTGTACCCTTCCATAAAGCCCCATTGTCTTCTATTGCAGTATCATTGCCAATACTGATTAGTGCATAGTTTACAATGGCTTCCAATTAAAATGAATACATGGAAGGAGGTTTGAAGAGCTACATTATATTCAATTAGCTTAATCCATCCAATGTGCCAAGTTCAATTGAGAGAAATGACAGGCAGGGTAATTACCCTGTGCGCAGTGGAAGGAGAGGCTCTGCTTGCTGCGGACTTGCCAGTATTATCAACACTGCTTCAAAAATGTTCCACAATATGACTCTTACCTTCAATATGTAGCTCATTCCCTTAGGACCTGATACTTTTTCTGGAACTAAAATGTTTAAATAGTCGGGTATCTCAACCACTCTGACCATATGAATGAGCACCGGGTGGGTACACCCTAATCACCCTGTGCGGTGCCAATTCCTCCTGCTTCCCGTCTCCCCCCTGTAATGCTGCCAGCTTAAACACAGGATAAAAGATGCAAACACTATAGTTCCCATAGACATATAGATAAAATAAAGTCACTAAAAAGTCCATATAATATACAGTTTCTAAACTAAAGAGTCCATTCACTGAGGGCTGCCTCCAATAATGGAATAGAAGCCAAATTCAAGCAAGGCTGCAAGTAAACAAGAAGGATAGGCACCTCTAAGTGTAGGATTAGAAACAATTTAATGAGAACCATACAGTTGGCAGCTCACATGTCATGAGATTAAATTGGCACATCTTTCGTTGACTTCGGGAACCTCTTCGACGATGGGCAGACTATCCCTTATCTTGGTTTGGCAGAATTAACTCTATTAAAATTACATTTCTACCCAGCATACTTTATTATTTTCAAACCTTACAGATTGCTGTCCCAAGAGGAGATCTACAGCGCTTACAATCGGAAGTCCTTTTGTAGCGGCCCCTTTGGCATCGAGTGAATAACGAGAGGAGAGCTTCTGACGGGTGCAGTACTTTTATTCTTTTGCATCAAAAGGTGTGCAGGAGGGTTGAACGTTAATCTCTTTAGCACCTTGAGCACCGTAAACCATAAGCATAAGCACCATAGCACCGTGAAAACTGTAAACGACATACAATACATTTGTTTACAGTGATCACCAAAAAGGGGGTTACAAGGTTAATTACAAATGTGAAATTACAAGGTGGATTACAGTTGTCTGCACACATATCTAATGGCATTAAAACATCTAAGGAAACATGGCCACATGCAAGATGCTTTGGATTATCAATAGCATATTTAAACTAACAGCATGGACACAAATTATGTCTAACAACATATACTTACTTATGTATAATGCACTTTTACTGCATACCTCGCTCTGCTTGCCAAGGGGTGCTAAAACTTTAAACTTTAGAAATCCTCTCTTTAGCAATCGCCTTTCCATTAAATGCTGCTGACATGCTCTGTATGAAATCTGAGTCAGAAGAGAGTTTACCTCAGAGCTGAGAAGGAGGAGTAGGAGGAGTGGTCTAGTGGTTCTGCTGATTAAACATTCCTCAGGGAACCAAAAGGAAGGCAGAAAGGTTCCACCTAGCAGTAAGTGCTGAACACAGATTTACAGTGATAAGCGGACAGTTACACCTTTGCTTTATTTGGGGCAATAAAAAAACCCATAATTAATAATATGACGTTGTATGGTTCAAAACCAAGTGGTGGGCTTGGCCTCCCTAATTTACAGGCTTATTATCAAGCTGCTCAAATAACTCAGCTTTCCTGCACAACGTCCAAGGGATCTAGACCCGTTTGGGTCTCTATTGAACACTCTTGTGTCACCCTTTTGCCATTGGTTCTCTAATGTGGCTTCCCAGCTGTCTTGGCCCCCCTATCTTATGTCCTACCTTGTCTCATTCACTACCAGTTTGTAATGGCGTAAAACATAGAAAACCCCTGTCATCTCCACATACCCCACTGGCCGCCTTGTTTTGCAACCCTGAGTTCTCTCCCTGACTGACTCTGATGCCATTTCTATAGTGGCTTAACAAGGGGCTTTTTAGGATAGGTGACTAACTTAATGGGGATCAACCACACTCTTTTGCAATATTTTAAAGACACGTTGCAAATGCCCTCTAGTGAAATATTCCGGTACGATCAGCTTATTTCTTTTGTATGATCTAAACTTAACTTGTTAGAGAGACCCTTTACACTTAATAATTTTGATTTATCTTGTTAAACAAAAGGCCTCCTACAGGGATGGGTATCTACAGTATACGCCACTCTTACTGATCCGACTACTAAACTCCCTTATGTGAATCAAGGGGAACGGGAATACCACTTTTGAATTATCTGACTGGCAATATATTGCCTATGTATTATCCAAAATATCCATTAACACAACACTAGTTGAAGCAAACTATAAAATGCTCCTACGTTGGTATTTGGTCCCGACCAGAGTTGCAAAGATACACCCATCTGCATCCCCCACTTGCTTTAGGTGTTGTGGCCAGATGGGTACAATGTATCATGTTTGGTGGCAGTGCCCTGTAGTCACCAGATTCTGGATTTGCATATTTAACTTGATACATTCAGTGACAGGGGTTAATATCCGTAGATCCCCGGATCCAGTGCTTTTTCAAAAGCTTCCTGAGATGGTCCCCAAAAAATCAATATAACTCATTATACTGTATATACAGTATACTTTTAGCAGCTAAAATAACTATTACTAAATACCAGAGGCAGTCAACGGTTCCCCATGAATACATGGAGAATAAACTGGATCATGGTTAATGATAGACTTACCTGTATTCTCCGCAACTCTATTAAGAAATTTGATGCGACATGGGATCCATGGATGTAATACTTATCTGTAACCTAATGAATTCCTGGCTGGCCCTCTTTTTCCTCTTTCGTTTTCTCCTTCCTTTTCTTTGCCTTTCCTTGATCTACTCTCCTTTTCTTTCCCTCTTTCTCTTTCTTATAATTTTTTTTTTTGGTTTGTCTGATTTCTTTGATAATTGCAAGATGTTCTGATTGAACATATAGTTCTGTCCTGATGATACTCATAGGAATGTAAAGTGGGGTTTCCTCCTACTGATCCCTTTTTTTCCCCTCCCTTTCCCCACCCCCTATCTCTTTTCCCCATAACATAACCATTACCAGTATCACATATTGAAATGGTTCAATGCGATATTACGCAATATTACGATATTTCCCTAGTGGATTGGACATATATTTTTGACCCTATTGATAATAATTTATATTCTAATATACTATCTTGTTATCCCTACTGGTTTTTCTACCAAGACTGTTTAAAGTTGAGATCTCCCTGTTCAAAATATTAAAAAAGACATAAGACCTCCTAATATTAAAGGAAAAGCATTCCTGTATTTAAATTCAGTTTCACATCTGTTTGCACTATTGTTCAAAAATTGTGCCTTATAGGGCATTGTCTTATTACTTCAATAAAAATATTGAAATCTAAAATAGGCACATCTGTAATGTGGATATCCCAAATGAACATCAGTAGAGTCCCTCCGCTTGTTGCGCCATGAAGTGATATATCCCCGCTGGTCACCGCTGATAGAAAGTCGGTCGTGCGGTGGGTGGATTCTCAGAATGAGGCTTGAAGCATGGATGGCTTAGCGGCTTAGGACAATGACGTCACTGGAGTGCTATGCGTTTCCGAGCATGCGTGCTGCGAATGTTATGGCAGCCGCACTCCTTCATCATGCATAATACAGGGATATGTGCTAAGCTATAAATACCACTAAGGGGAGGTGCCAAGAAAAACAGATTATCATACCAGACAATCAATTCACAGAATTAAAAAGCAAATGAAGCTCAATATAACATCATAATTTAAATAAGTTAGTCAAATTAGTTAGTATCTGCACAGTTCGTATATACACCAGATGCAATTAAAAACATGTATGCTTTTATATATATATATATATATATATATATATATATATATATATATATATATATATATATAGTACTCACTGAAAACATGATGAAATATATATATACACATATACAGTATTTATATATATATATATATATATATATATATATATATATGTGTATATATATATATATATATATATATATATATATATATATATATATATATATATATATATATATATATATATATATATGATACTTTATTTGTCCATTATTTATTGTTATTAATTAATTAAATTTAAAGGATACAGCAGTGGGGCTTGGGAGAGAGCACTCACGAGTGCCCCACTGGAAAGAGGGGAGTGCTGTCGGGCTGTTTGTGGCAAGTATAGATATGTTTGTTATTAAAAAAAATAAATTACCTTTACAATCGCTTGAACAATATTTTAGACAATGCATTGTAAAAGTATACAATGTTTATACAATGTTTACATTTCTTAACCCACAATACACTAAAACAAGACAGAAGACAGATATACAATAAATGCAATGCAATGCAATGCAAATAAAGCTCTAACAAAACCACCAGGGGAATAAAAAACTTTAATTTACCTTTATAATAAAGCAAAAATGAAATAGCTGAATAAAATAAAAAGAACTCTATAGTGGTCAAGTTAAAGTGGTTGTAAAGACAGACATTTTTTTTATCTTAATGCATTCTATGTATTAAGATAAAATGCGTTCTGTGTGCAGCAGCGCCCCTCCGCCCCCCTAATACATACCTGAAGTCCATCTAGATCCAGCGATGTTGCACAACAGACTTAGCTGTCTGGGACTCCCCTCCTCATTGGCTGAGACAGCAGCGCAGTGGCATTGGCTCCTGCTGCTGTCAAGTTAGTGAGTCAATGAGGAGAGAAAGGGGGCAGGGCCAGGCTAAGCCACGGCTCCATGTCTGATTGAACACAGGGAGCTGCGGCTCGGCCCGGGTGCCCCCATAGCAGGCTGCTTGCTGTGGGGGCACTCAACAGGAGGGAGGGGCCAGGAGCGATGAGGAGGGACCCGAGAAGAGGAGGATCTCTCAAAACCACTGCACAGAGCAGGTAAGTATAACATGTTTGTTATTTTTACCGGAAAAAAAAAACAAGACTTTAGTATCTCTTTAAGCTTGAATTTGCCTGTACGGCTTTATCAATAAAGAATACACTAATCCTGCTGGATAAATATATATATATATAAAAGGAAAGGTCAAATAGTTTTCAGCTACCTTTGGTGGGGCCCTTTTTGAAGGTATTTTTAAATGATGTAATATTGTTTATTTATTTTCTTAATATCTTCTGTCAAATTTTCAACTTTCTAGAAATACCTTTATGAGAATTATTTCAATAGGGACTGGGAGAACAAATATAAATTTAGAACTGACATAATATTAAAAAGTGATTAATATAGGCTGGATGATGTAATAGTATCTTTGAAATTTAGTATATGGTTATTCCTCACAGCTTGACCAAAAGCTTCAGCAGTAGATAAGCTTTAAATAGTGTTACAACTTAAAAGGTAACTCCACTTTTGTGGGAAAAGAACAGCAAACAAAGAAAAAACAATAAAGCATATGCAATTGCGACACAAATCAAATTGCAATTGAATGTTATTAAAAAAATGACCTTTCCTTTTCAATTGGCAGCCACTGTAATTTTCTAAAAATGCAATATGGCTACCTGGAGTTGTTCCGTACATAGAAATGATGCCTCTCTAGAAATGAATGACTGATATCTTGTGTATAATAATAATAATAATAATAATAAGCTTGTCTGAAGTACTCAGTTATTAATTCACCTGAATTAGCCAGCTGACAACTTGTCTAAAGTCATCAGAAGAAGGGCTTTCCTGCGGTAACTGATTGATATCTCACATGAGATAACTGGCTGATCTCTTGCTTATCGTACCTGGTGAAGAGTTTCTCCTAGGTAACTGGCTGATATCCTGTCCATGGTGACAGGCTGATCACATCCCTATGGCAGTTAGTGAAGAGTTTCTCTGAGGTAACTGGCTGATATCCTATCCATGGGGACAGGCTGATCACTCCCCTATGGTAGTTAGTGAAGAGTTTCTCTGAGGTAAGTGGCTGATGTCATGTCTGTGGTGATTGGCTGATCACTTGCCTATGGTAGTTAGTGAAGAGTCTGAGGTAACTGGCTGATGTCCTGTCCATGGTGACAGGCTGATCACTCCCCTATGGTAGTTAGTGAAGAGTTTCTCTGAGGTAAGTGGCTGATGTCATGTCTGTGGTGATTGGCTGATCACTTGCCTATGGTACCTAGTGAAGAGTTTCTCTGAGGTAACCGACTGATGTTCTGTCCATGTTGACAGGCTGATCACTTGCTTATGGTGCCTGAGGAATAGTTTCTCTGAGGTAACTGGCTGACATCTTGTCTTTGGTGATTGGCTGATCTCTTGCCTATGGTACCTGGTGAAGAGTTTCTCTGACGTAGCTTGGCTGATGTCTTGTCTTTGATGATTGGCTGATATCTTGCCTATGGTACCTGGTGAAGAGTTTCTCTGAGGTAACTTGGCTGATGTCCTGTCCATGGTGATTGGCTGATATCTTGCCTTTGGTACCTGGTGAATAGTTTCTCTGAGGAACTTGGCTGATGTCCAAGACGGACTAGAATTGAGCAAGATTCCCCATATATCCAATGGTTTCTCTCACAATACCAAAAGGCTCCAAACTCAGAGCAGAAAACTGTGTTGTTCTTTTCACAGGCTCAGAACTCTCGGTCAGTGCGCCCTCTCTGTATCCCAGTCTCCGCTCGCTCACCCCGAACCTTCTAGAACCTTCACAAACTCCTTTTTTCTGGCTCCTCCCCCTGCAGCCAGGAAGCCTCTCAAAAAGCCCCAGTTTGACTAGTGGGTGGGGCAATGTTTCCTAGAAGCCGTGCCAACACACATCTCCCTTTTCATCCATCTCCCACAAACATAGTGTCACCCAATGTGTCCTTGAGTCTGCAGATTGCTGAATTCTCTCTTTTCATATAAAGTTCAACTAGCCTTCATCTATAAATATAATAAAAAACTGAGCTAAATGACATAGAATCTATTTTTTTTTGCATTAGATAATATCCCTCTTCCTGTAATTCAGATTTTGTCAATGTAGAGCCTACAGTTTGATTTGCCAAGTGGGTTTGAGAATCCTCTAAGAAATTCAGTGGGGCCACAATTAGCAGCAAATCACACTGAAGTCTAGAAAAGGGGAAAGATGATCATATTCTGTCTATTTTTACAGCTTATAGGTACACTATTGTTAAAAAAAAAAAAAAAAAAAAGGCATGTGTAACTGGGCACAGCCTTTGGGGAAATGTAGCAAAAATTCCATACAGAGGGGAGAGGGCCTTTTCACGTGGCTTAAAGTGGGCGTAAAGTCTCCACAATAAACTACCATGACGGGTTCTCATATGGGGCATTAGTAAAGGTTTGTTTTTTAGCAATATAATCTCTAAATACCTTTCCTAGCAGTGCTTCTGTGCAGTCACATTGTTTTTCTTAGGTCTTCCTCCCAAGCAGAGAGACTCCACTGGGAGGGGCTCATATTCCACTGCTGTTAGTTTAAAGCCTCGTACACACGCAACTAATTTCCGCCGACCGGTCATCCGTCTTTTGTCCAGAGTCTGTTGGTTGGAATGTGCTCTAGACCAGTGTTTCTCAACTCCGGTCCTCAAGGCACACTAACAGGCCAGAATTTAAGTATTACCTTGGGGAGATGCAGACTAGAATACTGCAATCACTGAGCAGCAAATTATATCACCTGTGATGTATTTAGGTTTTCTTGCAAACCTGGCCTGTTAGCGTGCCCTGAGGACCGGAGTTGAGAAACACTGATCTAGACTGCACACTAATTTTCCCACACGACAGAATTCTACTTCCGAAGTGATGTCATGTGTTGGATTGCTTTGTATGTGTTCTTTCATCTCTGAGCATGCCTAGTCTTGCTCATAAGATTTTTCCCCGTTGAAATCTGTACTAATGAGACGAAAATCGGACGTGTTTTGATGGTCGACAAAAATTTTATAGCCTGCACACCAGAATTTTTTCGGCCAAAAAGTCGGAGTCGGTTGTCGGAAGCATCATACTAACAAGCCGAAAATCGGCAGATCGGTCGTCGGACGAAATTTCCCAGCTGAATTTCTACTCGTGTGTACGGGGCTTTAGTTTCAGGAGGGGAGGGATGAGGAGAGAAGGGGCTTCATATAGACCATGGAAATCACAGGAAGGAAGGGCGAGAGAGGGACATACAGATGCTGCAGAAAGAGCAGGATGATGGAAAGTCAGTTTACTGACAGGAACACAAGAACAGGCAGGATCAACCAGGTATTATATTATATGGAAAAGGATAAATAACACTGCAAAAAACTATTAGCACAAAAATAATGAAGGAAGCAAGGATCAAAGATAGGAAGGAAGGATCGATTAATCCAAGGAATAATTGGTCAAAGGTCTGTCGATTGCAGGAAGGATCAAAGTAAGGAAGGATCGGTTGATCGATCATAGGAAGGATCGGTTGATTGATTGCAGGAAGCATCAGTCGATTGATCGTAGGAAAGATCAGTCGATCAACTAAAGAAAGGATCGGTCGGTCAATTGCAGGAAGAATCAAAGTAAGGAAGGATCGGTCAATCAATCACAGGAATGATTGGTCGACCATTTGCAGGCAGAATCAAAGTAAGGAAGAACCGGCTGATCAATTGCAGGAAGCATCAGTCGATCGATTGCAAGAAGGATCAGTCGATCGATTGCAGGAAAGATCAGTCGGTCAATTGCAGGAAGAATCGGCTGATTGATTGCAGGAAGCACCGGTCAATCAAAAGAAAGATCGAAGGATCGATCAAAGGTAGGATCGGTTGATCACAGAAAGGATCAGTCGATTGATCACAGGAAGGATCGGTCAGTCGATCACAGGAAAGATGGATCAGTCCATAGCAGGAAAGATTGTTTGGTCAATCGCAGGAAAGATCAAAGTAAGGAAGGATTAGTCGATTAATGGATGGAAGGATTGGTCAAAGGAAGGATCAGTAAGTCGATTGTTCCTCCCTTGTGGAAGCAATATAGTTGATCAAAAAAAAAAAGTAGGAGACAGTGTAAAAAAAAAAAAGTTTTGAATAAAATAAATAAAAAAAAAAAATGAAAGTGCCCCCTCCCCTGGTGTTTACGTGTACACGAGAATGCATAAGTATGTCATGCGCAGGGTTGCCACTTCATCCCTTTAAACCAGGACACATATTATTTACACAGGTTTTGTGGCTGATTTAGGTTGTAATTAAACTCACTTGTTGCCTCATGTGCATTATATTAGCCTCAGAAACTGTGTAATTTAATATGTGTCCTGGATTAAAGGGATGAGGTGGCAACCCTAGCCATGCGCACATATGTAAATGGTGATTGCACCACACATGTGAGGTATCGCTGTAAATGTCAGAGCGAGAGCAATAGTTCTAGCACCAGACCTCCTGTGTAACTCTAAACTGGTAACCTGTAAAGCAGGGGGAGACAAACTTAAAGAGGTGGATATATATCTGAACAAGATGGAAGAAGTCAAAGATCACTGGGTACAGTGTCGCCCAGTGTCCCCTCCTTACACCTGATTTAAACCTCTAATTGCTGTACTACTGTGTCACAATCACATGCATTGCTCACACAGCAATCAAGGGGTTTAAATCAGGTGGTGAGAAGGCAATATATTGCCTCTTCACCACCTGTCAAACACACTCAAATCGCTTTTCAGAGGAGAAGCAGTGCCTGCTATACTTGTGAATGAGCCCTTAGTTGCATTGGGCAGCAGCACCCTTAGAGCTCATTCACACAAAGTTGAGGGTGGTAAAACCCTGCGGTTGATATACAGATTTACCGCCCCCAATCCGTACCCCCTTAAGCTGCTGAGGCAGCAGCCAAAGATGTACACATTCCGCAGCAGGAAATAAACCCTCTGTTGCTTTTGGTGGGTGCTACTGCCTGCCAAACATGACTCATTCAAGTAAATGGGGCCACTCTGCAAGTGCCCCGCAACTGCATGCTTGGTGAGAAAGCAACACAACGCTGCCTACTTTAACCCTTTGTTAGCTGTACAACACAAGGTTGCAAGGCACTTGCAGAGCGGCCTCATTCACTTGAATGGGTCATGCTTGGCAGGTGCTACACCCACCAACCATGATAGGGCTTATAACTCATGCTGCAGCTGTGACATGTGTACACCCTGGCCACTGCAGCTAATGGAAGTACAGTTGGGGGAGGGTTAGTAAAACACGTCTTAACTATGGGGTTTTACCACCCCCCCCCCCAAACTAAAAATGTAAATTATCCCTTGGTGTTCTGAGCCCCCTATTAGGCTGCTTTCACGCTGATGTGTTGCGGTTTACCTGCACTGCAGTGTATCTGTGACTTTTCTGGGTTAGCTGCATTTTGTGACAGACTTCTATTACATCCTGTAGGTCTGGTGCACTTTCTGAAAGTGCAACAAAACTCCTGCATTCAGAAAGTGCACCATAGTTATATAGTTAGTCAGGTTGAAAAAGACACAAGTCTATCTGGCTCAAGCAATAAAATATAAAAAACAGTAAAGAAAACCCAACCATACAATCCCATATACACAATCCTATACCCGCAGTTGATCCAGAGGAAGGCGAAAAAACCCAGCAAAGCATGATCCAGATTGCTACAGCAGGGGAAAAATTTCCTTCCTGATCCCCCGAGAGGCAATCGGATGTTCCCTGGATCAACTTTACTTATAAATATGAGTACCCATTTATATTATGTACACCCAGGAAAGAATCTAGGCCTTTTTAAAAGCAATCAAGTGAGCTAGCCAGAACCACCTCTGGAGGGAGTCTATTCCACATTTTTACAACTCTTACGGTGAAGAAACCTTTCCATATTTGGAGACAAAATTTGTTTTCCTCTAGACGTAAAGAGTGCTCCCTTGTCCTTTGTGATGGCCTTAAAGTGAATAACTCAACACCAAGTTCACTATATGGTCCCCTTATGTATTTATACATGTTGATCATATCCCCCCTTAATCTCCTCTTCTCAAGAGAGAATAAATTCAGTTCCCTTTAATCTTTCCTCATAGCTGAGCTCCTCCATGCCTCTTATCGGTTTGGTTGCCCTTCTCTGCACTTTCTTCTCTTCCCCAATATTTTTTTAAGAATTGGTGCCCAAAACTGAACTGCATATTCCAGATGAAGTATTACTAATGATTTGTACAGGAGCAAAATTACATCTCTCTCTCTGGAGTCCAACGCTCTGTTAATAAAAGAAAGGACTTTGCTTGCTTTGGAAACCGGAGCTTGGCATTGCATGCTATTGTTAATCTTATGATCTACCAGAACACCCAGATCCTTCTCTGCTATGGATTCCCCCAGTTCTACTCTCCCTAATATGTATGATGCATGCATATTCTTAGCCCCCAAGTGCATAACTTTACATTTATCAACATTAAACCTAGTTTGCAACATAGTTGCCCAATGAAACAGTGTATTGAGATCAGCTTGTAAGTTGGAGACATCCTTTAAAGGAGTTATTTCACTGCATAGCCTGGAGTCATCTGCAAAGACTGAAATGGTACTTTTAATCCCAGACCCTATATGATTTATAAAGATATTAAAAAGTAAGGGTCCCAACACTGAACCTTGGGGTACACCACTGATAACCTTAGACCATTCAGAGTAAGAATCATTAACCACTACTCTCTGAATTCCTATCTTTTAGCCAATTTTCTATCCATTTACAAACTGATCTTTCAAAGCCTGTAGACTTTACCTTACACATTAGCCGTGTGTGGGGAACTGTGTCATACACTTTTGCAAAATCCAAGTATACTACGCCCACAGCCACCCCTCTGTCCAAGGTTTTACTTACCTCCTCATAAAAAGAATTCAGGTTTGTTTGACAACTTCTGTCTTTCATGAATCCATGCTGTCTATTGCTTAAAATATTTTTTTCCAGCAAGAACTCATCTATGTGGTCTTTTAATAAACTCTCCAGAATCTTCCCGACTATAGAAGTTAAACTAACAGGTCTATAGTTACTTAGCAAAGACTTTGATCCCTTTTTAAATATAGGCCCTACGCCAATCCAGTGGTACTATTCTAATTCTTTAACGAGTCCCTGAAATTAGAAACAAAGGCGTTGAAATTACATTGCTCAATTCTTTTAGGATGCGTGGGCGGATGCCACCTGGTCCAGGCGCTTTATCCACCCTTATTCTGTCTAAATATTTCTGGACCATATCACTTTTGAGCCATTGTGGATCATTTGGGGCTGTGTCAATACCATCCTCCTTATGGTCATGAGCTACCCCATGCTCCTTTGTATACACAGAGCTGAAGATAGTATTTAATAATTTTGCCTTCTCTTTCACCAAACCTGCAGAATAATTGAAGTCTATGGCTAAGCGCAGCAAACCTGCAGGAAAGCTGCAGGTACACTGCACTGCACCTTGCGATGTGGGTAAACCGCAGCACATCAGTCTGAAAGCAACCCTATACTATTATGCCCATTATTCACATTGACCTGAAGATCTGTTTTTCCTTCTTCCTGGCACCATTCTGGAGACCGCTAGCAAGGATAAGAGATAAGAGATTGGATAAGAGATGGAGTACAGTTGGTATCACTCTGCATGGGACAGGAGCCAGGACTACAAGGGAGGTACAGGGTTTCGCGGATTTGGCTCCCTACTACAGCTCCAACTTTACAAGTAGTCCCTCTGCATTGCACTGTGTTTGATGCTCTGAGATGGTGGGTCATCAAGCCCAGACTGTGATCTACTGTTTGCTGACCCCCACTGCAAAGGCTTTTAAAGCGTCGCTAATAAAGATTTTTTGATATCATAGTTTAGCGCTGTTCCACGGGGGTACACAATTTTAAAGTCCGTCATGTTTGGTATCTATTTACCCAGCACTTTATCTTCATCTTTTATATTTTAACAAGAAATTGGGTATTATACAGTGTTTGTGTGCAAAGAAATGAATTAAAGTGTATTTTTTCCCAAAAAAAAATGAGTTTGAAAACCCACTGCGCAAGTACTGTGTGACATAAAAAATTGCGATACTCACCATTTTATTCTCTAGGGCATGGGTAGTGAATTAAAATTCAAGGAGGACGGTCACTAAAATTATTTTCCGGCTGAGGTCCAAATCACAAGTTTGTTCCATGAAAGATTGTTTGCATCTTCTTTCCTTTTTTTGGCGCAAACCACGCTCTCTGGAACTTTTCTTACTATTTCTTTCGCACACTCTGGTTATACTCTGTAAATGTCCCCAATAGTTTTCCATCTTACATTAAGTTCCCCTACCAGAGTAATTCATTACATTGGATGCCCCCATCAGACTACCCCCCTAAATCAGTTGCCACCATCAGGGTACCTCCTTATATCATGTGTCCCCATCAGAGTGCCCCCTTACATCAGGTATTCCCGTCAGAGTGTGGCCACTTACATCAGGTTTCTTCATCAGAAGTCCACCTTTCATCTGGTGTCCCAATCACATCAGGTGTGCCCATCAGAGTGCTCCTTTACAGTAGGTGTACCCATCAGAGTGCCCCTCTACATCAAGTGTCCCCATCAGAGTGCCCCCTTACATCAGGTGTCCCCATCAGAGTGCCCCTTTATATCAGGTGTCCCCATCACAGTGCTACCTTACATCAGGTGTCCCCCATCACTGTGCCCATCAGAGTGACCCTTAACATAAAATGTGCCCATCAGAGTGCTCCTTAACATAAAATAAGGGGCACCCTAAGGGGCACATTTTATGTTAAGGGGCACTCTGATGGGCACATTTTATGTTAAGGGTCATACTCATGGGCACAGTGATGGGGGACACCTGATGTAAGGTAGCACTGTGATGGGGACACCCAGACTGATGGACATGTTTGACATTAAGGGATACGCTGATGGGCACATTTTATGTTAAAGAGGCACATTTTGTTGTGCCCATCAGAATGAACCTTAACATAAAATTTGCCTATCAGCATGCCCCTTAAGAGAAAATGTGCTCATTATCTTGCCCCTGCAAATATCACACCCACATACCTTAAGGGAGGCAGACAGGGAGCAAGAGCCAGCAGCGGTAGCTGCGATGGGAATCTCGCTGAAGGGTGCGGGAAACTTATATGGCATCACATCATACCTCGCGGCTGGCTGAGTGGGAGTCAGGAGCCGTGAGATAACGAGCAGCAGGGGGCACACATTACGCCTTACCTTGCGGCCCAGCCGGAAACTGCAGGGGGTACACACAACGTCCAGACAGGAGAATCGCTTGTTCCATGTTCCGACCGTATATATATATATACTGTATATATATATATATATATATATAATGTTTGGGGGCTTTAAGTAATGTTCTAGCAAAAATATACAGATGTTTACAAGTAGGAGAGAAATGTCAGAAAAGGCCTAAATGGGAACTGGTTAACAAAGAGGAGGGGAGGAGTAGCTTCAGAATTGGGGGAATAGCATTACTCTATCTAGGCAGAAGGAGAGGGGAGTAGCGGCAAGGAGACACAGACTATGGAAGAGACAGGGAGAGAGGGTGAGATGCTGAGACAGTCAGGAGCTGAATGACAGAGGCACGTAAACTGACCATGCTATCAGAGATCAGCCGCCATGGTAAACGTGGTCAGTTTACAGAGGGCAAGACAGGAACAGGTAGGATCAGCCAGGTATTGTACAACATAGAAAGGGACAATTTATATGGCAAAATCATTGGGCTATATCTTGTGTCTTAAAGGGACAGGAGCATGTTTGTTTGTTTTTTTTTTTGTTTGTATTAGGGTTACAACCACTTTAATCACTTCAGCTGCGGAAGGTTTTATCCTCTTAATGACCAGTTAATTTTTTGTGATTCGGCACTGCGTTACTTTAACTAACAATTGCGCAGTCGTGCGACGCTGTACCCAAATACAACTAATGTCCTTTTTTCCCACAAATAGAGCTTTTTTTGGTGGTATTTGATCACCTCTGCGGTTTTTAGATTTTGCGCTATACACAAAAAAAGAGCGATAATTTTTGAAAAAAAACACAATATTTTTTTATCAGTTTAGGCCAATTTGTATTCTGCTACATATTTTTGGTAAAACAAAATACCAAAAAGTGTATTTTAATTGGTTTGCACAAAAGTTATAGCGTTTACAAACTATGGGATAGATTTTCTGACTTTTTATTTATTTTTTTGTTTTTATTAGTAATGGCGGCAATCGGTGATTTTTAGCGGGACTGTGACATTGCAGCGGACAGATCGGACCCCTAACTGACATTTTTGACATTTTTTGGGCACCAGTGACATTAATACTGTAATCAGTACTAAATAATATGCACTTACTGTATAAATGACACTGGCAGGGAAGGGGTTAATACTGGGGGGGGGGTGATCAAGGGGTTAAATGTAAGCCTAAATTTGCTTGCTAACTGTGGGGGGCTCTGTGACAGGCACACAGAGATCGTTGTTTCAGCTTGACTGAAACACACAATCTCACTATGCCTGTCTGACAAGAGAGCTGCCTGCTTTGTTTACATAGGCAGGCGGCTCTCCTGTCAGTTTCTCTGAAGATCACGGGAGGCTAGCGGCGACCGACCCGGCTCCTCCCGCGGTCTGGCTCCCACTGTGTCTAGACTGCATGCACATAATCACGTAGATCTACGTGATTATGCAAAGCCGTGCCGCCTTGTCGCAGTAAATCTGTGTGGGATGGTCGACAAGTGGTTCAAAGGCAAATTTGAAAATACACAAATCCTTTAAGTAAAATGATTGGGGATGCCCTAAAGTTGTATGTGGTGATATGGAACAGTAGGATTTTCACGGACAGCCTCAGAGAAAGCGTACACCTGCAATGCATATTTTGCTGTAGAATTTTTACTTTTCTCTTTACAATTAGCTTGGATTACAGACTATGCCTGTTTTTACTGGCAGATACAACATATCCAGTAATATGCTGAGACTTTCCCTGTTTTCACTAATGTAAAACTGTCCTGCTGCTGCCTAATTTCTATCAAGCTCTTTTTAACAATTAGGAGATCATATGGTACAGAAGCGTAAAACTGATTAGCAATAGGACATTTTGAATGTGGCAGATTTCACCAAAATTTACTAGAGACAAAGAGTATAGACAAGAATTAGGAGACTTCAGATGACACAACAACAGGATGGGTGTCCTGTCAGAATACCGCTACTCATCAGAAAATGTAACAGAAGTGACATTTTAAGCTAAAAATGCTTACTGCGCATGTGCCATGCGTTCCAACATGGCCGCAATGCGTTCCAATAGGTTTCTTAATGTGACAGAACACGAAGGCAGCAGCGGACATCTTCTTACACCATGCCAAGTCTTCAATTTCACACTTATTTTACCAGTAAACTCAGATTATATCATGAAATACAAGATTCAATTGTTATTATTATAGAATTATTAGTATTATAGTATATACAGCGACAAGCCTGCAGGCAGAAAGTGGCAACGACAATCTTGGTACACCCTGCACTGCTCAGCGCCACACTGATTATTTAGTGAAATAGACTATTTCACTTGGTCCCTGTAAAATAGTCTATTTTAGTAAATAAGGTGAGTTTACTGCTAAAATAAGTGTGAAATTTAAGACTTCCTTAGGTGTAAGAAGATGTCCACTGCTGCCTTCATGTTCTGTCACATTAGGAAACCTATTGAAATGCATAGTGACCATGTTGGAAAGCATAGTGCATGTGCAGAAAGAAGTTTTGTTTGCAACATCACTTCAGTTGCATTTCCTGATGGGTATTCTGATAGAACACCGGCAGCAGGATCATTTTAAATAGTTTGCCCAAATGTGGTTTAGGTGCACACGGTGCTGGGAACAAAAGGCAGCTTCGAAGAACAGGTGGTCACTAACAAGTGAATAATGTACTTTAAGGGCCACAATCTTCAAAAATGGCCCCATCGGCATAAAGTAAACATTGGAAATAAAAAATAAAATAAAATAAAAAAATTAAAACCTCAAATACCACCTCTGTAACAAAAAAGTATGCTATAACAAATACCCTTTTAACATAAACTAATAAAATGGGCTGATTGCCCAAAGAACAAACAGAATTACCCCTATTGACCCTTCTAAGTCTGCTTGCCTTAGTTTGAAGACCCTGCAGTAAATTATGGGTTGAAAAAGTTCTCTTGGGGGAATCTGCATCGAAAATTTGCCAGGACTGCAATCTCAAACCATTATTCTGATCATAATTCGCCTCATAGCCCTGCTAGTGCTAAACCTCATCCTTATAAGGGACCTGCTTTATATATTTGTCTTTCTAGTTTTAAGGTTTACACAGTCCCCTCACTTAGAATGGTCAGAAACCACTTACAGCTAAATCCATGAATTATACAAACGTACAAGTCCTTAGATTTGATGGTTGCGTTAGTTTTATTCTTTCTGGGGTTTTTTTTTCTTTTTTTTGTGCCTGGTGATGCAATACAATTTCAAATTTAGATTTTGTATTTAGTCTGCCTCAACCCCTTATCCATAAAATCTTATCAGTCAAAGAGGAATAGGTGACTAAGTATTTTGTAAAATGTATTTAACAAAAGAAGGTTATAGACAATCCAGCTGATGCTGCAATAAGGAACGCCATCACCTCACACAGCAATACCAGGTAAGCAGAGAAAGCATGGTGGAAATTGTGCATTCTCTCAATGCCTTTAGCATTATGTCTGAAAATACATTACTCCATCCATCTATAACTCTAGCAACTGGTAGCCTAGGTATAACAATCCACACTTTCCCACTTGCCATTTTGTTGTTTTTATAGACTGCAATAAATTCCTGCTACTGTGAAAATTTTAATTTATCGGGGGAAAGTGGTTGTCATGGTGACAAGACATATTACAGAAGTGTAAAGTACTGCAGAGTTAGGGGTCAGGCTATTTCATACAAGAGCAATCTACTCTAATAATAATGAGATCCACGGGCAGTTAAAAGGCTCAGACCCATACAGAGCTGTATGTCAGAACATAGTTTAAATAGGCTTTGCATCACTGGAGTTCATTTATCCTCATTTTCTCTTTATGTTTTTGTGGGGGCTTATATACTTAAGTTATCCATCTGAAGCACACTCCCAGAGTAGGAAACTAGGCAAATTTAGTTTTTGGCTCCTTTCATAGTCAAGGGAGCAGTGATTGTTTGTTCTGGTCTGTTCAGGGTTTTACAGGCTGGGACGTATTGCTTCTCTCTGCTTCTTGAATATGTTTCAAGAATATAAGGCTGATATAGTCAGATGACAAGCCAAAATATTTACAATGCCAATCCTTGGAGGGGAGTGTCAAGAAGATGGCTGGGGGAGGTAATAAATAGTTTGGAGCCTTGGAGAGATTGTCTCCTTTGTGAGCAAGAGCACTAAAGCCTCTGGGGCTGCTGCCCCTCAGAGACAGCCAGTGGACTGAGTAGCTGTTATTTGAGATCTCAGAGAGACTGAAGTGATCTATTTGAGGAGCTGGCTGTGGCACTTTACCCTATGGGATCTGGTCTGGAGAAGGATTGTCTCCCTTACTGTGAAGTGTCCAGTGGAAGCTAGAAGGTGTGCAGCTGTCCCAGCTTGTGAGTACTGACCCTGAGCAGTGATCTTGGATGACTATGTGCCTTAGAGACGTAAGTGTCAGAGGTAGCTTTGGACTGAGACGACTCTCTTAGGCTCTCAGTGTACTGGTCATTCCCCTGTGTCCTCAGCATGTTCTCCTGTTACTGTGCAAGTGTTTGGATCATCCCATGCCATAATCCCTCTCCTGTTTAAAGTTTTTTAAGCAATATATATCAAAAAAACTTCTTATAGGCTGAGTACACATTCAAAAATTGCCCAAATATGTGTGATACAATACCCCTTTAAAATATATTCACATTTTGTTGCTTTGCAGCCTGAAATGAAGACACTGTGTTTGTTTTATCCAGCTGTATTTACTCAATCAATTGAAACATATAGAACCAACATGTCAGAAAAAGAAAATATTGAAAAAAATAAAAACAGAATTAATGAGTTAGAAAAGGGATCACGCCCTTGTGTCAGTATTTTGTTGAACCCCTTTTGCTTTAATTACAGCCTTTAGTCTGTTGGGACTCTGGTTATATACCTGTTGCAGAGAAACACCTCTATACAGGATATTACCACCTCCATGCTTTACTGTAGGAATGGTGTTTTTTGGATAGTGAGCTATATTGGATTTCCGCCAGACATATCATTAGTAGGGTTGAGCGAACACCTAGATATCCGTGTTCGACGGGTTCGGCCGAACTTTAAAAAAAAGTCCGGGTCCGTGTCCCGGACTTTTACCGAACTTTTCCCGGACACCGAACCCCATTGAAGTCAATGGGGACCCGAACTTTAAGGCACTAAAATGGCTCTAAAACACCAAAGGAAAGGGCTAGAGTGCTGCAAATGGCAGCAAAACGTAATTAAGAGCATGGCAAGTGCTCTGCAAACAAATGTGGATAGGGAAATAACTTAAAACAACAAAAAAAAAACAGAAAAATAAAACAATGTTCTTCTTCATCTCTGAAGGACGAGGCCCATATGGAGTAGGAGGGAGGTTGAGGTGGTGGTGGATGTGGCGGTGACATAGGCGTGCGCACAGGGTGTGCTGGGTGTGCCTGGGCACACCCTAATCACCTAGGGCACATAGCATTGCCAGTGAGGAGATGGGAAAGATCTCCCTGGGACCTGCTCTGCTCTATTTCTCCTTGCCTACAGGTACATGGCCCCGATACATTACTCTCCCTGCTGGCAAACACATGCATGTGTATTTCAACTTTGGGGTGCACACCTTAATGCAATAGGCTGCGCACACCTATGGGCGGTGTAGGTGGAAGCGGCGGTGGAGGAGGACCAGGGCCGGATTAACAGCATCATGGGCTTGGTGCTGAGGATTTTGAAGGGCCTTAAGGGCCGTGCCTTGCCATGCACCCAGAGGAGGAAGGGTGCAGCCATGCATGCCTAATTCAACATGGGATGCTGTCTCTGAAGCCCATAAACACATCCATGCATCGCCAACTGTCCCTCCTTGTCCGGCCTTCACGCTGTGTGGGGAGGTTCTGAGGGTGCTGCCTGGGGAAGCGAGCATAGAAGCCAGACTTCTGTGTTTACAAGTGACAGAAGAGCGGTAACAGTGAATATGGCCAACCCGGGGCCTATATAAAAGGTAGGGGCCTGGAGCTGCAGCTCCAATAGCCCCTACATTAATCTGGCCCTGAGGAGGAGGACGAGGTAGCCAACACTGCTTCTTTTCAAAAATTTTAAATGAGGGTACACCCCAAAAGAGTGAGAAAGAGCAAAAATGGAACAATGGGTGGGTAAGGTCGGTATCCATTGCTATTCTGCATAAGGTATGGAAAAGTCCCGTGGGATCCATGCCTGGTTCATTTTAATGAACGTGAGCTTGTCCACATTGTCTCTGGACAGGCGGCTGCGCTTGTCTGTTATAACGCCCCCAGCCGTGCTAAATACCCGTTCAGATAATACACTGGCTGCAGGGCACGCCAGCACCTCCAAGGCGTAAAGGGCAAGCTCAAGCCATGTGCCCAATTTGGAGACCCAGAAGTTGAAGGGGGCAGACCCGTCATTCACTACATGTAGGCGTGTGCACACATACTGCTCCACCATGTTGGTAAAATGCTGCCTCCTGCTAAGACGTTCCATCTGAGCTGCTGGTGCTGCTGTTTGTTGTGGCGTGCTGACAAAGCTTTTCCACATTTCGGCCATGCTAACCCTGCCTTCTGAGGTGCTGGCGGTGCCCTGGTTGCGTTGGCGACCTCCTCCTCCTCCTCCTCTGCCTTGTGCTTCCACTGTGGCCCCGCTGTCAGATGGGAATGCCAGCAGCATGGCGTCTACCAGCGTGCGCTTGTACTCGCGCATCTTGCGATCGCGCTCCAGTGAGTGAATTAAGGACGGTACGTTGTCCTTGTAACGGGGATCCAGCAGCGTGGCCACCCAGTAATCAGCACAAGTTAGAATGTGGGCAACTCGGCGGTCGTTGTGGAGACACTGCAGCATGTAATCGCTCATGTGTGCCAGGCTGCCCAGAGGCAACGAAAGGCTGTCCTCTGTGGGAGGTGTATCGTCCGTGTCCTCTGTATCCCCCCAGCCACGCACCAGTGATGGCCATGAGCTGGCCTGGGTGCCACCCTGCTGTGAACATGGTTCCATCTCCTCCTCCAGCTCCTCCTCCTCCTCATCCTCCTCATCCTCCAGAACTGTGCCCCTGCTGGACAATTGCGTCCCTGGCGTTTGCGTGTGCAGGAACCCACCCTCGGAGCCCCTTGCGAATGACTGCCCTGAAAGCCTTGGAAATGTTACCTCTTCATCCTCCTCCTCCTCCTCATCCTGTGCCACATCCTCTTCCATCATCGCCCGAATTGTTTTTTCAAGGAGGCATAGAAGTGGGATAGTTAAGCTGAGAACGGCGTCATTGCCACTGGCCATGTTGGTGGAGTACTCAAAACAGCGCAACAAGGCACACAGGTCTCGCATGGAGGCCCAGTTAAATTAAATAGCGGAATAGAAAATATGATCCAAAAAAAGTGTATGTATATCACACGTACACAACCACACTGGGCCCCAATTACTATTGTTTGTACCCCTAAAAGGCTAGATGAGGAGTAGGGGGAGTATGGAACAGGCAGCACCCTCAAACCTTCAGAAGTATGAGATGAACCCCAACAACTTGGAAAGGTGGATCTCTCTCACACGTACCGACACAGACTATCCCGCAATTCAATTGATCCTCAAAGGTTTTTATTGAATAGCGGAATAGGAAATATGATCAAAAAAAGTGTATGTATCTCGCACGTACACAACCACACTAGGCCCCAATTACTATTGTTTGTACCCCTAAAAGGCTAGATGAGGAGTAGGGGGGGTATGGAACAGGCAGCACCCTCAAACCTTCAGAAGTATGAGATGAACCCCTACAACTTGGAAAGGTGGATCTCTCTCACACGTACCGACACAGACTATCCCCCAATTTAACTGATCCCCAAAGGTTTTTGATTAAATAGCGGAATAGAAAATATGATCCAAAAAAAGTGTATGTATATCACACGTACACAACCACACTAGGCCCCAATTACTATTGTTTGTACCCCTAAAAGGCTAGATGAGGAGTAGGGGGGGTATGGAACAGGCAGCACCCTCAAACCTTCAGAAGTATGAGATGAACCCCAACAACTTGGAAAGGTGGATCTCTCTCACACGTACCGACACAGACTATCCCCCAATTTAACTGATCCCCAAAGGTTTTTGATTAAATAGCGGAATAGAAAATATGATCCCAAAAAAGTGTATGTATATCACACGTACACAACCACACTGGGCCCCAATTACTATTGTTTGTACCCCTAAAAGGCTAGATGAGGAGTAGGGGGAGTATGGAACAGGCAGCACCCTCAAACCTTCAGAAGTATGAGATGAACCCCAACAACTTGGAAAGGTGGATCTCTCTCACACGTACCAACACAGACTATCCCCCAATTTAACTGATCCCCAAAGGTTTTTGATTAAATAGCGGAATAGAAAATATGATCCAAAAAAAGTGTATGTATATCACACGTACACAACCACACTAGGCCCCAATTACTATTGTTTGTACCCCTAAAAGGCTAGATGAGGAGTAGGGGGAGTATGGAACAGGCAGCACCCTCAAACCTTCAGAAGTATGAGATGAACCCCAACAACTTGGAAAGGTGGATCTCTCTCACACGTACCGACACAGACTATCCCGCAATTCAATTGATCCTCAAAGGTTTTTATTGAATAGCGGAATAGGAAATATGATCAAAAAAAGTGTATGTATCTCGCACGTACACAACCACACTAGGCCCCAATTACTATTGTTTGTACCCCTAAAAGGCTAGATGAGGAGTAGGGGGGGTATGGAACAGGCAGCACCCTCAAACCTTCAGAAGTATGAGATGAACCCCAACAACTTGGAAAGGTGGATCTCTCTCACACGTACCGACACAGACTATCCCCCAATTTAACTGATCCCCAAAGGTTTTTGATTAAATAGCGGAATAGAAAATATGATCCCAAAAAAGTGTATGTATATCACACGTACACAACCACACTGGGCCCCAATTACTATTGTTTGTACCCCTAAAAGGCTAGATGAGGAGTAGGGGGAGTATGGAACAGGCAGCACCCTCAAACCTTCAGAAGTATGAGATGAACCCCAACAACTTGGAAAGGTGGATCTCTCTCACACGTACCAACACAGACTATCCCCCAATTTAACTGATCCCCAAAGGTTTTTGATTAAATAGCGGAATAGAAAATATGATCCAAAAAAAGTGTATGTATATCACACGTACACAACCACACTAGGCCCCAATTACTATTGTTTGTACCCCTAAAAGGCTAGATGAGGAGTAGGGGGAGTATGGAACAGGCAGCACCCTCAAACCTTCAGAAGTATGAGATGAACCCCAACAACTTGGAAAGGTGGATCTCTCTCACACGTACCGACACAGACTATCCCGCAATTCAATTGATCCTCAAAGGTTTTTATTGAATAGCGGAATAGGAAATATGATCAAAAAAAGTGTATGTATCTCGCACGTACACAACCACACTAGGCCCCAATTACTATTGTTTGTACCCCTAAAAGGCTAGATGAGGAGTAGGGGGGGTATGGAACAGGCAGCACCCTCAAACCTTCAGAAGTATGAGATGAACCCCAACAACTTGGAAAGGTGGATCTCTCTCACACGTACCGACACAGACTATCCCCCAATTTAACTGATCCCCAAAGGTTTTTGATTAAATAGCGGAATAGAAAATATGATCCAAAAAAAGTGTATGTATATCACACGTACACAACCACACTGGGCCCCAATTACTATTGTTTGTACCCCTAAAAGGCTAGATGAGGAGTAGGGGGAGTATGGAACAGGCAGCACCCTCAAACCTTCAGAAGTATGAGATGAACCCCAACAACTTGGAAAGGTGGATCTCTCTCACACGTACCGACACAGACTATCCCGCAATTCAATTGATCCTCAAAGGTTTTTATTGAATAGCGGAATAGGAAATATGATCAAAAAAAGTGTATGTATCTCGCACGTACACAACCACACTAGGCCCCAATTACTATTGTTTGTACCCCTAAAAGGCTAGATGAGGAGTAGGGGGGGTATGGAACAGGCAGCACCCTCAAACCTTCAGAAGTATGAGATGAACCCCAACAACTTGGAAAGGTGGATCTCTCTCACACGTACCGACACAGACTATCCCCCAATTTAACTGATCCCCAAAGGTTTTTGATTAAATAGCGGAATAGAAAATATGATCCCAAAAAAGTGTATGTATATCACACGTACACAACCACACTGGGCCCCAATTACTATTGTTTGTACCCCTAAAAGGCTAGATGAGGAGTAGGGGGAGTATGGAACAGGCAGCACCCTCAAACCTTCAGAAGTATGAGATGAACCCCAACAACTTGGAAAGGTGGATCTCTCTCACACGTACCAACACAGACTATCCCCCAATTTAACTGATCCCCAAAGGTTTTTGATTAAATAGCGGAATAGAAAATATGATCCAAAAAAAGTGTATGTATATCACACGTACACAACCACACTAGGCCCCAATTACTATTGTTTGTACCCCTAAAAGGCTAGGAGTAGGGGGAGTATGGAACAGGCAGCACCCTCAAACCTTCAGAAGTATGAGATGAACCCCAACAACTTGGAAAGGTGGATCTCTCTCACACGTACCAACACAGACTATCCCCCAATTTAACTGATCCCCAAAGGTTTTTGATTAAATAGCGGAATAGAAAATATGATCCCAAAAAAGTGTATGTATATCACACGTACACAACCACACTAGGCCCCAATTACTATTGTTTGTACCCCTAAAAGGCTAGGAGTAGGGGGAGTATGGAACAGGCAGCACCCTCAAACCTTCAGAAGTATGAGATGAACCCCAACAACTTGGAAAGGTGGATCTCTCTCACACGTACCAACACAGACTATCCCCCAATTTAACTGATCCCCAAAGGTTTTTGATTAAATAGCGGAATAGAAAATATGATCCCAAAAAAGTGTATGTATATCACACGTACACAACCACACTAGGCCCCAATTACTATTGTTTGTACCCCTAAAAGGCTAGGAGTAGGGGGAGTATGGAACAGGCAGCACCCTCAAACCTTCAGAAGTATGAGATGAACCCCAACAACTTGGAAAGGTGGATCTCTCTCACACGTACCAACACAGACTATCCCCCAATTTAACTGATCCCCAAAGGTTTTTGATTAAATAGCGGAATAGAAAATATGATCCCAAAAAAGTGTATGTATATCACACGTACACAACCACACTAGGCCCCAATTACTATTGTTTGTACCCCTAAAAGGCTAGGAGTAGGGGGAGTATGGAACAGGCAGCACCCTCAAACCTTCAGAAGTATGAGATGAACCCCAACAACTTGGAAAGGTGGATCTCTCTCACACGTACCAACACAGACTATCCCCCAATTTAACTGATCCCCAAAGGTTTTTGATTAAATAGCGGAATAGAAAATATGATCCCAAAAAAGTGTATGTATATCACACGTACACAACCACACTAGGCCCCAATTACTATTGTTTGTACCCCTAAAAGGCTAGGAGTAGGGGGAGTATGGAACAGGCAGCACCCTCAAACCTTCAGAAGTATGAGATGAACCCCAACAACTTGGAAAGGTGGATCTCTCTCACACGTACCAACACAGACTATCCCCCAATTTAACTGATCCCCAAAGGTTTTTGATTAAATAGCGGAATAGAAAATATGATCCCAAAAAAGTGTATGTATATCACACGTACACAACCACACTAGGCCCCAATTACTATTGTTTGTACCCCTAAAAGGCTAGATGAGGAGTAGGGGGAGTATGGAACAGGCAGCACCCTCAAACCTTCAGAAGTATGAGATTGTGTTCACTGTACCCCACAAAGATTGAGTTCACTGCACCCCACAATGATTGTGTTCACTGCACCCCACAAAGATTGTGTTCACTGCACCTCACAAAGATTGTGTTCACTGTACCCCCCAAAGATTGTGTTCACTGCACCCCACAAAGATTCTGTTCACTGTACCCCACAAAGATTGTGTTCACTGCACCCCAAAAAGATTGTGTTCACTGCACCCCAAAAAGGATGTTGTTCACTGCACCCCAAAAAGGATGTTGTTCACTCCACCCCAAAAAGATTGTGTTCACTGCACCCCACAAAGATTGTGTTCACTGCACCCCAAAAAGATTGTGTTCACTGCACCCCAAAAATGATTTTGTTCACTGCACCCCAAAAAGGATTTTGTTCACTGCACCCCAAAAAGGATGTTGTTCACTCCACCCCAAAAAGATTGTGTTCACTGCACCCCACAAAGGATTTTGTTCACTGCACCCCAAAAAGATTGTGTTCACTGCACCCCAAAAAGGATGTTGTTCACTGCACCCCAAAAAGGATTTTGTTCACTGCACCCCAAAAAGATTGTGTTCACTGCACCCCACAAAGGATTTTGTTCACTGCACCCCACAAAGATTGTGTTCACTGCACACCAAAAAGGATTGTGTTCACTGCACCCCAAAAAGATTTTGTTCACTGCACCCCAAAAAGATTGTGTTCACTGCAGCCCAAAAAGATTGTGTTCACTGCAGCCCAAAAAGATTGTGTTCACTGCAGCCCAAAAAGATTGTGTTCACTGCAGCCCAAAAAGATTGTGTTCACTGCAGCCCAAAAAGATTGTGTTCACTGCAGCTCACACACAGAAAAATGGATGTGGATCACTGACACCTGCCTATCTCCAATCCCACACCACACAGCAATATCGATTGTAGTTTGTAGAACACAGTTTCCCTAAAATTCAGCAGACTCTGTCCCTAACAGGATTGAGAAGAGATCGTAGATCAGGATTGAGTGCAGATTCACCCCACCCCCCACACAGCAATATCGATTGTAGTTTGTAGAAGACACTGACCCTATAATTCAGCAGACTCTATCCCTAAAATGCCTACAACTCGCCCTGCCTAAACACTCCGACCTGTCCCTCAATTCTATCCGGACACAAATGGTTTTTTCCTGCCTATCTTTCCCTAATCAGCAGCCAGCACGTTGATGTGTGCTCTGTCCCTGAATCTAAGCAGCATAATGACGCCGCTGCGGCTGCCTCGAACTTATAAAGACTTGGTCACATGCTTCAGACGGCCAATCACAGCTACTGAGACATTTGCAGGCATGGCTGGGATGGCTTAAGGCACACCAGTTAAACGATTGTTGATTGGCTGTTGAAAGCCCGCCATGAAAAGAGCGCCAAAGCATGCAAAACCCGGAAATAAAACGACCGAACACGGATTTTTACCCGAACATACAGTAAAGTGTCCGTGTCCGTGTTCGGGTACAAAAAATCCAATTATTCGGTACGAACACGAATAATACAGTCCGTGTTCGCTCAACACTAATCATTAGGTGTTGAGGCCAAATAATAAAATGTTTGTCTCATCTGACCACCACCTTTTCCCATGTGGCCTCAGAATCTTTATGGTGCGTTTTGGCAAAGTTCAGTCGTGACTGCATGCGGCCTTTCTTGAGTGGCTTTTTTCATGCCTCCCATACAAGCCACTTTTGTGGAGAATTTGTGATATTGTTTTCACATGCACACAATGATCACTCTTTGTCATAAATTCCTGCAACTGCTGTAGAGTTGCTGTTGGCCTCTTGACAGCCTCTCTGACCAGTTTCCTCCTGGTTCTTTCATCCAGTTTGGAGTGACATCCTGATCCAGGGTGGGTCTTTGTTATACCAAATACCTTCCACTTCCTAATATTAGACTTCACTGTGCTTCTAGGCATTGATAAAGCCTTTTAAAAATGTTGTATCCATCTCCTGACTTGTGCCTGTCCACAACATTATCCCGGAGATCTTTTGACAGTTCCTTTTCTCCCATAGTTGATTGTTTGCTTCAGTTGCACTACCAGGGACTGAAATGCTCCAGGAAAACTATTTTCATGCTGAGCTAATGAAAATGACCACAGCTGATCACTGTTGAAAGTCAGGTGGCTTTGTGTGTCATTGAGAGGGTGATTTTCTACACCTGATTAGGTTTAGGCCCTGTTCACATACAAGCGACGCTACTTCCCGGGGCGACCTCCGAGGTCGCGGTGCGAGCAGCGCGCCGCGACCTCAGAGCGGCCGGCACGGACTTCATAACATTGAAGTCTATGACGGTCGCTCCGGGTCACGCCAAAGAAGCTCCGGACCCTTTTTCTAAGTCGGAGCGACTTGTGTCGCTCCTATTAGAACGGGTCCGCAGCTTCCCTATGGAAGGCGACCTGTGAGGCGACCAGGTCGCCTCACAGGTCGCCTTAGTGTGAACGGGGACTTAGAAATCATTTTAGGATGGGGGTTATCCTTTTTACAACTCCGTGATTCTGTTTTTACCGATTGAATAAATACAGCTGGATAAAACAAAAAAAGTGTCTGTCTTCATTTCAGTCTGCAAATCAACAAAATGTGGTTATTTTAAAGGGGGTTGATTATTTTATTTTCCCACTGTACAGGGCCTCATTCGATCAACAGGGGCTTAAGCCCAGCAAGGGCTGCCTGTGTCAATATCATACCTTGGAGGAGGGTAGTCTACACTAGGTACCATTACTTTGAGGGTGCCCTGGTGCAGCTGCCAGTGATATGCAGAGTGTAAACAGTGAGTTAGGTGGAGCTAAAGTGTATGACCCTCATCCCATTAATTCCTAATGGCAGCCCTGTTTGACTGTGGCGGGGACTCTGTACACCATTGCAGAATATGTCAAAGCTGTTATCAATGAGGAAAATAAAGAAAAAGAAATAGGCAAGTGATTTGCATTTTGTCTATTACATAGAGCAGCACTGTAAGCCTAAGAAGGAATTCAGCAGTCTGAAAAGATGGAAAAAAGAATGTAATTGGCTGGTTCCCAATTTATTTCAGAAGCATCCACCTTTATCCATTAGACCAATTATTCATATTACTTCAGAAAAAATTTACGTGGCTTTCTTTAATGCCAGCCTACTCATTTTGTTCTTTAGAATGAAAATAAAACTCAGTGAAAGTTTGCTTCTTGCATATAAATTATATCACTATAACAGACTGTGCTCTTCAAGCAGAGACTCAGTAGGATGAATTAATCTGTATGCAATCGACACAGGCTCAGATGTTGCTGGTCATCAATCACCTTGTGCATTTAAAAGTGACATGAAGAGGATTTGGAATGGCAAAAAAATTGGAAATTTAAAAGCTGGGTGTACCTTTTCAGTGAAATGGATGACATATCGTACCTAGATGCACACATACACCTTTATACTGGCTTCTAAATTCATATGATGTCAAGCCTAGAAGTCTGAACTCCACAGAAGTAAAAAATAGGGGCAAACAGAGGGGTAACTGGAACCCTTCAGGCTCCGGTGCAAGAAACCATGAAGGGCTCCCCCTGACTCCCCCTTCTTCTCTACGAGCCCCGAGCACCTTTACTCCCATCATGGGGCCCTTCTTTACGGTCCCACAGCAGGACCCTCCCAAAACGGGACCCTTTCACATTTTCTTCCTGCTGTCTTGGGTAGGGTTGCCACCTTTTCTTCAATCCCCCGAAACCGTAACACTTTAGCGGCGCACTGACAACTTTTTTTTTGCAGTTTACACTATACATATACAGTATTTTGTGATTAAATAACATCATCTAATCATATGGATTTAATCACAGGAGTCCCCCCTTACATCAGAGTCCACAGAGTTCCCCTCTACATCTCAACATGCAGAGTTCCCCTTTACATCTAACTCACAGAGTTCCCTTACACTGTAAGGGGGGACTCTGCAGACTCTGATGTAAGGGAGAACTCTGGGGACTTTAGTTTAAGGGGAGCACTGAGAACTCTGATGAACAGAGGCAACTCTGATGTAAGGGGAAACATTGCGGACTCTTGTAAGGGCCCCCACTTACATCAGAGTTTCCAGCATTCCCCTTTATACATCAGAGTCCGCAGAGCCCCCCTAACATCAGAGTCCACAGTGTTCTCCCTTACATCAGAGTCTGCAGAGTCCCCTTTATATCAGAGTCTGCAAAATTCCCACTTACACTGTAAAGGGGATCCTCTCACATCTGTGTGAGGGAGAAGGAGGGGACTGTCATTGCTGGTTCTGGGTTGTATGAGAGAGATGCTCTCAGCTCAGAGCCCAGCAGCCAGCAACCCCGCTGGGGCCCCCTGACAGTGGCAGAATGCCAGGGCCTAATCACAAGTGAGACCTTTGCGACCCTGGTAGTTCTGCCAATGGTGTCAAGTGAATAATCATAAATAAACAAATTACTGCTTAGGTAGCCAACTCAAATAAATCCATGCTGGCCCATGTCTACATTTTTATGTGCTTGCTACCCTCTGCCCCTCTCTTGGTTTTCATTGTTTACCTTGCTGGATTTCACTGAATAGAAGTAGAGGGGAGAAATAAAGGGCCTTTTGCGGCTTGGTTTTGCTGCATGACACATACAATTGACATAGTATAATTATTTTCATTATCTAAATTACTAAAATGCAGATTTGTTAAGTGGAAAAGTAAGTACATTCCTACATTTATCACCACTTTATTTCCATGAAATTTAAAATAGGTATTCCAGATTAAGGGCTAATAAATACAAAAATGCACAACACATTAAATGCATATTAATGCATCAAAAACACCTACTTACAATGGACATTAAAGCTTTTGTTACCCTAAAAAAAAATTTAAAAAAAAGATCTTGTCCCTTAAAGCATGTTATACACAGTGCTTGTGCTGTGTCATTTGGCCCCCTCTATCACCTAAAAAAAACCTTGCTGATCCTGGCAGTTTCTACCCTCATCCCTGTACACTGACCATGGTGTATCCTGGCTGCTGAGCCCTGACACCGTGGTCAGTGTACGTGCCTCCGTCATCCGCAGCCCTGCACTGTCCTCCTCTGTGCTCCTCTCTGCCCCCCCCCCCCTCCCTGCCTGTCTGCTCATCAGTGCCCGCCCCCTCCCCTCCTGCTGCTCTCATATGTATTTAAAATCATGCCATCTCCTCTGTAATATAAGAATAACTGCCCCTGTGTCTGTGTTACAGAATAAAATTGCAATCTGTACCTAAATCCGAAACTCCCGGCGATCACGTAACCACTCGGCTCTCTCTCTCTTCCCCTTCTCCCCGGCTGACGTCAGCAGCAGCGCTTGGCCCTGCCCGCTGGAGCTGTCAGCCTGGCAGAGAAGAGAGCTATAGGATCAGCTGATCGCGGGGAGCCGCTCTAATATAGGTACAGATCGCACATTTTTTCTCCAACACAAACACTGGGACACTTATTCTTATCTTATTCTTATATTACAGAGAGAATTAGATGACTTTATGGCTTCACAACCACTTGCACTAAAAAACAGACAAAAACAGACATGGATAGGTGTAAACCTAGCATTAATAAAGATGGCATCCTTCATTGGATGGCAAAGTTGTGGAGTGTTGTATGATTGCATTAGCGATAGACTACTTTGAGATGCTATGGTATACTACCTTGTACGACTGCAGAGAGAAAACTGCAGGCCAGTCTACTGTAACCGTCACTATGAGCTATAGCAGGCAACAGTCCTATGTCTGCTAGAGTAAAAACATCAAATTTGATTTAGAAACAAATTTTAATTCCCTTTTACCTTCACCAAAAATTTAGCCTCATAGTCTCCCCTCCCTACAGTGAAGAAAATGAGCTGCTGAAAGGAGCCTTCATAACTTTCAGAAAACAGGTTTATTTCCACTGCTGTGTGTGGAATAAAACAACCTTTCTCACTATTAACTGGAATTCAGGAAAAAGAAAAAAACAAAAGCACTAGAATGAAAAATAAAACTTCATGTAATGCTGGATCAGGTGGAGTACAACTTCATGTAATGCTGGAAAAGGGGGAGTACAACAAAAAAAACGCTAACACCCTGGAAATATATGCAAATAAATGTGCTCTGCTCTGAAAAGGAGAATTCTGGGAAACTTTATTTGTGTGCCTACTGTCACAATAAAAACATAATAAAGATAGTCCCTGTACTCTTCTGAAGATAACCCTTTCAAAAAGACAGGTTGTTTACACTGAATATGACAGTTATAGTCAAAGAGATTGTAGACCCTAACACAATGCATTATGCTTTCATATATATGCGTTCATATTTTTCTTTGAAAAGCAGTGGTTTTCCTCTTTGTAATGTCATTCTTTTTCCATCAACGGAATTCCCTTTTTTGTTCCTAAGGTAGTCAAATTTAGACAGAAGAAACAGCTGACTATTTGGGGTTGATTTACTAAAGGCAAATATACTGTGCATTCCAGTTGCTCCAGAGCTTAGTAAATGAGGTAAAGCTTCACTTTGCAAAGAATACCCAATCACATGCAAGGAGAATGAAAAGTGGCACAATTTAGGGCCCACACACATGGGATAGTGGATGCCAAGTGATAAATATGAGATTCGGAAGAAAATTCATGCATTTAATTGTTGGTTAATTTTAAGGCTGTGGCCCCTTTAAGAGCGCAGCTCGCATTTATGGTGGGAAGGTTAGATGCGCGCGCATCTATCCAGAAGCTTCCGGGCTACCTTATATAAAGGGCTGTCCTGTCAGAGGTTGCTCACACCTGACTGGACCATTGACAAGCTCACAGCTGCTGCCGCTTGTCTTCAGCCGGAGTCAGTCATGAAGAGCCTGGTGCGCAGGGTACTGGAGAGAGCAGCGAGGGAAGGAGGTGAGGACTGGCTGCGCAAATGTTTAGAGGGAGAAGCAGAGTCTCCGGAGCGGAGTGAAGATAGGTCACAATTACTGGCGCAGGAGGCATGCCAGGAAGCCGGGCAGGTCAGCGGGGCAGGCATGGCTCGGGTCTATCCAAGGCAGGGCAGAAGGAGCAGTCAGCCCAGGCAGCCGCAGCGGAGTCTCCCTTCAAGCCGCTGCAATATCTCAGCAGCGTCAGGCCAGGAGGACAGTCAGCTCCAAGAAGAGAAGGGACAAAGGGGGGGGGGGGCTATGGGGGCAGTAGGCAAAGGAGGAGAGTTTCTAAGAGGAGACAGACTTTTTTACCTTCTCCACAGTGCAGAAGCGTGGGGGAAGGCAGAGCTAAGCAGGCTCATACAAATAGCAGAGCAGCATCAGCTACTACAGCAGTTAACAGTCAGCCAGGGGAGCCAGCATCTAGGCAGCATATGCTAGATGTACAGTAGGAGCAACAGCAGCCCAGCAGCCTTTTATGTTACAGTCATTTCCTGAGGAGAGAGCAGCAACTCAGACTTTATTTAACCCTTTGGGGGCAGTATCTAATGATATGCTACCACCCCCAGTTGGTGAGTTATCTCAGTTACATGTACTTAATGATTTAATCGTCTCATTATCAAAAATTGCTAATACTTTCAATGTTACTAACACCTCTGTTTCGAGTAATGTTACAGCTAGTGTTTCTTCTCCTGTTAATGTGTGGTCCACAGCTAGTTCGCAGACGGAGACGGTGGTAAGTAACAGGTCACCCGTAGTGTCTGCACTTTCTGACACGGATTCACATAGGTTTATTAGTCCAATGTCACACACAGTTCCTGAAAATTGCCTTAAGGAAGTTCTACCTTGTGAGGTCTCTCCACTAGGGTACCATTTGAGTAATACAATAAAGGAGAAAATATGGAGAGGCAAATTCGTTGATATTCTTTCTCTTTTGCCATCTTCTAAGGATTTTGCTTTTAATGGCGATAAGAAGTCTGATGATCCAGTGGATGATGGTAAAAGGAGGACAGCTGCAAGATCCTTTCAAAACTGGTGGCAGTCATTCTGCATCTTTGCCGCGGTAATGGGGGAAAAGTTCCCAGAAAAATGCAGCGGTCTCTTTCAGCATGTAGAACATATTCAGGAGGCCTATAAGAACTTTGGAGGACTAGGATGGTTCTATTATGATGAATCATTTAGACAGAAGTTAGCGGTCTATCCTAACCTCAAGTGGGGAATGAAGGATGTGGGCTTTGGCTAAACTTGATACTCCCCCAAAAACCAGGGCCTCCTAAACAGCAGCTTAGTAACAGTAGTATTTCCTCAGTATACCGTAAGGGTATATGTTATGCTTTTAACCAAGCACAATGCAAGTGGGCTTCAGCGTGCAAATACAGGCATGAGTGCTCGTTCTGTTTCGGTACTCATCCCGTATTGAAGTGCTTCAAGAAAGCGGGTAATTCTAGCCAGGCTCCTAAAGAATTTTTTTCCCAAAGGCCTGCCCCACAGTGAGGCTGGAAAGAATGTATCCGTGGCTCATTCAATACCCAGACAGGGAGAAAGCACGTCTAATAATTGAGGGGTTTTCGCCAGGCTTTGAACTTCCCGTCTTTACTGGTCCAGGTTGTAGATTGGTTAATAACCTAAAATCTGTAGACCAGTTTCCTGATGTTGTAAGGGAAAAAATGTATAAGGAAATAGAAGCTGGCCGGGTAGCAGGTCCTTTTCTTTCCCCTCCATTTGATAATTTTCGTATATCCCCATTAGGATTAGTGCCTTAAAAGGAACCAAACTCTTTCCGTATGATACATCATTTGTCCTTTCCTCATGGGAAATCGCTAAATGATGAAATTGACCCAGCATTATCTTCGGTGTCATATTCCACCTTTGATGATGCTATTATGTTAATTAAAAAATGTGGAAAAGGGGCTCTTTTGGCAAAATCAGACATTCAGTCAGCATTTAGGCTTCTTCCGATTTTGCCGAAGTTTTTTAATTCATTAGGTTTTTACTTTCAAGGTTTTTATTTTTATGACCGTTGTCTACCCATGGGATGCTCACTGTCATGTGCCTATTTTGAAACCTTTGCAAAATTCTTGCAGTGGGTGATGGAGTATGAATCTGGTTTTCAAGGCATACTGCATTACTTAGATGATTTTTTATTTATAGGCCCCCCCTGATTCTCCTATATGTTTTTTGTTATTGAAATTATTTTTTAAAATCTGCTAATTTTTCGGGATCCTCTTAGCGGAAGAGAAAAACGTTTTTTCAAGCATTTCCATTGAATTTTTGGGTATTACAATAAATACGGCGTTGTGAATTTTGCCTCCAGTGTGTTAAAATTTCGAAGATTCAGTCTCTCATATCCTTTTTCTTGAGAAGACGAAAAGTCTTGTTAAAAGAGCTTCAGTCTTTATTGGGCCTATTGGCATTTACGTCTCGTATAATGCCTGTGGGCAGAATATTTTCCAGAAGACTATATCTAGCAATGTCAGGGCTTAAGTCACCATTTTCCCATATTCGGATGACTGCAGTTCTAAAGGAGGATCTTATGGTATGGTCGAGTTTTCTATAGGAATACAATGGCCGCTCTTTTTTCCAGAGTGACTTTGTATTTGCTGCAGACCTAGAACTTTTCACGGATGCAGTAGGATCAAAAGGTTTTGCTGCAATATGGCAATCACATTGGTGTTATGGTTCATGGCCACCTGCTTGGGTGGAACAGAAGCTTACAAGGAACATAGTTCTGCTAGAACTTTTTCCAGTTGTAGTGGCCTATTGAACTTTGGGGAGAACAATTCAAAGACAAACGGATTAAGATACATTCTGACAAGAATTGCTTGTCCTCAAAGTCATTACCAGTCATAAAATTGCTCCGTCATTTTGTTTTCTTGTGTTTAAAATTGAATATTTGGGTAAAAGCCGAGCATGTGCCAGGAAAACGGAATGACATAGCTGACTCATTATCTCGTTTGCAAATTTCTCGCTTCAGGCAGCTTCTTCCAAGTGCGGATCTGGTGCGACAACAGTGCCCAGGTCACCTATGGGATCTGATCTAACCCCTATTGTTGATGCTATCAGAAAATCTATAGCACCTCATACATGGGCAGACTATTCGGCTGCATGGAAGAGATGGGTTTCATTTTGTATAGAATCCAAATGTTCTTTTTTGTTGTTATCAGAACAGGTCGTGCTGGCATTCCTTGGTTCAATGATGCAAACCCGGCTTTCATATAACCATATCAAAAAAACATTAGCAGGAATTAAATTTTTTATGAAATTGAATGGCTTTCCTGGCTGTACTAGCTTTTTTACAGTTAGGCAGGCTTTGAAAGGTTATAGGAAGGTACAGTTTTTTCCAGATACTCGTAGGCTGATATCTGCGGACCTGCTGAAAAGACTGTGTTTGGCTACTTCTGCAGTGTGTTATTCAGAGTATGAGGCTTTGCTCTTCTCTACAGCTTTTGTCTTATGCTTCTTCGGGGCGCTCCGAATATCCAAATTAGTGGCTGCTAGTAAGGGTGGTCAATTGGGTTTGGTAGTTGGTGATGTGATAAAGGAGGATTCCAGTATTAAAGTGCTGGTGCGGAGATCTAAGACGGACCAATTAGCGAGAGGTCAATGGCTCAATCTGTCTGCCTGTGGTGATCCTGTCATATGTCCGTTTGGAATGACTGCAAAATACTTTTTGGCCAGGCCTGTCAGCACTGGTTCATTTTTTTGTACATCAGGACAATGCTCCTGTGACAAGATTTCAATTCTCATCAATCCTTAAGCGCTGTCTAAGTCACTTGGGTTTACAAAATCTTAAAATTACGTCCCACTCCTTCAGGATAGGAGTGGCTACAGAGGCAGCCAGATTGGGCCTTGATGACTCAGTAATTAAAAGGTTAGGGAGGTGGGAATCAGATAGGTTTAGCACCTATTTATGTTCATCCTAACCTCTCTTTTTGATTCCCTTAGGTGAAAAATATACAGTTTGGATATTTGGACATTCTTTTGTTCACTGGGCGCGGAAAAGGGCGTCCCAGCGCTGTTATTCAGAGAATTTAACTTTTAATTCTGCTCAATTTCGCATTTACTGGAAGGGTGTTAGAGGTTTGAGTTGGTGTAATATTCATTTTTTTATGTCTAAGTTATCTCATATATGGCCATCTCCATCCATCTTGATTTTTCATGTGGGTGGAAATGACATAGGAAAGCTAAGAACCTTGGATTTGCTCTTTATGATAAAGAGGGATCATCATCATTTGAAGATGTTATATCCTTATACAGTTATTGTCTTATCAGAAATTGTTCCACGCCTTACATGGTTGTCATCTAAGGAATTTAAACCCCTCGAGAAGATTCGGAGGCGTATTAACCACAGTTTAGAAAAGTTTATGCCGTTAATTGACGGTTTCTCTTTCAGACATACAGACCTGGAAGGTGGTTTTACTGGTCTCTACAGGCAGGATGGAGTGCACCTTTTGGACATAGGTTTAGATATATTTAATCTGGGTTTACAATCCTGTATAGAAATGGCCGCGGTTTTGGGTGGGCCTGTCCTTGTTGGTAACTATTCCCGGCTGGTAGGGACTTTTGTTCATAATTCCTTTGATTAGATTTGGCTTGAGTCCTTTGACTAAGCAGTGTTTTGGTATTAATTGATTTATTTAATTAATTACTTGATGTTTAAGGGATTTAATAAATTTAATTTCATTCTAAACCAATGAAGTGCCGCGGCCATTTCTATGCCAATTAATAAATTGTCTGAGTCTTATTTATGTTTTAGTATATACTGTATATATCCATTTAATTTACTGAAAAATGCATCCTTCTATCCCATAAAAAAACAGCATTTTTTTTCTTGCACACGATTGATGAAGTCAGCAGATCTTCCCCTCTTTTAATAAGCTCTAGAGCAACTGCACTTGCAGAGTGCACAGTCTATTTACCTTTTGTGAAGCAACCCCTCTCTATTTACTTCTCAGCACATGTGTAAGGCCTCATGCACATTGCTACGAGCTTTACAGCATACAAGCCTTGACATTGCCGGGACCCACTGCCATCGCATATAGCTACCCTTTGAAATGCATTAGAAGAGGTAGCTGTACAGAGCTGTGTGCTGGGGTTTGTGTAAGGTTCTGCATGTGAACTGACATTATGCTCCAACTGCACACAATCTGAATTCTGAACATATGTGTCTTATGCACGCCCCAGTGCACAACCCTGCAGCCATTTCTTCCAATGCATCTCAATGGGTGGCCGTACATGGAGGAAGTGGGTCCAGGATTGGCATTACCCAGGCTCTGTATGCCAAATGACCCCTGTATGGCTGTGTGCATAAAGCCCAGTTCAGCATGTCTAACACAGCAAATCAATAGCCATACCTACAGATAAGACAAGTATAGATTTGTTGTAAAATGGTACACAAGTGATATTAAAAGCAGGATTTAAAAAAATAAAAATAAACATGTTATACTTACCTGCTCTGTGCAATGGTTTTACACAAAGCAGCCCCGATCTTCCTTTTCTCGGGTACCCCGCCGACCCTCCTGGCTCCTCCTTGAGCAGTGCCCTCAGAGCAAACCACTTGCTCTGGGGGCACTTGTGCATGCTCGCTCCTAATACCCACTCATAGGACACACAGAACGGGCTGCAGGGGAATGTGCATACTGAAGGTTTTTTAACTTCATGCATACAATACATAAAGATAAAAAACCTTCAGCCTTTACAAACACTTAAAAGCTCAGCCAAGTAACAGCAAATGTTCACACATATTAAGAATGCTAAGCTTCTTTTATGCAATCATTGAAACACAGAAAAGCAGTAAGTTAAGCACTGGTCAGAATCAAGAAAAGTAATTTCCTTTTTGGTGCTAACTTTCCAGCCCATTTTCATTCTTCTCAGGCTAATGAAGGGAGCACCTGTCTCTATTCATTTCTAAGATTATTCAGGGAAAGGTAGATTTGATATTTTTTCTTTCCTTTTATCTTTCCCATATATTTAGTCTATTGAAGTGGAACTTCACACTTAGTCAACATTGGCTATTTTACATTTTTTTTGCTGCTAGCATTAATAAATAGAAAAGAAAATGTATCATATTTGCTTGTTTTAAATTAATTGTTTTACTATTCTTCAGTTCCCTGCTTTCCATGCCTAGGCAAATGATGTCATACATCCCAGGAGTCTTTGGGAGGGGTTTTCTTAGCTAAGTATTTCCTCCTGCCTGCATGCCTGAGCTAAGGGCAGATGGATTCTAGGAAGGAAATGCTACAAGAAACATCTACCATTAACCTCCCTGGCGGTATGATTCTTTCCAATTTAGGTGCTAAAAGCAGTACCATTATTTTGCATGTAATTCTTAAGAATGAGCAGCCCAAACCAACTATTTACATATGTTTTTTTTTTTCCTGTGCGTTCTTCTTTATAACATCTCGGGTATGATAACGTTTGAAACACAAAACCATAAATTACAATATAATAAATAACTATAAATAAGTTAAAGTATGTATGTATATATATATATATATATATATATATATATATGTATACATATATTAAATATATATATATATATATATATATATATATATATATATATATATATATATATATATATATGTATGTGTGTGTGTGTGTGTGTATACATATAAAGTACAGTAAAACTGCAGGAAAGGGCACTAGGGGCAAACTAATGTGAATTTATTTTATTTTGTAATGTATCTGTGTGTTTGGTGTGTTTTACTATTTGAATTCGCTGCCGGTTCCACCCCCCTGCGAGCATCACGTTGCAGGAGACGGAAGCTGGAGCACAGAGCATCAGGAGGAAGATCCGGCCGCCGCACACCGCCGGGATACATCGCTGGATCCCGGGGACAAGGTGAGTACCCTCTCTTACAGGATCAAGCAATCTCCCTAGCGGTACCCCGAGTGTGGCTCTGGGTTATCGCTAATGGCTCTGAAATTTCACCCCGAGCCTTACTCGGGAATACCGCTAAGGAGGTTAATCAAAATGGCCACAGCCAGAAATGCTAGGGGGTGCTTTTCAAAATGATTTCTCAGCATAGAGACATGGATGTATGGGTGGGTTTGCTTTGAATATAAAAATCAATTAAATAGCATTTTTGGTTTGTGGTGCTCAGATATAGTGTAGTTCCACATTAAAAAGGAGTTAAAAAAAATTAAAATCAGCAGCTACAAATACTTAATATAAGGACACTTACCTGTCCAGGGATCCCGCGATGTCGGCACTCCAAGCCGATTCATCCATCGGCTTCAGGTGCAGGCACTGACATGACGGAGATCCTGCAGCGATCTTACTAGAAAGTGGGAGCGGTTACCTGTCAAAAACCAGGTACCCGCTTCCTCCCCCCCCCCCTCCAAAAGTGCCAAATGTGCCAGTGGAGGGGGGTGGAGGGTGTGAACAAGCGGAACCTCCCATTGTGGGTGGAGCTCCACTTTAAGTTTCCTGGCTGATACACCCGTAGGCTCATTTCACACTGTCGTGACTCGGGATACGACACGTGAGACTCAAGTTTCATGACATGTAAAATTCCATGTTAGTCAATGATGTCTGTCCAAATTAGCACTACTGAAGTAGTGAACTCTGACTTTAGAAAAGGTTCCTGTACTACTTCAAGGTGAGTTCTATCCTACTTGTGCCCATAAATTTTAATGGAAGTCACCTCCAAGTTGGATCCTTATCTATATTGATGTGATTTGGATCTGAAATTACAGGAAGATGACCCAGGCATTCCCGAAAATGTCCCTTCTAAAGGTGCATCAAGTCACATCAACGTAGTACTCAAGTCGCCAGCAAATCACCAGAAAGTCCCCTGACAAAGTTGCCTGCGGGTCGCAGTAGTGTGAACCGAGCCTTAATCAATAATGAATATGGAACACTTTTATTATTTATAAACATAGTATTCTGAAGGATGCCCAGTAGTACATAGATAGACCAGCCATTATGACTTGACAATCTCCTTGCTGCTGAGTTCAATAGCTTTTAAAGTGAATAATGGCTACTTCAGTACTCTAAATATAGAACAACAACCACTTCACCCCGGTTGGTGCCCTCACGCACATTTTCAGATAATCCTGCAGGCACAAATAGCAGCTCACATTCGAAAGTGGCCATGTGAGCTATACATCAGCCAGCTAATATCACTTTCTAAAAGCTGCAATGATGCAAAGAAAAAGCCCAGGGCTACTAAACAAAATTGGCATTGTGTTGGCGGTCTGGGAGCTCATTACTGCCCAGATCCTATACAGCTGCTCCCTTACCACATGTATACATAGAATTTCCAGGAAAACTGCTAAACAGCAATAATGGCACTCCATATGTTCTGTATCATTTACAGTAAGCGATCTACCATGGCTCTATACTGCACATAATTCCATTTATCTTGGGCTGGAAGGCTCGCCTGGCAGCCAGTTTAGTCAGAGCACAACTACAGTTATTTAGCAAAGGAAATAGAATATATAGATGAAAAGAACTTATAAAGAATTATGCTCCTGCACATTTTAGATATAATTCTTCTCTGTAGTTTCTACTTAATTTTCAGATTTTCTTGTCAATGTGCAGTAGTGTATTATATTTTTACAAAATATAGTTGCCCTATTCTGCTTAGTTTTTCTTTAACTTATAAAGAAACAGACTTCTGTAATTTACATATTTGAGATATGTTAAAGCAAACATGTTACCTGGCCACTGAAAGCAAAATAATCGCCATATTGTCTTTACTGTATAACAGGTACCCTCCATTGATGCCCACTACCCTGATCTGCTGCACTAACATCATTGCAGAACCAAAACTTTTGGTTATAAGGTTTGCTCTCCCTGGCCTCCCACAATGCCCTTATTGGTACCTGTGTGCAAATTGCCCCATCGGAGTGCTGTCACAAGGGAGATGAGTCATACTAAGCCTTATCCACTGTTGCACATCTAGGCCAGGGTTCTCCAAACTTTCTAAATGAGGGGGCCAGTTTACTGTCCTTCAGACGATAGACGGACCAGACTGACTGACACCAGTGGAACTAGAAAATGCCCTAGCCTTAGCGGGAGTAAACACTGCCTCTGGCCTGACAGACAGTAGTAGAAAAAAATATTAATTGTGTCCCGTCATAAGTGTCAGTGGAAGGAATAGTTCCCTGTCGTTGGTGTCAGTTGAGGGGATTGTGCCCTATCATTTGTATCAGTGGGGGCAATAGTGTTCCATCATTTAGATCAGTGGGAAGACTAATGTTCCTGGGTGTCAGTGCAAGAAATGATGCCCCATCGTTAGTGTCAGTGGAAGGAATGGTGCTTCATCATTGATGTCAGTAGGAAGAATATTGTCCCAAGGGCCTAGAAAAATGCAAACAATCTGGCCTGCGGGTGGTAGTTTGAAAACCACTGACCTAGGCTGATGAACAGGCGGGATGCCTCTTTGAAATGACATTGTTAGGTTAATATGGCAAAGCCTGCTGATGGTTTCTGGTGGTACTGAGGGACAAGATTTGTGGACATTATGCACATGCTGTTTTAATGACTGTAATCCCAAAAGCTTCTGTATCCGATTTTAGCTCTTTTGTTTCCCAGGCAAAAAAAACAGAAAAAAAAAAAAACATTTGTAGCTGCAATACTTACTTTTATTCCTCCACAGTATCTTCTTCTGGATATTTACAAAAGGTTTTACAAGATAAGATAATAAAACTCAAAATAAATTTATCTTGATGACTTTCTTAAGGCTTGGTTCAAATATATGCAGGTTACAGAGTCCGATACGATTTCCATTCAGCGGTTCAAGTACAATTCAGGTGCGAAATTGACACTGAAATTGCACTTGAACTGGACTGAAAAATGCGCAGGACCCTTTTTTAATTTGCACCCCAAACAGCCCCCATATATGTGAACTGGTTCCATTGAAAGCCAGTCTACTTCACATACTATGCGATCTGCTATGTAAACAAGGCAGGTCGTTGTTCTGTCAGTAGGGACATGTCTTCCCCTAGTTATAGCATCTCCCACACAGCGCACAGACACACAGTTACCTCTGATGTTTAACCCCTTTTCAGCCAGTGTCATTAGCCAGTGTCATTAGTACAGTGACAGTGCATATTTTTAGCACTGATCACTCTATTAGTGTCACTGGTCCCCAAAAAGTGTCAGTTAGTATCGACTGTCTGACGCATTATCACAGTCTCGTTATAAGTCCCTGATAACTGCCATTACTAGTAAAAAAAAAAAAAAAAAATAATAATAATTAAAAAAAAATCCCATAGTTTGTAGAAGCTATAACTTTTGCTCAAACCAATATATATTTGATATATTGGGATTTTTTTTTTTTTGCCAAAAATATGTAGCATATTGGCCTAAATTGATAAAGAAATTCGATTTTTTCATTTTTTTTTTAATGGATATGTTTTATAGCAGAAAGTAAAAAATATTGTTTTGTTTTTTCAAAATTGGAGGTCTTTTTTTGTTTATAACGCAAAAAAAATAAATAAAACACAGTGGTAATTAAATACCCCCAAAAGAAAGCTCTATTTGTGGGAAAAAAGGACATAGATCTTGTTTGGGTACAGCGTTGCACGACAGTGCAATTAACAGTTAATGTAACTCAGTGCCCTGTCGCAAAAAATGGCCTAGTCATGAAGGGGGGTAAATCTTCTGGAGAGTAAGTGTTTATTAAAGGACTTGTTAAAAACTCTGTTGTGTGCTTAGCCTACTTGACTTGGTGAAAGAGTACTGATTCACATTGGGGAGGGGTGGGAATCTGGGGGTCCCCTTGTTAAAGAGGACTGTCAGATTTTGTTAAGTTAACCCCCCCCCACCCCAACAACCAAAGGGCCACAGTTGTGGGGAAGGGGCTCTTGTCCTCATCAACATGGGGGCAAGGTGCTTTGTGGGGAGGGGGGCGTCCCTGTGGAGAGCATATGGCCTGGTGGGGTTCAGGAGGGAGGGGCGCACGCTCATCACCTCCCTTTGGCTGCCTGATCGGATAAGGGTCTTGTATGGACTTTGGGGGGGGGAAAAGAAAACCTCATTCCATTTTTTTTAGGCTCTTTTGTTTACATTCTGTGTTGATGGGGGAATCAAGCGAATCTCTTTCCTGCAATGAAAAAAATTTGCTCTGTCTATGGCCGGCCTAAATCCCAAGAACTATAGGGGCAAGTTCCTGAGTGGGAATCTAATTGGTCAAGTAGCTTACACATCAGGACCTACAATGCAGAAAACTGATAAGTATAACTTGAGACGGATAAGCACATAAACTTTACAAGATAAAATAATACCACTCAAAATAAATTTATCTTGATGACATTCTTTATTATGCAGAGATTTAAAATGTTATTCTTTAATGCATTAAGTTTGGCTCAGAAATTCAATAAAGTTTTGTCTGTTTTAGACTAAGTGTTATATGTGATGGATAGTAAAGATTGACGAACCCCAAACTGTATGGAGAAAATATGGGAGCGAACACAATTCCCCCCTTATATTCTCAAAATTTAACAAGTCTGTAACAAAAACAGTCAGATTGAAATTGTATGTCTATGCTAGGCAGTAAAAGAAGATGACATATTTGACAAAGCGCAGTTCAAGATAGAATGCAGTGATATGATAAACCTTGTCTAGCCAGGGTCTTCAAGCGATTTCTGATGAGAACATGTCATAAATGGATCAAATTGTAAATGGTCTGGATTGCAGTTTAGCCACTTAAGCCCTGGAGGATTTGGCTGCTTAAAGACCAGGCCCTATTTTGCGATTCGGCACTGTGTGTGTTTAACGCAGGTTAATTGCATCCTGTATAAAAAAAAAAAAAAAATTGGCCCTACTGTGTATGTATGTGAGTTAGGGACCTTAGATTGTAAGCTCCTTGAGGGCAGGGACTGACGTGAATGTACAATGTGTATGTAAAGCGCTGCGTAAATTGACAGCGCTATATAAGTACCTGAAATAAATAAATAAATAAATAACGCACAATTGCGGGGTCGTGCGACGCCGTACCAAAATGAAATTGACGTCCTTTTTTTCCCACAAATAGAGCTTTCTTTCTTGGTGGTATTTGATCACCTCTGCGATTTTTATTTTTTGCGCTATAAACAAAAAAAGAGCGACAATTTTTAAAAAATAACAATATTTTTCACATTTTTTTATATGAAATTCTCAAAAAAAAATGTAAAAATCTAAATTTTTTAACATTTCAGGCCAATTTGTTTTCTGCTACATATTTTTGGTAAAAAAAATCGCAATAAGTGTATATTTATTGGTTTGCCCAAAAGTTATTGCATTTACTAACTACGGGAAAGATTTATGTCATTTTTATTGTTTTTTTTTTTTAACTAGTAATGGCGGCGATCTGCGTTTTTTTTTTTGCGGGACTGCAACATTGCGGCGGACAGATCGGACCCCTGACTGACATTTTTGAATATTGCTCACACATGCCATGGGTATATGTGAAATGACACCGCAAAATACATTCTGCTGCTTCTCCTGAGTACAGGGATACCCCATGTATGAGACTTTTTTGCAGTGTAGCCGAGTACAGGACCCCAAAAAGCAATCACCACTTTCAGGCTCTCCAAGAGCGTAAATTGTTGATTTCACTCCTGACTACCTATCACAGTTTCAGAGGCCATGAAATGCCAAGACAGCAAACCCCCCCCCCCCCCCCCCAAATGACCCCTTTTCAGAAAATGTAGACACCCTAAGCTATTTGCATTTTCCTGTCTTTTCTTCATTTTCCAAAAAAAATGAGAGCTGCAAAATACTCACCATGCCTCTCAGCAAATAGCTTGGAGTGTCTACTTTGCAAAATTGGGTAATTTGGGGGGGGGGGGGGGTTTGTGCCATCTTGGCATTTCATGGCCTTCAAAAGTGTGATAGGTAGTAAGGAGTGAAATCAACAATTTACACCCTTAGAAAGCCTGAAGGTGGGGATTGGTTTTCAGGGTCCTGTACGCAGCTAGCCTGCCAAAAAGTTCCACACATGGGGTGTCCCTGTACTCAGGAGAAGCAGCAGAATGTATTTTGGGGTGTCATTACACATATACCCATGGCATGTGTGAGCAATATATCATTTAACTTTGTGTAAAAAAAACAAAAAACAAAAAATAATAATTTTCCCGAAACTTGTGGCAAAATATAAACTATTCCATGGACTCACCATGCCTCTCATCAAATAGCTTAGGCTGTCTACTTTGCAAATTTTGTGCTATCTTGAAATTTCAGGGCCTCTGAAACTGTGTCAGGTAGTGCGGAGGTAAAATACACAATTTACGCCATTAGAAAACCTGAAGGTGGAGATTGATTTTCAGGGTCCCGTACACAGCTAGGCTCCAAAAAAGTCTCACACATGTGGTATCCCTGTACTCAGGAGAAACAGCAGAATGTATTTTAGGGTGTCATTTCACATATACCCATGGCATGTGTGAGCAATACATAATTTAGTGACAACTTTGTGTAAAAAAAAAAAAAAAAAAAGAAATAATAATTTTTCCGAAACTTGTGGCAAAATATAAAATATAAATCATTCCATGGACTCAATATGCCTCTCAGCAAATAGCTTTGGGTGTCTACTTTTCAAAAAGGGGTAAGTAAAAGCAGTCTAAGGGCCAATTATCCGCTAGGATTGCTTTTACATGTAAGCCTACCGCTGGCTGTAAAAAACGATACCAAGGTGATGCCTAAATCTGCAGGCATCATCCTGGTATAACCACTCAAAGTCCAGCAATGTACCAGCACATTGCTGGTCCTGGTTTGGCATATAGTGTAGGTTTTTTTTTTTTCATGTAGCCTGTGGGCTGAACGAAAAAAAAAAGAGAGCATAACAGAAATCACCACAGGAATATAATGTAGTATTACACACCATTAACCGCCCAACAACCAAACCCACTGATTTAATTGCGGGTATACATGACAATATTCCACGTATACCTAAAGGTATTTTAACTGCAGTGGTGAAATGAGCCTACCACAGCTGCTGCCATCAGAGGTATCCATATATGCTGAGCGCAAACGCTGTTTGTGTCAGAATATATAAAATCAGTGTGGCAGCTGACGGGTACCTGCAAGAGAAACAGGTTAACAAAAGAATAAAAAACAAACGAAGTACAGTAAAAGTACAGTAGGAAGAGTAGAAGAACATAAAAATAACTGACACGACAACTGTTTTTGGCTTTTTTATTTTATATTTTTTTTGTATTTTTTCTAGTACTTTTTTTTGTGAACTGCAATTTTTCAGCTTGAGTCTCTCAAAATGTCGATAGCCATCGGACATCTTTCGAGACCCTGTGTTTGTGTGCCCTACACTATGTCGTGCTTTACCCTACACTAAAACTCCACAAGTGTGTGGTAGCGACGGAAACAGTCCCCGATGCAGAGACCAGGTTGGTCAGGACATTCGGGACAATAATAACGGGTGTCTCGCCTACATCCACGCCTGCTACAGACACGACATCTTCTTTGGGGGCGTCTTTGGGTAGGGGTACTCAGGAGGACTTGTGGAAAGTGCCTGTCATGAAGCCGGCTCACTGCATCTGCAAGGGGAAGTTGGGCAGGAACACCCCCTGGGTACAGGTAGGCATTGATGATCTCTTCCTGGAATTCTCGGAAGGATCCGGTTCATCCTGATGCCCTGTATAGGACAAAGGCGTTCAGCATAGCCAATTGGAATAAACAAACAGACACTTTTTTGTACCAGCGTCTGGCTTTACGGGCAACTAAATACGGTGCCAAAAGCTGGTCGTTAAGGTCCACCCCTCCAATATTACGGTTGTAGTCGTGGACATAGAGGGGTTTCTCCATAATGCCAGTTGCCGTAGTAATTTGGTCTGCGTGAAGGGAGGACAGAACGAAAACATCCCGTGTATCCCTCCACTTCACTGCAAGCAATTTGTCTGTTTTCAAGCAGGCTCTCTCCCCCCGACTAAGATGGGAATTAACAAGCCGTTGGGGAAAGCTCCGGCGATTAGGTCGCACGGTGCCACATGCGCCAATTTGTAATTCGAGCAGGTGACTAAATAGTGGCACGCTTGTGTAAAAGTTGTCCACGTACAAATGGTACCCCTTTCCGGATAAGAGTGACACCAAGTCCCAAACTATCTTGCCGCTACTCCTTATGTAGTCTGGGCAGTTGGGGGGCTCCACAGAGCTATCTTTTCCCTCATAGACCCCGAAACTAACTGTATAGCCTTTGGCCCTGTCACAGAGCTTGTACAGTTTGACCCCGTATCTGGCACACTTGCTGGGGAGGTACTGTTTCCTAGCAAAGCGGCCAGTAAATTTAATCAGGGACTCGTCAACGCAGACAACTTGTTCGGGGGTAAACAAGGCTGCAAACCGCTGATTGAAGTGGTCTATGAGGGGCCGAATTTTGTGGAGCCGATCATATTTAGGGTCTTCCGGAGGACGACAGATTTCATTGTAATTGTAATGCATAAATCGCAGAATTTGCTCGTATCTCGCCCTGGACATGGAGGCAGAGTACACGCACATATGGTAAATTGGGCTAGTGGACCAATATAGTCGCAATTCACTCTTTTTGGTTATGCCCATGTTGAGGGAAAGGCCCAGAAAGATTTTAAAATCGGGAACTGTTATAGGTTTCCAGGCGAATTGTCTGGCAAGGGGCGAATTTGGGTTGGCGGCGATGAATTGTTGTGCATATAAATTTGATTGATCCATAATAGATCCGAAAAGATCTTCCGTGAAGAACAGCTCAAAAAAAATTCAGGGGCGTAAAACCAGCTGTCTCCACATGGATTCCAGGTTGGGCAGTGAATGGGGGAAGTACTGACGCTGTAGTATCAGTGGGTTGCCAATTGGGATATGCCAGCGCATCAGGGAGGGCACTATGGGCTCTACGGGCCTGTTTTCGAATACACGGTGGCTGCGGGCCACTACTTGTGCTAGCCACCGCACCAGCTTCAACTGCACTGATGGGACTCGCCACGTCACCAAGTGTTACTGCAGTGCTGGTTGTACTAGGTCCAGGGTGTACTAGGCCGCTGGCGCTTGCCAGGCCACCAGAAGGATGAGCGGCACTAGTACTGACACTCTGCTCCATATGAGCACGCTGGGATTCCTGCATCTCAGCAACAACAGAATGGGGTCGGGTACGCCTGGGTCTAACAGGGACCCATCCGTCGTCGGAGCTATCTGTCAGGGAGCCGCTGCTTTCTTCAGGTTCTTATACTGACCCTGATTCTGCCAGTGAGGCTTCCCTATCACTTTCATCTGACATGGTCAGTATACTGTAAGCCTCTGCACTACTGTACCAACGTTTGTTCATTTTAGTAACTAAATTTACCGGTGCAGTAGTGTGACTCAAAGGTAAAAAAAGCACCTGGTTGTCAAGGACTATTTCAACCGCTACCAAAAAAAACTGCTAATGCTAGCAGGGATCAGGCCTAACACAGCGGTTTTGTGTGTTTTGTGTTTTTTGTAAGTGACAGTAATCTATTGATTACTACACTTGCCTGGGTGGGGTGGGCTGGGCGGAGGGGTTAAACGCAGGTGCTGGCAGGATTTAGTGCTGATCATGCAAACACCGCGTTTTCGGAAACCCTAAACTATGGGGAAGCTAGTATAGTTCTGATCAGATCAGATATTGATCTGTTCAAACACTATACTAGTAATGTAAGTGTATGTATGTGTGTGTGTGTTTGTGTGTGTGTGTGGTAATCAAGGGGTTATTTCAAACTATGCGCCGGGCATCCGCGCTAAACCTACTTGGGAAAAGCGCTAACTCAAGTCACAATCACACTAATACAAAAATACAGTAAACCACTATATTATGTTTGTATAGTGTGCAATGTGACAGGGGGGAAGGGGTTATCTGGGTGTGATCAGGGGGTTAAATCTTTATTGGGGGGTGGCGGGGACCCTAAAACTAAAAGGAATGGCCGCAAGCGCTAAACCTGGTCACAAGTCACACTGATACAGGTATATAGGAAACTGCTATATACTGTATGCAGTGTGTGTTGTGACAGGGGGTGTACGGGTTAACTGGGGGTGATCAGGGGGTTAAATCTTTATTGGGGGGGCGGTGGCGGGGACCCTAAACCTCCTTGGGACAGAAACAAACTTGCTAGCGCTAACTCAAGTCACAATCACACTAATACAACATACAGTAAAACACTATATTACGTGTGTATTAGTGTGCAATGTGACAGGGGGGAAGGGGTTAACTGGGGGTGATCAAGGGGGATCAGGGGGTTAAATCTTTATTGGGGGGTGGCGGGTATCCTAAGTATAAAAGGAACGGTGGCAAGCGCTAAACCTGGTCACAAGTCACACTTATACGGGTATATAGGAAAATGCTATATACTGTATACATTGTGTGTTGTGACACGGGGTGTAGGGGTGATCAGGGGTGGATAAGGGGGTTAAATCTTTTTTGAGGGGGTGGCGGGGACCCTAAACCTCCTTGGGACAGAAACTAACTCACTAGCGCTAACTCAAATCCCAATCCCACTAATACAAAATACAGTAAAACACTATATTACATGTGTATTAGTGTGCAATGTGACAGGGGGGAAGGGGTTAACTGGGGGTGATCAGGGGGGGGATCACGGGGGATCAGGGGGTTAAATATTTATTGGGGGGGTGGCGGGTATCCTAAGTGTAAAAGGAATGGCCGCAAGCGCTAAACCTGGTCACAAGTCACACTTATACGGGTATATAGGAAAATGCTATATACTGCATACAGTGTGTGTTGTGACAGGGGGTGTAGGGGTTAACTGGGGGGGGGGGCGATCGGGGGTGAAATGTGCCTATCTAAGTGTGTGTGGGTGTGCTTGGTGCAGTACTCACAGTTAGATGTGCTCTCTCCTCTCAATGATTCCAAAAAGGATCATGGGAGGGGAGAGCAGGTCTTTTCTGTGCCTGTGTTTACATTACACAGGCACAGATCAGAATCTGATTGGACAGCACCGATCAACAGGTGGTGGCCAAAAATCATTTTAATAAATCCTTTTTCATTTTCTAGCAAAAAATAGTAATGTTTACTTGTAAACAACAAATGTCAGAAAAGGCCAGGGTCAACAAGTGGTTAAAGGCTATTCAGAACTAAATCTGTTCAGAGGCATTTAGCTAGTTGGGTAGCTAGCTATGGAAAGTATAAATGCAATTATATATGGCTGCAACATACTTCTCATTTCCAGAACAGCCAGCCAGTTCTAATTTCAAGTGCAAAATGTCACTTAAACAATTAAAAAAAAGAAATGTGGAAATGAGTCCCGGTTCGCATATGTGCAATGTATAAAACAGGAATATCGGCGCAAGCATGAAATAAATAAATGGATGGAAATATGAAAGCAGCTGACACCAAGGTAAAAAATATATAAAACCCAATGTGAAACTGATGCTGTAAAAGTGCAGCGCTAAAACAATAAAAGCAATTAAAACAGATCGATGGATAAATAGAGAGTCTTTGAATGGCACAAAACAGTCTTGTAAAAAAGGGCAGAAATAAAAAAAAAGTCCAATAGGAAATCCCAATGAAAGTGCTCAGTGCTGATCAATAAACAGGACACAAGTGCTTATTCAGTGTGATCCTTCACCAGAGGTACTAGCCTCTCACCTGAAGGCTGTGAAAAAACAAGGGGGAGGAGATCGTGACGTCACTCGTAGCCCCTGTCGGCAGAGTGCTCTGCTCTGTCCGGATACCAGCTGTATTCTTTCACTGCTCGTTCTGCACTACTGAAAAGTAAGAGGCTGTCCATCTGTGTATCAATAAACTGTGTTGTTTAACCACTTAAGCCCCGGAAGATTTTACCCCCATTCCGACCAGGGGGTATTTTACGACTCGGCACTGCGTGACTTTAACTGACAATTGTGCGGTCATGCAATGTGGTACCCAAACGAAATTTACGTCCTTTTTTTCCCACAAACAGAGCTTTCTTTTGGTGGTATTTGATCACCTCTGCGCTTTTTATTTTTTGCGATATTAATAAAAAAAGAGCGAAAATTTTGCAAAAAAATGACATTTTCAACTTTGTCTTTTAAAAAATATCCAATATACTCAATTTATGTATTTTTTTTTGGCCAAAATATATTTAGCTACATGTCTTTGACAAAAAAAAATTCAATGAGCGTATTTTTATTGGTTTGCGCAAAAGTTATAGCGTCTACAAACTATGGTGTAAATACAGAAATTTACGCAGCTTTAATTTTTGACTGCCTATCTCATTTCATGAAGTGCTAAAATGGCAGGGCAGTACAAAACCCCCCCAAACTACCACTTTTTGGAAAGTAGACATCCTAAGGAATGTTCTGAGAGGCATGTTGAGCTCATTGAATATTTCATTTTTTTGTCACAGGTGTTTGAAAAATGACTAAAAATTTTTTTTTTTTTTTTTTTACACAAAGTTGTCATTGAAATGATATATTGCTCACACATGCCATGGGTATATGTGTAATTACACCCCAAAATATATTCTGCTGCTTCTCCTGAGTACAGGGATACCACATATGTGGGACTTTTTGGGAGCCTAGCTGTGTACGGGACCACAAAAACAAATCCCCACCATCAGAATTTCAAAGGGCGTACATTTTTCATTGCATTTTCTCACTACCTCTAACGGTTTAGGAGGCCCTGAAATGTCAAGATACCACAAAACCCCCCCAAATGACCCCATTTTGGAAAGTAGACACCCCAAGCTGTTTGCTAAGAGGCATGGTGAGTCCATGGAATATTTTATATTTTACCACAAGTTTTGGGAATATTACTATTTTTTTTTTTTATTTTTTTTTTTTACACAACGTTGTCACTAAAAGATAAAATTCTCACACATGACATGGGTATATGTGGAATTACACCCCAAAATACATTCTGCCACTTCTCCTGAGTATGGGGATGCCCCATGTGTGAGACTTTTTGGGAGCCTAGCTGTGTACAGGACCGCGAAAACCAATCAACACTCCCAGGTTTTCTAATGGCGTAAATTGTGCATGTCACCTCTGCACTACCTGTCACAGTTTCGGAGGCCCTAAAATTCCAAGATAGCACAAACCCCCCCCAAATGACCCCATTTTGGAAAGTAGACACCCCAAGCTATTTGCTGAGAGGCATGGTGAGTCCATGGAATATTTTATATTCTGCCACAAGTTCCGGGAAATACATATATATATATATTTTTTTTTTTTTTTTTCACAAAGTTGTCAGTAAATGAAATATTGCTCACACATGCCATGGGTATATGTGAAATGACACCCCAAAATACATTCTGCTGCTTCTCCTGAGTACAGGGATACCCCATGTGTGAGACTTTTTTGCAGTCTAGCCGAGTACAGGTCCCCGAAAACCAGTCCCCGCTTTCAGGCTTTCCAAGGGCGTAAATTGTTGATTTCACTCCTGACTACCTATCACAGTTTCGGAGGCCCTAAAATTCCAAGATAGCACAAAACCCCCCCAAATGACCCCATTTTGGAAAGTAGACACCCCAAGCTATTTGCTGAGAGGCATGGTGAGTCCATGGAATATTTTATATTTTGCCACAAGTTCCGGGAAATATATATATATATATATATTTTTTTTTTTTTTCACAAAGTTGTCAGTAAATGAAATATTGCTCACACATGCCATGGGTATATGTGAAATGACACCCCAAAATACATTCTGCTGCTTCTCCTGAGTACAGGGATACCCCATGTGTGAGACTTTTTTGCAGTCTAGCCGAGTACAGGTCCCCGAAAACCAGTCCCCACTTTCAGGCTTTCCAAGGGCGTAAATTGTTGATTTCACTCCTGACTACCTATCACAGTTTCGGAGGCCCTAAAATTCCAAGATAGCACAAAACCCCCCCAAATGACCCCATTTTGGAAAGTAGACACCCCAAGCTATTTGCTGAGAGGCATGGTGAGTCCATGGAATATTTTATATTTTGCCACAAGTTCCGGGAAATATATATATATATATATTTTTTTTTTTTACACAAAGTTGTCAGTAAATGATATATTGCTCACACATGCCATGGGTATATGTGAACTGACACCCCAAAATACATTCTGCTGCTTCTCCTGAGTATAGGGATACCCCATGTGTGAGACTTTTTTGCAGTCTAGCCGAGTACAGGACCCCGAAAACCAATCATCGCCTTCAGGCTTTCCAAGGGCGTAAATTGTTGATTTCACTCCTGACTACCTATCACAGTTTTGGAGGCCATGAAATGCCAAGACAGCACAACCCCCCCCCCCAAATGACCCCTTTTCGGAAAGTAGACACCCTGAGCTATTTGCAGAGAGGCATGTTGAGTGTTTTGCAGATCTCACTTTTTGTCACAAAGTTTTGGAAATTGAAAAAAGAGGAAAAAAAATGCATTTTCCTGTTTTTTCTTCATTTTCCAAAAAAAATTAGAGCTGCAAAATACTCACCATGCCTCTCAGCAAATAGATTGGAGTGTCTACTTTGCAAAATGGGGTCATTTGGGGGGGGTTTGTGCAATCTTGGCTTTTTATGGACTTCAAAACTGTGATAGGTAGTAAGGAGTGAGATCAACAATTTACGCCCTTAGAAAGCCTAAAGGTGCGCATTGGTTTTCCGGGTCCTGTACGCGGCTAGACTGGCAAAAAGTCTCACACATGGGGTATCATTGTACTCAGGAGAAGCAGCAGAATGTATTTTGGGGTGTCATTTCACATATACCCATGGCCTGTGTGAGCAATATATCATTTACTGACAACTTTGTGTAAAAAAATAAAAAAAAATAAAAAAAATTTTTTTCCTCGAAACTTGTGGCAAAATATAAACTATTCCATGGACTCACCATACTTCTCAGCCAGTAGCTTGGAGTGTCTACTTTGCAAAATGGGGTCATTTGGGGGGGTTTTGTGCCATCTTGAAATTTCAGGGCCTCTGAAACTGTGACAGGTAGTCAGGGGTAAAATCAGCAATTTACGCCATTAGAAAACCTGAAGATGTGGATTGGTTTTCGGGGGCGCGTACACAGCTAGGCTCCCAAAAAGTCTCACACATGTGGTATCCCTGTACTCAGGAGAAGCAAAAGAATGTATTTTGGGGTGTCATTTCACATATTCCCATGGCATGCATGAGCAATATATCATTTAGTGACAACTTTCTGTAAAAAAACAACAAAAAAAAAAAAAATAATAATTTTCCCGAAACTTGTGGCAAAATATAAAATACTCCATGGACTCACCATGCCTCTCAGAAAAAAGCTTTGGGTGTCTACTTTTCAAAAAGGGGTCATTAGGGGGGTGTTTGAACAGTTCCGGCATTTTATACTCAATCTTATCCACACATCACCCACTCTTCTAACCACTTGAAAACCAAGCCTTTTCTGTGCCTTTTTGTTTACATGAAAAAATATTTTTTTTTTACTAGAAAATTACTTTGAACCCCCAAACATTATATATTTTTTTAAAGCAGAGGCCCTATAGAATAAAATGGTGGATGTTGCAAATTTTTTTGTCACACGGTATTTGCGCACAGATTTTCCAAACGCAATTTTTGCGAAAAAAATACATTTTTTTTTAATTTATTGCACAAATACACTATATAATTCCAATTTTTTTGGTAAAATTTAAAAGATGATCTTATGCCGAGTTCATAGACACCTAACATGACATGCTTTAAAAATTGCGCATGCCTGCGCAGCGACAAAAACGTATGTACATTTTTGAAAACCTTTAAAAGTCTCTACAGGTTACCACTTTAGACTTACAGAGGAGGTCTACTGCAAGAATTACTGCACTCGATCTGGCGATCGCGGCGATACCTCACATGCATGCTGCAATTGTGGTTTACATATGACACTAGACCACCGCTTGCGTGCGCCATTGCGCGCAAGCACCGGGGGTAAGGGGGGGGGCTCAATTTTTTTTTTTTTTTTTTTTTTTTTCTTTTGCTTTTTTATGTTATTTTGACACCTTTCCTTTAATTTTTTTTTTTTAAATCATTTTTATTGTTATCATAGTGAATTTAAATATCCCCCATGATAGCAATCTGTAGTGACAGGTACTCTTTTTAAAAAAAATTGGGGTCTTTTAGACTCTAGATCTCTCCTCTGACCTTAACGCATCTGACCACACCAAAATTGGTGTGATAAAATACTTTCCCAATTTCCCAATGGCCCTGTTTATTTCTGGCGAAACAGAAGTCATAAAATGCTCGTAGCCTCCGGCATCTTAGGCCATAGAGATGATTGGAGCCATTCTCATCTCCAATTAGCTCTATGGTTAGATAATTGAACCACCGGCTGCACTCTCGGGTTAACCGGTGGGACAGGAGAGCCAGAGAAAAACCATGGAAGGCTGCGGAAGGCGGCGGTGGGGGGGGGGGAGGCCCCTCCCACTGCATGTAAAAGCAGTCTAGCGGCCAATTACCTGCTAGAATTGCTTTTACATGTAAGCCGACCGCTGGCTGTAAAAAACGATACCAAGATGATGCCTAAATCTGCAGGCATCATCCTGGTATAACCACTCAAAGTCCAGCAACGTACCAGTACATTGCTGGTCCTTGTTTGGCATATAGGTTTTTTTTTTTTTCATGCAGCCTGTGGGCTGAACGGAAAAAAAGAGAACCTATCAGAAATCAGCACAGGAATAATGCGTAGTATTACTCATCATTAACCGCCCAAACAACCACCCACTGAATTTAATGATGGGTATACACGACACTATCCACGTATACCAAAATAGGATTTTAACTGCAGTGCTGAAATCAGAAAATCACCACAGCTGCTATCAGCAAAGGTATCCATATATGCTGAGCGCAAACGCTGTTTGTGTCAGAATATATAAAATCAATGCGTGGTAGCCGACGAGGGACCTGCAAGAGAAACAGGTCACAAAAGAATGAAAAAACAAACAAAGGACATTGAAAAAAAGTATAGTAGGAAGGAGTAGAAGGACATATAAAATGACTGACAACAACAGTTTTTGGATTTTCATCATTAACCGCCCAAACAACCACCCACTGAATTTAATGATGGGTATACACGGCGCTATCCACGTATACCAAAATAGGATTTTAACTGCAGTGCTGAAATCAGAAAATCACCACAGCTGCTATCAGCAAAGGTATCCATATATGCTGAGCGCAAACGCTGTTTGTGTCAGAATATATAAAATCAATGCGTGGTAGCCGACGAGGGACCTGCAAGAGAAACAGGTCACAAAAGAATGAAAAAACAAACAAAGGACATTGAAAAAAAGTATAGTAGGAAGGAGTAGAAGGACATATAAAATGACTGACAACAACAGTTTTTGGATTTTCATCATTAACCGCCCAAACAACCACCCACTGAATTTAATGATGGGTATACACGGCGCTATCCACGTATACCAAAATAGGATTTTAACTGCAGTGCTGAAATCAGAAAATCACCACAGCTGCTATCAGCAAAGGTATCCATATATGCTGAGCGCAAACGCTGTTTGTGTCAGAATATATAAAATCAATGCGTGGTAGCCGACGAGGGACCTGCAAGAGAAACAGGTCACAAAAGAATGAAAAAACAAACAAAGGACATTGAAAAAAAGTATAGTAGGAAGGAGTAGAAGGACATATAAAATTACTGACACCACAACAGTTTTTGGATCCTTTTATTTTTCTTTCTAACTGTTCCTTTACTTCTTGATTTGGGAGGGACTGCGATCATCTGCGATCTTCTCTTCCAGCTTGGGTCTCTCAAAATGTCGATGGACATCCAACATCCTTCGAGACCCTGTGTTTATGTGCCCTACACTGTGTCGTGCTGTACCCTACGCTAATAATCCACTAGTGTATGGTAGCGCTCGAAACATTCCCCGATGCAGAGACCAGGTTGGTCAGGACATTTGGGACAATAATAACGGGTGTCACGCCTAAATCCGCGCTTGCTACAGACACGACATCTTCTTTGGGGCCATCTTTGGGTAGGGGTACTCGGGAGGACATGTGAAAAATGCCTCTCATGCAGCCGGCTCACTGCATCTGGAAGGGGAAGTTGGGCAGGCATGCCTCCTGGGTACAGGTAGGCAAGGATGATCTCTTCCTGGAATTCCCGGAAAGATCCAGTTCGTCCTGACGCCCTGTATAGGACAAAGGCGTTCAGCATAGCCAATTGGTATAGGTAAACAGACACTTTTTTGTACCAGCGTCTGGCTTTACGGGCAACTAAATACGGCGCCAAAAGCTGGTCGTTAAGGTCCACCCCTCCCATGTTAAGGTTATATTCGTGGACACAGAGGGGTTTCTCCATAACGCCAGTTGCCGTAGGAATTTGGATCGTCGTGTCTGGGTGAAGGGAGGACAGAACATAAAGATCCCGTGTATCCTTCCACTTCACCGCAAGTAATTTGTCCGTTTTCAAGCAGGCTCTCGCCCCCCGACTAAGACGGGAATCTACAAGCCGTTGGGGGAAGCCCCGGCGATTAGGTCGCACGGTGCCACATGCGCCAATTTGTAAATCAAGAAGGTGACTAAATAGTGGCACGCTTGTATAAAAGTTGTCCACGTACAAATGGTACCCCTTTCCGGATAAGGGTGACACCAAGTCCCAAACGATCTTACCGCTGCTCCCTATGTAGTCTGGGCAGTTGGGGGGCTCCACACAGCTATCTTTTCCCTCATAGACCCGGAAACTAACTGTATAGCCTGTGGCCCTGTCACACAATTTATACAGTTTGACCCCGTACTTGGCACGCTTGCTGGGGAGGTACTGTTTCATAGCAAGGCGGCCAGTAAATTTAATCAGGGACTCGTCAACGCAGACAACTTGTTCGGGGGTAAACAAGGCTGCAAACCGCTGATTGAAGTGGTCTATGAGGGGCCGAATTTTGTGGAGCCGATCGTATGCAGGGTCTCCCCGAGGACGACAGAGTTCATTGTCGCTGAAATGCATAAATCGCAGAATTTGCTCGTATCTCGTCCTGGACATAGAGGCAGAGTACATGCGCATATGGTGAATTGGGCTAGTGGACCAATATAGCCGCAATTCACTCTGTTTAGTTATGCCCATGTGGAGGGAAAGGCCCAGAAAGATCTTAAATTCGGAAACCGTTATAGGTTTCCAGCCGAATTGTCTGGCAAGGTGTGAATTTGGGTTGGCGGCGATGAACTGTTGTGCATACAAATTTGATTGATCCACAATAGATCTGTAAAGATCTTCCGTGAAGAACAGCTCAAAAAAGTTCAGGGGCGTAAAACCAGCTGTCTCCACGTGGATTCCAGGTTGGGCGGTGAATGGGGGAAGTACTGGCGCTGTAGTATCGGTGGGTTGCCAATTAGGAAATGCCAGCGCATCAGGGAGGGCACTATGGGCTCTACGGGCCTGTCTTCGAATACGCGGTGGCTGCGGGCCACTACTTGTGCTAGCCACCGCACCAGCTTCAACTGCACTTAGGGGACTCGCCACGTCACCAGGTCTTACTGCAGTGCTGGTTGTACTAGGTCCAGGTTGTACTAGGCCGCTGGCGCTTGCCAGGTCGCCAGAAGGATGAGCGGCACTAGTACCCACACTCTGCTCCATACGAGCACCCTGCGATTCCTGCATCACAACAACTTCAGAATGGGGTCGGGTACGCCTGGGTCTAACAGGGACCCATCTGTCGTCGGAGCTATCTGTCAGGGAGCCGCTGCCGTCATCAGGTTCATATACTGACACTAATTCGGTCATTGTAGCTTCCCCTTCGCTATCAGATGACTCGGTCAGCATATAACTGAGAAGCTCTTCATCCCTGTACGAACGTTTGGTCATTTTGGCAACTAAATTTACTCGTACAGTGATGCGACTCACAGGTAATAAAAGCACCTGGTTGTCGAAGACTATTTCAAGCGCTACAAAAAAAACTGCTAATGCTAGCAGGGATCAGGCCTGACTCTGCTAACACAGCGGTTTTGTGTCTTGTGTTTTTTTGCAAGTGACAGTAATCTATTGATTACTACACTTGCCTGGGTGAAAGGGTTAAACGCAGGTGCTGGCCGGAATCAGTACTGATCGTGCAAACACCGCGTTTTGGGAACCCTAAACTATGGGGGCGCTAGTATAGTTCTGATCAGATCAGATATTGATCTGTTCAAACACTATACTAGAAATGGAAGTGTAGGTGCGTGCGTGCGTGCGTGCGTGCGTGTGTGGCAATCAAGGGGTTACTTCTAAACTATGCGCTGGGGATCTGGGGGGGGGGTGGCGGGGACCCTAAACCTCCTTTGGGAAAGAAACTAGCTAGCTAGCGCAACCTCAAGTCACAATGACACCAATACAAAATACAGTAAAAACAGTATATTATGTGTGTATTAGTGCTAATGTGACAGAGGGTGTAGGGGTTAACGGGATGTGATCAGGGGGGGATCAGGGGTTTAAATCTTTATTGGAAGGGACTGGCGGGTATCCTAAGGATAAAAGGAACGGTGGCAAGCGCTAAACCTGGTCACAAGTCACACTTATACGGGTATATAGAAAATGCTATATACTGTATACAGTGTGCGTTGTGGCAGGGGGTGTAGGGGTGATCAGGAGGGGATCAGGGGATTAAATCTTTATTGGGCGGGTGGGGGGGACCCTAAACCTGCTTGGGACACAAACTTAGTCGCCTGCGCTAATTCTGATCACAATGACACTAATACAAAAATACAAAAACACAGTATATTACGTTTGTATTAGTGCTGATGTGACAGAGGGTGTAGGGGTTAACTAGCGGTGATCAGGGGGGGATCAGGTGGGATCAGGGGCTTAAATCTTTATTAGGGGGGGTGGCGGGTAATTCAAGTGGAAAAAGGGGGGTCGCAAGCGCTAGACCTGACCACAAATCACACTTATACGGGTATATAGCAAAATGCTATATACTGTATACGGTGTGTGTTATGGCAGGGGGTGTAGGGGTGATCAGGGGGGGGTCAGGGGCTTAAATCTTTATTGGGCGGGTGGCGGGGACCCTAAACCTTCTTGGGACAGAAACTTAGTCGCCTGCGCTAATTCTGATCACAATGACACTAATACAAAAATACAATAACACCGTATATTGCGTTTGTATTAGTGCTGATGTGACAGAGGGTGTAGGGGTTAACGGCGGTGATCAGGGGGGGTTCAGGGGGGATCAGTGGGTTAAATCTTTATTAGGGGGGGGTGGGGGGTAATTTGAGTGGAAAAGGGGGGGTCGCAAGGGCTACACCTGTTCACAAATCACACTTATACAGGTATATAGGTATATGCTATATGCTGTATATAGTGTGTGTTGTGTCAGGTGCTGTAGGGGTTAATTGGGGGGGCGATCGGGGGTGAAATGTGCCTATCTAACTGTGTGTGGGTGTGCTTGGTGCAGTACTCACAGTAAGATGTGCTCTCCTCTCACGCTGGATCCGAAAAGACCGTTGTGGGGGGAGGGCACATCTCCTCTAAGCCTGTGTTTACATTTCACAGGCTTAGAGGATGATCTGATTGGGCAGGACCGATCAACAGGTCCAGACCAAAAATGATTGGCCTGGACCTGATGACTGATCGGTTCTGAACCCAATCGAGTCATCATCGGCGGCGGGGACGCGCGGGAGCGCGCACAGGGCCGGCAAATTGTGCTGACGTAGGCCTACGTCAGTTTGCCTGGCCGGGGCTGAGTGCCGACGTAGATCGTCGTGCGCCGGTCGTAAAGTGGTTAAACATAATGCACTATGGTCTGCCCCCTTTTTATTGCATGGGGATCATTGTGAATACCATATGAAAAGAAGAGATGCCCTCTGAGATTGCTGTCCTGGTCAGGAGTTTCGCATTGCTGGGAGTGTGTTTTAAGGCTGTTTTTTCACAGCCTTCAGGTGAGAGGCTAGTACCTCTGGTGAAGGATCGCACTGAATAAGCACTTGTGTCCTGTTTATTGATCAGCACTGAGCACTTTCATTGGGATTTCCTATTGGACTTTTTTTATTTCTGCCCTTTTTTACAAGATTGTTTTGTGACGCATATGTGCAATGACAGACATCACATGTAATTTGCAGCGCACGGCTCTGCAAATCACATGTGATGTCTGTGCGATGTGAATTCCCCATACAGATTGTATGGCTGAATTTGCATTGCATTCAGACACAACTCGCACAGGACCATTTTTTGGGTCTGCACCAGAATCGGATCGCATGGGTATTCACACCTATACGATCCAATTCATGTCCAAACTGACAGTTCGCACTGTGATATGCGAACTGATCTGGGGGTGTTGTTAACTGTATATTGACACCCCCAGCGATTCGCATATGGCAGTGTGAACTTCCTGCGAGTTGAATGCATTGCGGGAACCCACAGTGGATTTGCATTGTTCCCGCATCACATATGTGTGAACCTGGGACTGAAGGATGAATGGCCTTCTAGACCTGTATGTTTATGAAAGAAAACATTGTATGCATTGTACATTCTACATCAAACTCAAGGAGATATAGCTGGTATAGATTAGTATATACAAGCTTGTGGAGCAACATATTTTCTGGAGCATCTTTCATCCCCTCAAAACTAAGCTCCATTCACAAGGGAAAAAAATCTGAACATTTGAATAAAAGTTCACTATAACTGTCGCTCAGCATAACGGGTTCAGCATTATCATAGAACTAGCCTTAGGCTAGTAAATGAGAATTAATGAATACCTAAAGAGATGACAACTATTTCTGTGCCCCTGACAAGTCTTACACTATTTATAGGGTAAGCATTGCTTCAATTTTGTTTTGAAATTATTATTAATTGGGTAATGAAGGAAATATTGCTTTAATCCCTTTAATCACTTCTGTCAACACATGGGGAGAGATGAAAAAAAAAAGGTCAGAAAGGCAGTAGAGGATGAAGACAAAGAAAACTGGCTGGGAATCCTAAAACCAACAGTGAATATTGTGAAACATAGAGCTTTAGTCGTGATGGCTCTGTAAAGCTGTACAATTCAGCTCCAAAAACCAGACCAGTTGTAACAGGAGATATCACATGGAAGAGAGGAAGAAATCTGCACTCCATTGTAAAATCTGCAGTAAGGTCTCATTTATCATGAGTTGACTTCTGAAGAGCAGGCTGCGTTCGACTTACTATTTAGAGGGCATTTGACAGGCGGCGAGGAAGCAGCTGTGGGACACCCCTATTCAATTGGATGGGTTGGTTTTGGCTGGCGGTGCTGCGAAAGTGAGGATATGGTCACGGCATATGTGCATACCCCCTAATTTACTATCTTGATAGTAATCCTAAAGTAATTGTAAAGGTTTTTTTGATTTTTATTGTTATTTGAAATAAGATGTTATACTTACCTGCTCTGTGCAATGGTTTTGCACAGAACAGCCCTGAACATCCTCTTCTGGGGTCTCTCACGCTTCTCCACCTCTCCTCCATTCCTGGTACCCTCATAGCAATACTTGATTTATCAATAAAAATATGATTTGGTAGGCATAAGTTGGTGTCATGTTCCACTTGTTTTACTCAATTGGTGCCCACCAATGAATGGGAACATTTGGTAGCATACTGCTATTGTACATCCCCAGGACCCCTAAGGCCCTAATTTGGAATAGAGCAATTGCTCCAATAGCAAGCTAGGGGCACTGGTGCTGGCTCGATTCCAAGTCAAGCTGTGTACATCTATTGACACACACAGCCCCTGCTCTCTTCTCACACGATTTGATTGACAGCAGTGGGAGCCAATGGCCAATGGCTCCCACTGCTGTCTCGGAGTCTGTGAGGAGAGAGGGTGCAGTGCTGCTGTTCTTGGGCAAGAGTTATAAAATGTGTCTGCAGATGTAGTAAGATTATACCTTACAAAATTTTGTCTGTTTTTAAACCAAGAATGGGTGGACAGTGATGATATCCCCCAAATACCAAATGGGAATTGATGTTAAAAAAGGAGAACTTGCATTAAAAATGCAAGGTCCTCCTATGTGATGAAGCTCCCCCCATTCCCACTACAAAACTCAATACCCAATACAAAACCCTACAGCAAAATAAAATATAAACATTGGAAATAAAACTTAGTAAATAATATTTACCTTACCCTAACTTCTGCTCTTCCTTCCTAGGCCAGGGTGACTATTTTCTATCAGAACTTATTTGACCTTAGTTAGTGCAATGCCACGCTCTTCTCCATGAGCCAGGATTATGATAGGTTTACTACTGCTAGTCCCATCATGAATGCTTTATTCATGCCTATATCTCACTGTCATCCGATTTCCACAGCAGAATTAGGGTCACCCTACATGTTACAACCTGACAACAATCACATTTCGTTTTAGCAACACTACATAATGTGAGGGCCTAAAATAGCTATCCAATCAATTTTTATCCAATCAGAAAAGCTCTTGCACTACATAGTTGTTTGTAGATCTAAAGAAGATTGCACAATATATAATGTATGGTCAGCATAATACTATATCTTTAAAACCACAGCTATCTGAAAGCTTCTAGCATGTTCAGCCTACACTGATCATTGTCCATGGTATTCTAGAAGCATTCGGCATGGACAGCACTGCAGTCCATGTTCATTTGCAGAACAACGTTATTGTATTCTGGGGAATCTGTTTAAACTATTCAGTTTAATCTTCACACATCTTTTAGGTGTTGCCGCACCCCTAACTGCCAAGTACATGTGCAAAAATCAGAATTTGCCAAACACTCCTCCACTATGTGGAAAATGCATCTAGAACAGAATAAAAATAGTTGGCTTCTATGAAGCAGTGGGAGGTTTCACTGATGTGCCTCTACATTAGCTAAACGATTAACTACCATATTTTAGACACAATTTGTAAACGCTGAGTTTTTAAATTTCCCACAGCAAGGGAAGTCAAAAAGTAGTAATTAGTTATATTTAATGACTGGTGCCACTCCAACAAATGTAATATTTTTATGCGGAGTTCTTGCAAATTATGAATTCAGCCAGTGTAAGATTTTACGGGCAGTGCTGTGGAGTGTTTTTAGATATATATATATCATGAAGATGACCTCCTGTAAAGAGTTGTATTGGTTGAAAAGATCAATGTGTGTAACCAGCTTAGGTGCATCAAGCCATGGCTGGATTGCTAAACAGAATAGGGGGGTGAGGGATGCTGTCCAGGTCACTACAAGCTTTTCCGTTTGTTCTATTGATTGCTATCCTCGCATCCTGCAACGCTGCGTTAGCTTGTAATGGAATGTGCTACAGACGACTAATAATGTTAATTTGCTGTTTGAGTGAGCAGCACTTTCCAGGTGATGAAACCGTACCGACTTGTGTTAATGTTTGGCATAAAGCTTCCAGAAAGCATTGGAATATTTTCATTTTGCAGCAAAAGCAGAGAGTGCTTATTGCTGCACGAGGGTCAGGCGAAGTTCACGCAAAACATTCATTATAACAGCCGCCTTTTCTACGGGGGCAGCGCAGGTTTGTAAGGGCAAGTCAGCCAACAATAACATCAATAATGAGGAAATAACTGAGAGGCTGCTGACATGTCTATAGCAGCAGCACGTAATTATTTTCTAAGAGGGAAATTTCGACGCACAAAACATTAAAAATGTATCACGCGAAATGCAATATTGCAATGTGAAATGTGTAATAACAGCAAAGCGTGTTGTAGGATCTGGAGTGATGACACCTCTATAGAATGTAACACTTATGTAAAGAAGGCACATGCATTCCTTACAGCTTTCTGAGTCGGGAAAGAGTGACACCGTGACAACATTTGTAGATGAAGGATATGCACCTGCCACACCCCTGGACAAACTTAATAATTTCAGACAGGAAAATAGGACAGATCATTAACTACTTTAAGACCGGAAGGATTTACCCCCTTAATGACCAGGCCCCTTTTTTCAACTTGGCACTGCGTGACTTTAACTGACAATTGCGCGGTCATGCGAAGCTGTACCCAAAATAAATTTACACCCTTTTTTCCCACAAATAGAGCTTTCTTTTGGTGGTATTTGATCACCTGTGCGATTTTTATTTTTTTGCGCTATACACAAAAAATAAGCAACAATTCTGAAAAAAAAAAAAAACCTATATTTTTCATATTCTGTTATATAACATTCCCAAAAAAAAAATGTAAAAATCAATATTTTTTAAGATTTTATATACAATTTATAACAATTTGTTTTCTGCTACATATTTTTGGTAAAAAAAATCGCAATAAGCGTATTTTGATTGGTTTGCGCAAAAGTTATTGCGTCTACTAACTACTACTTTTTTTTTTACTTGTAATGGGGGAGATCTACAATTTTTTGCGGGACTGTGACATTGCGGCGGACAGATCGGACCCCTAACTGACATTTTTGACACTTTTGGGGGGGACCAGTGACATTACTACAGTAATCAGTGCTAAAACACTGTGGGTGATCAAGGGGTTAAATGTGAGCCTAGGGGAGTAATTCTAACTGTGGGGGGGTGGCTTGTGGAATGAGATGCATGGCGGGTCAAGGTACCTGCCATGCATGTATGGGGCCGTGGCATGATAAAAAAAAAAAATAAATAAATAAAAAAAAAAAAATTAGTATTCATACAAATAGGAGTTTTAAATAAAGGATCAAGATTGGTCAATAAGGTGACAAGCTAATTGGCTAAGATACACAGTTCAAGGATTGGACAGTTTTCAAACCTTGAGATAAAATTTTGCCTATATAAACTACTGCAGCAACTGTCAAAAAATCAGTTGCCGGGAGCGGAGCAAGAGAATTCGTCCCTCCCTCCCTCCCTTGTATTTGTTTTATTGCTCTGTTCAATGTATGGGTTGGTGTTTTTTAATGGTTTACAACTGGGTAGTTCGAGTTTTGTGACTGGACTACATTTTATGTGAATGTACATGGTTAGTTCGAGCCTTGGGGCTGAGCTAATATAATTTTTGGTTGTCATTATAAGATATTTAATAAATGGCCAAGGCCCATTATACCATTGCAAGTCTAAGTGTTTATTTTGTCTTGTTTATTTATAAATAGTAATAAGATGTTTGTTCTTTTATTCTGCCTGCGGCACCATGACCATAGAGACCTGTTATCCTATATTGAAGGATCACAGGGGCTCTATGATCATTCCAGGGAGAAGAACGGTCAGCTGTGTTTAAAAAAGCTGACAGTTCTTCTCTCTCAGCTGGGAACGATCGCAGGTGTCAGGCGGCAATTGGCCCCCTAGCCTCCTGCTTGCAACCGCCGTACATGTACGCCGATTTGCACAGGAGCGGCTGCTTGCCGCAGTACATCTGAAGTGAGCGGTCGTAAAGAGGTTAAAATGCATATTTGTAGGCAATGTCAACGATCAACAAGATCAGCAAAAAGTAATACTACAAATTATTCCAAATGGACCTTTCAGTAATTTTATAAATCTGCATGAATTTTTACCCTTTTTGAATGTTTTAAAGAAAACTCTACTTTTTAATTCTTTTTGAGCTTCAGCCAGTTTGCCTAGGTCTAGAAGATGATATTATCAGTCTGCTGCAGGCAGGAAGAAGCATTTCCTAAGTCTTGTCTCCCCCCCGGTGTTTACTCAGACCGCATATTGTAACCCTGTCGAAAGGTTAGCGCTGAAAGGCTACAGTAGTAGCTGGTCTGAGCCAGACATTTGACAATTAAAGATGGCGGCTCGGAAAGAGTTTCGTTTTGATTGTTAGGATGGTAGTCTATGGTTGCTGCTTATGTGTCCACAGGCTGTCATCCTTTCAATCCCCGGCCAGCGCTTCCTACGTACCGTTGGCCACCCCAAAAAAAGGTGTTTGCTGGCTTTTCAATGAAAGCCTCTGCAAGTTGTACACCACGTGCTGCTTTAAACATAAATGCTCGCTTTTTCAACACACTCTTTTCGTATCAGGGCCACTAGAGCGGCGTCTGGCATGGGTTTTTCCAATGCAGAACTTCAGAGCTTGGGCAGGTGAGAATCTTCCCGTTTTTCCTTATATATACGCTGGTGCCAAGTCCTCCCGGAGTGTCTGAAGCTTTGTTCCCATGTTTCCGGCCCTATTATTCTGATCATGTATGCAGGGGGGAACGATGTCGGTTATTCCCGGTCGGTTGACCTCATCTCGGCTGTTAAGCAGGATATGGCTCATTGTAACACGATCTTCACCAATTTGGTTCTCGTTTGGTCTGAGATTGTGCCTCGCCTACTATGGGCCCGTGACATTCCGGGCCCTTGACTGGAAGGTTACCGCTGGAAGATCAATGCCCAGGTGTCAAAGTTTGTTCGGCAACTGGGTGGAGTTGTGGTACGACACAGGGACCTGGAAGGTGAAAATAGTGATTTGTTACGCCCGGAGGGGAGTGCCTTAATGATATTGGCCTGGACATTTTCAACCTCTGCCTTCAACAAGGTGTGGAGCAGGTGCTGGCTTTGGTGGGGCACACATCAGTTGAATCCTGACGTGCTGGGGGTGGTTTTTGACCTTGCCAGCGCTAATGTTCCGGACCAGTGCCAGTCACAGTTGTACTGTGAGCACTCTTACTCATTAACATAACTTCCAAAAAGGGGTAAGGTGGAAGGGTCTGTCCTTACTTACCATCAGTGCCTGATCTATATGAGAGCTGGTAAAAAAATACCTGTTAATATAGGCACACACATGACACTGGTTAGGGCTTTCTAAAGACAGAATACAGCAGTGTTTCTTATTTTTGTGGCTGCTTTTCCCTATTAGGATCGTTTAGCCCAGTTATGTGAAAACACACACATACCAGCTTACACTGCTCCCTCTCCTGCTTCCCCATTGGCAGAGGGAGGGAACCAATGGGACTCTAGCACAGGAGAAACAAAGCATCATGGGACGTGTTGTCCCCAGCACAGGCAGCCCCATTCTAACCTCTACAGACTACAGAGGCCAGCATGCTCTGAGGGGGAAAGAAGAGGGGACTCCATTTTTTCTGCCTTGGACCAGGGCAGACCACCATGAGGCGAGAGGAGAGACAGAAGTGACAGGAGGGGCTGCTGTTACCCACTGAGGCGACCATCCTGCCACAGCTCCAGAGGTCGATGTGCTGATCCTGCCAGGGTTCCAGAGACAGTCTGTGACAGACATCCCACCAGAGAGGGACCTCTGGTGCAGCTCTGGGCGTTTGAGGACAAGAGGCATTTCAGTCACAAGGTGGCCAGGTGGGCCATCTCAAGAACCATCTGCCAGGACATCTCCCTTTGGGCCTTGGTCCCAGGACTGGTGAGCGGGCGCTTGCCCACCTTAGGGATGCGGCGTGCAGGCAACGTTACCTTACCTGTGCTTACACCAGTAAGAACATTTACACTTTGCTTAGCAGCCTCAGTATCCATCTTGCTTGTAAGGATACTGCGAGTACACTGCACATCACTCTGGCTTGCCAGGATTCATTCCAAAGACATTGTGCTTATCCTGCCAAATGGGACATCGCATGCACCAATGCCAGGCTAGCCTAAGATACCAGATATCTCTATTGTGAGGACCCCTGGCCTTTTCCAGTTAGGGGTGATTAAGTGGTCCTGTTGATTTTCTCTATAGAGGAACTCTCTAGAGAGGAACTGTGATCTTAGAGAAAGAGGATGACCATCATCAAGCCAGTCCTGTTCTTCTTTATGCCTGAGTACATAGGTCACTTTAGAACCGTTTAGGTTATTTAACCATGCCATTTGTAGTCTGCATGAAGTTTTGATCTACAGTGCCTTGGAAAAGTATTCACCCTCCTTGACATTTTTTGTGTTTTGTTGCCTCACAACCTGGACTTAACATGGATTGTTTGAGGATTTGCATCGGTTAATTTACAGAACATGCCCACAACTTTGAAGATGTTTTTTTTTTTTTTTATTGTGAAACAAACAAAAAATAGGACAAAATAACAGAAAAAGTCAATGTCCATAACTGTTCACCCCCCTAAAGTTAATACTTTGTAGATCCACCTTTTGCGTCAATCACAGCTCCAAGTCACTTTGGATAAGTCTCTATGAGCTTGCCACATCTTACCACTGGGATTTTTGCTCATTCCTCCTTGAAAAACTGTTCAACCTCCTTCAAGTTCCTCTGCTGAAGATGCCAAAGCTGCTAAGGAGGCAATGGAGAATGGGGAGATAGATGGAAACAAAGTTACTCTAGAGTTTGCAAAGCCTAAAAGTGAAGGTCAGCGAGGTGGCCGTGGTGGTTTTGGAGGCAGAGGAGGTGGTCGTGGTGGTTTTGGAGGCAGAGGAGGTGGCCGTGGTGGATTCGGAGGCAGGGGTGGAGGACGTGGAGGTTTTGGAGGTAGAGGAGGTGGAGGATTCAGGGGTGGAAACCAAGGGCAAGCAAAGAAAATCAAATTTGATGACTGAAGAGGTTTTTTTTTTTCTTGTCTCCTTCAAATTTCAAACCATCTCCCTTAACTGAAAGGACTCTGAGAGCTGAAGGGGGCAATGAAACCCCCCTCAATATATCATCTAGCTATGGCAGAGCCTTCTGTGTCGACATTCCAGCTTGGAGACATTCCTTTTTCCTGTTAACATCGCATGCACCAATGCCAGGCTAGCCTAAGATACCAGATATCTCTATTGTGAGGACCCCTGGCCTTTTCCAGTTAGGGGTGATTAAGTGGTCCTGTTGATTTTCTCTATAGAGGAACTCTCTAGAGAGGAACTGTGATCTTAGAGAAAGAGGATGACCATCATCAAGCCAGTCCTGTTCTTCTTTATGCCTGAGTACATAGGTCACTTTAGAACCGTTTAGGTTATTTAACCATGCCATATGTAGTCTGCATGAAGTTTTGATCTACAGTGCCTTGGAAAAGTATTCACCCTCCTTGACATTTTTTGTGTTTTGTTGCCTCACAACCTGGACTTAACATGGATTGTTTGAGGATTTGCATCGGTTAATTTACAGAACATGCCCACAACTTTGAAGATGTTTTTTTTTTTTTATTGTGAAACAAACAAAAAATAGGACAAAATAACAGAAAAAGTCAATGTCCATAACTGTTCACCCCCCTAAAGTTAATACTTTGTAGATCCACCTTTTGCGTCAATCACAGCTCCAAGTCACTTTGGATAAGTCTCTATGAGCTTGCCACATCTTACCACTGGGATTTTTGCTCATTCCTCCTTGAAAAACTGTTCCACCTCCTTCAAGTTCCTCTGCTGAAGATGCCAAAGCTGCTAAGGAGGCAATGGAGAATGGGGAGATAGATGGAAACAAAGTTACTCTAGAGTTTGCAAAGCCTAAAAGTGAAGGTCAGCGAGGTGGCCGTGGTGGTTTTGGAGGCAGAGGAGGTGGTCGTGGTGGTTTTGGAGGCAGAGGAGGTGGCCGTGGTGGATTCGGAGGCAGGGGTGGAGGACGTGGAGGTTTTGGAGGTAGAGGAGGTGGAGGATTCAGAGGTGGAAACCAAGGGCAAGCAAAGAAAATCAAATTTGATGACTGAAGAGGTTTTTTTTTTCTTGTCTCCTTCAAATTTCAAACCATCTCCCTTAACTGAAAGGACTCTGAGAGCTGAAGGGGGCAATGAAACCCCCCTCAATATATCATCTAGCTATGGCAGAGCCTTCTGTGTCGACATTCCAGCTTGGAGACATTCCTTTTTCCTGTTAACATCTGGACACAAAGTCATTTCATGGAAGATGTGTGACGGCTTGACAAACTTAACATAAATAAATCACCGGGACCAGATGGCTTGCACCCGAGGGTTCTTAATGAACTCAGCCAGGTGATAGCCAGACCATTGTTTTTGATCTTTATGGATAGTCTACAGATGGGTATGGTGCCAGCTGATTGGAAAAAAGCCAACATGGTACCAATATTTAAAAAAAGGGCCTGAGATATATCCCGGGGAATTATAGGCCGGTTAGCTTACCATCAGTAGTCTGCAAAATTTTTAAGGGGTTGTTAAGGGATTATATACAAGACTATAGTAATAGAAACTGTATTATTAGTAGTAATCAGCATGCATTCATGAAAAATTGTTCTTGCCATACCAATCTATTAACCTTCTATGATGAAGTGAGTTGTCATCTAAATAAAGGAAGGCCTGTGGATGTGGTGTATCTGGACTTTGTAAAGGCATTTGACACAGTTCCCCACAAACATTTAATGTACAAACTAAGGTACATAGGTATAGACCATAGGGTGAGTATCTGGATAAAGAACTGGTTCCAGGGGCGAGTCCAGAGGGTGGTGATAAAAGAGGAGTGGGCGGATGTGGAAAGTGGGGTCCCCCAAGGATCTGTCCTGGGACCAATCCTTTTTAATTTATTCATAAACAACCTAGAGGAGGGGATATCTAGCACAATCTCGGTATTTGCGGACGATACTAAGCTAAGCAGGGCAATATCTTCTATGCAGGACGTGGTAACTGGTAACCATACAAGCAGACCTGAATCAAATAATGGGGTGGGCAAATACATGGCAGATGAGGTTTAATGTTGAAAAATGTAAGGTAATGCACTTGGGTGTCAGAAACACAAACGCAAGTTACTTGCTACGGGGGGGAACCTCTAGGTGAATCGAAGATGGAAAAAGACCTGGGGGTCCTAGTGGACAACAGGCTTGGCAGTGGCAGGCAATGCCATGCCGCTGCAAACAAAGCCAACAGAATACTGGCATGTATAAAAAAAGGGGATTCACTCCCGAAATAAAGAGATTATTCTCCCACTTTACAAGACTCTAGTCCGGCCACATCTTGAATATGCCATCCAGTTCTGGGCACCGGTCCTCAGAAAGGATGTGCTGGAACTGGATAGAGTCCAGAGAAGGGCAACAAAGATAATAAGGGGAATGGAGGACATCAGCTATGAGGAAAGACTACAAGCATTGAGCTTATTCTCTCTGGAGAAGAGATGCTGCTGGTGACCATAGCATAAGGAACAAACTTTTCAGAGTAAGGGAATTTAATAGGACACGTGGGCACTCACTAAAACTGGAAAGAAAAACGGTTTAACCTTAAACTACGTAAGGGGTTCTTTACTGTTAGAGCAGTAAGGATGTGGAATTCTCTTCCACAAGCAGTGGTATCAGCCGGGAGCATCGATAGTTCATAAAAACGATTAGATTGGCACCTTAATGATCACAACATACAGGGGTATACATTGTATGGTTAGCAGCAAACACACACACACATTATAGGTTGAACTGGATGGACTGATATCTTTTTTCAACCTCACTAACTATGTAACTATGTAAGTTGGATGGTTTGCGCTTGTGAACAGCAATCTTTAAGTCTGACCACAGATTTTCTAATGGATTGAGGTCTGGGCTTTGACTAGGCCATTCCAACACATTTACATGTTTCCCCTTAAACCACTCAAGTGCTGCTTTAGCATAGCAGTGTGTTGGGGTCATTGTCCTGCTGGAAGGTGAACCTCTGTCCTAGCTTCAAATCACGCACAGAGTGGTACAGGTTTTGCTCAAGAATATATACCAGTTATAGGTGGGGGAGGTGACCACTTTTTGTATTATCGTTTATATTGGCCAGGCAATACACTGACACCTTTGCTGCCATTGTGCAATGTGCTGGGTGTTCAGTGTGACCCTGCGCCTTTAAGGAGTCACCTGTCCTCCATTAGAATACATGTGCTCTCACTGTGGAGACTCTTTAAAGGTAGAGTTAGGGTCTGTAAATATCAGGGTGCTTTGCCGTGGCCTGCAGCTTACGCATGTATTTGCAAATGTGTGCAACTAAACCCCTGTTTTTATCGCATACTGTTAGACAGGTTAATTTGGTTGGTCGCTGGCTGGTTGATAAGTATTGACTGGAAATCCCCTTGCTTTTTTGATCTGTGTTTGCCCTTCCAGTGCTCCTTACTGCCAAGACCAGTTATAGGTGACCACTTTTTGTATTTGCTCAAGAATATCCCTGTATTTAGCACCATCCATCTTTCCTACAACTCTGACCAGTTTCCCAGTCCTGGCTGCTGAAAAACAGACATTGCGTTTTCTTTTGATGCCCGAAAAGTTAAATTTTAGTCTAATCAGACCAGAGCACCTTCCTCCATACATTTTGGGAGTCTCCCATATGCCTTTTCGCAACTCAAAACGTGCCATTTTGTTTTTTGCTGAAAGTAATGGCTTTCTTCTGGCCACTCTGCCATAAAGCCCAACTCTATGAAGCGTACGGCTTATTGTCTTCCTATGTATAGATACTCCAGTCTCTGCTGTGGAACTCTGTAGCTCCTCCAGGGTTACCTTAGGTCCCTGTGCTGCCTCTCTGATTAATGCTCTCCTTGCCCGGTCTGTGAGTTTTGGGTGGCCATCTCTTGGCAGGTTTGCTGTCTGCAATGTTCTTTCAATTTGGTTATGATAGATTTGATGGTGCTCTTGGGGATCATCAAAGATTTGGATATTTTTTTATAACCTAACCCTGACTTGTTCTTCTCAACAACATTGTCCCTTACTTGTTTGGAGAGTTCCTTGGTCTTCAATGCAGTGTTTGGTTCGTGGTGCCTCTTGCTTAGGTGTTGCAGGCTGCAGCCTCTGGGGCCTTTCAAAAAAGGTGTGTGTATGTAATCACAGATCATGTGACACTTAGATTGCACACAGGTGGACATAATTTCACTAATTATGTGACTTTTGAAGGTAATTGGTTGCACCAGAGCTTTTTATGGGCTTCATAACAAAGAGGGTGAATACATACGCAAATGCCAATTTTCTGTTTCTAAATAATTGCTTTATGTATATATTTTTCTCATTTCACTTCACCGACTTAGACTATTGTGCTCTGGTCAATCACATACAATTCAGATTAACAAAACATTAAACTTAAGGCTGTAATGTAACAAAATAGGTAAAAAGTCAAGGGGGTGAATACTTTTGCAAGGCCCTGTATATCATTTAATATCAAAGTTTACCATTCTTGATGATTTCATTATTGTTTGTTGAATTGAGGAAAGTCCTCCCAGTAAACAAACCCCTTGATCCACAACAGTTGTGCCAGTTGTTACTGTGCTGCACTTACACTTCTTACTAGGTGTTGTTGGGGTTGAGAGGCAGAGTATAGAACAAAACATACTCAAGCGGCTCCTTAGGGGGGTTAGCGCTACATGTGAGGGCTTTTCCGGGATACCTTTATTCTGCAATCAATTCCTCCAGACAGCATCTCTACAAGCACCAGGATGGACCCTGCAGCTGCGATCCAGTGGTGTGGAGAAGAAGATGTTCACCTAGAGTCGAGCGTGGTGATCGAGCTCCCTGGGGAGGTCTGGGCTGAAGAGCAGATCTGTCAAACAGTGAAGACATTGACCCCTAATAGGAAGGTATGAGTGATTAATGTCAGACCAGACCGTGGGACCTCCCGCACAAACGCCCTGTTAGAATGGAAGCAAGGAGTCCCTGACAGTTTCCGAGGCATCAGTGTGCAATTGGCCAACAAAACTAAATTTCACATAATGCAGCCAAAAGCTTCAAATAAGTGTCCAGCAAGTTCCAGTCAAGCTGAGGCAACCGAGAAAGAAACCCCCTCTCCGGCGTACCTGGCCATGATTGGGCCAGAATTCCTCACAGCTCTGGGAGACTTCATGTCAAAATGCCAGAAGGGCACTCCAGTAGGTTCTGGGGGTGGATATCAGAAGCTGAGGATCTTCTCTGGTAAAACAACCAGTGCCCATTGGAGATGAAGAATATGACGTCTGGATGGAACATACTATGCAGGCCTTAGAAGAGTGGGACCTGCTGGAAGTCCGAAATAATTAATGAGAGTCTGTGAGGAGCTGCTGCTGAGGCCATTAGAAACTTGAAATTCAGCAACATGACCTGTACAGCCTACTATTACCTGGCTATGCTACAAGAGGAGTTTAGGCGGACAGAGAAAGCAGCCAACCTTATCTATCAATTCGAGCATGCTCTCCAATGCCAAGATGAACATCTGTCTGAATACATCAGACAGTTAATCTGGCTGATGTCGGGTCTGTAGGGGCAATGGAGCCGAACTCCAAAATAGACGCCCTGAAGTCTCAGATGGCACAGATAATGGAGATGATAACTCTGCTGGCGGGAAAAATGACCTCTGGCAAGAAGCCAACAAACCAAGAAGTATGCTTCAACTGTGGAGGAGTGGGACAAGATTGACAAGTGTGTCCAGGTCCAGTGAAGCCTGAAGCCCAGTGCCAACAGCCAGTGGGAAACTTAAGAGGGCCCCGGTGAAGAAGCAAACTGGGTGCCCACCCACAGTAGCTAGCTCCAAAAGCAATGACGCAAAAAGACAGCAGCGGAAGTCCAAACCCTTGCAGTGGGCTCCTATGGTTGTCTTTGAGTGAACCCAGTGTCCCGCGATGTTTGACATGTGCTGCCTGGCATTGGAAAGTCAGATCACTCCCAGAACTCAACAGAGACTCAACCCAGATCGGAAATCCTGCAGGAAAGGAGCACGGATACAGGCCACCTAACAGGCCAGGGCTACCACTTCCTATATGTTCCCTGTCAAGCTAGTGGGACCTTCTCCTGTCGTTTCCATCCAAGTAGAGAGACTCTACACCAAGGCCCTCCTGGGTACTGAAGCTCAAGTGACTCCTCTACAGGCACCTTAAGCACCTGCCATTGCAAAAGTTGGAAGAACTAGAGACATGGGGCATCGGGACTCAGAATTTCCCCTATGACGGTTATCTACCAGTCAAGCTGACCTTTGACCCCTATGTGGCTGGAAAAGCAGAGACTTTCGGCACTCTGGCAGTGGTCTGTCCTGACCCACCAGAGGCCAGCAAGAGTTCCCTGACCAACACGGATCTTCTCAGAAGACTGTTGACACCTCTTGTTCTGGAGCCTAGCACCTTTACTACAAGTGTAAACCCTATGCTGAGATAAGCCTAACAGCGGTTAGTGCAAGAACAGAAAGCCCCAGATGAAGGAGTGGGGAAGATCTGGCACCTGGACCGGTCTGAGAAACTGTTACAGCCTGGTGAGGTAGCTTGTTTAAGAGCATCTGTTAAGTAAAGTTGGAAGCAGCCAGGCCCTTTCATCGCCACCCCAGTTTCACCATTTGATTTGGTGGGGGGAGCAAAGGATGGAGTCAATGTTGAGGAGTTCTACCCAAGGAGTAACCCAATTTCACCTGAATGGAAGGAAAGGGCCAAGACTCAGCTCCTGAGATGGAAGGTTGCATTCTCCAAGAGTGAGATTGATGTAGGGTGTGCAAAGAGCGCCAAATACCGGATCCGTCTCCAAGAGGATAAGCCATTCAGAGAAAGAGTCGGACGGATTCCCTTAGGGGACTTGAATGACCTGCGTGAACAACTGGTGGAACTGAAGAGAGCAGGTATCATCCGAGAGTCCCGGAGTCTATACGCTTCCCCAATAGTGGTGGTACAGAAGAAGAATGGGTCACTGAGGTTGTGCATTGACTTTCGGACCATGAACCGAAGGAACATTCCCGACCAATATACCACCACAAGAATAGAAGATGCCTTGCAAAGCCTGTCAGGTGCAAAGTGGTTCGGTGTGCTGAATTTAAAATGTGGTACTACCAAATCCCCATTACCCCGGAGGGGTTCTTTGAATTCGACTGCATGCCTCAAGGCCTGTCTGGCGCCCCAGCCACATTTCAAAGGCTGATGGAGAAGACCATAGGTGACACAAACCTGATCAAGGTGTTGGTGTACCTAGACGACATCATTCTTTTCAGGAAGACTCTGGGGGTGCACAAAGAGCACCTAGAGAAGGTCCTGAAGACACTCCATGATGAGGGGCTGAAGCTATCTGTCAGGGAACTTCCCACAAGAGAGCTGGATCTGCCGCCCACACTAATGCAGCGATGCCCAGTGGCCTATTTAAACGAGCCTGCTCCAGCCATTAGTTGCTGGATGATCTTCAGCTTCCTGTTTCCTGCTTCCTGTGTTCCTGTTTACTTGGATTACCTGTTACCGACCCGGCTTGTCTCACCTGTCTTGTGTCTCCTCCTGGCTCCGACCATCGGCTTGTTTACCTACTCTGCTCCAGTCTGCTGTTCCTGTGTATGACCCCTGGCTTGCTCCTTCGGACTCCTCTACTGCTTGATGAACTGTGTTTGACCCCTTGGGTTGACCTTGACCTCGCTCTTGTCGCACGCCTGGCTACCTCCTCCAGTCACCTTCAAGGCAACCTGCATTTCAGCAGGCACTACGTGTCCACTACCACAGCAGTCACCTCTTCACTGAAGCTTGCCGCAGCCGGCGACCCCTGTTCCTTTGGGCACAGCATTCCCTGTCTCCACCTCCAGGGGTGCCTTGCACTAAGCCACAATCAGGTACGTGATAGTATAATCCAGCCACAATATGTCAGAGGCCAACAGAGGTGCTTCCCAGCTCGAGGCTCTGTGCCAGCAAGTTGCTGCCCTCACTCAAGCAGTGACCAACCAACAGGACGGGTACTTCCAGTTGGGGGGTCATTTACAGAACTTGGCAGTATCCTCCGCAACTACAGCTCCTCCTTCTGCAGGTCTTGCCTCAGCCTCACTGACTCCGGAGCGTCACTCACCCACTCCTATGATGATGGCTCCTCCTGAGCCCAGGGTGCCCACTCCAAAGCGTTTTTCCGGCAATCAGAGGGAGTTCAGGGCCTTTAAGAATGCCTGTTCACTCTACCTAGCTCTGCAACCAAGGACCTTCTCCCTAGAAACAGTTAAAGTGGGATTTGTCATCTCTCTGCTCTCCGATGAACCGCAGTCCTGGGCTCATCACCTGTTGGAACAAAAAAGTCCTGTCATCAACTCTTTGGACACCTTTTTTGAAGCCATGGGCCAACTATATGATGACCCACAAGGCAGGGCCAATGCAGAGGCCACTCTCCATACCTTACAGCAGGGGAGGCGCCCTGCCGAAGACTACACTGTGGACTTCCGCAAATGGTCAGCGGATACTGAATGGAACGATGCCGCCCTCAGGTACCAGTACCGATTTGGCCTATCTGAGGCCCTCAAAGATGAGCTGGCACGAGTAGAAAGCCCCGCCAGTTTGGAAGGCCTCATTCAGTTCGCCATATAACTGGACACACTCCTGCGGGAGCGGCGATCTGAACGTGTTCAGTCCCTCCAGCCTTCCTGGATGCTGCCTAAGGTCCCAGTTGTCCCTGCACCTATTCCGGCCACACCAGCCTCCTCTGAAGGAGAACCTATGCAAATTGGCATGAAGAAGAGGGGAGAAGCGCTTCTCCCCTCTTCTTTTTGTCTATACAGATTTTTCCTCCTCATCTGTGGAAGAGCTGCTCAGTGCCTATGGACATTCCCCTTTAGGATCATCCACATGCTTATGGTATCTTGTTGTACCTAATTGAATTGTACCATTTCATGTTCATGCTCATTGGTAGTATAATTCCATTACTTGTCAGTGCCTTTTTCCTCCCTTCCTTCCCCCCTTACCCCCCTCCCCCCTTCCCTGTCTTCAGTTGCTTATTAGATTTTTTCGTCTATTCCTCATATGCTGGAGGTCTTCTTAGCGCTCTGTGTTTGTTTTTAATATGCAAATTGGCATGGTTCGTTCTGCTCTGACCTCTAATGAGAGACTCCGCCGCAGGTGAGCTAACCTCTGCCTCTACTGTGGGGAGGCTGGACATTTTCTCCGCAACTGCCCTATGAGGCCCAGTAAGTCTTCCCCACACAACTCCATGTATCATAAAGTCTCCGGATCTTCCCTTACTCCTCTTTTTCTCCATGTCTCCCTACAGGTAGCGAAAGGGGAGGTCTGACTCCCGGCAATAATTGACTCTGGGGCATGTAGTTGCTTCATGGATGTTACCCTTGCCAAGGACTTCTGGATTCCTCTTCAAACTAAAGAACTTAAACTCAAGGTCCAGTTGGCTGATGGTACCACTCCTCGATCCGGGCCTGTTACTCACGAGACGGTACCTATTCTAACCATTACTGACTCTGGCCATCAAGAGTTCCTGAAGTTTGATATTTTATGTTCCCCCATGTTCCCCATAATTCTGGGGATACCATGGTTGCGGGCACACAACCCGCAGATAGACTGGATCCAAAGGTAGATCTCCTTTTGGGTCCCCCTATTGCCTTTAGCACTGTCTGATGCCCAAACCTGTGTCTTCTTCCAGTTGCCTGACTGTCCAGCCAGTCTCCGACTCCAGCCAGGTTTTTACTCCAGTTTACCACGATTTCCTGGACGTCTTTGACAAAAAGAAGGCCGATATACTACCACCTCATCGCCCCTACGACTGCCCTATCGAGCTATAACCTGGTGCGGAAGTTCCCTTCGGAAGGATTTTTCCACGTTCAGAGACTGAGCTTGAGGTGTTGCGCCAGTACATTGATGAAAACCTGATGAAAGAAGGGAGTCATTCGCCCCTCATCTTCTCCAGCTGGCGCCTGAATTTTATTCATAGAAAAGAAAGATCATACTCTCAGACCCTGTGTGGATTACAGGGAGCTCAATAAAATCCCAATTAAAAACCGGTACCCTCTTCCGCTTGTTCCTGAGCTCTTTCAGAGGTTCCGTCTCGCCCGGGTCTTTACTAAATTGGACTTGCACGGTGCCTACAACCTAGTACGCATTCGCAAGGGCGAATTATATATAAATATATAAAAACTGCGCTCTCCAGTGAAAAATTAATTTACATAAATCATAAAATGCAGCCCTAAATGTTTAGATATAATAATCCAAAATAAATTGCAATCAAACAAAATTGGATAACAGGTGAATGGTGTGTTTCAAAAGTCCATGATAAATCAATCATAAGTGTCCATATATGATAACATCAAAACTGGTGCTCCACAATATGAAAGATATCTTCAACTTCAAATGTGAAAAAACCCTCCACCAAGTGAAATTCCTCCTTACCAGACGGAAATAAGATGTGAACAATATAACAAATTCGCTGATCACCACAAAATATAAGTGCTTCCAAACTCCAAGTGAACCACCCAAAATAGTCCCTTACCGGACAGCAGGTATAAAGCGCATATGGGTCAACTGATATCCACTTTCACCTCCTCTGTATCCAGCCTGAAGTTAGGTGAGTTTCAAACAGCAGATAATGGGCGCTTGCAGTTCCACTAATATCCACTATCTCCTCCTTCACTTCCGACCTACAGCAAGGTGAATCTCTGACCAAAGGGCCAGTGACCTCCAGGCATGGGGTGTAAGGAATAAAGCCGCAATAGTGTGATATCTTCTATAAAGTTTATTTAAAAGCAGTAATGCACTTACAGTTGATGCGTGGCAAGTCAGCATAGATGGTATAAATGTCAGAATTTCTTTTGTTACGCTCGTGTCCGGCTGCAGCGCGGACCTCGAGCAGTCGTTCGTGACGGTTACGCCTCCTCTCTGACGCGTTTCTTCTTGACAAACGTCACTGTACGTCTATTAGAACTTTCTGGGAAGGAGTAGGACAACAGCCGGGCATACTAAGCCCCCCAACAACACATATCCCCATACACTGAGCCCGAACAGCCAGGCACGTTCAGTCGGCGCACCGTCACCCACTCAGCTGAAGCTGACAAGGTAGAACTCTTCCGCCCGCACTCTAGTCGGCCTTGTGATTGGTCCAAGCCGTCTCCCCCACAATCCCGTCCGAGAGTGTAGACAGCTTCCGAAGAGCACTTGGAGTTTGGAAGCACTTATATTTTGTGGTGATCAGCGAATTTGTTATATTGTTCACACCTTATTTCCGTCTGGTAAGGAGGAATTTCACTTGGTGGAGGGTTTTTTCACATTTGAAGTTGAAGATATCTTTCATATTGTGGAGCACCAGTTTTGATGTTATCATATATGGACACTTATGATTGATTTATCATGGACTTTGAAGAGGACACCCTGGCTTCAGCTGCCCCCACCTGAGATTTTAAAAATCCTTACATATTTTATAGTTACAAACTTTCTCATCTTGAGGAACTCCTTTTTTGGATTCTACCAGTACAGCTAATCTATATGATTTAGCCTGTAAGTAAACATAATTTTTTATCTACAGTTATTTCCTTTTCCTAAAAAATAGCATTTTTCAAGTAATTTATCTCAATTACACATCATTTATAGAAGCAGTCTTAGTTCCTGATGCAACTTAGAAACCTGGGGAAAACCTTTCACACATGGACCAGACAAAAGAAAGATGTACGTAACATAAAGCACATTGCATAATTCTACTTTAAATTCTGCATATGTGCAAAAAACGTACAAGTAATTGTTGTTTCTAGACATGGTGACTTATCCTTGAAAAAGGCTAATACCTACACCGCCGAAACGTGTAGAATAATCTCCAGGACATTTTCCTCTGAACAAAGTTCCAAGCCTGAAATACACGCATGGAACAGAGACAAATGTTCCTCAAAAGTCACCATTTTTCACCTTGTCACCTACCTTTCTAACTTCTTCACTTCTCTCACCGATGGACCTTAAACCCATCCATGACAAACTTGTCTATTACCTTGTAAAATGTTTTTGAAAATAAACTGTTCAATTTTTATTCTATGATACTTTACTTTGTTTACTCTTGCCCTTAAAGTCCCAATAACCTTGGTTTGAGGCACCAAACCCAAAACACAATGACTTCACAGGGATGGTGGCAAAACTTTATTATAGGGCATCCTAGAGATCAAAACCCCTTTTCCACCCTGAGAGATGCAAACAGACTTACTGTGAATGAAATATATCATCCCTGACCATGTTTGTTGGACCACGTGTCAGTATTAACGTGGACCTTGCAGCTGACTGCCTTGTCCAACGATGCCACAACATTGCCCACAACGTGATGGTACAAACCTGGAATGGCCTAACGTGAAAAGAAATAGCGGCTGGGAACCTGCCATTGTGGTACAGCACATTCTGCAAATTTGTGGAAAGGGGCAGAATCCACCAGACAGAAAGGCAGGAGTTGTAAAGCCAGAATTTGGGCATGTAGGTGGTAGTGATTGCATTTCTTTTTTCACTGAAGCAGATGGGGCAGAGAAATGTGCCTGCTATAGTCTGCAGCTGGTGGTGTGCTACTGACAGATGTGCTGCAAGGACCCGGGACCCGGGACACCCATTCGCTAAAGCATCATCCCTGTCAGTGGAGGCTGCTGAAAGGTCATAAGGTATAGAGGGGGTAGACTGAGGTGAGGAGTGTAGAGAAGCAGAATTGCATCCCTTTTGTGTGGCTTTCAGGTGCTTTTGCCAATGTACAGAGTAGTGGGAGGTTAAATGCCTTGTCAAGCACGTGGTACCCAAGTGGCTGGTGTTTTTGCCATGCTAGATGTGCTTGAGGCAAAGTTTGCAAACTGCAACAGTGCGATTGACTGCACATGACTGCACATGTACTAAAAAAGGCCCAGACAGCTGAGATGTGGAAAGTGGACCAGGAGATAACAGTTTCACAATCTGGTTGATTAGGGTGGCTGCTCACTACTCTTCCATGATGGCTGCCTCAATGGGGTTGTGCCTCACTCTCACTTTTCTCCTCTGCTCTGCCCCGCACCCAGGTCGCATCAGTGACCTCATCATCATTGTCCCCTCCATCCTTGTTATCACTGGAGACAACTTGGCAATACGCTATGGCTGGGAGAAGATGACTGCCAATTTGTTGTTTACCAGTGTTCTCCCCTCTTTGTAGGCTCATGCTCCCACCTTCTTCAGCCTCAGAACCAAGATCTGAATCAAGTAATGGATGTTCATCGTCAAGGAGCAAGTGGCTGAGGCTGTGTTCAAATAACTCAGCTGGCTCCTTAATGCCTGATGCTGGGGCTATGGCAGGAGTAGCTGTGGACAAGGAGGCAGAATAAACCACTCTGGCAGCTGCAGTGGACTGCACACTAGTTTTTGCTTGGGTGAAGGAGGATGAGATTTGTTTAGTAAGCCAGTCCACCAACTCCTCTGCATGCTGTGGCTGGATAACACGGCGGGCAACTTCACTAAACAGAGGAAATAATGCCCTGCCTAAGGACCGATCACATCCCCCTTTGTCTGTGGACACATGTCGCTGGAATTGGTGAGAGGCCCCTGTTGCCATTATATGTGACTGTCACTATCTACTGCTATCATTAGAGTCAATAGGATTCACACCGTCAGTCCATAGTTACCTAATCACTACTTTCAGGCCTTTAGACTGCCTTAAAGTGCGTCAAGGATGAGAGCTCCAACGACTTAGCCAGCTGAAGAGTCAGGACCAAAGACTGCCCTTAACTCTTACTGCCCTTAAGCCCCTTCCTATTTACTTTGAAAAAGGACCTCACTTTGGGGCCTGTTCTTTAGAGTGCACAGTTTAGTTCAATACATATGTCATACTGTTATTAAGGGTCATTCACATTGCTCACTGTTACTTTGCCTATTAATCCCAGCTAAAGCCAAAGAACTGATTATCCTTTACTTGGGTACAATCTCATTCTGTATAGTTTTTTTTGTGACCTAATTTACCTAACTGAACCTATGTTATTTCAAACCGTCTTTTGTTTAAAGTGTGAGTAAACTCCTGTGCATGAATATCATATGTAGGTAGGTCTATAATAAGGCTAATCTATAGGTAGTGTAAACATCTCCTGCCATGCCGTTTCTTCAGAGTCCTGTGCCGTAAACAGCGTCTGCTGCACGTATGTGCCAGAGTGATGCCGTCGGTATACCAGTGTTAAAAGGGCTTTTTGCTCTACCACTAATGTCTTCTCCCACCATATACCCTGTCCTTGACAGGCACACATTTTCTGCTGAGATTGTTTCCAAGGTGCAGGATTGCACCAAGCACACTTGCTGGAGATCTCTGGAAGCCTTGGACTGTGTCACCTGCTACTCCACAAAAGTGACAGCTCTCAAGAGGTGCCAGCTTGGCAGTGTCCCACTGACCTGTACTTAACTACACTTGCCATGTCTAATAAGCTGGGGGGAGGTTAGGACTGGGGAGAAGTTAGGTGGGGAGCAGATAATTTGTGTCCACTGCCAGTCCCCTCTCTGCACTAAACAAGGTCAGATCTTACACACATGGCTTGCCTGGAGCATGGGGTGTAATGGCCCGTTTATAGGCAGTTCCTGCAATCTAGTGTCATTTGTTGTTTTTATGTAGTGGGCAAGCTGCACTGCACACCTTCATGCATTTTGATGGTTGTAAAAAAAAAGTTTACAGAAATGAAATTTCCTACCCCCCTCCACAATAGTGAGGTTTCTCAAAAGTAGATTATCTGTCCTTTCCATATTGGCGAGAGTTCTTCACAGTGTTTTGAGTCTGCTCCACCCACAATAGTGAGATTTTTACACCATTGACTGGGACCCTGTCGGGTGCACAATATTAAAATTTCCCTGTAAAAGTTTGCATCTCTCATTGTCCTACATGGTCACATTGAAGGTGCTGCTCTCTCACAGTGGAACTTTACAATTTGTTTATTCTACAATACAGGGAACCCAAAGGGGAGGGTAATATTATTATTTTGGTTTTGCAATGACTGTGGCAGTTGAATGGAACTGGGAATCCTGTCCTGATGAGGATATCATATCTCTGGAGATCTCAAGATCTTAAGTCAACATGTAATTCAGCTTCCTCCAACAAAAACATTAACATAAAAGCTCCCCCTCTTCTATTCCTTGTAGCAGAAAAACAGCTCCTGGTTACTCTACAGGACAACAATTACTTTCTCTTGTATAATGAACTGCAAAAACACAACCACAAATACCACCAAAGTGGAATAGAGGGAGTACATGTACTGTAATTTCTGTGCTGCGTCTACTGTATATAATAATGTCTTTTAATAACTGGGATCCCTCCTGTGACTTTACTGATGAGGCTAAAACAGTTAAAGCTATCAGAACTGAATTATAAGGCTATTATGTGATTCTTAGCTCATCTGTCTTTCAGGATAGGAGTCCAGGGACTGATCAGTAAGATCAAAGGCCCACCATAATTTGCACAATCATTATTAGGCTTTCAGTTTCCATCTATACTACCTCTTCCTTTCCTATGCAACACATGGGTGTAAAAAGATTATTTATGGTATTTTAGTGTAAGATTAAAAATACTGACATAATAAAAACCTTGACTAAGGTATTGCTTTGTTTTGCGGCTGCCATGATCTGATACCGTACCTCCACCCAACTACGTCCCCCTTTTCCCAAAAAAAAATAATTGGACACAGATATTTTGGGTTGAAAATGCCATAGCAGCCATTTATTAAAAAAACAATCCAAAAATTACAGACTTTTAAAATTTAAAATTTTATTATCAAATTTTATAACAATAATCCTGATAAAGGGCCACATATCCAGCCCAATGGCTTTAAGGTTGACACCATCTCCACAAAAGTAGAGTCCAATATCCTGTTCCAGCTCCCAATGGCAGACAGCCAATCCACCATTCTGGGAAAAGAATCATGTCACTGCCCATTTCACCTTAATTCTTGCCTTATTACCACTGCCTACAGAACGAGCCAAATGCCAACTGGTTCTGGCCACTACTTTAGACCATACAAAAAATTGTGTTAGGGAAAAAAGAGCGCAACCTTAAAAAGTCAAATTTTATATCATGCAACAGTTCCCACATGGAACGGAGCCCTAGGTCATTCCCCCCCAACATGTAAAACTAAAATGTCCGAGGGCCTATCCAACCGGATGTAATAATGTACTTCTGGTAGAACCCTTGACCATAACATACCCTGAATCCCCAGCCACCTCACTCTGACCTCACTCCGGTGGAATCCCAACTGTCTACCCTCGAGCCTGACATCTGCTCTTTTCGCACCCCAATAGCAGTGCGATGTGCCTGGAAAAGTAAAGGACAAACTTGCCAAGGAACAGGAAGCGGCCCAATACACACACATACATAACTACGGTTGTAAACTTATCCTCATCATATCCAGCACTATGTGTTTATATATTTTTCCCAGCAAGGAGTGTTGTCTCCAAGGGTTAGAAGGGCTGGATTCATCTCTTTTTCATGGATAGTGTAGGACCCACTGATAATGGGGTACTTTGACGCAGTAGTGGGCTTGAGCACGATATGGCCATATGGTGGGACCAAACCCCCATTTTTATTTATGGACTCTCTTCAGATTTGGTATTAATTTCTTTTGCATTTGCGCGCTATTCTTTTTTTAATATACATGTCTTTTGGTTCATAGCTGCAGCAGCTTTGGAAATACATGGGTATGCTCCCCCAAATTTTTTGCCTGTTTATTATGTATTCGGTCTGACCAGACTATCGAGGTTGAGCAGCCCTCCCCACCCCCCACATACACCTGTACTCAATCAGTGTCCACCATCAAATGGATATAGGAGGAGTCCCCTGTAGTGCATTTGCACATTTTTCCCAGCAAGGAGTGTTGTCTCCAAGGGTTAGAAGGGCTGGATTCATCTCTTTTTCATGGATAGTGTAGGACCCACTGATAATGGGGTACTTTGACGCAGTAGTGGGCTTGAGCACGATATGGCCATATGGTGGGACCAAACCCCCATTTTTATTTATGGACTCTCTTCAGATTTGGTATTAATTTCTTTTGCATTTGCGCGCTATTCTTTTTTTAATATACATGTCTTTTGGTTCATAGCTGCAGCAGCTTTGGAAATACATGGGTATGCTCCCCCAAATTTTTTGCCTGTTTATTATGTATTCGGTCTGACCAGACTATCGAGGTTGAGCAGCCCTCCCCACCCCCCACATACACCTGTACTCAATCAGTGTCCACCATCAAATGGATATAGGAGGAGTCCCCTGTAGTGCATTTGCACATTTTTCCCAGCAAGGAGTGTTGTCTCCAAGGGTTAGAAGGGCTGGATTCATCTCTTTTTCATGGATAGTGTAGGACCCACTGATAATGGGGTACTTTGACGCAGTAGTGGGCTTGAGCACGATATGGCCATATGGTGGGACCAAACCCCCATTTTTATTTATGGACTCTCTTCAGATTTGGTATTAATTTCTTTTGCATTTGCGCGCTATTCTTTTTTTAATATACATGTCTTTTGGTTCATAGCTGCAGCAGCTTTGGAAATACATGGGTATGCTCCCCCAAATTTTTTGCCTGTTTATTATGTATTCGGTCTGACCAGACTATCGAGGTTGAGCAGCCCTCCCCACCCCCCACATACACCTGTACTCAATCAGTGTCCACCATCAAATGGATATAGGAGGAGTCCCCTGTAGTGCATTTGCACATTTTTCCCAGCAAGGAGTGTTGTCTCCAAGGGTTAGAAGGGCTGGATTCATCTCTTTTTCATGGATAGTGTAGGACCCACTGATAATGGGGTACTTTGACGCAGTAGTGGGCTTGAGCACGATATGGCCATATGGTGGGACCAAACCCCCATTTTTATTTATGGACTCTCTTCAGATTTGGTATTAATTTCTTTTGCATTTGCGCGCTATTCTTTTTTTAATATACATGTCTTTTGGTTCATAGCTGCAGCAGCTTTGGAAATACATGGGTATGCTCCCCCAAATTTTTTGCCTGTTTATTATGTATTCGGTCTGACCAGACTATCGAGGTTGAGCAGCCCTCCCCACCCCCCACATACACCTGTACTCAATCAGTGTCCACCATCAAATGGATATAGGAGGAGTCCCCTGTAGTGCATTTGCACATTTTTCCCAGCAAGGAGTGTTGTCTCCAAGGGTTAGAAGGGCTGGATTCATCTCTTTTTCATGGATAGTGTAGGACCCACTGATAATGGGGTACTTTGACGCAGTAGTGGGCTTGAGCACGAGATGGCCATATGGTGGGACCAAACCCCCATTTTTATTTATGGACTCTCTTCAGATTTGGTATTAATTTCTTTTGCATTTGCGCGCTATTCTTTTTTTAATATACATGTCTTTTGGTTCATAGCTGCAGCAGCTTTGGAAATACATGGGTATGCTCCCCCAAATTTTTTGCCTGTTTATTATGTATTCGGTCTGACCAGACTATCGAGGTTGAGCAGCCCTCCCCACCCCCCACATACACCTGTACTCAATCAGTGTCCACCATCAAATGGATATAGGAGGAGTCCCCTGTAGTGCATTTGCACATTTTTCCCAGCAAGGAGTGTTGTCTCCAAGGGTTAGAAGGGCTGGATTCATCTCTTTTTCATGGATAGTGTAGGACCCACTGATAATGGGGTACTTTGACGCAGTAGTGGGCTTGAGCACGATATGGCCATATGGTGGGACCAAACCCCCATTTTTATTTATGGACTCTCTTCAGATTTGGTATTAATTTCTTTTGCATTTGCGCGCTATTCTTTTTTTAATATACTATGTGTTTATACTTTAACAATACCAAGCTAACACCATTCTCCCTTTTTTTATATTTTTTATTTATCCGTAAGTGAGATAAACACCCTCCAATAAAACATATCCCCCCCATCTATAACAAGTGAGGACGGACAAATAGTCTGAAATTCTGAGACTCCCATCTCCCTAAATGCCTGATAATCTCATCGAGTTTCCAATGAGCCTCTTCAGTATCAGCCCTAATATTAAAAGATTGTGACGAATAGTCAGCTGGCTTGAAACATGCAGCCTGCAAGCATTTACTAAAGACTGAGCTGAACTGGAATCTAGACAACGCAGATCCATCGACATGCATTAAGAAGGGGCCTGGCCCTGACAGCCTCAGAACTATCCAGTGATGAGGAGGGAGAAAAAAAAACTTTTATCAGTCTGTTAGGTGGGCGGCGTGTAGCAGCCATGTAATGCAAGCACAGTGCATATGTGTCTGCTTAATATGGATTTAAAAAAAAAAAACTTTTTTCCTTCATATTTTACTGTGACATACAGTGTTTAGACACTGCTGTTCTAATCTGCTAGTCAAAAATCACCAATTAAAGGGAAAAATAAAACATTTTCATTCATACGTTACTGTGAGATACACCCTTTGGATACAGTTGTTTTATTCCGCTATTCAATAAACACCCATTTAGGGGAAAAAAAGAAAATTGCGGCCTAGTCTGCATATTTTACTGTGAGATACACCTGTTGGATACTGTTGTTCTATTCCACTTTTCAATAAAAACCCATTTAGGGAAGAAAAAAAATTGCGGCCTAGTCTGCATATTTTACTGTGAGATACACCCGTTGGATACTGTTGTTCTATTCCGCTTTTCAATAAACACCCATTTAGGGAAAAAAAAAAATTGCGGCCTAGTCTGCATATTTTACTGTGAGATACACCCGTTGGATACTGTTTTTCTATTCCACTTTTCAATAAAAAACCCATTTAGGGAAAAAATATTATAATTGTGGCCTAGTCTGTATCTGTACGTGTGAGATTAACCCTTTGGATACTGTTTTCTATTCTGCTATTAAATAAACACCCATTTAGGGGAAAGAAAGATATTACATTTTGGCCTAGTCTGTATCTGTACGTGGGAGATACACCCTTTGGATACTGTTGTTCTATTCTGCTATTCAATAAACACCCATTTAGGGGAAAGAAAGATATTAAATTGCGGCCTAGTCTGTATCTGTACATGGGAGATACACCCTTTGGATACTGTGGTTCTATTCTGCTATTCAATAAACACCCATTTAGGGGAAAGAAAGATATTAAATTGCGGCTTAGTCTGTATCTGTACGTATGAGATACACCCTTTTAGATACGGTTGTTCTATTCTGCTATTCAATAAACACCATTTAGGGGAAAATTAATAATTTTGCAGCGTTTGCTGATTATGTTACTGTGAGATACACCCTTTAAATTTGTTTGGCGCATCTCTTTCCACCACCAAGGATTGCAAGGCGCTTCAGTTTGACTCCTGTTGCTAACTCCTCCTACTCTGCTTCCTCATCCTCATCCACTACTGCCTCCGCATCCAGAGCAGTGATCATTTCCAAGGCTTTCAGGGCAGTCATTTACAAGTGGCTCCGAGGGTGGGTTCCTGCACCCACAAACGCCAGGTACACAATTGTCCAGCAAGGGCACAGTTCTGGAGGATGATGAGGTGGAGGATGAGGAGGAGGAGATGGAGGATAAGAAACCATATTCACAGCAGGGTGGCACCCAGATAACTGATAACAACAGATACTACACTTGATCTTAGCCAAAAGGTCGAGAAGCGATGCTGGTGCCATTCCCACCTGACAGCATGGGCACAGTTGAAGCACAAGGCGAAGGCAAAGGAGGAGGAGATCGCCAACACAGCCAGGGCACCGCCAGCACCTCAGAAGGCAGGGTTAGCATGTATGAAATGTGGAAAAGCTTTGTCGGCATGCCACAACTACCAGGACCACCAACTGTTTTTTTGTTTTTGTTTTTAAGCCCGTGGTGTGTGAACACACTCAGACTATCACCCAGTGGGTGCATAAAAAAGTGCACACCAAAAAGTGAAACACAAAAAGTGCACAGGGTGTACACATGGTCCCTGACCCTGATCCACTGGGGCGCAAGGCTCCTGACAGGGACTGGGGTACTTACACTGGCTAACCTGGCCGAAACCAGGCAGCCCCGTTCTTTAGGAGGTCTGCTGAAACAGACCACCCCAAGTACTAGGTGGGGCTCTCCCGAAGAGAGACCCCATGAGAGAGGGCGAACCAAGCCAGAAGGCCATATCCACCCTCTCCCAAGACTTTCAGGGACAGGCCCAACGACCTACACCCTACTAATCACGCTGTGCAAAATAAAGTGTACCGCTACAATAAAAAACACAAAGCGTGAGACACACAACACATAAAAGTGGGGAAAGGGATAGTGAAGAAGAAGTGCAAGGTTAGTGCCACGTTGCAATACTATGGCAGGCCCTTTGGCCAGGAATAAAAAATTCCTCTGGTCCTGACTCCTGACCAAAAGGCCCGGCCCTAGAGGCAGGTGTGGAAAACGTGTGTAGGAAGTGCAGTGTCGTTGGTGCCATACTCATAGTGTTGCCATCCACCATGAATTATGGCACCCCTGGACTGCCACTCCAGGGGCACATACACCACAGTGTTTTCAGAATCCCGGTCCCTGGCAAGACCAGTGCAGCCCCGTCCCTACCAGAAGGCCTCAGAACTTAGACAGCTTTGGGAGAGCCCGGCCAACAACCAGGGACACATACCTTTTCCAAGGCCAGACTCAACCCAGAAGGGGGAAAAAAGCCCCCCCGCCGCCATCACCGTTCCTTACCATATACAGTCCCTTACCGTTCCTTACGTACTATACACATACTGAATGACGGGACTGTCCCCTTCATCTTCTAGGTCTCCAAATTGGGCACATGGCCTGAGCTTGCCCTTTACGCCTTGGAGGTGCTGGCCTGCCCTGCAGCCAGTGTATTACCTGAATGTGTATTTAGCATGGCTGGGGGCGTTATCACAGACAAGCGCAGCCGCCTGTCCAGAGCCAATGTGGACAAGCTCACATTCATTAAAATGAACCAGGCATGGATCCCACAGGACTTGTCCGTACCTTGTGCAGAATAGACATGTATACCGGCCTTACCCAGCCATTGTTGTATTTTTGATCTTTCTCACTCTTTTGGGGTGTACCCTAATTTAAAAAGAAATGTAAAATTAAAAACAAAAACCAGTGTTGGCTACCTTGTCCTCCTCCACCACCGCTTCCACCTACACCGCCACATCCACCACCACCTCAACCTTCTACTCCATATGGGCCTCGTCCTCCTAGATCAAGATGATTATTTTTTATTTGTATGTTTTTTATGTTATTTTAAGTTATTTCCCTATCCACATTTGTTTGCAGAGTACTTGCCATGCTCTTAAGAAGATCTTGCTGCCATTTGCAGCCCTCTAGACCTTTCCATGTTTTTATAAAGCCATTTTAGTGCTCAAAAGTTTGGGTTACCATTGACTTCAATGGGGTTCGGGATCGGGGTAAAGTTCGGGTTCAGTTTCCCTAATTGAAACATCTGGACAGGGGCAATAAGGAAAAAATCTCGACATACTCCCCTTTCCATATTTTTTTCCTAGTTTCCATTTTGAGGTGAGCCCACAAAGGGCATTTGAAGCAGACATAAACTTTGCACTTGGCAGAGTTTGCCAATCTTACCCCATCTGCAACTGGAAACCTTTTCCCCCACCGCAGTATTGTGCCCTCTTACCGTTGACTCCTGTGCCGCAGAGTGATCACGGCCCGTCCCTCGCCATCCACTAACCCAGCCATTGTTTAGCAGTTTCAGGCCTAACAGGCAGTGGTGGACTACTAACCAAAAAACACGGAGATGCAGTTGAGGCAGCCAGTGTGGATGTCCAGGCTGCCGCTGGGGAGCTAGCCGATGCAGCTCCAGGCCCCGCACCACACCTTGCCAATATTTCTCTGAAACCTGTCAGTAGTGACCGTACCACCTTGGTCAATGGCCCTTCCTGTCCCGTGGTTAACTCTGCAGGGACCTACTGCGATTCCCCCCGACCAGCCTACCACCTGTGGGGACCATACCTCTAAACAAATCCCCTCCCCCACATACCGCTTCTCCACTAACCAACTCCACATGGACATCAGTTTTTAAAACAGTGCCAAATGGTGACTTACCAGGCTGCCTTGGCATGTCCACCAGCACAGTCGTTGCTCCGGATCAGAGTTGTCCTGCAGCAGCTGTCAGGGACGCATTGCTCCCAGGCATCACCACATCTTCCTCTGATTCTGACAGCTCTCCCTCTGATTTTTCTCCTGTTCCCCCAGCAGAGTCCAGCAAGGCAGTAGAGTCCCAGATCACCAACGATGGGGGTTACAGGCTCTGGTCAATGACGGCATCAGCCACGGCTGCTCTTCTCTGACTCCAGACTTCCCGGCCAGCCGCCCCCTGCTGCATACTCTGCCTTGACTGCTTTGCAGATGCTGATCTCTGGTCCAGTGTGTGAGATGCAATGCCGGTCACAAATCTCCCCCAACCTCCTCTTTTCCCCCCAGCAGTCCCAGCCATCCCAGGTAACTGGCCAGCCCTGGTGTCCTTACTTATCCCAGGCCTGGCCACGCTCACAGCCAGGTTGGCACCTGCTGGGTGACTGGTGCTAATGGGCCCCTAAAGGGGCTCCCATTGCGGTGGCTGACCTTTGGGGGGGTTTCCGGATTAAGGCCTCCTAGCCCGTAGACGCAAAGGGGCAGGCAAAACTGGTGCTTGCCCAGGCCCCAGCAGCATACCTGGGACCTGGGCCTGTAGCCATTGAGTGCCATTTGCCACTGCTCTAATTTGCCTCAACATGCTCTCCAAGTCACTCATTCTCCTTCTCTTTTTAGATCATCAGAGGGAAGCTCGTCAGAAGTTCTTTTGTCCCTATTTCTGCTCCAACTGACCATAAGCCAAGTGACCACCCCAACTAAGACCACCGTGAACCCAAGTGTAACTTTGAAAAATTTAAACTTTTTAACCCTATCTGTATCCCAGCCCAACTGCAACACAGCCATGTAGGCCTTTCATTTAAGCTGCACCCCCAGCTCCAGGCCTATCTCTTACTACTGAACTGTTGTATGCCCTTACGCGTTATATCATCCTCAGCTCCATCATATACATACACAGGACAGTGAAGCCAGATGCTTTCTATGCAGCATGGCATCACATTGTCCTCTAACATAGTAAGTGCTTTAAGGTTGGAATCACAAGATTCTCACATTATTTACGCATTTCATGTTCACTGCTACACATTTTGCATGAAGGACTTTACCATTTTCCTATTAGATAACTCCAACAATTTATCATACAGGCTTTTGGGTTCCTGTCTTCCAAATCTTTCTGAAAGTTCAAATTCTCACCCAGCTTGGTACCATTTCTAATTGCCCATAAGTTGGAAGAGTTAACAGTAAATAAAATTGTTGCCCTTTGGAGAAGGTGTAAGTCTGCAGAGAATATATCCAACTGTGACACAATACCTTGCCATGACAAATCACCAGCAGAGCTCCTGGTGGTGCTCCATTTAATTCCTTCTTCATATATCTTCCTGTCACAAAATGTTCTATGTTATACAATTATATCAAAGTAGGAAAGTTGGGAAACTAAGAAATCAGATCAATCATTTATTGGATGTCAGGGAACCCAGTGGTATCTGTAATCTACTTGTCTACAGCCCTGACTTACAATTTGAAAAATGGAAATCGTTCAGAGGCAAAAGGTTACAGCCAACGATCGCCAATATTTCCTGCAAGCTGATGAATTGCTGGGGAGGGTGATAAAAACGAGTTTATCTTTCCTTGTCATACAGCTGTACGTGGCAATTACCAGCCAAACAAGAAGTAAATAAGTGATAGAAGGTATAAACACTGATCTTGTTTTTAAAACTTTCCACACCGCCTGCTAAATGAGACACATAAGTGAATTATGCCCACAATCTTTTCTTATTTTGAACAGAATTAGGACCATGTTACACTAATGACCTTTTGGTTGACAGCAACTCGCCAGTGGCCAGTGACAGGATCATTAAAAGAACACTTGCCCTACCGCGTCGCCCCTTTGCTGGTCAAAAACAGCAGCATCACCATTATTATGAGATGACTTAGAGAGTGTTGTGGTTAATTGTGGGGCTCACTTGATGAGGAAGATGTTAATTGTTTTCAATTTATCTTTTTGCTGTTACTCTATTGAATGTTCAGTCTCCTCTGCTGTGCCATTGAGCACACAGAGGGATGAGTTTGGGAATGAGTTCCGTAGCAGTAATCAATAGTTAGTACATATACAAAGCAAGCACAGTTAGTGTCACATCTAAAAGCACCCCAGACATTATATTATTAGTGTTTCCTTGCTGCCAAAGATATTTTTATACACACAGTGCTTAATAAGGACACCCAGTCACCCGAAAAACAACCCCACACCATATACCCCCCTCCACCAAATTATTTGGGCCAGTGTACAAAGCAAGGTCGTAAAGCCATGGATGAGCGGAATTGGAGTGGAGAAACTTGACTGGCCTGCACAGAGTCCTGACCTCAACCCGATAGAACATCTTTAGGATGAATTCGAGCGGAGGCTGCGAGCCAAGCCTTCTTGCCCTACATCAGTGCCTGACCTCACATATGCACTTCTGGAAGATTGGTCATACATTCTCATTGACACACTGTTAAACTTGTGGACAGCCTTCCCAGAAGAGTTGAAGCTGTTATAGCTGCAAAGGGTGGGCCAACTCAATATTGAACCATACAGACTAAGACTGGAATGCCATTAAAGTTCATGTACGTGTAAAGGCAGGTGTCCCAATACTTTTGGCAATATAGTGTATGTTTTATGCACATAATGAAAACAAACAAAAAAAACAACCACGCTAGGTCACACTACAAAATGATAACGGACATGAAATATAAATGAATAGATAAAGGCTGCCAGTACATAAGTATATCGGACCACAAAATTTAAATAGAAAAAGTACAGCGCCAACATAAATCAAACATTCTGTGTGAAAAAGTCCAATCAAGGTCAGTTATTAGATCCCACAAAATAGGATGATATGATGAACCCAAAAAGGCAGAGAACCCGGAAAGTCCAGCACCAAAAAAGTGTCAAAGAAGAGGAAGGGACCACCACGTGCACAAATAAGGATGTCCGCTTACCAGAACGTCTTGACCATCAATTAAGAGTGGTCAAAACAAGCATGTGTCCAAATGCTGTTCCAAGGCACAGGCAATTCACCAAACACCGGTAGCAATCACTTTCACATGTGTGAGTGGCATTTCCAAACCTCTAATGGATACTCAGCTCAATACACCATATACCTTCTTCTTCAGCTCCTGATCCACTTTCAGCAAGGAGGACATGATGTACAGCTCACACACCTCCTTCTCTCACACCAGCTCGTGCGGCTCGGCTCCTGAAGTGACATCTCTTCTAGCACGCTGTCTACCACACTCAACTCAGTAGACAGCGCGCTAGAAGAGACGTCACTTTCGGAGCCGAGCCGCACGAGCTGGTGTGAGAGAAGGAGGTTTGTGAGCTGTACATCATATCCTCCTTGCTGAAAGTGGATCAGGAGCTGAAGAAGAAGGTATATGGTGTATTGAGCTGAGTATCCATTAGAGGTTTGGAAACGCCACTCACACATGTGAAACACATGTGAAAGTGATTGCTACCGGTGTTTGGTGAATTGCCTGTGCCTTGGAACAGCATCTGGACACACCCTTATTTTGACCATTCTTAATTGATGGTCAAGACATTCTGGTAAGTGGACATCCTTATTTGTGCACGTGGTGGTCCCTTCCTCTTCTTTGACCCTTTTTTGGTGCTGGACTTTCCGGTTCTCTGCCTTTTTGGGTTCATCATATCATCCTATTTTGTGGGATCTAATAACTGACCTTGATTGGACTTTTTCACACAGAATGTTTGATTTATGTTGGTGCTGTACTTTTTCTATTTACATTTTATGCACATAATACCTCATAGAAGATTGTGGGTAAAACAAATGGTCTGGCAACAGGGTGTCCAAAAAATGAAATTACAGAGTATTTTTGGTAAGCATTTTAGGTAATTAGTGCTTACAATTCCATATCTCTTGTATTTCATATGAAGATTTGTTGCCTTCCACTAATAGCTAGCTATCTGTATATCTTGACTGAGGCACCTGCAGAATGACGAGGCTCCAGTTATCTATAAAACATTAAACACTTGACCCATCCTTCCTTCCAAAATGACCGGACGACACATTTTATTTGGAGTCGAATGGCCATAGCAGCCTTTTTATTACAAACCATTAAATACAACATTCACAAGAAAACAAGTTTAATGCATATAATACAGTCAATGCATACCAAATAAACCAACCTCAGCTTAGGCCGGTCTAAGGTCTTTGAAGGCCTATATACTCACGATTAACTGGTTGTATCTGCCACCCAATCAAAGGTCCCCAACTGCAACTAAACCAGCTCAGGGACAATAAACTACTTACCTAATTATTACCCCAATGTTACCACCATATTGTTAGGAAGAGGACACCCATACCTCAGATGGGCCCTACCCACAATTTTCCACAATTATTTAACCAATGATTTAGCCTGCTACTACGACAAGAAAATAAACGGACCAAGAAATTGAATCACAAGCTAAAAACATAAGAACCGAAAATCTGATAACAAATACCCCAGCACCTTGAGACAGTAGGAGCCTCACCCAAACCAAAACAAACAAGGAAGGGAGGGTGGGAGAAAACTGTCTGATGCTGTGGGGAGCTCTGACTGAGGTCTGACACGATCCCCCCTCTTCTCTACCCACTACAGGACACACCCCTCTGCCTTGAACTCTTCAATCTGGTAAACAGAATGCATCATTCTAAATCACCCCACTAAAACTCTGTCTCTTCTGAAGGCCCCAGTCATGCTGGCCCTCCTTCTAGTTTCACTCAGCTCCAGACCTTATACTTACTGAGGGACCTGCAGAATGCGGAGGCTCTGGTTATCTATAAAACATTATACACTTGTCCCATCCCCCCTTCCAAAATAACTAAACAACACATTTTATTTGGAGTCGAATGGCCATAGCAGCCTTTTTATTAAAAACCATTAAATACAACATTCACACAGGGACGTCTTTAATGCATGGCAAAAGGGGGAGCTGCCCAGGGCCCATTCAATGTTGTAGGGCCCGAAGCAAATGTCCCTTAAGCCTGCACTGATAAGTCAAGTGGATTTATTTTCTACTCGTTTCTATCCAGCTCAGCATGGGTTAAGTCACATCCTGGCAGCGACTCCTCTACTAGCCCCTCCCCCTTAGCTCATTCTGAGTGAACTAAGTCTCTTCCCCAGCGATGTGCTGCTTTCGGACCCTCCCACCCCTCCTCTGCGGGCGGCTGCTGGATTACTTCGTTCTGCACAGTGAGTAGACTGTCTCCCTCGGAGACAACGTGTCCTGCACTGAGCCAGGCTCCCCCTCCCACCATCTCTGATAACTTCCCAGGGAGTCTCAGGTGCTGTAAAACGTCTTGGAGGGGGAGAGGGCAGGGCTGCTGTGTTTTGTAGTGCAGGGCAGTGATTGGCTAGTGCTGCCGAACTTCTTGGAGTTCTTGGCACCCTCAGCAATAACCCCCCTCAGTGCCTCTCCACCCTCAACAATAACGCCTCTCCCCTTCTAACAATAACCCCTCTCCCTGCCTCTCCTCCCCCAACAATAACCCCTCTCCTTGCCCCCCTCCTAACAATAACCCCCTCCCTGCCTCTCCTCCCCCAACAATAACCCCTCTCCTTGCCCCCCTCCTAACAATAACCCCCCTCCCTGCCTCTCCACACCCAACAATAACCCCTTTCCCTTCCTCTCCCCCCCTAACAATAATCCCCTCCCTGCCTCTCCACCCCCAACAATAACCCCTCTCGCGGCATCTCCCCCTAAAAATAACCCCCTCCCTGCCTCCCCCCCAAGAATAACCCTCTCTCTACCACTCCACCCCCAACAATAACCCCTCTCGCGGCATCTCCCCCTAAAAATAACCCCCTCCCTGCCTCCCCCCCAAGAATAACCCTCTCTCTACCACTCCACCCCCAACAATAACCCCCCTTCCTGCCTCTCCCCCCCTAACAATAACCCCCTCCCCGCCTCTCCCCCTCTAAAAATAACCCCCTCCCTGCCTCTCCACCCCCAACAATAACCCCTCTCCCTGCCTCTCCCCCCCTAACAATAACCCCGTCCCTGCCTCTTCACCCCCAACAATAACCCCTCTCCATGCCTCTCAACCCCCAACATAAACCCCTCTCCCTGCATCTCCCCCTAACACAAACCTCCTCCCTTCCTCTCCCCCACAAACAATAACTCCCCTCCCTGCCCCCCCTCCAAAATAACCCGCTCTCTGCCTTTCAACCCCCAACAATAACCCCCCTCCCTGCCTCTTCCCCCTAGCAATAACCCCCTCCCTATCTCTCCCCCCTAACAATAACCCCCCTCCCTGCCTCTCCCCTTCAACAATAACCCCCTCCCTGCCTCTCCCCCTCTAACAATAGCCCCCTCCCTGCCTCTCCACCCCAACAATAAACCCTCTCCCTGCCTCTCCCCCCTAACAATAACCCCCTCTCTGCCTCTCCACACTCAACAGTAACCCCTCTGCTTGCCTCTCCACCCCCAACAGAAACCACTCTCCCTGCATATCCCCCTAACACAAACCTCCTCCCTTCCTCTCCCCCCAAAAAATAACTCCCCTCCCCGTCCCCCCTCCAAAATAAACCGCTTCCTGCCTTTCCACACCCAACAATAACCCCCTTGCCTGCCTCTTCCCCCCTAGCAATAACCCCCTCCCTGCCTCTCCACCCCCAACAATATCCCCTCTCCCTGCCTCTCCTTTCCCAACAATAACCCCCTCCCTGCCTCTCCACCCCCAACAATAACCCCTCTCTCTGCCTCTCCACTCCCATCAATAACCCCATCCGTGCCTCTCCACCCCCAACAATAACCCCCTCCCTGCCTCTTCACTCCCAACAATAACTTCTCTCCCTGCCTCTCCCCCCTAACAATAACCCCCTCCTTGCCTCTCCACCCACAACAATAACCCCTCTCCCTGCCTCTCTACCCCCAACAATACCCCCTTTCCCTGCCTTTCCATTCCCAACAATAACCCCCTCCCTGCCTCTCCACCCCCAACAATAACATTGTTAAAGAGAGTCTCCGAAATCGGAGCTTTAGGGGCACAGGAGCCCTTTCTAACTTTCTTTCCAGACAGGGTAGTATTAATCCCTATGCTGGAGGCTAGACCGAAGCTTACTTCAGTTTTTCATGAAAACACGGAAATAGTTCTGCCTACCTTTAGGCAAGAAGAAGATTCTTCTGTCCATCCACTGGATGTTGGAAATTGCCTCAAGCAGTATCTGGAAGCTACGGTCTCCTTTCGACAGTCAGATCATTTGTTTGTCACTTTCAGTGGAAAGAACAAGGGTCTTCGGGCTTCTTCAAGGTCCATCTCTTCTTGGCTCATCCAAACTATCCAATGTGCTTATAGGGCTAAGGGCTTGACCCCTCCAGTGGCGATTACGGCTCATTCAACTCGGAGTGTCTCTACGTCCTGGGCAGTGTCCAGACACGTCTCGCCTGAAGTGATTTGTAGAGCAGCGTCCGGGTCCTCTATAAATACTTTTTTGTCTTGCTATTGTGTTGAGCCGGCGGCTCTTTCTTCTGTTAACTTTGGTTTACAAGTCCTGTCTATTTGACAGAGTAAAATTAAACTTTTGTTCAACACCTGTCCACCCTTTTGTGTACGGCGAGTTATTTCCCGATACGTATGCTGCCATGGAGTCTGTCAGGAAAACTGAAAATTTATATCAAATACTTACCGTAATTTTCCTTTCCTTATGGACTCCATGGCAGCAGGAGTTCCCTCCCGGATTCTGAGGAGGATAGTTACAGAACACGTGTGCTGAACAGGTGCAAAGATTTATGGGAGTGATGTCCTATGGGTAGGTTTGGAGGCGGGGCCAAACCCGATACGTATGCTGCCATGGAGTCCATCAGGAAAGGAAAATTATGGTAAGTATTTGATATAAATTTTCAGTTTTTTCACATTCTGATATATAACATTCCCCCCAAAAAAATGTACAAATCAAAATTTTTCAACATTTTAGGCCAATTTGTTTTCTGCTATATATTTTTGGTAAAAAAAAATCACGATAAGCGTATTTTGATGGGTTTGTGCAAAAGTTATTGTTTTTACTAACTATGGGAAAGATTTGTCATTTTTATTGTTTATTTATTTTTTTTGCTAGTAATTAGTGTTGAGCAAACACGGACTGTATTATTCGGGTCCGACCTGGATAATTGGATTTTTGCTACCCGGACACGGACTCGAAAACTTTACTGTATGTTCGGGTTTAAAATCCGTGTTAGGTAATTTTATTTCCTGTTTTGTATGTAATGGCGCGCTTTTAATGGCGGGCTTTCAACAGCCAATCAACAAGCGTTTAACTGGTGTGCCTTAGAAGCCATCCCAGTCATGCCTACTAATGTATTAGTAGCTGTGATTGGCCAGCTGAAGCATGTGACCCCGGTCTTTATAAGCTCAAGAGACACAGCGCGGTGCGTCAGTCTGCTGTAGTGTAGGGAGAGAGCACACAGAACGGTGCTGGCTGCTGCTGATTAGGGACAGACAGGGAAAAACAACATTGTGCCCGAAAAGAATGCAGGGACAGGTCGGAGTGTAGGCAGGGAAAGATATTTGAGCATTTTAGGGACAGGCTGGAGAGAGTAGGCAGGGACAGATAGGAGACACAGGACAGAACAATCGTCCGTTAGCGATCTACATCGATTTTGCTGTGTGGGGGGGGGTGCAGTGAACAATCTTTTTGCCCTCACTTGAGCCCACTGAGGAGGAGGAGGAGGGAGAAAAAAATATATTTTTATCAGTCTGTTGTGTGCAGCGTTCAGCTATATTTTACTACAGATTGCTGTTCTAATCTGCTATTTAAAAATTACAAATTTAAAGGGGAATTTTTTTTTCTTTCCCTTCATAGCCTGCTGCTTACCGTGACATAAAACATAAGACACTGCTGTGTTAACATGTGCTATTGAAAAATCACCAATTTTATATACTTTTTTTCTATTCTGCTATTCGATATACACCCATTTGGGGTAAAAAAAATTAAATTGCGGCATAGTCTGTACTAATCTGCTATTTAAAAATTACAAATTTAAAAGGGAATTTTTTTTTTCCCTTCATAGCCTGCTGCTGACCGTGACATAAAACATAAGACACTGCTGTGTTCACATGTGCTATTAAAAAATCAATAATTTTATATACTTTTTTCTATTCCGCTATTCAATATACACCCTTTTGGTGTGAAAAAAATTAAATTGCAGCATAGTCTGTATCGATACGTGTGAGATACACTTTTCAAATTTTTTGGGCGCATCTTCCACCGCCAAGGATTGCAGGGCGCTTCAGTTTGCCTCCTGTTCCGAACTCCTCCTACTCCTCATCCTCATCCTGCCTTTAGGGTACAAAAAATTGTAATCAGGGCCTAGTCTGGGTTTGTACGTGTGAGATACACCTTTTTATATACTATTTTCTATTCCGCTATTCAATCTACACCCTTTTGGGGTAAAAAAAATTTAATTGCGGCATAGTCTGTATCGGTACGTGTGAGATACACCTTTCAAATTTTTTGGGCGCATCTTCCACCGCCGAGGATTGCAGGGTGCTTCAGTTTGCCTCCTGTTCCGAACTCCTCCTACTCCTCATCCTCATCCTGCCTTTAGGGTACAAAAAATTGTAATCGGGGCCTAGTCTGTGTTTGTACGTGTGAGATACACCGTTTTATAATTTTTTTTCTATTCCGCTATTCAATATACACCCTTTTGGGGTGAACAAAATTAAATTACGGCATAGTCTGTATCGGTACATGTGAGATACAAGTTTTAAATTTGTTTGGCGCATCTCCTTCCACTGCCGAGGATTGCAGGGCGCTTCAGTTTGCCTCCTGTTCCGAACTCCTCCTACTCCTCTTCCTCATCCTCATCCTGCCTTTAGGGTACAAAAAATTGTAATTGGGGCCTAGTCTGTGTTTGTACGTGTGAGATACACCGTTTTATAAATTTTTTTCTATTCCGCTATTCAATATACACCCTTTTGGGGTGAAAAAAAATAAAATTACGGCGTAGTCTGTATCGGTACGTGTGAGATACACCTTTTAAATTTGTTTGGCGCATCTCCTTCCACCGCCGAGGATTGCAGGGCACTTCAGTTTGCCTCCTGTTCCGAACTCCTCCTACTCCTCTTCCTCATCCTCATCTTCCCTTTAGGGTACAAAAAATTGTAATCGAGGCCTAGTCTGAGTTTGTACGTGTGAGATACACCGTGTTATATCCTTTTTTCTATTCCGCTATTCAATATACACCCTTTTGGGGAGAAAAAAATTAAATTGCGGCATACCTTGCATATTTGACTGTGAGATACACCCGTTGTATCTGTATACTGTTTTTCTATTCCGCAATTTAATAAACACCCTTTTGGGGTAAAAAAAATAAAATTGCGGCATAGTTTGCATATTTGACTGTGAGATACACCCGTGCGATACTGTTGTTGTTTTGTTCCGCTATTCAATAAACACCTTTCTAGGGCAAGATCATAAATTACAGAAATATGAGGAGAGCGTCAAATAGGGGCCGTGGCCTGGGTCGTGGTGCTGCTGGTAGAGCTCCTGTTTCAAGGAGAGGACGTGGTCGATCTGTGCCAGCTACACACACAAGTGAAACACCTTCCTCAAGTGTGAGTAGGCGACAGAACCTGCAGCAGTATTTGGTAGGGCATCATGCGCCTCTACAAGTGTTGAGGCAAGAACAAGTAGAGGCGATAGTAGATTAGATAGTAGACAGTGCCTCCAGTTCCTTCACATTGTCTCCCACCCAGTCTACTGCAGAAAGGTCAGAGTTGGCACCTGCAGCCGATGTCCAACCGTCTTTCACCTCACCCCCTTGCAAATCAGGCAAGCAGTCTGAGCCCCAAGTCATGCAGCAGTCTCTTCTTCTTTTTGATGACTCTGTCAGCAGGGTTTCCCAGGGCCATCCACCTAGCCCTGCCCCAGAAGTGGAAGAGATTGAGTGCAGCGATGCCCAACCACTTATTTCTCAAGATGAGTACATGGAAGGACCATCGTAGCACGTCTCCGATGATGACGAAACGCAGGTGCCAATTGCTGCGGCACTCAGAATTGTGGAGACCGACAAGGAGGGCAGGGGTGAAGACTGGGTGGAAGATGATGTGGAGGACGATGAGGTCCTCGACCCCACATGGAATGAAGGTCATGCAGGTGACCTGAGTAGTTTGGAGGAAGAGGCGGTGGTCGCACAGAGCCACCAGCACAGCAGAAGAGGGAGCAGGGTGCAGAAGCGGAGCTGGCGTGCCCTAGACACTACACCTGCTACTGCCCAAAGCAGCAAGGGACCGAGCGCACCAAAGCCAGCTCAAAGGAGTTCTCTAGCGTGGAAGTTCTTCAGACAATGTGCTGATGACAGGACACGAGTGGTTTGCACCCTGTGCAAACAGAGCCTGAAGCGAGGCATAAACCTTCTCAACCTGAGCACAACCTGCATGATCAGGCATCTAAGTGCAAAGCACGAGCTGCAGTGGAGTAGACTCCTTCAAAACCAAGAAAGGTCTCTGGCTCCTCCTGCTTCCTCTTCTGCTGCAGTCCCGGCCTCTTCATCCACCTCTGTAGTGATACCGGCACCTGTCACCCCGCAAACAGACGATCTGTCAGCAACACCACCACCTGGGTCACCAACCATCTCCACAATGTCCCGTGGAAGCGTTCAGCTTTCCATCTCCCAAACACTTCAGAAGAAGAGGAAGTACCCCCTTACCCACCCGCGATCCCTGGCCCTGAATGCCAGCATTTCAAAATTCTTGAAATGCTGTCATTCTGTCTGGTGGAGACGCACAGTTTTAAAAGCCTTATGTCGGTGGCTGTCCCACAGTGCGTCGTGCCCAGCCGCCACTACTTTTCCAGGCAAACCATCCCTTCCCTGCACAACCAAGTGGGGGAAAAAATCAGGTGTCCACTGTGCAACGCCATCTGTGCCAAGGTCCACCTAACTACCGATATGTGGACCAGTAAGCACGGTCAGGGGCGTTATATCTCCCTAACGGCACACTGGGTAAATGCAGTGGCGGATGGGCCTGAGGCGTATAGCAATGTGGCGCATGTCCTTCCACCACCGAGGATTGCAGGGCGCTTCAGTTTGCCACCTGTTCCCTAACTCCTCCTACTTCGCTTCCTCATCCTCTACCGCCTCCTCATCCGGTCAGCGTAACACCTTCACCACCAACTTCAGCACAGCCAGGGGTAAACGACAGCAGGCAGTTTTAAAACTTGCCTGTTTGGGGGAAAAACCAAACACCGCGCAGGAGTTGTGGAGGAGCATGGAACAGCAGATCGATGAGTGGTTGCTGCCAGCGAGCCTCAAGCCCGGCCTGGTGGTGTGCGATAACGGGCGAAATCTCATAGCAGCTCTGGGCCTAGCTGGTTTGACGCACATCCCTTGCCTGGCGCATGTGCTGAATTTGGTGGTGCAGAGGTTCCTTAAAAATGACCCCGATATGTCAGAGCTGCTGCAGAAAGTGCGAGCCATCTGTGCACACTTTCGGCATTCTCACCCTGCTGCCGCTCGCCTGTCAGCGCTGCAGCGTAACTTCAGCCTTTCCGCTCACCGCCTCATATGTGACGTGCTCACAAGGTGGAACTCCACCTTGCACATGCTGGAAAGACTGTGCGAGCAGCAGCAGGCCATAGTGGAGTTTCAGCTGCAGCACGCACGCGTGAGTCACTCTGCGGAACAGCACCACTTCACCACCAATAACTGGGCCTCCATGCAAGACCTGTGTGCCTTGTTGCGCTGTTTTGAGTACTCCACCAACATGGCCAGTGCCGATGACGCCGTTGTCAGCTTAACTATCCCACTTCTATGCCTTCTTAAAAAAAACGATTCGGGCAATGATGGAAGAGGATGTGGCACAGGAGGAGGAGGAGAAGGAGGAGGAAGAGGGATCATTTCCAAGGCTTTCAGGGCAGTCATTCACAAGTGGCTCCGAGGGTGGGTTCCTGCACCCACAAACGCCAGGTACACAATTGTCCAGCAGGGGCACAGTTCTGGAGGATGAGGAGGATGAGGAGGAGGAGATGGAACCATGTTCACAGCAGGGTGGCACCCAGGCCAGCTCATGGCCATCACTGGTGCGTGGCTGGGGGGATACAGAGGACACAGACGATACACCTCCCACAGAGGACAGCCTTTTGTTGCCTCTGGGCAGCCTGGCACACATGAGCGATTACATGCTGCAGTGTCTCCACAACGACCGCCGAGTTGCCCACATTCTAACTTGTGCTGATTACTGGGTGGCCACGCTGCTGGATCCCCGTTACAAGGACAACGTACCGTCCTTAATTCACTCACTGGAGCGTGATCGCAAGCGCACGCTGGTAGACGCGATGCTGCTGGCATTCCCACCTGACAGCGGGGCCACATTGGAAGCACAAGGCCAAGGCAGAGGAGGAGGAGGAGGAGGAAGAGGTCGCCAAGGCAACCAGGGCACCGCCAGCACCTCAGAAGGCAAGGCTAGCATGGCCGAAATGTGGAAAAGCTTTGTCAACACGCCACAACAAACAGCAGCACCAGCAGCTCATATGGAACGTCTTAGCAGGAGGCAGCATTTCACCAACATGGTGGAGCAGTATGTGTGCACACGCCTACATGTAGTGAATGACGGGTCTGCCCCCTTCAACTTCTGGGTCTCCAAATTGGGCTCATGGCCTGAGCTTGCCCTTTACGCCTTGGAGGTGCTGGCGTGCCCTGCAGCCAGTGTATTATCTGAACGTGTATTTAGCACAGCTGGGGGCGTTATCACAGACAAGCGAGCCGCCTGTCCAGAGACAATGTGGACAAGCTCACGTTCATTAAAATGAACCAGGCATGGATCCCACAGGACTTTTCCGTACCTTGTGCAGAATAGAGATGGATACCGACCTTACCCAGCCATTGTTATATTTTTGATCTTTCTCACTCTTTTGGGGTGTACCCTAATTTAAAATGACTAATAAAAAGCAGTGTTGGCTACCTCGTCCCCCTCCACCGCCGCTTCCACCTACACCGCCACCTCAACCTCCCTCCTACTCCATATGGGCCTCGTCCTTCACAGATGAAGAAAATTGTTTTATTTTTCATTTTTTTTGTTGTTTTAAGTTATTTCCCTATCCACATTTGTTTGCAGAGCACTTGCCATGCTCTTAACTACATTTTGCTGCCATTTGCAGCACTCTAGCCCTTTCCATTGGTTTTTTAGAGCCATTTTAGTGCCTGAAAGTTCAGGTCCCTATTGACTTCAATGGGGTTCGGTGTACGGGTAAAGTTCGGAAAAAGTCCGGGACACGGACCCGGACTTTTTTTTCAAGTTCGGCCGAACCCGCCGAACACGGACATCCAGGTGTCCGCTCAACTCTACTAGTAATGGCGGCGATCTGCAATTTTTTTGCGGGACTGCGACATTGTGGCGGACAGATCGAACCCCTAACTGACATTTTTCACACTTTTGGGGTACCAGTGACATTACTAGAGTAATCAGTGCTAAAAATATGCACTGTTACTGTAATAATGACACTGGCAGGGAAGAGGTGTAAACACTGTGGGTGATCAAAGGGTTAAATGTATGCCTCATGCTTACTGATGTGTGTGGGGGGAGGGGGTTGTGTGACACAGACACAGATCGCAGGTTCAGCTATGCTGAATCCTGTGATCTGTCCCTGCCTGTCACAAAGGAGATCAGCCCGCTTTGTTTACACAAGTGGGCGGATTTCCTCAGTCTTTCCCCGACGATCAGGGAAGAAAGGCGATGATTATCGCCTCTCCTTCCCTGGCCCAACTCCCGCTGTGTAGGGAGGTATCTGGCGATGTAGGTCTACGTCGCCAGACCCAGCCGAGCCGCTCTGCTGCAGTAGCAGAAATGTGAGCGGCCGGCAAGTGGTTAAACCACCCTCACTATGTTTGTTCCATCCCCCACCCGAAAAGCCCCAAAAAAGGGCAGCACAAAGACGGCCCAGAACAAAGCAACCTCATAGGTGGAAGAACAAACCCTGTCCAAGTGACCCACTACAGCACCAAGAACTTAAAATGAAACCAGGCTTCAAGCGTCCGCCACAGAGCGACCCTTCCTATAATTCCACATAGTCTGCCAGAAAAAAACCTTAGTAACATCTCTGTGACCTGACAACTTAAACATGAAAACCAGACCAGCCAACTTCTGAGACATAGCAGAGACAGACACACCTCATTCAAAATTCCTGCCAATAAAATAAAACTATACATGTACAAAAAAAATACTTTAGAAAACAAAACACGTGTTTGGTGGGACATAGCCACATTGGAGCAATATCTTAAAGCCAATATGACCCCTAGACGTTTGGGATGGGATCTAGGTCCTAATGATGGACTTCTTGATCCTGAATTAAATAAAGAATGGTTCACTGAGTTTGATCATATCTAGCAGGAAAATCATAATACCTTATAGATATTGAAAAATTTGTGAGGAAACTTAAGTTTAAAAAAAACATTTCACTGAGAAACTGCCCTTAGGACATGATGAGAATAGAGCCTATAAAGATAGTGGTTTGAGAAATCGATCCACTTTTAACCCACCAACATTTTCTAATCAATTTGTGGAAGTTTTTAAATCTATGGTGGAGCATGATATTAGAAAATTGAGATTGAAGAAATCCTATAGGAAGGGTGACCTTCATAAAGGAATCAAAGAATTAGAGGAAAGGAAAAATATAGTAATTAGGATGGCGGACAAGGGAGGAGGAATTGTGGTACTTAAAAAACAGGATTACTACAAGGAATTAGATTGATTAGTTGTGGATCAGGTAATGTATAAGAAATTAAAAAAGAATCCAACTAATATGTTGAAGTAAAAATTGAAAAGCCTTGTTAAAATGAGGTATGACATTCTTTCTAAAAAAAAGTGGCCCGGTATTTGGTACCCGATGCTCCGAGATTACCAATTACGTATCAATTGCCAAAAATACACAAAAATAAGGTCAATCCTCTGGGATTAGTGGCATTGACTTTGTTTTTTTCTAGGGTAGGTGAATATATAGATTACTTTTAGCAATCTATAGTACCACTTTACCCGTCCTTTCTACAAGACAGCAAACATCTTATCAATATATTAGAAAACACCCCTGTACAGCATGATACTCTGCTTGTTACCATTGATGTTGAATCACTGTACACTAGGATATACTGGATACTACTCTCACTGCACTTAACACCAAGTCAGATTTAAAAATGCCACAAAAGGAATTTATTTGTAACTCTTTGAATTTAGCCACGAGTAACAACTATTTCTGGCATAATGGCTCCTAATATAATCAAATTAGGGGAGTGGCCATGGGTGTCAAATATGCACCCAGCGTGGCCAACATATTGCTAGGTCAATGGGAGGAGCAGGAATTTGTTTCTGTGTGTGAACCTTCCTTGGTTCTATATAAAAGATTAATTGATGATCTGCTGATTCTCTGGAATGGATCAGAGGAAGCCTTAATCCGGTTCATCAAAATAATTAATAGGAACAGTTTTGGGCTTAAATTCACAGCAATGTGGGATTTTTTGGACTTAAACATGGAAAAATATAATGGGAAATTGAGTACCAAGACCTTTTTCAAGAAAACTGACAGAAATAGTTACATCCCGACTAAGAGCTGCCACCACCCCAGATGGCTGGGAGCCATACCAAAAGGACAATTCATGCGAATCCGACGAAACTGTAAACAAGAGAAAGATTATGTAGAACAATCAAATTTGCTAGTTGATAGATTTTTGGAAAAAGGTTACCATCAGAGTACTTTGCAACTTGTACAACAGGAAGTGAAAAATATGTAGAGAGCAGAATTGTTAGCTGCTAAACCTAAGAAAACCAATGATATAGGGGAAATGGCGATTCTCACTAATTTTAATTGAGACCATAGAGCATTTGAGTCTATTGTCCATAAACACTGGACTATTCTAATGCGTGACAAAATTTTGAATAGTCTTTTTAAAAAAGACCAACTTTCATCTATCGCAAAAAAACCCCGGTTCACCTGCTAAAAAGGTCACTTTTTTGGACCAAACAGGCTTTTATCACTGCAGGAGATGCAAGTCCTGCAAAACCATTAATAATAAATTGAGAAAAAACACTTCCTTTCAGTCTAAAAGTACAGGGCAAACATATAAAGTAAAAAAATTCATTACCTGTCAATCCACTCATATGACGTGTCTCATCACTTGTCCGTGTGGGTTGCAATATATCGGGAGGACAAGGAAATTGTGTATTAGAATCAACGAACACATTAATAACATCAAAAAGGATTTCCCGAAGCACAGTTTATCTAAGCACTTTAAAATCCATCATAATTGGGACCCTAGTGGTCTAGTTTTTTGTGTTATAGATAGAATTGAACAACACTGGAGAGGGGAGGGACAAGACCCAAAAAATCTCCAAAAATGAAACTGAATGGATTTTTAAAATGGATTCCCTGTATCCTATGGGCATGAACATTGATATTTACCTAAATTGCTATATTTATAATTATTGAAAGACTGTGACATTTGAGCATAATAGTTTTGTTAATAAACATTGGTATTTATGTTGGAATTACTACATACAGTATGCTCCACAGGCTGTAAAATCATCTAAGTTGTTGGAGCTTGTATTTATTTATTGTTTAACATTTTCTAATATTTTTAAATACTTTTTATGCATTTTTTGTGTATTTTTACATATTTTATGTATTTACTGCTATTCATAGTCATGCACATCCTATCCAGTTCTTGTTAATTTATATTCCACCACTAGATGGCCATTTATCCAATTTCTATTTTGGTCATCTTCCCTTTTTGTGGGACGACCACATTGGTATTATTCATAATTTGCAATCTCTGGTTAAAATATCTGGGCTGTTTCGGAGCCAAATATTTGTAGTTAATAGCGGATGATTTATATCAGCCATTGGATCCATCCAGGTGGAAGATTGAACTAGAGTGCTATCTATTTTGGACATGGTTTATATAACGAAGGGAATTGACGTTTGCGATCATACGACCCCTGATGACGTCAGACGCTTGCTGACGAAACGCATCACTCCTGGATACGCAATACGTCATTTCCGGTTTCTGGAACACAGGTGGAACGTGGAACGGCATCCCCTGCATGAGTCAAGTTGCTGCCTAGCCGCTTCGGCTGAATGGTGATTTCTGTAACTGTGATTATGTTTTATTAAACTACTTGTTTTAAACGCACTACACCATGAGAAGCTTGTTCCTCTTCCTTCCTCACATAGCTGAAAAATTTCCTATATTTATCGGCTTTGATGTGTGGACCTCCCAAGGAGAAGCATTCACATATATATATATGGGACTACTCCTTTTTTCATTTTCCACATAACGAACTTTGCTAACACTTGTTTTGCACAATTCTCTTAATGTGTGATTTTGCACTATTTATAGTTTTTTAGCGCGGTCTATCTATAATTATAATTATCTAATACATGTACATTATCGTCCTCACGAGAACACCCCCATACTTCATTCACCAGATCGCTCCATTTTTGCGACACTCTGTAGTATGAGGACCAAAATGACGCACATACCGAATGACAAATTGTGAACATGGAAGCAGCAATGCAATGCTCCACAGATGCTTTGGGCATGGAATACCGCACTGCCCTGCTTCCAGTGCCAACCAACAGAATTTGTCCCTCTGGAAATGAGACAAGCCACTGAGTTATCAACTCCTGGAATGTGCACAATTAAATGGAGAGTACATTGCAAAACAGCTCCAGAACAGCCAAATTGCGCACTTAACCAGTACCTTAACAACCCTGACAGTAGGTTTCTATAGCCAGCAGAGCCCGTCGTGTCAGTGAACAGTTTTAGATCAAAATTGTAAATCACCTGCTCCTGCCAAAGAGAGCAACCATTGTAAGAAACCAGAAATTAATCCTACACTCACATGTCCTCACGTTGATCCTGCCCCAGTCGAATATAAGGATGTGGCGCCTTAATGACAACTGTAGCAGCTGTAGCAGACAGGTTTTTGTCTACAAAAAACCTGGCCCATGGACATACTGCAACAAGCAAAATTCAACTTGACCAAGAGAAAACATGGTAAACATCTATCAACAAAAATTCTGCCCTTGCCATTTGCACCCCAGCAGAAGGCAACAACTGTGATCGGTCTTGGCCAACAAGGAACCTTAACCATACCTACGAACCCACGACACTGCCATATCAAAATAAGTATAGGACACTGTGCAAAGCTCCAGATCAAAGCCATCATTCACTGAACCCCCTTTAGGATGCGACAAGTGACGAATGAGGCGTAACTTATTATGTTCTTTTTTGGGGATAATACCCAAAGGGGAAATACTAGCGGTAAATCAAAAGGAACAGCCATGCGAACAAAAGCATCATATTCGAAAAGATTTCCTTAAAACAACCCACTACAGGACATACCCTCTGCCTTGAACTCTTCAATCTGGTAAACAGAATGCATTATTTTAAATCACCTCACTAATACTCTTCCTCTACTGCAGGCCCCCAGTCATCCTGGCCCTCCTCCTAGTTCCACTCAGCTCTTGGCCATATACTAGAAGTTCAGTCAACATCCTCACTGATTGACTTCTGCAAGGACATTCATTAGTCTCTCTACTAGAATCTCTAAAAGCTAAAGAGTCAACTGTTTTTTTTTAATGTATTTCCTCTATATGTGATTCACCCCACACCACATGCAGGTATGCTTGAATTGTTTTCTTTTTACAATTTAGAGGCAGCTGTTGACAGGGACTGCCATAGGATGACAGGATGAAAATCAAACATAGAGATGTCTACACCTGCTGTAACCCCCATTTACTGTACAAGCTCCTGCACACAGATCGTTCTGGTGATGTGTAATGTTTAAATCTGCAGACCAATGAAGCGTGTGCTGGAGGCTGTTAAAATCTTGTACGTTTTCAGAATGCGTAATGAAGGTATTTATTTGGCTACCTCGGTGCTGGCTCGGAAAGCGCTCCCCTCTGGAGCTTAGTCAGCGACTCCGCAGCTATGGAAAATGAACAGACGTGCTGCAACAAAATGAGATTGTGAGTCAGGAACGGATACCTTTCAGTGGACCTTCAATAGATCGCCATGGTTGTAATGCTTCACTGTGACAGGCCCTCAAGTCCCCCTGTCTTTTTTTCTGTCCCTCTTTTTGGTCAGATGTATAGACCTCCATTAAAAATGTACTATTTATCAAAATGATGATGTTACATTAACCCTTTAACCCAACCTCTTTTGAAAAGTCAGTAAAAAGAAAAAGTGGTGGTGAAGTCTTTTTAACCAATCATTTTTTGCATAGAAATTCTTTGTGGTGCACATAATGAGGGTTGTGGTAGGGGTGTGAGCTTTGAGCTGGAGAGTGCAAAATCTGGTGCAGCGCTACATAGAAACCAATCAGCGCCCAGGTTATTTTTGTCAAAGCTTAATTGAGCAAGCTGAAGTTAGAAGTTGATTGGCCACCATGCGCAGCTGCACCAGATTTTACAGTCTCCAGTTTTAGTAAGTCAACCCCACTGTGTCCCTCTTTCCCATCTAGTTAAGGTTGGAGTTATGATAGTTATGATAGTGGGGGAATCAATTCTTAAATCAAGCGAATCACAAATTGCGTATTTTCATGTGGCAGGTTTTATCCAGCTTGTGCCAAATCATGTCTGCCTGCAATTCTGTGATGCACAATTAAAAATTGATGACTTGCAAAATCTTCTGATACTATCATTACCAGCAATGAATGTGAGAGTGTCATCTTTTTGTATGTTCCTGTCTTTCTCACGATTCCAGGGCCTGAAATATGTTGGGATGACACTGTTTGTAGAATAATGAAGCCTGACTGGATCACAGTATATTACTTCCCACTCTTGTCTTGACGTGATTTCATCAGTGCATGGACATTGGGTGGATTCTATAAAGAGAGATTCTAGCAGATGTAAGTGTTATTGCTATTGCTATTACTATATGCTGTGCTTCCCTTACAAAAAAAAAAACAGTGCATGTTGTTGATTTTATACATAGGGGTAGATTTACTAAACAAAAATAGACTGTGCACTTTGCAAGTGAAAACACTCTTAATTATTGAGATGACTTCCATCATCCAATCATGCACAAGCAAAAATGTATTTTTTACATTTTATTTTCCTTGTGTTTGGGTATTGTTTGCAAAGTGAAGCTTCATCTAATTTGCTAAGCTTTGAAGCAACTGCGCTTGCAGAGTTCACAGCCTATTTGCCTTTAGTAAATCAACCCGATAGTGTTAGTATAATCTGCTTATATTTTCCTATTAGTGTTATTTTGTAGCGGGGTTCAGCATTTTGTTGTTTTCGGTTATTGCAACAAATATTTTTGTTGAAAAATAGGTAAAGCGATTGTAAACCCATTTTTTTTTTTTTTATAATAAACATGTCATATTTACCTGCTCGGTAATGGTTTTGCACAGAGCAGCCCAGAGCCTCCTTTTCTGGGGTCCCCCACTGGTGCTCCTGGCTCATTCCTCCTTTTCTTGCTATGGGGGCACTCATGCTGGCTCAGTCCCGAGCCACAATGTATGTGTCTACAGATACCCACAACGTGGATAAACCCCACCCCCACTCTTTCCTCACAGGCTGTATTTGACAGCAGCAGGAGCCAATTACTTCTGTTGCTACCCCAATGGCAATTGAGTAGAGAGAGCCAGTGCTCTCAGACACAGCAATGGATCGAGATCGGGCTCAAGTATGTATTTAGGGGGGAGAGGGGCCTGGTGAGGTTGCTGCACAAGGAGGGTTTTTTTACCTTAATGCAGAGAATGCATAAAGGTGGAAACCTTCTGCATTTACAATTGCTTTAATTCAATGAATGCTGCATTTGTACCTCAAGAATTCCATCATCTTGTGTTTGTAATATTAGCAAATGTTTACCTAAGGATGAGTAAAAATGAAAGTTCTCATCTACCTACAATTTTGCCAAAAATTAAGATTTCAGAAAAATGTAATGAAAAATGTAATGAAGTTAATAGGGAAGGTGATATTAGGTTGTAATTCTTTTAAGAGTGTTTAATGGTACAGTAGGCTTTGAATAGCTCCTGTGGTTTATAAAAATGTCCTTTTAACTACTGTGGACCAGCTCTTGTGCTAAATAATTGCCCCTCATCAGCCTAAATTTTTAAAGATATTTTTTCTTGCAGAAAAGGTAAAAATGTCAAAATGTTGAAATGGACAGACACAAAAATCTGAAAAAAATCACAACTACAAAAATTAAATAAAATAAATGTCCATTAAAAAAAAAAAAACACTTCCTCTAAATAAACTAAAAAAAATGTTTTTTTGTAAGCATATTTTACCTGAATAGCATGGTGATTTAAACTTTGAGCTTTGTAAAAATCTCATCAAAGATTAAAGGAGAAGTGCGGCCAAAGCTTTTTTGGCCATACTTCTCATGTGAGTCTTAGGCCCCTTTCACACAAGGTAGTCCGTCGGCGGACTCCGTTTTTCTCAGTAGGGGATCGATCCACCGAACCCCCCCCCGCTGAGCAGGCAGATGGCAGCTGTGTCTATGCGCCGTGTGCGGAGACACAGCTGTCAGGTCCCCATTCTTCTCTATGGGGGAATTGGATGAGAATGGACCGCCTGTCCGTTCTCATCCAATTCCCCCATAGAGAAGAATGTCGCTGACATCCGATGCCCCATAGAGATGCATGAGGCATCCTTTCAGATCCGCCTGAAAAACAGACAGATGAATCTGAACGGTCCGCTTGTGTGAAAAGGGCCTTAGGAGTGCACTTATTTTTCCACTCCTTTGACCCAGATTTAGCCATCAGCTGTCAGCTGATGTCATAGAGCCGATTCAGGCTCTGCATAGATTCCAAAAATAATGTCAGGATCCATCCAGATGCCTGACTGGCAGCTGGCTCTGCCTCCCAGCATGGTGCTGAGAGCCTGAGCCATCCTCTCCCATCCCCTACACAGCCCAGAACTCCAGTGAGCGCTGGTGGGGCAGTGTACAGAGCCACTGACTGACAGTCAGGGCACTCTGCTCATTGAAGACCAAGAACTGAGTGATCAGCAGTCATGTAATAATTTGGTTCTTGGTCTTAGAGCTGGCAGGGGACAGCTGCAGCATTGGATTGATGCTGCAGCCACATAGGTGAGTATGATTGTTTGTTTTGTTTTTTTTTTATCAAATTTTAATTTTATTAGAAAATGAAAAGGATTTTACATTTTACATTTCATAAGATAACAGCCAACTAAAGTAATATAAACAAGAAAATGCACATTTAGGAGTAGAAATATTTATCTTTATCCCCATCCTAACTTATCGTGGCCTGTTTTCTCTCTTTTCCAATGAAATGTAATTTTTTATACAATACAGCCTCTTACTTCAACCTACCTTTCCATTTCTCTTTCTTTTACCCCTCCCTACCCTTTCTTCCCCCCATAAATAATAAGCAACTATACCACCACTCCCCTAAACAAAAAAACAAAACAAAAACAAAAAAAAAAAAACCCCGAACCCTCCCCCTCTTCTTCTTCTCAATTCCAATGGCAAACTTCTCGAACTTCCTTATTACTTTACTCTCTAAGAGTCTTCCCTTCTTCAGAGAGGATGAATACATTCCATCCCTCCCATGTCTGTCTATATCTCTCTCTATTATGATTTGCTGTTAGGGTCAGATCTTCCATTTTATTTATTTCCTCCACTTTCTCTATCCAATCCCTTATAGAGAGTGGAGTATTTTTTTTCCATCCCAAAGGGATACATAATCTAGCTGCATTTGCTAAGTGACTTATTATTGATCTTTTGTATTTTTTTGTTGACATTGTTGATACCTGTAATAAGAAGAAGGCAGGATCCATTTGGATCTCTACCTCCGTCAATTTCTGCATTATTCTTCTAATTTCCTCCCAGAATCCTCCTATCTTAGAACAAGTCCAAAATATGTGTATCATTGTACCTATTTCCTCTTGACAGCGCCAACACCGATCTGATGTATTGTTTTTTTTAATCTAAATTTCTCTTTTAACCACTTCCATACCACTTGACGTCATTCAGATATCATTTTTCTTTCAGCCGGCAATTCTCTTCACCATAAGAACAATCATAGCCCTCCGGTGCTATTACCGACTCTCCTGTGAGATCGGCCAGCCGGAGAAGGAATCCACTTGCGGTGGAAGAACACCATAGAGAATACCGAGGACCAGATTGTCCCCGGCAGTCTCTATGACTCTTGGAGGCCCAGGCGTGACATTATGACGTCACACCCGACCTGGCAGTTGTAAATACTACTGTGATCTCGGCTGGAGAGCTGAGATCATTTTTATTTATTTTTTTCAGGTTTTCCAGCCTGTAGGAGAGATCTGAGGTCATATTGACCCCAGATTTCTCCATAAAGAGGACCTGTTATGCACTATTCCTATTACAAGGGATGTTAACATTAATTTTTTTTACAAAATACTAAGGGCTCTTTCACACGGCCGCTCCGCTGTTTTTCTCTGCTGCGGGACTTTTTTTTTTTTTTCACGGAGCGGATGACATTTGTGTCATCCGCTCCGTATGTCCGCATATCATCCCATCCGTTTGCGGATGATATGCGGACATAATGTAAGTCTATGGGCATTGCGGATGACACCGCTGACATCCGATTTTCCTTCCTTTCCGTTTTTTGAACGGAGGAAAAATAGGGTTCTGTTCCGTTCCAAAAAACGGAACAGAACTGAAAGGAAGAAAATCGGATGTCAGCGGATGGTATTCCGCTGACATCCGCAATGCCATTGACTTACATTATGTCCGCAAATCATCCGCAAAAAAATAGGATGATTTACGGACATACGGAGCGGCCGTGTGTAAGAGCCCTAAAGGTAAAGTGTAAAAATAAAATAAACAATAAAAAAAAAAACAATAAAAAAGCATGCAGAAGTGAACGCATACTTACATCGCACCCAACTATGTAAACCACAATCAGTCCACACATGTGAGGTATCAGGGCAAACCTTAGAGCGAGAGCAACAATACTAGTCCAAGACCTGCTCTGTAACTCTAAACTGGTAACCTGTACATTTTTTTAAAGTGTTACCTTTGGAGATTTTTAAATACCAAAGTTTGGCGCTATTCCAAAAGTGTGTGCAATTTTAAAGCGTGACATGTTAGGTATCAGTTTACTCAGCGTAACATCATCTTTCACATTATACAAAAAATCGGGCAAACTTTAGTGTTTTGTTTTTATTTAGTTAATTAAACAGGTTTTTTTTCCAAAAAAAAAAAGCATTTGAAAAATTGCTGCGCAAGTACTGTGTGACATAAAAAGTTGTCATTTTATTCCCCAGGGTCTCTGCTAAAAAAAAAACATATATAATGTTGGGGGTTCTGAGTAATTTCCTAGCAAAAAAATGAAGATTTTTTACATGTAGAAGCGGAGTGCCAGAATTGACCCGGTATGGAAGTGGTTAAAAATAATTTTCCCGAGTGCTCATGCGCGAGGCACCGGGATTAGACATAAACTAACCGCGTTCCGCACGTCCTAGGATTTCCCAGCTAAAATAGGCCAGAAAAAGAGGTATAGGTGATATCACTTCCTCAACTCCCATGGAATATCTATGTGGCTCAGTGGATAAACACACTGGCCATATATCTATAATTTATAATATCCTGTGTGAGGAAACAACTAAATTACCATATATGCTTCAATGGGAGGAGGATTAGGGAGAGGAGTTGGACATGGGAGAGTGGGGGAAGCTAGCCCAACTCATCTCCAGATCATATATCAACACTTCTCTTATAGAGGCGAATTATAAAGTTTTCTTGCAATGGTATATGGTCCCAGTTAAATTGGCGTCCACTGTCCGTGGGGCCTCCTCCAGGTGCTTTGAGGATGTGGAGAGAAGGGAAAAGTCTTCATACTTGGTGGACATGTAAAAAAGTCAGGCAGTTTTTTTATCCGCACATACAATTTCATTTAGTCCCCACAACAGGCTTTGTTGGGGAGGCCGGTTCAGGGGATCTCGGTACATGCAAAACGCCTAATCGCCTTCATCTTTACTGCAGCCAAGATATCTATAGCTCGCTCCTGGCAGTTGCCAGTGATCCCATTTGATTTGCTGAAGGCTAAATTGACCTGGATTATGATTAATCAAAGAATGGTGGCCATTCTTAACCACTTACCCACCTGGCCTATTTTTGACACTTGGTGTTTACAAGCTAAAATCATTTTTTTTTTGCTAGAAAACTACTTAGAACCCCCAAACATTATATATATATTTTTCAGAGACCCTATAGAATAAAATGGAGATCGTTGCAATATTTTTTATCACACCGTATTTGCGCAGCGGTCTTCCAAACGCAATTTTTTTGGGAAAAACTTCACTTTTTTAAATTAAAAAATAAGAAAACAGTAAAGTTAGGCCAATTTTTTTGCATAATGTGAAAGATAATGTTACGCCGAGTAAGTAGATACCCAACATGTCATGCTTCAAAATTGCACACGCTCGCGGAATGGCGACAAACTTTGGTACTTAAAAATCCCATAGGCGACACTTTAAAAATAGGTTATCAGCTTAGAGTTACAGAGGAAGTCTAGGGCTCAAATTATTGCTCTCGCTCTAATGATCGTGCCAATACCTCACATGTGTGGTTTGAACACCGTTTATATATGTGGGCGGGACTTGCGTATGCGTTCGCTTCTGCGTGCGAGCTAACGGGGAGAGTGCGCTTTATTTTTTTTTCCCCCTATTTATTTTATTTATAATTTTTGATTTTTACACAGTTTAAAAAAAAAAAATGTGATCATTTTTATTCCTATTACAAGGAATGTAAACATTCCTTGTAATAGAAATAGCTATGACAGGACCTCTTTATTGTGAGATCTGGGGTCAAAAAATCCTCAGATCTCAAAGGGACACTAAAAAAGAAAAAAAAAAGGGTTTAAAAAAATCGTCTCTTTAAGCAGGTTGCTAGGCAACGACTGCTCCGGCCCTAGAAAGACCATAGAGTCGAGTGAGGGCAATCTTGCCCTCAATCAACTTCCTGTCTGTGTGGAGAGAGGACCGGATCGTTTTCCCTGCTGCCGGCGGGTCCGGTAAGCGGGGAAAACGTCCGGGGCGCGGCGGGCACCTCTTTCGCCGCACCGTAAAGGGTGATCCCGTGGTGAATCTGCCACTGGAACCACCCTTACCTGAAAGCCGATCGCCCGCCGTTTTCAAAAATATTGGGGTTATGGCAGCTATCTGCTGCCATAACCCCAGTATTTAGCGTCAAATTACAGACGTACATCTGCGGCGGTGGTCTCTAAGTGCTTAAGGATAGGTTAACCATCTTTAGTAAAACATGGGAGCCTTGGATGAAATACCTGTCAGAGCCTTCATGATCAGGAGGGAGAGATTCTGATTCTGACTCCTTCTTTGGAGGAGCTACTGGTTGAAACCTGGACACCAACATCTTCTTCTTTTCTCTTTATTTAATTTCTATTTTCCTCTACCCTCTTCTTTTTTTTTTTCATCTCTTCTTTGGTTATTGTGGACTACTTTTTGTCCTAAGTAAATATATTATGATATAACGCCTTCTGTTGGAGGTTATGAAGACAAACCATTTAGACATAGGATCATTGGAAACTTTAATGAATACTGTTGAAATAAAGGCTAGGGACTGGGCAGGTTGTCCTCTGCCCCAGGATACAGTTTGTTCCCAATGGGGTGCTGGGGGTGGTGGGCAACACATCCTGGTTGAGGCAACATTGTTAATGTTTGCCTTGAACTGATTCACCAACAAAAGACATACAACTATGTTGCGTTTCTAAAGTGAGCACTGCGATAGACATTCTAAAACTCATACAATGTATTGACAACTATAAAATGTTCTGTACACTTGTCTACGATTTTGAAAATTCTACAAAAATATTGAAACATAAAAATAATTTTGCCAAAATCACTCCACTCATCCCTAGTCTTGTGAACATTTGACAAATTGGTAATAAGTCTAAAGTTGAATACAGATCGATATTAAACCATGCAGCTAAAAACAACATTTTTTTTATTAGTTCATTAAGTCCCCAGGCACGTGTGCAAATCGGAAAAACAATGTGAACAGCAAAACACATATGTCTCACAAATACTGAAATCATACTAATTAGAAAAGGCAACAAAGTGGATCATAAGTAGAAAGCAAAAAAACAAAAAAAAAAATAGATAAAGAAAGAAGTCATCTGACAACAAACAGGAACAGGAAAACAAATGTGCCAGATGTACTCTGCTCGCACCTCTTCATTGTACAGCATGTAAACAAATATGACGGGTATAAAAATAGCCAAATCAAGCCAAATGCCACTCCAGTAAACAGAGAAAAACATGTTGCAGCTTTAGAGATGGAAAGATCACAGTTTTCAGAGATATAAAATGAAGAAGACAAGCTGGATGAACAGAGTTCATTTCATTTACAGCTTTGGTGCTGCCAAATCCTGCTGCCCAGTGTGCGGTCCAGTGCCCTTTTGAGTGCTCATTAGCGGCAGCTGTAGAAAAGGTTTTGTGGCTACTGGCCCAAATACAAAGACCTTAAAGGGAGACTGGAGGAATTTGTTTATTCTGTGTGCCCCTCTGTTGCTACCATCATTTTGTTAGCAAAAGCTCAACTTTCCTGATTTTGGAGCTGAGGCCAGCCCTCAAAAATAAGCAACCATTTTCTGGCCAATGAGAGCACCCGAAAGACAAGCAAGTGTTTATAGTGAATAACAGGGTTGTAAGTAAAATTATTCTAGATTATATTTTTCCTTACAGGCTGCTATTATGATGAGTAAAGATAAGTTCATCATGAGACCCTCCCACAACTCAGAGATCCAGCTGATTCCACTTAAGTAGCAACACTGAGCCCCCATTCACATCGGGATGATTTGACCTATCAAATCACATGCCAAATTGCCGCCTATTGCCGGCAATGGGACCGCCGGAATTGGTGCGACGCCAACTTTGCAGCACTGCACCTATTCTCAAATGTAGTTCCTGCACTACTGTTGGCAACTTCGGGGAGGGATTTCAATAGACATCCGTGCATGAACCCCCACAGATGTCTCTCAATTTTTCCTCAAAGTCAGATTGAAATGCCGGTTTGAAATCGTGCGCGTTCAGCTGAACTTGCATGATTTCAAACCCACATTTAGTGTGAACCTAGGCTTACCAAGGAATAACTTTGCTGTAAAGCAAAGTATAATTTTTCTAATAGACAGATCCCATCAACAATTCCTTTAAAGCGACTCTGTCACAATTAAAAATGTTCTAAGCAAAGGCATACTACTAAAGGACAATGCACATACTAGCCTTACCCACTGCCCACCCTGCTGGCACTGTTCCAATCCTGAGAAAGCACCGCCAATGTGTGCTTGGAAACCGATATATCTGGGAGTGTCAAAGGATTGTGTTCCCTACAGCTTTCACTTGTTCCTACTGCTGACCTTCAAGTCATTGCAGGAGACAGCAGTGGTGTGGAGGTGACCTGGAGGAACCAATAAACCAGAGGAACCAATAAAAGCTTTGGGGAATCCAGGCAAATAACACTCTCAGAAGTTTTTGTTCCCTTGTAGATTTCCTTGAACAGTTTCCTAAAATTCTACTTTTGGCGACTTCAAGGGCATTTTCAATAGACATCTGTGCAGGAACCAGCACAGATGTCTGTCAAATCGCCCCTGAACTCGCACTGACATGCACGATTTCAAAACTGCCCTCAGTGTGAACGAAGACTGAAGGCAAAGTACTGCTATCTTTTTAAAAAGGCTATCTGTATGTGTGGGTTATATATGTGTGTACTTATAAATGAGTGTGTATGTATGTGTTTGTTTATATGTGTGTGTTTATGTATGAGCGTGTATGTATGTGTGTGTTTATATATGAGTGTGTATATATGTGTGTATGTATGTAAAATTTTTGTGTGTGTTTATATATGTATATATTGTGACAGGAAGTCAGGTAAATCTGTGGATGTTGTCACAGACAGGAGATACATTTCCACCTGGTTTAGAAAAGTCATCAATTACTATAGGGTGTCGGCTGCAGAGGTAGCCAGAAAGGTGTAAGGACGTTGAAAAGACTTCAGCTGTTCAGAATGAGGCAATTAAGGCCTCTATAAGTTATCCAGAGGATGACTGCTGATTGCTGCCTCCTGAGGCTGTGTGAGCTGAGGAGAGCAGTCAGCTGAAGACTTCTCAAGGTGAGGTCATGGATTTTTTCTGTGTGAAGAAAAACAAATGAACATTTTCTGTGTGAAGAGAAAATAAATGGACTATTGATTGTCTGCTGTATGATCAGCAGTGTCTGCCCAGCAGTAGGTTGGGACAGACTCCCTAGGTAGGTTCCTGTGTGTGAAGGTAGACGCCCACAGTGGCCAGGGTTTATTTTATCTTATGTTTGTTTTGAATTATGCTGTTTTTGATGCTTGCACTTGTGTGAAGAAAATTGCAAGAATAAACCATAGACTGTTGTTTTCAACTACTCCTCGGCTATCTCCCTGTGTAACGAACCCCCCCCCCCCCAAGGGGTCATCCACACCCGCCACCGAGCTAATCCCTCACAATATGTATTTAGATATGTGTGCGTGTGTGTATTTATATGCGTACATGTGTGTTTACATGCATGTGTATGTATGTACATTTCTTTTAGTCCTGACTCCTATTCCTGTATGGTTAAAACTAATTTTTTTATGGCTTGTTCATAACACCAGCAAGAAAATGCCACTCCTGTGAAAAGCGATCCATGTGCAACCCCAATTGATGCCTTCTAAGGGGAAACACGTCCGGTGGAGCCAGCGGTGTGAAGTCAGCACGCACAGGCCAATCGAGCAGTAAGACAGCCGTGTCTGTGAGTTATTTGTTTGCCTTGAAAACTCATTCAGTCTGTAAGTGCAACACTTTATGTTTTTAAAAAAACAGTTTAATAGTAATGCACTATGGGTTATCCTTCTTGCTTTTTACATATTTACGTCTGTTGGAGCGGGAAGGTTGATCTTATCAGGGCATCTAGGAACCAGCTTGGTAGCAGTGAGCTGTGACTCTTCTTAGGCTGGGTTTACATAAATACGATACGGGAACCAGCGCGATTTCTGTGCGGGTTCCTGCATCGCATCTAATTTGCAGGCAGTTCACACTGCTCTTTGCAAACCGCTGCGGGTGTCAATACAAAGTTAATGACACCTCCAGATCGGTTCGCAGATCACAGTGCGGTTTAAGCGGATCTACACGGCATATGAGCACCACAAACCAAAAACGCTATTTGATTCATTTTTAAAATTCATGGCATTGAGGGCAGATAATTCATGTACTGTAGCTTATCCATCTGCACTTACTAGGTCAATGTTGATTTAGAGAGTGAAGTTCCACTTTAAGTACTGCTTTCACAATTCCAAAGAAGAGAACCTAGGATTATACAATCATAACTGAATGCAGAGTGAACTGGAAATGCAATGTTAACTCAATATAAGTAACAAACTGCCTTTGAAGGTAGATGTTACAACTTTTCTTTCAATTATTCTTTTTTTTTTAATAAAAATTATAGTTCGGATTTACTGGCCACTTAGCGAGGCACAGATCATTTATCCTTATTTCCCCTTTGAACCATGCGTTTTGTATAAATTTAACACAGATAAAAAATGCATGATGCATATCCTGACCTAGAAAATGTCTACAACTCCCTGAGATGTGAGAAGAAAAATTCTACAGTATAAGTGTTTTTCTTTCTATTTAAACCGCTTATTCGGCATTTCATTCCCGGGCAGTGCATAGAGACACCTGTAAGTGCCCCTTGTCACAAGCTGGTCAGAGAGTTAATGATCCGTCGTGTTTCGGTCAGCCGCCAGTAATGAAGAACAACCGATAGGCAGCACATTAGAAGGTCTTCACAAGCACCGCAATCAGAGTATCTGAGCTCTGTGATCAGTTATGTCTTTGATAATGTGAATTATGCAGAGAGATGAGAGGAGGGGGACAGAGCGTGCCACATTAACCGCTTTCTCATGCATGCTCCGAGATCCCCGAAGAACGTTAGAATACATTTGCCAGTACAATGAATAATTGTAATGAATGAAGAAACAGTTTTTTCCATTATTCCATTACTTATGTATCGAGGGAGGCCAGAATTTTCGTCGTGTACAGGAGTGTGCAATCATCCTGGCCATGTTATCTATTAAATCATAAAGGGACTGCAGAGAACGTGCACACACATCTAGGCGAAGCGAATCTACCTGCCTCTTTTTTAGTTACTTTTTAATCCACACCCAGGGCTGCTGATAGGGGGGGGTGACCAGTTCTTCTGTAGGGGGCCGGGCACACAGGGGGCCCCAACAGCATCGGGAATTGGTGCGGTCGAGTGGAGGGGCAATTACAGATGGAAGCCCTGTGCGGTTCTCTGCAGCAGCTGAAAGACAGTTTCTCCCCATCCTGTCAGCTTTCAGCTGCTGCAGGGAGAGACACAGACACAGGGCATCATTCCTGTAATTGCTTCTCCGACACTGATCCCCCCCCCCCCTGTTCTGTTTGCTTCTGATCCCCCCCTTCCTGTGTGCCCACGTTTCACTGTGCCGTTCCCCTCTCCGTCCCGTAGCGCTGAAGGATTCCACGTACTGTAAAAAAAAAAAACAATTGTAAAAAAAAATTAAACATTGTAATACATAATTTAAAAAAATTGAAAAATAAAATAATTGTAAACATTCTTAACATTTTAAAAAAATATATCATTTTTTTTTTTTATATAAATGTAAATGACAAATAAAAAGGGCTGATTTACACAGGTTCTCTGTAACGTTTGTGTCCGCTAATAACGATTTCAGTGTATCTTTAGTAAAAATATTTTCTTGCCATATTTGGGGGCCCTGCCAGGTAGGCTGTACTGGGCCCCATAAAGTCTAACAGCAGCCCACAAAGGATTCTGGGAACCAAGAAACTGGTGTGCTTAAATTCTGACAGTTGGGTCTTAGGTCAACCTAGGTAAAGTCACCGATTGTGAACAAATAAATCATCTGTAAAGGACAGAGAGAAAGAGCAGCTGGGGTGACAACCATTTCTCCTGGGAAGAGTAAGTGTAGCCACACAGGTATAGGAAGTGTGTTATTCACTGGACTACCAGGTGAAAGTAAAGGGGAATAAGTTACAGAAAAAAAAATTTGAAAAGTACATCTTAGGACTGGAAAGCTGCAATACATGACATTTTTGTTTTTGTGTTTGGAGAGGTATGTCTTTAATGACTTCTGCCCTGGAAGGTTTATCCCCCTTCATGACCAGGCCATTTTTTGCAATACGGCACTGCCTGCTTAATTTAACTGACAATTGTGCGGTCGTGTGAAGCTGTACCCAAATAAAATTGATGTTCTTTTCTCCCCACAAATAGAGCTTTCTTTTGGTGGTATTTGATCACTTCTGTGGTTTTTATTTTTTGCACTATAAACAAAAAAAGAGAGACAATTTAAAAAAAAAAAACAAAAAAAAAACGATTTTTTACTTTCTACTATAAACCCTACCCAATAAAAAAGTGTAAGAAAAAATAATTTCTTCATCAGTTTAGGGCAATATGTATTCTTCTACATGTTTTTGGTAAAGAAAAACCCCAATAAGAGTAGATTGATTGGTTTGCGCAAAAGTTATAGGGTCTACAAACTATGGGATAAATTTATGGATTTTTTTATGTATTCATTTTTTTACTAGTAATGGCAGCAATCAGCGATTTTAAGCTGAACTGGGACATTGTGGCAGACAAAGCTGACACTAAGGGGTTTATTTATTAAAGCTAAATAGGGCAAAATTAGTCCCAGTTCTGCAGAGGAACCAATCAGCTTCCAGGTTTTATTGCTAAAGCTTAATTAAACAAGCTGAGGTTAGAAGCTGATTGGTTTCTCTGCAGAATTGTGACTCATTTTTCCCTTTCTAGCTTTAGTAAATAAACCCCTGTGTGACACTTTTTGGAGACCAGTGACACCAATAAAGTGATTAGTGCTAAAAAAAATGCACTGTCCCTATACTAATGACACTGGCAGGGAAGGTGTTACATCAGGGGCGATGAAAGGGTTAAATGTGTTCCTTGGGAGTGCTTGCTAACTCTGTGGGAGATGCTTTGACTGGGGGAAGACAGAGATCTGTGTTCTGCATTAGCAGAAACACAAGATCTCCATCTGACGGAACGGCGATCTGCCTTGTTTACATAGGCCGACTGCCATTCTGCCTCTCTCTAAAATGATTGCCGGGTGGCGGTGAACATCACAGCCGGAGCGGGTCGCCGGTGGCGCAAATGCGTGGCCCGGACTTCTTGAGAAAAAAGATGTACAGGCACGTGATTTTGCACTGAAGTGCCGTCCTGCAGAAGTACATATGCGCAGTTAAAGCAGTATTACACGCAACAGAAAATATTTATTTTATTGCAGCTTTCCTGTTCTTTGATTAAAGTGTTACTAAACTCACAAGAGTAAAATCAGTCTGTATATGCAGTAAAGCATGCTTGTTATACTCACTGTGGAACCTAAGGAGTAATCTTTTGCATTGTGAAAAAAAGGTTTGATCCTGTATGCACAGATCCTCCCCTTCTTCCACTCTCCCCAATCCATCTCCTGATAGAACAGAGTCTTTGGAGTCTCTTTGCACATGCTCAGTTTGGTGTATATTGCTGGAGAGTTTTTTTTTTCTTAGAAGGGTGATCAGCACAGGGCCAATCAGCACTGTCCAGACAGAGTAGAATGAAAACTCCTCCTACAAGTCTTAACCAGACACTAATAGAAGTCACATGACTGCTATATACTGCTGATGAGAAAAGGTATTTAGCAGTTTATATTTACTAAAATAATTGCATTTCCAATTTATGTGTACTGTGGGAGACCAGATATAGATAATGCAGGGTCCTGGGTTTAGTAGCACTTTAAGTTTCTTTTTTTTTAGGTTTTCTTTCTTCTTTTTTCATCTGATGATCCAGCCAGATAGTCTATTATTCTTCAAAAGAATAAGCTCTCTTGCAGATTGTATCAGTTATAGGGATGAGAGAAACCACTTTTATTCAGTGATGTGATGTAAAACCTTTATCCCAAAAGGAAAAACTGCTTATAAAAGGTTAGCTGGAGTTTGGCTTCAGTTTATTAGTATTTAAATCTGATTGTACATCTAAGGCTCCATGTACACGGGACGTTGTTAAAAGTCCCTTTGAATGCTGGAATTTTTAGGACGTTTGAAACGTCCGTTTGGTCACGTTTGTACCCGTGTTTAGCGGGCGTTTAGTGGCGTTTGCGTTTAGAAGCGTTCCTAGAGGTCAAAAAAATGATTCCCCTTTAAAATGGAAAAACGCGAAAACGCTAAACACGGGTCATCGCGTTCAGACACGTTCGGACGCGTTTAGATGCGTTTGGACGCGTTTGTGCGTTAGAAACGCCGGGAAACACACGTTCGAACGCAAATAATTGCGTTCTAAAAAAAGTCCCTGAACGCAACTGCCTGCAAATGACTGTAAACGACCTGGTGTACATGGACAGATAAGATAAAATGTAGATGGGTTCAGGGGCTTCTAAAAAAAACGCCCAACTGCTCCTAAACGACCATTTCCAGCGTCCCGTGTACATGGAGCCTAACACTGCCTTCCCCCAGATTGACGATGCTGCTTTCCAAATGTGCCCCTGTCTTCATTCATCCAGAGTGGAGGCACTCTAACATGGGAGTTGCATTACTGGGCAGATCAGCCGGTGAAAACAGAGGAAAAAAACATATAAAAAAGAAAACTAATGCTGCCACCACATCTAATAATTTATAAGCTGCAATGTATAACATTTTTGGCTTAGGGTTTATTACCGCTTTAAATCCTACTCACATATACCCTGGAGAACTCTGTGAATCAGGAGAAAGGAGAACTATATTAAACTACAACTTCTTGTATATACCTGCAAGATGAAAAAAAATATCTATATTTCTGCTCCACACAGGGGAAGAAGCCTTGGAGGTCACAATATGAATGTAAACGAAAGGCCACATTTCACGTTAATACTAGGCGACTTCCTAAGAGCATGACATTAACCCTACAGACATATATAAAGATGACATTCAGTAAATCACAAAGCTTTTACTATCAGACAATATTCTGAGCAGCGAGTCATGTGATTCCCCCCAGTGGACACATTTCCTCTTTTTTAACTATACTTGCAGCTGATTTGCGGCAGTGCAGAGTGACTGCGAAACCCATAAGCCTGATATCACCTCCATCAAGTTATCATTTAATGTGATGCTATCATTCTTGATATGTCAGTTGCTACGTTACCCTGGAAGCAAGTAGAACACAGCGCTGCAAGATCAGCATTGCCGTAAGTCTCTATTAGTATTTACGGCCCGGGCAAGTTGTCCATCTCTCAGAATTGTGTGTAGTGAGTGTATAAGTCTTAATGCACTGACTGCATCATAAGCACAAACCAGCAGCATAATATCATTATAGTGCACAGGATGTGTGCTTGGGGACGGGGCTTTCAGTAGACTGATATTGGATTTTATTTTAAACTTTATTTACAGTCATTTGGTTTTTTCATTGCTTGGAAGAGTACGGCTCTTAGTGCATTTTCCCTATGCTAGCAATCCCAGCCATCACGCTAAGCACAGGAAGAGGAATAGCTGCAGACTCCAGGCTCTTCCCTCAAAAATAAAGCGTTATAGAAAAGCCGATATAAGTACCTGAATATGTCTTGATGTCCGCCCTTTTTATTCAAAACAGCAGCACTTGGACTGGGGAAGGGGGCAGCACGATTCTAGGACAATATCCCCCCGGACAATATCCCCGCAGACAATATCCCCCGGACAATATCCCCCGGGAAACATCCCCCTGGACAAAATCCCCCCTGGACAACATCCCCCTGGACAATATCCCCCCGGACAATATCCCCCGGGAAACATCCCCCTGGACATAATCCCCCCTGGACAACATCCCCCCGGACAATATCCTCCCTGGACAATATCCCCCCTCTAACCCTAATCCTAACCCTAACCCCCTAACCCTAACCCTATGTCCAGGGGGATGTTTTCCGGGGGGATATTGTCCCGGGGGGATATTATCCGGGGGGATGTTGTCCCAGGGGGATTATGTCCAGGGGGATGTTTTCCGGGGGGATATTGTCCCAGGGGATATTGCCCGGGGGATAATGTCTGGGGAGATAATGTCCTGATACCGGGCAGCACACTGAGCCAATCAACACTTTATTACAGTGCACAGTACTATCAGTCTATCAATGGGAACATACTCACAGGAGTACAAAGCAAAGGGATGATCTTGTCTTTGTCTTGCTTCTCCTTTATTGCCCAATCAGTAGGCTGGGGGTGCAGAGATGGCAAAAATACATTCCTTAACTGTTAGGTCCAGTTCACACAGACATCAAAAGGGGGCACTAAGCATTCCAAACTACCTGCTATGATAAAGCACTGAGTACATAGGTTCATTTCACACTTCTGTTTTGGTAATACCCAGAACATAGCAATAAATAATCCCCTTCACTTTAATGGTTTTGCCTACTGTGCCCTACCTCTGAAAGAGCCTTGACAGCATGAGATGAACAGAGTGTGTAATAGCCCTTTTCAGAGCATTTGTGTTTTAGTGATGCCCAGTGCAGTCTCCATGCGAAACAAGGCAATTTGCCTTGTTTTCTTTGAAGTCAGTTGACACCACTATGTTGTGGTTGTTTGCACTAATAAAAAGGACTGCAGCACAGCATGTTGCTACACAAACTACAGCATCACAATGCAGGTACAATGAATAGAACTGAATGAAATGCCATTTGTGACATTTCAATAAAGATCTAACAAAAAAGGAAAAAAGTGACTATTGCAATGCACCATGATTGGTACATTGGCACTGTTTCTCCCAGAGCACACCAGTGTCCATGCGTTTAGTGCAGCTCGCTGGTGTGAACGAGGCCTAAAGGGAAAGGCACAAAATACTCTGGTGGTAAAAACAAAAACTAAGTGGTGTCATCTTCCTCACCTTTGTGAGCAGAGCTATGCTGTAAGGCACCTTTTGCACGATCTGACTCATCTGGTCTGCCTGTCTGTTTTTCAGGCTTACCCGATTCGGCCACCCATTCTCCTCTATGGGGAGGTGGATGTCAGTGGACACCCACCTGGCATCGCATCCGACAAGATCCGCTGAAAACAGACAGAGGGCGATATACGTTCCCTATCCGTCCAGCGGGTTGGATCGGATGAAAACGGGCATCCAATCTCCCCACAGAGGAGAATGAAAGGAAAAGGGGAACAGTAATTAGCCCCCTTTTCCTCATGGGAGAGTGGCTGGGGAAATAGGTAGAATAGTTCATAAGGTAATTTTCCCTCCTTTTTTCCTCAGGTAAAGAGGGAGGGACTCCTAAGGCATCCTGAGGGAATAGAAATAGTGGGAGTGGCGTTGCAGGGGTCAGAGCACCTATAGGAATAGGTATAGGGTAGAAGATTCTAGAGCCCTCTGAGCCCCTATATAAGGTAGAGCTCTCCTCAGAGGGGCTCATTCGCCTCAGAAGATTTAGCAGTGTGAATTCAGGAGCTGCCACTTTTGGAGTATAGGAGGCTTCTGAGGCGAGAGGATGAGCCTATTGAGACAAATTATAGAAAGAGCAGGGGAGGACGGTGGTGAAGAGTGGTTAAGAATGTGCTTAAGCTTACCAAGGAATGCGAGGCAAGCAGCCGGTGGGAGTTCTACTGCGGACGTGCGGGCTGAGGTGATTCCAGCTTTGAATGCCCCGCCGACGGATGAAGATACGGCTGAGATGGAAGAAGGTCCGGGTCAAGTGAGAAGAAGCAGCGTCATTTCGGAGGGACGGACGAAGAGGAAGAGAACGCCTGCCAGACGGCACTCACAGTCACCAGCGAGACCTCCCGCGAGAAGGCCCGGGACCAGGACACAGCGCAGGCGCGGTGACTGGGAGACAGCGTCATCAAGCGGCGCCGGGAGCGGAAGAAATGAAGAAGGCTCCGGTCGTGGAAGACAAGCTCCGGCGCCGGAAGAGTCTCCGAGGCAACGGCAAGAGATACAGGGCGGGAGCGGAAGGAGAGCTGAAGAGCCGGCGGTGGAAGGTCAAGCAATCCCGGTGGTCGGGGAGGAGCTAGAGGAGAGACTGCAAACACAGCAGGATAATGAGAATGGTGAGTGGACAACGCTGCCAATTCTCTCCAATATATCCGAAATGTTATTTAAATTGTCTAGAGATGTTAGGGAGCTGCAGCAAAACAGTAGATTGGTTCAGAGTAGCCAGGTTGCAGAGCCAGCTTTGTCAGCAGCAGAAGTATGGGCGCCACCTTGTGGGGGCTTAGCTAAGGACAGGAGTATGCAGGAGAGTATGGTGGATTTAGTTGAATTAGATGGTAGACAGGTAACAAGGTCACAAAATATTCCTGAAACATGTCTTAAGGAAGCTATACCTTGTGAGGTGTCACCGCTGGGCTTCCATCTATCACCGGGAATTAAAGAAAAGATTTGGAGAGGTGAGTTTATGGATATACTATCTCTTCTGCCATCAGCTAGAGAATTTATTAATAAGAGTGACAAAAAAGATGATAAGTCAGAAGAGGATAGGAAAAGGCCTGTTGCTAAGAATTTTAACAATTGGCTGCAATCCTTTTTTATTTTTGCGGCTGTTCTTTGTGAGAAGTCACCTGAAAAGAGTGTTGGACTTTTCCAACACTTGGATATTATTTTAGAAGCGTACAAGAGCTTCAGTGGTTTTGGATGGTATAGTTACGATGAGGCTTTTAGACAAAAACTGTCAGTGCACAGGAATTTAAGATGGGGGATTAAGGGCGTAGGATTGTGGCTTAACCTTTTTCTACCCCAGAAATCAGGTTATGTCAAGCAACCTGGTCCCTCCTCGCAGCAGTCCACCTCTACATATAGAAAAGGGATCTGCTTTAACTATAATGATGGACAGTGTAAATGGCCCCATACATGCCGATATAGGCATGAATGTGCATTTTGCGGGGGAAGTCACCCGGTGTCGAAATGTTTTAAGAAATTGTCCGCTAGCAACCAACAGAACCTTCAAAAAGGCAACCTCCCCAGTGAAATTACAAAAAATGTTGCCCTACCTGTTAGTTTTCCCAGACAAGGTGAGGGCTCAACTACTGTTTGAGGGCTTTGAGGAGGGCTTCTTGTTGCCCTCCTTTTCAGGTTTAGGTTGTAGACAGTTTAATAATTTAAAATCAGTTGATCAGTTCCCTAGTGTGGTCCAAGAAAAATTAGATAGAGAAATTTTGGAAGGAAGGATGGAAGGTCCTTTTGTTTCACCTCCTTTAAAAATTTTAGAGTTTCCCCATTGGGTATTGTCCCAAAGAAGGATAAAGGTTCTTTCAGATTAATTCACCACCTTTCATTTCCCAAAGGGGAATCCTTAAATGACCAGATAGACCCAAACTTAATATCAGTATCATATGCTTCATTTGAGGATGCTCTTGAAAAGCTAAGGGCTTTAGGTGTAGGGGCATTAATGGCTAAAGCGGACATAAAATCCACTTTCCGTCTACTCCCCATTAACCCGGTTTGTTTTAACTCTTTGGGAATTTACTTTAGGGACAAATTCTACTTCGACAAATGTCTCCCGATGGGGTGTTCAGTCTCATGTAAATATTTTGAAGATTTTGCTTGTTTTTTGGAATGGGTAGTGATGAAAGACGCAGGTTCTAACTTTATGATTCACTACTTAGATGACTTCTTGTTCATGGGTAAAGCGGAATCGTTAGAATGTCTTCAATTATTAAATACGTTTTTCAATATTTGTAGTAAGTTTGGAGTCCCATTGGCGGTGGAAAAGACGGTGTATCCTACCACATGTCTGGAGTTCCTAGGAATTACAATAGACACGGCGGCGCTGGAGTTCAGATTGCCGGAAGAAAAAATTCAAAGGATTAAAGGTATGTTAATTAATCTGGTTAGGAGGTAGAAAGTGTGTTTGAAAGAGATTCAATCTCTTTTGGGCCTACTGGCTTTCGCCTCAAGAATCATGCCGGTAGGAAAGGCATTCTCCAGGAGAATGTACTTGGCAATCTCTGGGCTAAAATCCCCTTTTTCTCATATTAGGGTGACCAGCGATATTAGGGAAGACATGTTAGTTTGGCTTCAGTTTTTAGAACATTTCAATGGGAGGAGTTTATGGCAGAAGGAATTCATTACTGATGAAGAATTTTTATTATTTACTGACTCTGCTGGTTCGGTAGGTTTTGCAGCGATCTGGCGAAACCATTGGTGCGCAGATCGCTGGAGCCAAAGCTGAAGAGTAAAAGGTCTATTGAAAAATATAGTTCTTCTGGAGCTTTTTCCCATAATAGTCGCTCTGGAAGTATGGGGAAAAGAATTTAGTAATAGGAGGATATTGCTTAGTACGGATAACAAAGGAGTAATGTACGCTATCAATTGTTTAACATCCAAGTCTCCACTAGTCATTGCTCTTTTGAGATATATGATTTATTTATGTCTGAAATATAATATATGGCTTAAGGCTAGACATGTGCCTGGTAAGAGCAATGACATGGCAGATGCGCTGTCTCGCCAACAGATGAGCAGATTTTTCCAACTATTACCAGAAGCGGATCCAGTGGGTACCAAATTCCCAAGGAAGTTATGGGAGTTGATATAAGTCTGGTTACAGAGAATATCAAACACTCCATAGCCCCTTCGACCATGGCAGGTTACCAGTCAGCTTGGCTGATGTGGATTTCTTTTCTGAAGGATCTAAAAGAAGATGAACATAATTTTTCTGAAGGACTTGTAATGTTGTTCTTTAATAGTTTATTCAAGAAAAATTACTCCTGGGCACACGTGAATAAAATCTTGGCCGGAGTTTCGTTTTTTCAAAAAATGAGAAATTTACCATCTTGTGTGTCGTTTTTTACAGTTAAGCAGGCGCTTAAAGGATATAGGAGGAGGAGTTATAGCAGTGATAAGCGCAGTCCAATTACACCAAAAATTCTTTTGACCTATGTCTGGCCACAGGTGAGGTTTGTTTTTCTGTTTTCGAAGCTGCCCTGTTTAAAGCAGCCTTTTCTCTAGCATTTTTTGGAGCTTTGCGGATTTCAGAGTTATTAAATATTTTAAAAAAGGAGGTAAGTCTGGAGGGTAACTTAGTGAAGATTAAGATAAGAAGGTCAAAAACAGACCAGGTAGGTAAAGGATGTGTTATTTGTTTACATGCTCTCAATGGTTCTCTCATATGCCCAGTTAAGTCATTGCAACAGTATCTTGAGTTAAGACCAAGTTCTGGCGAAAAGGCTCTTTTTATTCATGCCTCAGGTGTGAACTTATCTAAATATCAGTTTAATAGCGTTTTCAAGAAATGTGTGGTTAAGTTAAATTTACCAGGAATGCATTTGACATCACACTCGTTTCGAATAGGGGCAGCCACTGAGGCATCTAGATTAGGATTGGAAGATTCAATAATAAAAAAGGTTGGAAGGTGGAAGTCAGAATGCTATCAATCATACATCCGACCTGATTCATTTGTTTGATTCTTTTCAGATGGAAAAAGGATCATTTGGATTGTCGGGCATTCGTATATCTTTTGGGCGTTCAAGAGGGCAAGACAGAGGGTTTACTCTGAAAATTTGGGACTGGATCCGGAGAAATTCAAAGTGTACTGGTATGGTAGGAGGGGCATGGTTTGGGCTGATCTTTTATTTGAGTTAAACAGGTTACAATCATTGTTTCCTCCTCCGGATGCACTTATCGTGCATTTAGGAGGAAACGATATTGGTCAAGAAAAAACTTTGGAATTGATCTTCAGAATCAGGGATGATCTTTTTAGTTTTGGGTTGTCGTCGCCAAATACTGTTATTATCTTTTCTGAAATCGTTCAAAGGCTGAGGTGGTTATTTTCACCTTATTTGAAGAGTTTGGAAAAGATTAGAAGAAGGATTAACAGGTCATTGGCTAAACTTTTGCCTAGGATAGGTGTTATGTCTTTCAGACATAGGGAATTGGAAGGGGGTACGGAAGGATTGTACAGGGATGATGGGGTACATCTTTCCGAGATAGGATTGGATGTTTTTAACGCAGACCTGTCGGATTGTGTTGATATGGCCGCGGTGCGGGGTCGTTGGTGACAGAAGGGGTTAGTTTTCCCCCTTCTGTCTTTTGGAAGTTGATGCTTGAAATGTGATGTTATTTATCCGGCCTGAGCTGTGGTGGCTAGGCTGTTGAGTGTGTTTAAATTTTTAATTATATATTTATTTATTGAAGTTATTTTAAAATCAATAATAAACGGCCGCGGCCTATATATTTTCCAAATAATACAGGTGTCTGCTTCTTAATTTATTTACTTAAGTAAAAGTGCTAAGTTGTTATTGAATCCTGCCTACTGTCCCATGAAAGGAAAAGGGGAACAGTAATAAGCCCCCTTTTCCTCATGGGAGAGTGGCTGGGGAAATAGGTAGAATAGTTCATAAGGTAATTTTCCCTCCTTTTTTCCTCAGGTAAAGAGGGAGGGACTCCTAAGGTATCCTGAGGGAATAGAAATAGTGGGCGTGGCGTTGCAGGGGTCAGAGCACCTATAGGAATAGGTATAGGGTAGAAGATTCTAGAGCCCTCTGAGCCCCTATATAAGGTAGAGCTCTCCTCAGAGGGGCTCATTCGCCTCAGAAGATTTAGCAGTGTGAATTCCCCATTCCCCCCCCCCCTTTTTGTCGCGGCTGTTTAAAAATAAAAAAATAAAAATATATATATATTATAATTGGTGGTGGTGTCGTTTTTGCTATAGCAAAAGGGCAATTTTATATGTTTATGAGTGGAAGTTGATGCTTGAAATGTGATGTTATTTATCCGGCCTGAGCTGTGGTGGCTAGGCTGTTGAGTGTGTTTAAATTTTTAATTATATATTTATTTATTGAAGTTATTTTAAAATCAATAATAAACGGCCGCGGCCTATATATTTTCCAAATAATACAAGTGTCTGCTTCTTAATTTATTTACTTAAGTAAAAGTGCTAAGTTGTTATTGAATCCTGCCTACTGTCCCATGGGACTCTGACAGGTAAGTCTCTGCATTGAGAGCGGAGATGGACCTTTCAGCTGCCTGCTTAGCAGGGATCAGCGGAGCAATCCCAGCTAAGCAAGTAGAGTCTGTCAAAATGGATCCACCCAATGTGAAAGGAGCCTAATACTGCAAATGTGCAATAAAGGGCAACATTTTGAGTTTAGGGTATTTAGGGCAGCAGGGGCCCTTTGTTGGTTTGCATAAGCTATCTTTGTGTCAGCTTAAATTATTTTCCAAATACCAAAGGGGCCTAATGAAAAAGCTTCTCTTGTTTCTGTTGAAATACTGTTTATTTGACCAACTACCATGAAACTTTTTCAATCTGTGAAAATAACCAGGACTTCTCCACATGGGACCAAAACTGCAAACATAACAAAAAACATTATCTGCCCACCTACTCTAAGTTTTGGGGGACCTTCCAATCAAACCAGCTGGGCCTATCTGTTATTTCTTACAAAAGCGTGTACTGGACAGAGGAAAGTAGACGGATACTGAGGAGTAATTAGTATGATAACTCCAGATGGAGCCCATCCAGAGTGATGGAGTGATGTTGTGATCTTGTGTTGTCTTTGTTGAGTGTGACTGTGTTGCAATAATTTCCCTTTGGGATTATTAAAGTATTCTGATTCTGATTAATTATTCTTTAGGATCGATCCCCCCAATTTTATTAGTCCAGTAGACAGTTTATTCAACAGTAGCAAGCCTTGATGAAGGGGGACCCTTTGAACACCAGAAATGTGTTGGCTTTTTATGATGTGAGAGTCTGATTAAAATAAATCTGGACATTATAATTTCTGCTTTTGGCACTTTGCTGAGTCCCCACACAGCAATAAAAAAAAACCTGACAGAGGATCTAATGCTTTCCTACTCTGCCCACAGCTAAAAATGTTCTGTTTGAAGCTGAACGTTTCTGCTACCATTAGTTCATTTGCTGTTGACTCTATTCTGATTCTTTAACAAAATTTCCAATTGCAGGAAGAGTATTTTGGATCATTGTTCGCCTGTGCATTACACAGCATTCAGTAAATCAGGCATCTACTACTTCAAACCTCAGCAAAGTGTAATGGAAGAAAGTATTACACATACTGATCAGCGTTGAGTGGATCCTCCGTCTCTTTTGTTGCGCTGTATTTTACTTGATTTGATTTCTAACTCGGCAGCACTCTCTGCATTTTTACCAATGAATAATTTAGACCTTTTCGACAGACCTGAGAAAGAAATATATATAGGTTTGTGTCTATAGAATAAAATAGCACTTGCGAACCCGATATGAAGTAAGGCGGAATAAATCACACATACCTGTTGTTTTTTTTTTTTTGCTGTGAGATGAGAATGTGTCTTAACACCTCAGAATGTAATTACTCGGAATTCACCTGCTGTTTTTGCCGCGTTATTAATTTCTGTGTTGCAACTTTATGCAAAACCTCAACGATTTGTATCCAGCTGCAATATGTCGTCTGCGTTATTGTCCAGGTTACTTTGCATTTTGGAGTTTATTACACTGGCAGAAACGTGTCCTCCGGTCGTTTAATCACAATACAGTCTGTGAGAAAGGGAAAAATGAGAATTGCAGCTTTGCTGAAACAGAAGAAAAAATACCAATCTATATGTATCACTGAGATGAAAAAATGCAAACCAGTGCTTATTCAATGATTAAACCTTAAATCCTGCCAAATTATTTAAATTTGTATAGAATAAAGGAGTGTTAACATTTCTGTCAAGGTCTTATTTCTGACTGTAACTCTGTTTATAAGATGTTTCTTCACTTTGGGTTCCTATGACACCATGATAAGCAATTAGTGATGCAGTGATCACTAAAACATGATGGCTTGGACATCAATTAACATATTGTCTGAGGCTTGAACCCTTTCTCATATGATTTTGTCCATGTCCTTGGAAGCAATGCAAAATCTTCCCAACAATGACACAGATGGCAATAAAAAGGCTCTGATCGCACCCTGCCTAATCTCAAATAAAATAAAAAGTTTGGGCTGCAGTTGGGCTTGAAAGCAGAACTCCAGCAATACTGCTAAATATGCTGTTAACCACTTGCCGACCATCGCACGACTACATACGGCGGCAGTCTGCCCCTCCTGGGCAAAGTGACGTACTTGTACGTCACTCGCCCACGAGCCTCTTGGGGGCGAGCGCGCCGCCTGAGGCGCGCTCCCACCCCCGCTCGTTTCCTGACATCCCCGAGCGAGTGACCGGTGGCTCCGATGTCCACCGACTACTTGCGATCTCCCGCTGGAGAGGGAGAAAGGCAGGCGGCTAATGTAAACAAAGCCGTCTGTCATTCTCCCTGGTGTAACTGCAGAGACTATACGATCCTGCTATGTAGGATCGTATGTCTCTGTGGTTACATCACAAGCCATGCCCCTTGACAGTTAGAATCACGCCCCTAGGGACACACTTAACCCCTTGATCACTAATAAAGTTAACCCCTTCCCTGCCAGTGTCATTTTTACAGTAACAGTGCATATTTATTGCACTGATTTCTGTAGTAATGTCACTGGTACCCCCAAAAGTGTCAAAAATGTCAGTCAGGGGTCCGATCTGTCCGCTGCAATGTCGCAGTCCCACAAAAAAAATCGCAGATCACCACCATTACTAGTTAAAAAAAAACAATAAAAATGACATAAATCTTTCCCGTAGTTAGTAAACGCAATAACCAATCCAAAAACGCTTATTGCGATTTTTTTTTTTTACCAAAAATATGTAGCAGAAAACAAATTGGCCTAAAATGTTAAAAAAAAATTGATTTTTACATCTTTTTTTGGGAATTTGATATAAAAAAATGTGAAAAATATTGTTATTTTTTCAAAATTGTCGCTCTTTTTTTGTTTATAGCGCAAAAAGTAAAAATCGCACAGGTGATCAAATACCACCAAAAGAAAGCTCTGTTTGTGGGAAAAAAAGGACATCAACTTAATTTGGGTACAGCGTCGCACGACCGTGCAATTGTCCGTTAAAGTCACGCAGTGCCGAATAGCAAAATAGGCCCTGGTCTTTGAGCAGCCAAATCCTCCGGGGCTTAAGTGGTTAAATACATCTTTAGGTTACTATTCCAATTATTTGCTTCTCTGTCACACTGTGTAGAGGATGACACTAATAACATGAGCTTGCAGCTTCCTATATTTGACTTCAACTTGCTATTTGGACCATGAAGAAACCTTAAGCCCAGTACATACGATCAGAATATCGTACAAAAAAATACCGCTTTTGAAGCGTTAGTTCCCAGTTCTGATCGTTAGTTCCCAGATTTCGTCCGAAATTTTCCTAAGGGACAAACCTGACATTTTTTACTAGATCGTACGATTTTTGTTTAATCAGTACAGTTTTTGTCTGAAAATACAATACAGATACATTACATCACTACCGAGTTTTTATTCTGTCATACAAGATTTTTCATACTTTAGTAACTTATTTGTTTTCGATATAGAGACTAGCATGCAAAAAAAGACGGACGATCATTTGTCCAATAATCTCATCATGTGTACTAGATTTTAGCAACAAAGCTTATGTACATTGGCAGTGGGACTAAGCTGAATAGCCAGGACAGTCCTGTACAATCCAAGACTGTTGAACAGTCCAGTGAATTGTGTGAATTTCAGTAGAGATAAAATGGTTCTCAGTGCTGGCAGTCCCCTGCTATTGTAGCAAACATGAAGACAAATTACCTTGCAGGTAGTAGATACTACATTTCCACACATCCTAGGATTGAAGAGCTGCAAAGCTGCCCTAAAGCCTTGTACATAAACAATCAGATTATCGGACAAATTTTCATCCCTTTTTTTGTTGCATGCTAGTCTCATATCGAAAGTGAAAAGGTTACTTTCATAAGAAAATCCTTGTACCACAAAATTTAACTTCGGAAGTGATTTAATGTGTTGAATTGTTTTGTATGTATTCTTTCGTTTACAAGCATGCATAGTCTTGCTCTTACAATTTTTTTCAGACGAAAAACTGTACTAGTTAAATGAAAATCGGACATTGTGTTCACTTTGAATAACATTTTTATAGCCTGCACATACAATTTTTGTCATCCCAAAATTTGTAATCAGCTGTCGTAAGCACTATACTAGCGATCCAAAAATCGGCAGATCGTTTGTCAGATGAAATTTTACTTCCGATTTTCTTATCCTGGGCCTTAAATCAGTGCAAAAATTCCCTCTTGACATGGACAAATCCTATGTGAACAACAACCTCTATGATCACTGCGAATAAGACTACCACCTTTATAAGCAAATTTCTCGCTCTTATAAGAATGTAAAAAAAAACGGTCCCCTGGAAAGAAGATTGTAAATACTCTCCTGCTGCCTGTACCACTGAATGCCAATGTAACAAAGAGAAACTACCACCTTAAGAATCTTCAGAAACTGGAATAACCAGAAATGATAATTATATACTGTAGGGGTTGGCACTGAGTACAATGTGTCACAAGGGGGATGAATCTTCTCGGGGATCCAGATGTTAAAAAAAAAAAAAAAAAAACTGGCAGAGATTGTAACGCTTCTATGCTTTATGCAAAACCTAAACTATAAAGAGCAGAAAGAAACATGGGAGCCATGGACAAGCTTGGAGTAACCTGACCAGTTTTTGTCTAACCAGTAAAGAAGTCAAAATGGATATTCTCAGGATTTTAGTATATCCAGAGATTATCAGAGTTTGTACTCCAATGTCAGCATACCTTTAATAAAAATCTTGACGTCCTGCAGATCAGGTCTGTGCCCCACTGGGTGCTCCTTCCTGTAATAGGCTTTGACTCCCTTGCTGGGCCAACCACAACATGTACCCACTCTACTCTACGGAACTAAACCCCTCATTTATCTTGTTTGGTAGTCTGTACAGATAAATGGTAGTTCTTCCTTTAAAGCCAACTACATGCTGCTTCCAACAGCTCCTTCTAATATAATTTTTGACTCAATAATCACATGACACAGGGGGTGGATCTTTAATAAAAGGGTGTCATCATTCAAGTGTGCCTAGGGTAGCATGGTGCCTATGTACAATCCTGGCAGTGAGGTACCTTTTAAAAAAACCAGAGATCTCTGCGTAAACTTTAATGACTGGATAAGAAAAAAAAAAAAAAAAAAAACTCTGAAACTAAATAATAATAGAAATCTATTACCAAGGCAAGAAGAGAAGAGCCACATCATGAGAACTTCACCACGAAGTTCAAAAATTGATTCAGACTTCAAGAAGTGTGAATAGGAAATCAGAGGATGAATAATTCATAACCCACAGCAAATTATCCTAATAGCATTTCCCTTCATTTCTATTCATTTATTATTACGGAAAGATTCCGGCCGAATGATCAGCCCATGAAAGGCAGATTTCATTATCACCAGAGAGCGGAGAGGCTACTAGCAGTACGGAACTCACCACAGTCTCCAGGTACTTACACATGTAGCAGATAATAAGTGCCTGGCATTAGCCATCTAAATAAACAGTGCAAACATTCAGCAGAAGGTCAAGGCTTGTGGATGTGTCTGGAAAAACAAGGGTTAAAATGGTTGACCTGTATGCTGACAAAATTTTACAAGAATGCAAAGATCCCAATCTGTACTCTGGCAGCAACTGAAAACACCATTCACATACACATACAGTATCCCACTGCTGCCACCAGATGTCAAAAGATCACACCCGCAGCGACTTGTGAACCGGGGTGAATTATTCTGTTTGAGGGGAAAGCTTCCTTTGAGGAGGCAGAACAAACCTGTATAACAGTTAGCACAGCCTGCAGTATCACCAGCGATTACAAGAGAGAGACTCTACCATAATCTATCTGACTGGCTGTACACAGAAAGATGCAAATCTTGCGTTAACCACTTTAAGACCGGAAAGGATTTTCCTCCTTCCTTACCAGGCCCTATTTTGCAATTCGGCACTGCGTTACTTTAACGGACAATTGCGCGGTCGTGTGACGCTGTACCCAAACAAAAGTTACGTCCATTTTTCCCACAAATAGAGCTTTTGTTTTGGTGATATTTGATCACCTGTGAGATTTTTATTTTTTGCACTATGAACAAAAAAAAGAGCGACAATTTTGAAAAAAAAAAAAAAAACAATATTTTTCACATTCTGCTATATGACATTCCCAAAAACAAAAAATTTAAAAATCAAAAATTTTAACATGTTAGGCCAATTTGTTTTCTGCTTCATATTTTTGGTAAAAAAAAATTGCAATAAGCGTATTTTGATTGCTTTGAGCAAAAGTTATCGCGTCTATTAACTACGAGAAAGATTGGTATCTGGTGCACTCTAATAGTTGAGCAGATGCTAGGTGACTCCCACATGCTTCCCAGATTCCCCAAGCTATCCTGTGATCTGGAATCCTTGCGCAGTCACTTTTCCCACTGCCCGCACGCACACCAGACATATGATACAGGGCAGAACGCAACCACATGCAGTTTGTCAGTTTTCTTATCTGTCTCTCGTGGCAGCTGCCAATTTTGCAGGCTGTGCTAGCTGTATTTTGGCCGTGTCTCCAACTTCTCCCTTGGCTAATTACCATTGGAGGTGGTTTGGGGAAAGTTCTCTCCTCATGAAGTTAAGTCGATGTAGAATATAAACACCTGCTGGATCTAATGACTGGATCATTGTTAGGATTTCCAACACCAATGCATGATTCCAATTTCAGCAAGTCCAGACGCAACATGACTCCTGCCGGCGGGGTTCATATAATTGTTTAGTCAGCTGCTAGGTGATTCTATAATGCCAGGGCATACACACCAATGTGTATCTGCATGCAGCTGATAACTTGTACCTAAAAGATTCTTTGATAAATTTCCTGCCTAGAGAGGTGACAGTTGTCTACATACTGTATATCTACAGCCACAAGCCTACAAGATCTTTTCAGGGAGCCTGAGGGGGTTTCTGGCCAGAAACTCATCAGCAGTGAAGTGTGAATTCCTCAGATGTCCAGGTCTATTCAGATTCTTGAATTATGAACATAACTGTAATATTATCATCCTGCTTTTTAATATCTAATGTTACAACATATATTCCTCAATTTTATCCCCTTACAAACCATAGAAACTTTACTTTTAAGGATGAAAAACACACACACCACTCCAACAATTTTGCCTCAAGGTATGGGGAGTTGAGAATTCACTCTGTCGTGGCATACCTATCTCGCATTTTCTGGATACCTTATTGGCCTTTACAGGATGCATTGACTGGCATTTAGAATGGTTATCTTAAACAAAATGTCTTTTGAGTTAATCTCATTTTACTTTGATTTCTTTACATGTGTCACTGAGCTTGCAAAGGCTAAGAATATATCAGATGACCGAAACAGTGGAAATTCCCTATCTCTCAGAATATCAACTCTGTCTGGACAGCTGACCACAAAGCCAATAATATCTTCTAAAAAGCCCCTTTGGAACTTTTATTGTGTGTCACCAAGAAATTTCCCTTTATGACAGAGAATCACGATCTAGATTGACATAATGCTTACTATAATTAGTTGTTAACTTTGATTGGATAAAAGATGTTAATAACAACCCATTTCTTGTACGTCAGATTGTAATGACAAACCCATTTTTGAGTATATTTAAACTCCAGCAATGTTGTAATAAATCAGGTCACTATGATTCAGCCATCTTGAGTCTTGTCTGATCTCATTATATATATAGCTATATATTGTCTGATTTGGTATCACTGACTAACAGGTAACAGGTATTTTGTACCTGAGGAAAAATTCCACAACAATTTGGCGAGCCAGCCAGGAGAGGTGACGTCATCTGCGGACGGAGTGAGACATCTGGACTGCATTGGATATACTGAAAATATCTGGCCAGGTAAGCCCATTGTCTGCTTACAATGTTTTTCAGTCCATCCAATGACGTCCAGGTAACTCTGTTTTATTTTTGACGTAATACCCTCTTAAAGAACCTAAACCCTTAGTCGGTGTATATATTGCTACTAAGTACTAACATTTGTTGTTTGTTGCGAAAGGTGAGGTTGGGTCAACCCTCACCGCTGTGGGTGTCTTGGACACGCAGGAACGTGACCCCCAGTTGTGTTCTGGTAAAGCGGTCTCATTTCGGAGTGTCCATTTGAGACGTAGCAAGCATTGAATGTATATGACTGTTTTAGCCTGACATTTCATATACATGTAAAGGTTTCTATCTCTATGTTATAGTATATATGTAAACATATGCATATGGTAATAGGCTGATTTTAAGTTAGGAGTTATCCTGACATTGTGTATCGGCTGTGCAAGGGCCGAAGTCCAGGTCAGGGAACTTGGGAGTTATAGGTAGTTATTCTATTTTTTGGATAACAGTGAAATGGGAAACTGGGTTTCCGTAGATACCGACCAGGGGTCGATGGGAAAGGTCATTAGGACCATGGCCTTAGAGTGTATGGGTAACAGGGTTACCAGATTAATGGGGCAGACCAGGGAGTTTGCATTCGAAGATTAAATGCTCTGGGAGCATAGTTTTTGGGCTACACAGCCAATTAAAGTGTTCTGTAGTTGGACAGCTAATAATCCTAGTTGTAGGATAAGATAAGATAGGATATGACAGATTTTTTGTAAAGTGTATGAAACAGATTTGGCAAGAACAAACTTAAAATCAGTTGCAGAAATATGGAAGCAGGAGAGTATGAAGTTGAATGAGTATTGATATATTATAAATGAGTTGGTGTGTGTTGAATTGTTTCATGAGAAAACACAGCAATCTTGTATTCATAAGAAAAAAGTTGCCCTTTAATTCATAAGCCTGTCGTGGTTACTTTTAAGACAGGAAAAAAAAAAACAGGCTCTGTGTCTTTGATATAAAAAGAGGAAGTAGTTTTATAAGCTGGGAGTTTGTAGCACGGAGAAAAGATTGTTTCTTTATATGATAAATGAACGGCATATGATATTTTTGGGGTTATTTTGTATTAAATTAAACTAAGATGAAAAATAATAGGTTGCCCTTTAAACCAGGAATCTTTGTTTAGACATTAAGGGTTACCGCAATTAACATGACCATTGAACCCTATTGGCACTGAGCCAAAAGTTTTAAAATAGAATAACGTTTTATATTATTATGGTATATTAAGTGGTATTTCAGGGGCACCCTCCGTAACCAAAGAGGAACCTCTGATAAGATTTTTTGAAATTCGGGACAAAGTTCTTAGAGGTTTTTTGTTTGAAAGATAAAAGTACATTACTTCCTGTCATTATGGGTGTATAAAAAGTGACCTACTACAAATAGTGTAAAGACAGGACATTAGAGCAAAGAATTGCAACCACCCCCTCTACCCCAGAAGATGGACAGTAGATAAGGTATTCAGCTAACCTGTGTCCGCATGTCCCCATCAGAAGCGTCCGAAAGGTTTACAGTAGGAATAACAGTAGCAGGGGTGAGAGTGGTTTCCTGCCTGGCTTCAAAGGAAAAGGGGAAGTCATTTAAAAAAAAAAAAAAAAAAATGTTTGTGTTGAGTTAAAATTTCAGTGTTCAGTTTCAGATGAAGTGCCCATTAATCCAGTATGTAGCATATGTCTCTTGCCAGCTTGACCCAGTGATAAAAGGATCCTCAAGCTGTGTGCGGGCCACAGCCTGCAAAAGAGCTTCTGGATAAAACAGGTGCAATGTTTTTAAGCCAGTTTACTTCCAGTACAGGAGCAGGCATTAAAGGGGGAGGGGAAAAAAATGTTTGTTAAATATCCCCCATGACTGTTTTGAGCTGATGATGGCAGAATCTCAATTGTTGAGCCCTGCCAAAAAGGCTCCTCTCTGGAGCCCTGATGAGACCCTTTATGTAGATGTATCATGTTTATAAACAGAGGAGGGTAAGCCTGTAACTGGGTATGCAGTAGTAACAGCAATAAATAAACAAAAGGAATGCAGAGGCATTAAATCTAAAGTTCTAAGCACAAGCAGCTGATGGTTTTGGCAAAGGCCTGTGAATTTTAAAGAGTTAACATTCACATTGACATGATTTTGGTCATATTTTTGAAAGCTTGTAACTTTTTGACCTCAGCTGGTAAGCCAAGAAAAAGCATGCAGATATAATAGAGACTGTTCTTAGTCTTCCAGTGTTTTACCAAGGTGGCCATTTATTAAAAAACCCAAGGCACATGCAAGAGAGGACACAGAAGAAGCTGCAGGAAACACAAGGGCCGACAGAGCAGCGAAGAAGGCTGCACTGGAACAGGTCCCTATCCGGGTACTGACACTCCTAGGAAAGCAACCAACTCCTGTAAGTATGGCAATCTTGATATCATTGCAGAAAAAGGCCCCTCACAGGAGCGTGAGAAGTGGCGGAAGAAAGGTGCAACACAGGATGTAACTGGTTGCTGGAGGATGGAGGAGCATTTCTGTCTGATCTCAGGCCCTATACCCGAGGGTGGCAGCCGCAGCTCACGGATCGTGTCATAACTCAAAGACTCTAATGACCACCTTGGTAATGCAACACTGGTTAGCACCAGGTTTTCCTGGAGTAGCTGCAAAATATACTGCTTCTTGTCTTACCTGTGCTAGGTACAATGTTGGTAGAGCTGTAAGCACCCCATAAAAGCACCGCCTAAGTCACTGTCCTTTCCAAGGAGTTCAAATAGATTACATTGATTCTCCCACAGTCTGGTCCTGATGCACATGTTTTAGTTTGTATAGACATTTTTCAGGATGGCCTAAGGCCTGGCCAGTCTCTAGGGGTACAGTACAAACCACAGGAAAAAGGCTTTTGCCCCAGGTAATGTGCAGGTATAGAATCCCAGAAACTATGGAAAGTGACAGGGGTACTCACTTTACAGGAAGGGTTCTACAAGAGATCCTATCCGCACTAAATATTGAGAAAGCCTTTTACACTCCATATCATTCACAGAGTAGCGGAAAGGTACAAAAGGTTGTATGAAAAAAAAAAAACACAAGTTGAGTAAAAAAATAGCAGAAACAAGTAGATTGTTTTACGTTTTTTCCTTTGTCAAGAACACTCCAAAGAGAGGTGTGGGTACCTGAAGCAGGTCTCTATTTACCACAGCAATTGCAAGCCACACACTCAGATCTCACTAGATGTGTTGCAGCGCTTTAAAAGCAATTGACAAAAATGCATAATAGTGTGTTTTCATTCCTACCAGATCCAAATGAGGATACTAAGTCATAAAGTAAGGCTACTAGGAGTGAAATTGGTTACACCAACATCCCTCAAGGTAGAAGGGATACATGGATTCACGCCAGTCATTGAAAAAAGGTGGTACAATGATTTTCTTTTAATTTTTAATATGTATGGGAATGTTGGGTATAAAAGAGACAGACAACCTAAGGCCCAATGTACTGTTAAGTTTAAATACCAGGTAGCCAGGAAGTCAGGGTACTCAGGGTGTTAGATATGTCCACAATTACACCCAGAGTCCCAGACTATACCTGTGCTAGTAAACCCACTTGCATTAGAGGATCTAAATCAGACAGAGTTTTCAAAATCCTATAGAAACATCACCAGTACACAAAAGGACATGTTAATTCCCCCAAAAGTCGCAGGTTTCAAGAATCCTACAGTGTGTATAGAGTTCTATGGAAAAAACTGATGTAGGGAGGGTGGATTGTTCACAAGCACTGATAAACATATCCTGCCCACAGCTGACTGTGAACAGCCCATGAAATGAAACATGCATGCATTACAGAAATGAAACTGTTAAACATAAAATATGAGCAATATTGAATGACAATATGGACATTTCTCACCTAGGGGAAGCCCTCAGGTTTCTGTTGTTCAGACAGAAACTGGGGTATTATGCAGAAAAGTTATTAATACCCATTTTCACCCCAGGGTGGTCACATTCAGGGTTGGGAATCTATTGTTTCTGTGGCAATAAGGCCCATAGTTGACTTTCTCAGTGTGTCACAGGAACAGGTACTATAGCCTCTTTATTTCCAATAGTGTCCGCCCATCCTAATGAACACAGTCTTTTGGAGGTTTTGATTTATCTCCTAAAATAATGAAAGTGGTGTATTCATATTGATGTTTATGATAATTATGATCTCTAGTTATCTGTTGAATTAAAATAATTATGTGTTTGGTTGATAAGGTTACCAAGGCCAAGGAGACAACCTATTTCAACTCTATACGGAAATAAGAAGGGATTGATGATGCTGAGTATGCTGTAATGAGAAATCTGTCACCTCAAACCTCCATGTATGAAGTAATCTCCGCCTCAGAACCTTACCAAGACTCGGACACCCCCCACTGAGGTTTGCCCTCTGGGCCAGTGTTCCAAGCGTAAGGGGCTGCTCCCTTGGAGGGATCTGATAAGCGGAATAGGTAGTTAGTTAGCCTGATCAATAAATTCTCAAGAGGGGGGAGATGTCGTGGCATACCTATCTCGCATTTTCTGGATACCTTATTGGCCTTTACAGGATGCATTGACTGGCATTTAGAATGGTTATCTTAAACAAAATGTCTTTTGAGTTAATCTCATTTTACTTTGATTTCTTTACATGTGTCACTGAGCTTGCAAAGGCTAAGAATATATCAGATGACCGAAACAGTGGAAATTCCCTATCTCTCAGAATATCAACTCTGTCTGGACAGCTGACCACAAAGCCAATAATATCTTCTAAAAAGCCCCTTTGGAACTTTTATTGTGTGTCACCGAGAAATTTCCCTTTATGACAGAGAATCACGATCTAGATTGACATAATGCTTACTATAATTAGTTGTTAACTTTGATTGGATAAAAGATGTTAATAACAACCCATTTCTTGTACGTCAGATTGTAATGACAAACCCATTTTTGAGTATATTTAAACTCCAGCAATGTTGTAATAAATCAGGTCACTATGATTCAGCCATCTTGAGTCTTGTCTGATCTCATTATATATATAGCTATATATTGTCTGATTTGGTATCACTGACTAACAGGTAACAGGTATTTTGTACCTGAGGAAAAATTCCACAACAACTCCTACGAAGGCAAGTGGATCCAGATCAAAATTTTCCTCTACCAACTACGAGGGGGGTCAAGTCGGACCGGGACTTTTTAATAAAATAACTAATTTTAAGGAGTGGAAACTGCATTCAATTTTCAACATACTCCCCTGCTAAATGTATGCACTTAGCCCAGCATTTAACGAATGCCTAGATAGCTTGGGTATAGAAAGATTTGTCAGTGCAACTGAACCATCCTAGGACAGCCTGCTTTACTTCATCATCAGTGCTTTTTTTTGCAATTTCACGACAGGTTATGTGTCGACTATCCAGGATTAGGCTTTCCATGCGCTGAATGTTCATAGGAATGACTGCTGTGGGCTGCGAACCACCATGATCGGGATCGTCACTGACGGACGTATGGCCATCTTTGAAACACTTACACCATTTAAATGTTTTACTGCAGCTGAGCGTTTATCACCATACTGTGCTTGAAGCCTTCTGTAGATATCCACGGGTTTTACATCATCGTTCACAAGAAACTTTATCACCACATGCTGTTCCATGTACACACTAACACTGTTTTCTGCCATCTTGATTAACAGTCTCTGGATTGGCCTGCGACATGTGTGCCACCTTTCAGTAATAGCGGTGCTGGCTGGCGGTGATGGCTCTCTCCCCTTTGCATACCTCGGGAGCTGCGATGTGTGACGGGGGCCCTCCCCTTCCCCCTATGCTCTTCCAGCACGGCGGATCGGGTGCGCGGTCCCGACACACATCGGCGTCACGCTCTGCGCCAGCGTGTGACGTCATCTGGCGCCGCACGCCGACGGCTGCTGTTCCATCCGGTGCATAAGAGGAAGCCGGCTGGGCGGTAGGGCGTCTGCCTCCGCTCTGCGGCTTCATATCTCTGCACCTCGTGACGCTGGGCGCTTGATGGTCGGCGGGCTCAGGCGTTATAGTGTGTCACACTCTCCTTTCTGGCTGGATTTACTCTTGTTACAGGTCATCTTATATCATCTTTCTACTTCTACTACTCTCACACCAATTCCCTTCCCTTCTCACCCCGCTCTTCATTCAGTCACCATTACACGCTTCCTTAATCAGGCACAGCTATCAGTCGGGCTTCTTCCGTCTTTATTTACATCTATCACTTCATTCACAATTTACCACCATCCCTGACTCCCCCCCTTTTTCTGCCTTTACTACTTCACTTCACCACATATCACCCCCACACCCATTCACTCAATATAATTTCCAAGCTAATATGTTTTGACATTCCCTTACCACAACTCCCTTACTACATATACCATTTACTAGCATTATGTTCTTCACAAAGTACATAGTCATGTAGATATTCTATTACTATACATACCAACTAAGTAGCCTTATATCCCCTATATAGTACATACTTATCTATTACAGTTAATATTTATACTCATTTCATATAGATATACTTTGGCTACTGTTATACATTTATCATAACCATAACCATTTTACAATTTTTTTTTTTTTTTTTTTTTTTCTTTTTTTTTTATTTATTATCTCAGTCCCTCATCACATCCCCCTATTTCACCTCACTTCATTTTCCATCCTCACACCATTTTTATTCTCCTTCACCACACACTTCAGTTCAGTAACATCAAGTTGTATACCTAATACAATTAATTACCATTAATTATGGCCATTTACTCTATTCAGATATACTCCGCTTACCCAGCAACATTTCTACAAATTTACTCTATATGTGACACCTTCGCCTTACCCGCGGACCCCTCGTGCCCTCAGCTCCCGGGGGAGACATCAGGGGTTGCTGCCCCCACCCCCAGTACCAGTCACTGTTGGAACCACTGTGTAAGTGTTGGGGCTATGGGGACCTTGTTTCCCATTCCCCCCCTTTTTTCTCCCCTTCTCCCCCAATTTCCAGACTACCATCTAATGCAATGTACTCATACGCTTATACTCATTTACTTATAGATATGATCATACACCGACTCTGAATAAGTGGCGTTAGTCCACGAAACGCGTCAGTCAATGGATGTTATGAAGTCATGCTAATACTCTGTACTACTGTTTCATGGCCATGTTGGTTCTTTTGAGATTGTTATTGTCGGGGTGTACATATGTACTTGATCACTTTACTGTTATTATACCATGCTAGCCTATACGTGCAATACATTATTATTACCCCCTTTTTTATGTATCAATAAATATGCTATAACATTTTTTACTCAGTCATGTCTCTCATTCAAAGTCCCAACCTTTTTTGCATTGTCTCAATTGATATTAGGGATGGAGGCGCACGGCTAATCCCACCGTGCGTTTCATTTAAAGTCCCGCCTTCCCCCCTCCTTGTCTTACCTGAATTAGGGATGGAGAGACATGACAGGTTGATACAATTTTGTTTCACTGTGCATTGACTGCACATATTGGCTTACATTTTTTTAGCCTAAACGTGCTGTGTCAATATAGATTCCCTCCTGCTTCGCTGGGGGTTTCTTTGCACTTTAGTCACAGGTATCAACCCCAGTTATATTCGTATAATTATATACAATATATACTCTATACTTGATACATATTTATTTTCACAGGCCTATATGTGATCATCTAATGGCTTTCCAGTTTGCTCCAGCGGTGCTGGCTGGCGGTGATGGCTCTCTCCCCTTTGCATACCTCGGGAGCTGCGATGTGTGACGGGGGCCCTCCCCTTCCCCCTATGCTCTTCGAGCACGGCGGATCGGGTGGGCGGTCCCGACACACATCGGCGTCACGCTCTGCGCCGGCGTGTGACGTCATCTGGCGCCGCACGCCGACGGCTGCTGTTCCATCCGGTGCATAAGAGGAAGCCGGCTGGGCGGTAGGGCGTCTGCCTCCGCTCTGCGGCTTCATATCTCTGCACCTCGTGACGCTGGGCGCTTGATGGTCGGCGGGCTCAGGCGTTATAGTGTGTCACACTCTCCTTTCTGGCTGGATTTACTCTTGTTACAGGTCATCTTATATCATCTTTCTACTTCTACTACTCTCACACCAATTCCCTTCCCTTCTCACCCCGCTCTTCATTCAGTCACCATTACACGCTTCCTTAATCAGGCACAGCTATCAGTCGGGCTTCTTCCGTCTTTATTTACATCTATCACTTCATTCACAATTTACCACCATCCCATGACTCCCCCCCTTTTTCTGCCTTTACTACTTCACTTCACCACATATCACCCCCACACCCATTCACTCAATATAATTTCCAAGCTAATATGTTTTGACATTCCCTTACCACAACTCCCTTACTACATATACCATTTACTAGCATTATGTTCTTCACAAAGTACATAGTCATGTAGATATTCTATTACTATACATACCAACTAAGTAGCCTTATATCCCCTATATAGTACATACTTATCTATTACAGTTAATATTTATACTCATTTCATATAGATATACTTTGGCTACTGTTATACATTTATCATAACCATAACCATTTTACAATTTTTTTTTTTTTTTCTTTTTTTTTTATTTATTATCTCAGTCCCTCATCACATCCCCCTATTTCACCTCACTTCATTTTCCATCCTCACACCATTTTTATTCTCCTTCACCACACACTTCAGTTCAGTAACATCAAGTTGTATACCTAATACAATTAATTACCATTAATTATGGCCATTTACTCTATTCAGATATACTCCGCTTACCCAGCAACATTTCTACAAATTTACTCTATATGTGACACCTTCGCCTTACCCGCGGACCCCTCGTGCCCTCAGCTCCCGGGGGAGACATCAGGGGTTGCTGCCCCCACCCCCAGTACCAGTCACTGTTGGAACCACTGTGTAAGTGTTGGGGCTATGGGGACCTTGTTTCCCATTCCCCCCCTTTTTTCTCCCCTTCTCCCCCAATTTCCAGACTACCATCTAATGCAATGTACTCATACGCTTATACTCATTTACTTATAGATATGATCATACACCGACTCTGAAGAAGTGGCGTTAGTCCACGAAACGCGTCAGTCAATGGATGTTATGAAGTCATGCTAATACTCTGTACTACTGTTTCATTGCCATGTTGGTTCTTTTGAGATTGTTATTGTCGGGGTGTACATATGTACTTGATCACTTTACTGTTATTATACCATGCTAGCCTATACGTGCAATACATTATTATTACCCCCTTTTTTATGTATCAATAAATATGCTATAACATTTTTTACTCAGTCATGTCTCTCATTCAAAGTCCCAACCTTTTTTGCATTGTCTCACCTTTCAGTAATAGGACACACTTCCCACTTACACCTACTACTAAGTCCTGGTTTGACTTGAACGTCCTTTGTATATTAATATTGTATTAACTGCACGTTATTAGTTGTAAGAACAGCATTCACTTTTTGTTTTTTTGTTTTTTATTCTGCTGTTAATTGCTGCTATACTAAATTCCACATCTTCAACAGTCTCACTGTACTGAACCCCTTCCTATGTAATTGAAAATATTATGGCTGATTAGGGTTACAGTATATCTCTAGAAAAAGGAAAAAACGTGCACTCAGATAAAAAAACTGTGTGATCCGTGCTCCCTCTGTGTTCTCAAGGGGTGCTGTGATTCAATCTAGCACCGATCTCTCATCAGTCCAGGCCAATGATTTTTGGCCTGGACCCGCTGATCGGTTCTGGCACATCAGCAAACATCATGTGTTTACAAAACACAGGCACAGGAAATGATGTCATCTTTTCTCGTGGAGTCCTTTTTGGTTCCACAGAGAGAAGAGAGAACATGATACTGTGAGTAAAAGCATTACACTGACACCAGATCACATTGTTACGCACATTTATTGCCCCCCCCCAGTTAACCCTTTCACTTTTCTTTCACAGTGTCATTAGGTACAGTGTACAGATTTTTTGCTGATCACTGTATTAGTGTCACTGGTGACACTAGATAGCATTAGCAGCAGTTAGCATAAATCCTAGATGGCCTCAGTTTGCCCGTCACATATTACCTAATACATTTTAACACCCTAATCGCCCCCCCCCCAGTTAACCCTTTTACTGCCCTGTCACAGTGTTCTTAGTACAGTGTACAGATTTTTTTTCTGATCACTATATTTGTGTCATGGGTGATGCCAGATAGCGTTAGCGTCAGCGTCAATCCCAGATAGCGTCAGTTTGCCCACTAAATATTCACTTATACATTTTAACCCTTTGATTGTCAGTGACACTCACACCTCCATTACTAGTATAGTGTCTGAACTGACCAATATCTTTGATCAAATCAGAACTATACTAGTGTTAGAAAGATCAGGCTTGATCTTTGCTAGCACTAGCAGGTACATTTTTTTGCAGCGGCTCTAGTATTCCCTGACAGCCAAGTGCTTTTTTACCTGGTCGCACTATGTACCTGTATATTTAGTGGCCAAAATGTCCAACGAAAGGTTCACTAGTGAAGAGGCTTAGAGGATTCTGAGCATGTCAGGTGAGAGCGATGGGGAAGTCTCACTGACAGAATCAGGCTCAGAATACGAACTTGTAAAGAGCACTTGCATTCCGACAGATTGTTCGGACGATGAAGAGGTCCCTCCTAATGTCAGGCGTACCCAACCCCGTGCCCAGGTTGCTGCATTATTACAATCACATGATGATTCTTGTAAGCAGCAGAGTGCCAGTTCTAGTTCCGCTCTACCTTTTGGAGAACAGGCGAGCACCAGCGGCCTAGTACATCCTGGTCTTAGACATACTAGCACTGCAGTAACACCTGGTGACATGGCGAGTCCCGTAAGTGCAGTCCAAGCTGGTGCAGTGGCTAGCACAAGTAGTGTCCCGCAGCTACCAAGAATTTGAACACAGGCCCGTAGAGCCCATAGTGTCCTTCAGGATGTGTTTGCAAATGCTGATTGTCAGCCCACAGATTTTGCAGCACCTGTACTTCCCCATTCACTGCCCAAGCTGAAATTCAGGTGGAAACAGCAAATTTAACTCCCCTTGGTTTGTTGGAGCTGTTTTTCGCAGAAGATCTCTATCGATCGATTGTTGACCAAAGCAATTTATATGCCAAGCAATTTATCACCGCCAATCCAAATTCAAACCTTGCCAGACAATGTATGGAAACGTATCACACTTTCCGAATGGAAGACTTTTTGACCCTAACCCTCAACATGGGCATTACTAAAAATAAGTTGCAGCCATTTTGGTCCACAGACTTGATTCATCATATGCCCGTATTCTCTGCTGCCATGACCAGAGGTAGATACTAGAATATAATGCAATTTATGCATTTTAACAACAATGAACCCTGTTGTCCTCGAGGTGGATATGATTGGCTCCACAAAATGTGGCCCCTCGTAAATCACCTTAACAAAAAATGTGCAGACATGTATATGCCCCAACAAATTGTCGGCATAGATAAGTCCCTCATTCATTTTTCTGGCCATCTTGTTTTCAGTTTCTCCCCAGCAAGCGTGCCAGATATGGTGTCAAAATGTATAAGCTCTGTGACAGGGTAACAGGTTATACATGGACTTTCCTGACTTACGAGGGAAAAGATAGCAGCGTGGAGACCCGTGACTGCTTAGACTACATAGGGAGCAGTGACATAATTGTTTCGGACTTGGTGTCTCCCTTGTTCTGTAAAAGGGTACCGTTTGTACGTGGACAACTTTTATAGAAGCGTGTCACTTTTTAGAATTTGAAATTGGCTCATGTGGCACCATGAGACCTAATCACTGGGGCTTCCCCCAACGGCTTGAAAATACCCAACTTAGACGGGGGGATAAAGCCTGCTTGAGAAATGATGAAATGCATTGTTTACTTTGCAGGAATGCCATTCAGCTGCAGCACTGATCTGTTTATTCTGACAACAGCAGGGTGTGCTTTCAGAATACATACGTCAGTGATTGCAATGCTGTAGGAGGGGGGTTTCTCCTCCGCAGTTAAAAAAAAGAACATATATGCCAAAGCATGGAGATTGGGGTGGTCAGTGGGTGGATTGCCCCTATGCTTCGGCATAACTTTTTTTAAAAAATAAAATCTTCCATGGGCTCAACATGCCTCTCAGAAAATTCCTTGGGGTGTCTACTTTCCAAAAAGGAGTAATTTTGGGGGCGGCATTGTACTACCCTGGCATTTTAGCTACTCAAGAAATGTGATAGGCAGTTAAAAAGTAAAATTTGCGTAAATTCCAGTATATATACCATTGCTTTAGACGCTATAACTTTTGTGCAAACCAATCAATATACGCATATTGTGATTTTTTTAGTTTATATTGCAAAAAAAAAAACAGTGGTGATAAAATAACCCCAAAAGAAAACTGTTTGTGTGAAAAAAAAAGGATATAAATTTAGTTTGGGTAAAGCTATGCATGACTGCACAATTACTAGTTAAAGTAGCGCAGTGCTGAATAGCAAAAAAAGGCCTGGTCATGAAGGGGATAAAACCTTCTGGAGGTCAAGTGGTTAAGCATGTGTGCAAAAATGGCTCTGATTTCCCTTTTCTGAATAAATGCAAAGTATTTTCTGATTGGACGAGGTGGAGAGGCAGGGTGGTGAGGTCAAACTCTCCATCTTGACAAATGAGAAAACGCTTTATATTCATTCAGAAAATGCAAAGCATTCTCTGAAGGACACCTGTGTCAAGCAGCTCAGAATACAACAGGACAGCTGCTCAGCATTGGACACAGAGGCAAGTGTTGATCACTGGAGCAGGGGCGTATACTTTAATGGCTTCCAAGCTTACATTGGTCCAAGATGTACCAATGTGACTATGTAAAAACATCCATACCTGGAATTTGTCTTTAACCACTTGCCGACCAGCCACCATAGTTTTACTGCGGCAAGTTGGTTCTGTTATGCGAAACGGCATACCTGTACGTCGCTCTGTGTAGCAGATAGTTGGGGCGCGCGTGCCGCTGGGGGCACGTGCATGCACTGATAGGTTAAAGGTGGAGCCAATCAGCGGGTTTGGCGGACGCAATGTCCGATGGGCACCCGGAATAGTTCCCAATGGAGACAAAACGGTGGTCTGCCAATGTAAACAAGGCAGACCGCTGCATATTTTTAGCACTGATTACTGTAGTAATGTCACTGGTCCCCCCAAAAGTGTCAGTTAGGTGTCCGATCTGTCCCCAGCAATGTTGCAATCCGGCTAAAAATTGCTGATCGCCTCCATAACTAGTAAAAAAAAAAAAATAAAACGGACATAAAGCTTTCCCCTAGTTTATATATAGTTACATAGTTACATAGTAGGTGAGGTTGAATAAAGACAATAGTCCATCCAGTTCAACCTGTGTAGGTGTGTGTGACTGTAATCATCTAACATAGCCCTCAATCTCCTGATCCTTGAGATGTAAGTCTAAGAGTCTTTTGAAAGTCACCATACTACCCGCAGAAACCACCTCTTGTGGTAGACAATTCCACAATCTTGTAGCCCTAACAGTAAAGAACCCCCCACGTTGCCTGAGGTTAAAACGCTTCTCCTCTAATCGCATTGTATGTCCTCGAGTCCTCATGCAATTCCTTCGAATGAACAGCTTTTCTTCTAAGCTGAGATCCCCATTAAGATATTTATAAATTGCTATCATGTCCCCTCTCAGACGTCTTTTCTCCAGGGAAAATAAATCGAGCGATTGCAGCCGCTCTTCATAGGTAAGGTCCTCCAACCCCCTAATCAGTTTAGTTGCCCTTCTCTGGACTTTCTCCAGCTCCAACACATCCCTCCTGAGGACTGGCGACCAGAACTGGACAGAATACTCCAGATGCGGTCGGACCAGAGTTTTATAAAGTGGAAGGATTATAGTCTTATCTCTGGAATACATCCCTTTCTTTATGCATGCTAATATTCTGTTGGCTTTGGAAGCTGCCGCTTGGCATTGCATGCTGTTGCCTAATCTATCATCAACTAAGACTCCCAGATCCTTCTCCATTTTTGATTCCCCCAAGGGTTCCCCTCCTAACGTGTATTGTGTTTTTATGTTTTTGGTCCCCAAGTGCAAAACCTTACACTTCTCCACATTAAACCTCATTTGCCATGTCGTTGCCCACTCCGTAATTTTGTCCAGGTCATTCTGTAGGATATCTGCTTCATGCTGTGCAGTTATTGCCCTGGCCAATTTTGTGTCATCTGCAAAAACTGATAACGAACTACTGATCCCGTCCTCAATGCTGTTTATGAATAAATTGAACAAGGTTGGTCCCAGGACTGAGCCCTGGGGCACCCTGCTTACTACCTCAGACCAGTCTGAGTATGCGCTGTTTATTACTACCCTTTGGACACGGCCTTTTAGCCAATTCCGTATCCAAGAGCAAACCCTGCTGTCGATACCTGCAGACCTTATTTTATAAATTAAGCGCTTGTGGGGAACTGTATCAAACGCCTTAGCGAAATCCAAGTACACCACATCCACTGGTCTCCCCCTATCTAGCTCACAGCTCACTTCCTCGTAGAATGCTAAGAGATTGGTTTGACAAGATCGCCCATTTGTAAACCCGTGCTGGTTACTACTGATGATGTTGTTGTCTTTAGCATACTCTACGATATAGTCCCTTATCATCCCCTCCAAAAGTTTACATATTATTGATGTCAGACTGACAGGCCTATAATTTCCCGGGATATGTCTCTGGCCCTTTTTGAATATCGGAATCACGTTAGCCTTCCTCCAATCCCCTGGTACATCTCCTGTCCTAATACTGTCAGCAAAGATCAGGAACAGTGGTCTAGATATAACCATACTGAGTTCCTTGAGCACTCTCGGATGTACGCCATCCGGGCCTGGTGATTTGTTTGTGTTAAGTTTATCCAGCCTTTCCCTGATTTCACCCTCTGTTAGCCATAGTGGCAAGTCCTGTGTATTACTACTAACCATACAGTCATGGTCAGTGTACCCTTCCTTTTCCTGCGTAAAGACTGACGAGAAAAAAGAATTCAGCACGGTTGCTTTTTCAGTGTCCTCTGTAACCATCCTCCCATCATCGCTAATTATGTGTGCAATATGCTCTGCCCTAGTTTTTTTGCTGTTGATATATTTAAAGAATTTCTTTGGGTTTTTTTTACTATCCTCCGCTATTTGTCTCTCAAAGTTGATTTTAGCCATCTTGATTTCGTGTTTACACTTCTTATTTTCCTCCTTGTATTGCTGGAAGGCCGATACGGTGCCCTCTGATTTATATTTCTTGAAGGCCAATTTTTTTCCCCTAATAAGTTTTTTAACGCTACGGTTTAGCCAGCCAGGTTTGGCTTTGTCTCTTCTAAATTTATTCCCCATAGGAATGCACTGCAAGATGCCTTTGCTTAATATTGTTCTAAAGCATTCCCATTTTTCCTCTGTGGTCAGTGATCCCAGGGTTTGGTCCCAGTTTACCCTTTCCATCAATGAGTACAATTTTGGAAAGTCTGCCCTTCTGAAGTTTAGGGTTCTTATGTTCCCCACTTGCCTTTTTATATTGTTATTTATACTAAATGTGATCATCCTGTGATCGCTAGAGCCCAGGTTGTCCTGGACTCCTACCTCCGAGATTATGTCTGATTATAGACATGATAACTTTTGCACAAACCAATCAATATACAACTATTGGGAAAAAATAATAGTAGAATACATATTGGCCTAAACTGATGAAAAAATTAGATTTTTTAATTTTTTTGGGGGAATGTTTTGTAGCAGAAAGTAAAAAAATATTGTTTTTTTTTTTCAGAATTGTCGCACTTTTTGTTTATAGCGCAAAAAATGAAAACCGCAGAGGTGATCAAATACCATCAAAAGAAAGCTCTATTTGTGGGAAAAAAGGACATCAATTTTGTCTGGGTACAGCATCGCACAGCCGTGCAGTTGTCAGGTAAAGTAACACATTGCCGTATCGCAAAAAATGGCCTGGTCATTAAGGAGGTAAAACCTTCCGGTTCTTAAGTGGTTAAGCATGTCCACAAATGATTTCTGTATTGTTTGTAATATGATTATCTTCTATAATCATCAGCTATATCTAGTGGCCATAATGTGCTTATTTTTAAAGGTATGGCCTCTAGACTGAGCTGACGATCATAGGAGATTATCCTATTACAAACAATAAGGTGATAATTTGTGGTGCTTGTGCAAGTGTTTAAAGGGATTGTAAAGGCATTTTTTTTTATCTTAATGTATTCTATGCATTAAAATAAAATAAAAAACCTTCTGTGTGCAGCAGTCCCCCTTGCCCCCCCCCCAAATACTTACCTGAGCCCATCTTTTTCCAGCGATGTTGCAGGAGTTTCTCAGCTGCCTGGGACTCCCTCCTCATTGGCTGTTACAGCAGCGCGATTGGCTCCCGCTGCTGTCAATCAAAGTCCGCCAGCCAATCAGAGAGAGAGAGGGGGCGGGCGGGTCATGGCTGCGTATCTGAATAGATACAGTAACCTGGGACTCGGCTCGGGTGCCCCAACAGAAAGCTGCTGTGAGGGCACTCAACAGGAGGGAGGGGCCAGGAACACAGAAGAGGGACCCAAGAAGAGGAGGATCCTTCCACAATTGGTGGTGTCAGCGGGGAGTATTGATATTTTTAAAAGACTCCTGGATGTGCATCTTAAAGAACACAACATCCAGGGATATGGGAAATGATTATCGACACTGACAGACACGCACCTACACAGGTTGAACTAGATGGACTATTGTCTTTATTTAACCTTAAAGCGTTTGTTAACCTAAAAAAAAAATAATTGGATACTGCTCCTTTAAAGCATTTTATACAGCACAGTGCTTCTGCTGTGTAATTTTGCCCCTTGTAACACCTGAAAAACCTGTCTGATCCTGCCAGTTTCTACCCTCCCCCCTGTAATTTGACCACGGTATATCATAGCTGCTGAGCCCTGACACCATGGTCAGCTTACGTGCCTCCGTCATCAGCTGCTATCTGCAGCTCTCCTGTGTCTCCCTCTGTCCTCCTCCCCCTGCCCTCCCTGCCTGTCAGCTCTGTGTCAGGGCCCGCCGCCCCCTGCCCCCCTCCTGCTGCTGTAATAACTAAGTAAAAAACCACGCAATCCCCTGGCTGTATGTGTCCTGTATTTGTACTTTTTTAGAAAAAAGCCATTCTGTACCTGATTTAATAGCGCCGCTCGGTGGTCACGTGACTGGCCAGCTCTCTGCTCCTCTCCTCTCCTCCTCCTGACGTCAGCAGGGGAATCTTGGCCCCTTCCGCTCTACCTGTCAGGAGAGAGGAGAGCTGGCCGGTCACGTGAGTGCTGAGCTGTGCTAATAATTCAGGTATAGAATGACTTTTTTCTAATAGAACACACATACAGGACACTTAGTATAATGAAAGCCAGGGGATTGCATGATTTTTACTAAGTGGGTTTACAACCACTTTAACTACTGTGTAACTATGTAACTATGATCTGGGCCACTATATGCAAAACCAACTGCACAGAGCAGGTAAGTATGCCATGTTTGTTATTTACATTTTTAAAAAAACAAGGCTTTAAAATCACTTTAAGAGCCGGTTCACACTGGGGCGACTTGTCAGGCGACCTGGTCGCCTGACAAGTCGCCACGGGTCGCCTGCCATAGATTAGCACAGGACCCGTTCTAATAGGAGCGACACAAGTCGCTCCGACTTAGAAAAAGGGTCCTGAGCTTCTTTGGGGCGACCTGGAGCGACCTGCATTGACTTCAATGATATGAAGTCCGTGCAGGTCTCTCCAAGGTCGCGGTGCGCGCTGTGCACCGCGACTATACAGGTCGCCCCGGCAAGTTGGGTCGCCTGTATGTGAACCGGCACTTAGACATCTGCACAGCAAATACTTTATACACAGACCCCTTAAGAATTTTATTAAAATTGTAAAAATTGGAATAAAGCTGCTCCATCTAGAAAAGGAGTAAATGCAAGGCTGTTAAGGCCCCTGGTTATGCAGATACTTTAACCAATTCATCTTCTCTATAAGAATAAGCTAGTTCCTGCTGCACCAGTGGATGATTACATAAGCAAACAATACTTACAAAGCCTTGTTCTTTCTGACTGACTGGTCCCAGTAATATGGAGAAACCTTACTGCTTGGAATAACAGAGAATTATGGTAATATTGTGTGCAGCCCACAACCTCTGATTCCACACACAAGCATCACAGATATGAGCTTTCCGCTCACTTACATTGTCTAATCTGTAGCGCAAAGAACAGTGCATCTGCAAAAAAAATGATTTTTGTAAACTGCTGATACAGCTCACTGTCACAAGCTGCAAATAATATAATAACAACGCTTTCACTTTAAACATGCGGTTGTCTACTTCCCAAGACCTCAAAGTCATATACTGTAACACTTCATTAGCTGAGTAGAAACACTGAGGGGACAATATTTAAATACAAATCCTAGGGACACTACAATGGTTCTGAGAATGAGAAATTATGTAGGTGCCTTCTTTTGGGGTGCCCATTACCTGTTGTTTTTACATTGTCCTATTTATAATGGGGATGAAGAGGAAGTGGTGAAGAGACATTACAGAGGTTTACCGGCAGTGCAGCCAGAGGAGAGGCCATATCAGCGTTTCTATGGGCAACCAAAGTTATGTCAGGTACTAAAGCAACCAGCCAGCATTAACCACTTCTGGACAGGAAGGATTTGTCCCCTTAATGACCAGGCCATTTTTTGCAATTCGGCATTGCGTTACTTTAACGGACAATTGCACGGTCGTGCGATGATGTACCTAAATAAAATTGATGTCTTTTTTCCCCACAAATAGAGCTTTCTTTTGGTGGTATTTGATCACCTGTGCAATTTTTTTTTTTTTTTGCACTGTAAACAAAAAAAGAGCGACAATTCTGAAAAAAAATAATATTTTTCACTTTCTGCAATATAACATTTAAAAAAAATCAATTTTTTTCATCCTTTTAGGCCAATTTGTATTCTGCTACATATTTTTGGTAAAAAAAGAAATCTCAATAAGTGTATTTTTATTGGTTTGCACAAAAGTTATCCCATCTACGAACTAGGGGAAAGATTTATGTCATTTTTATTTTTTTACTAGTAATGGCGGCAATTTTTAGCAGAACTGTGACATTAAGACAGACAGATCGGACCCCTAACTGAAATTTTTGACACTTTTGGGGGGACCAGTGACATTACTACAGTAATCAGTGCTAAAGATATGCACTGTTACTGCAATAATGACACTGGCAGGGAAAGGGTTAACCTAGGGGTGATCAAAGGGTTAAGTGTGAACATAGGGGAGTGTTTTCTAACTGTATGGGGGAGGGACTTGTGAAATGAACACAGAGACCTGTGATCCTATCTAGGAGGATCACAGGCGCTCTGTGATAATTTCAGAGAGAACAACGATCTGCTGTGTTTACAACAGCTGACCGTCCTCTCTCAGCGGGGAGCGATCGCGGGTGCCCCATGGCAATCAGTGCCTCACTGCCTAGTGGGGGTGGGCGTGCACCAGGAGCGCTCCCGCGGTTCACCGTACAGGTACCACTATTCGCGCAGCCGGCCAGCCTGCCGCAGTATATATGCAAAGGGCGGTCAGCAAGTGGTTAAGTAAGTGTGATGACTTGACATAGATGATGGATTGCCATGGAAGTGAGAGAGGTTTACCCTCCCCTAGCGATCAGTGCCCCACATACACGGGACTGATATTGCAGAATGAGATATCCAATATATCAAGCATGTAGGTCACAGGAGAGAAGAGAGAGGATACTTGGAATTGCAGGAGTTTTGGTATATGTAGAGAGTTGATCACTAAATGTCAGTGAGAAGCCTCAGATTGTCACTGGGAATTAGGTAACATGATGGCTTAGCTGGTGGAGTGGGGCACAAGCTCTGCAGTGTCCACTCGAAAGTGCTGCATGTAGTGATAGAAGTCCGAGTACAGGTAAGAGAAATGTAAATCACTGGGAAGTGCATTGTATACAAAGAGTTAATTGGACAAGTTGTTCTGCTCATTTCTAAGTTAGGAAGATCCCTTTAATGCTGAATTCACATGACCGCTGTCTGCGTCTGCCCGTGCAGGCATTAGGAGCGCTGTTCACAGATCAGGCGTGTTAGGCCCCACCCACAAACCCAACTGTTCCCTCTATCGTGTTATAAATTATACAGGCATCACATACAAACACTGAGGAAAGAGCTATTGTGCAAAGGTCCACAATTTAGAATATGTTCAGGTACTAAATTATATATACATTATCAGTGGCGAAGCTAGACATTCTTTCACCCGGGGCAAAGACTCAGTTTAGCACCCCCACCCCAGAGAGAAGTTCTCCATCTATACACTCCCAGCCCCCTGCCCAGAGGGGGAAGCATAATAAATACATAGATAAGTCAAAGGATTGTAATAATAATAAAAATTTTGGTAATAGTGATTTCAAGCCACACTTTTGTAGCGGGTTAGGAGGGGCACCGTCAGGAAAGAAGCAGTGAGCCGAGAAGCTAGTCTTAATTAGGGCCTGTGTTTGTGTGCTCTTCTTCCTTCCCGGCAGCGCCCCTCCCAATCTGCTTTGGGGGAGAGGCTTGAAATCTCCCCATAAAGTGCTAGGGTTGCCACCTTCTCTTTAAGCCAATCCCAAACACTTTAGCGGCACACGCTAATTTTTATTTTTTTGTAGTATACACCATAGAATTATAAAAGACCTGGTACACCTTTGGGTGCCCCAAGCAGAGCAGCAATGTGGCATGCATAGCACGCCACAGTGAACAATGGGTGTGGCCAAATTGCGTTAAAAGTTGGAGGGGCTTAAAGGTTATATAAAAAAAAAGCATTCTTGTACCTATAAAACATACTAAGATTACTAAACCAAATGTCACTGTAAAAATTTGAACTTGGCCTATCTTTAAGTTGACAGTGTCACTCAGTGTCAGTAGGGCAAGTGGATAATCTGTGGACAGTGTCAGTTGGGTAGTGGATTGTGCATGGGCAGTGTCAATGTGGCACTGGACAGTGTCAGTAGGGTAGAGATTGGTGTCAGTAGGGGAGAAGTTGGAGTCAGTAGGGCAGTGGACGGTATCAGTATAGCAGTGGATGGTGTCAGTAAAGCAACGGAAGGGGTCAGTAGGGGAGAAGATGGTGGCAGTAAAGCAACGGAAGGGGTCAGTAGGGGAGAAGATGGTGGCAGTGGGGCAGTGGATGGTGTCAGTAGATCAGTGGATGGTGTCAGTAGATCAGTGGATGGTGTCATTAGAGCAGTGGAAGGGGTCAGTAGGAGAGAAGATGGTGTCAGTGGGGCAGTGGATTGTGTCAGTAGATCAGTGAATGCCTGGTGTCAATAGATCAGTGGATGGTGTCAGTAGAGCAGTGGACAATGTCAGTGAGGCAGAGGTTGGGGTCAGTAGGGCAGTGGTTGGTACCAGCAGGGCAGAGGATGGTGTCAGTAGAGCAGTGGACGGTGTCATTAGAGCAGTGGACAGTTTCAGTAAGGGAGAGTTTGATGTCAGTAAAGCAGTGGACGGTGTCACTAGGGGAGAGGTTGGTGTCAGTCGGGCAGTGGACAGTGTCAGTCGGGCAATGGACAGTGTCAGTAGAGCAGTGGATGGTGTCAGTAGAGCAGTGGACGGTGTCAGTAGGGGAGGGGTTGGTGTCAGTAGAGCAGTGGATGGTGTCAGTAAAGCGGTGGATGGTGTCAGTTTGGCTGTTTTGAATGCTGTCATTTTTTTTAAATCTGGTGCCAAATACCCGGCAGTGATGTTTTTACATGGACACCCGATCAGAGCCGAATGCGGCTTTGATCGGGTCTTCTCTTCGGGGGCCGTTCAGGTAGGATGCCCGGGTATCCCGGTGAGATGGGAGACCCGGGCGAGCTGCGGAAGGCGGCGGGAGGGAATGGATGGTTTCCGCCGCCCCTCCTTTCCAGGTCTGATTTCAAGGCAGCAAGGTATGAGGCTGAATCTTCTGGGTCCAGATCCTGGCTCTCCTGCGATCAGTGGCAGTGCGGGCTCACAGAGCAGCTGGTGGTGTGAATGCAGCTAAGTGGCTCAGCCGGGTCAGTTCAGCCTGATCCAACATCCCGAATCCCAGTTAGTGTCAGCCCTGCAGACAACTTGGCACCTCCCTCAGGTTGGCAACCTAGGCATGTGTCCCCCCCTTTTTTCGGCCCTGTACATTAGACATCAGGATCAAAGTATTGCATGGCAGTAGGGATGGGCCGGACACCCCCCTCTTCGGTTCGCAGCAGAACTCCCGAACAGGGGAAATGTTCTAACCCGAACAGTGAACCCCATTGAAGTGCCCATTTTGAAGGCTTTTATGCAAATAATTGGCCATGAAAGGGGTATGGGGGCCCGGGTACTGCCCTGGGGGACATGTATCAATAAAATAAAAATAAAAAAAATAAAAAAAATTTCAGGAGCAGTGATTAATTAATTATGCTTAAAGTGCAACAATAAAATAGAAAAATTCCTTTAAATATAGTTTCTAGGGCATCCCCTTAACCTTCCTAGCGGTATTCCCGAGTGTGGCTCGGGGTTAAATTTCAGTGCCAAAAGCGGTAACACCGAGCCACACTCGGGGTACCGCTAGGAAGATCGCTGGATCCTGGTAAAGGGGTTACTTACCTTGTCACCAGCGATGTATCCCGGTGGTGTGTGGCGGCGGATCTTCCTCCCGATGCTCTGTGTGCCCCGGCTTCCGTCTCCTGCGACGTGATGTTCACAGGGGGGTGGAACCAGCGGCAAATTCAAATGTAAAACACACCAAACACACTGATACAATGCAAAATAAAATAAATTTACATTAGTTTGCCCCCCAGTGCCCTTTCCTGCAATTTTACTGTACTTTTTATGCATATGTATATATATATATATGTGTGTGTGTATATGTATATATATATATATATATATATATATATACACGTGTGTATATATACATATATATAAAGTAAACCCCCCTCCATTGCGGGGGTTACGTTCCGGACCCAGCCGCGAAAAGTGAAAATCCGCGAAATAGAAAAACCCTATTAAAATGCATTGTAGGCATGTATTTTTTACTGTCACTGTACGTGTAAAAACATTTTAAGGTCTTTAAACACACTTTTAAAACAATAGAAACTCATTTAAACACATAAAAGATACTGAGAGACATAGCAAGAGCTATGGAAAACACAAAAATATTTCATTTTTAATGATTTATATAGTAAAATAACATTACAAAAAAACCCGCAATATACCGGGACCACAAAAACTGAACCGCGATGGAGCGGGGGTTTACTGTATATACATATACACACACATATATATATATATATATATATATATATATATATATATATTGTGACAGGAAGTCAGGTAAATCTGTGGGTGTTGTCACAGACGGGAGATACATTTCTGCCTTGTTTAGACAATTCACCAATTACTATCAGGTGTCGGCTGCGGAGGTAGCCAGAAAGGTTTAAGGATGTTGGAAAGCTTCAGCTATTCAGAATGAGGCAATTAAGGCCTCTATAAGTTATCCAGAGGATGACTACTGATTGCTGCATCCTGAGGCTTTTTGCGTTAAGGAGAGCAGTGAGCTGAGAAAGACTTCTGAAGGTGAGGTGATGTTGACTTTGTCTGTGTGAAAAGAAAAACAAATAGACTACTGGTTCTCTGCTGTATGACCAGCAGTGTCTGCCCAGCAGTAGGTTGTGACAGACTCCATAGGTAGGTTCCTGTGTTGTGAAGGTAGACGCCCCAAGTGGCCAGGGTTTATTTTATGTTTTGTTTGATTTATGCTGTTTGGATGCTTGCACTTGTTTCCAGCAAATTGGAAGAATAAACCATAGACCGTTTTCAACCACTCCTCGGCTGTCTCTCTGTGTAGCGAACCCACCCAGGGGGTCACCCACACCCGCTACTGAGCCAACCCCTTACAATATATATAAATATATATATATATACTGTACATACATACATACATACTTTAACTTATTTATAGTTTTTTTATTATATTATAATTTATGAATTTGTGTTTCAAACTTTATCATACCCGAGATGTTATAGAGAAGAAAGCACAGTAAAAAAAAAATCATGTATAAATAGTTGGTTTGGGCTGCTCATTCTTAAGAATTACATGCAAAATAATGGTACCGCTTTCAGCACCTAAAATCCGAAAGAATCATAGCGGCGCATCTGTAGCATGCAAAAACATGCTGCCGCAAAAACTACATTTCCCCAAAAAAAAGTCAAATCCAATTAAAAATTAGATTGGTTACAAATGCTGGCACCTGGCTATTGAAAAAAAAATAAAGAAAAAGACAGCAACCTCCCCCCCCCGAACCAAACCAGGCCACATGCCAATATGGGGGGGGGGGGTGGGTGCTTTGGGGCAAGGGGGGCTTTTTGGGCTCTGATTGTCGGGGCTGCGAGCGGGGGGGCGTATGCCGCCCCCCCCATGTGAATGGGAATAAAAATCGCTCTCCCCTCCTGGGAAACCTCCCGCCGTATGCCTGATTTGCTCTTTAAAATTTCTTATACAGGCAAGGGGCGGGGCCACTTAGCTATGTCACCCGGTGGTCTCAACCCCTTCTGTTGATACGGACTGGTGCATGCTGGGCATGTGATCTCAGAAGGGGGCAGTGCCACAGGGTGATGTAGCCAGATGGCCCCGTCCCTTGCCTATATAAGAAATGTAGCCATTTGTAGAGCAGGCATAATATTGTAGACATAATGTAGAGCAGGCATAGGGTGGAAGGCCTCCCAGGAGGCGAGAGCATTTATTTTTCCGGGTCCGGCGGGTGGCATGATTGACGAAGGATTTACATCGAGGGACACTATTTTTTTATTTTTTTAATAAAGAATTTGTCAAAAACTGTCTCTTGTCTTTATTACTTCTTACACTTTTTTGGTGAATGGGTAGGAATACTATGTACCCGATACCCAATCACATAAGAGGGTCTGGGATCTGGGGGCCCTTCTTGGTAAATTCCAATAAGCCCCCACCCACAGACCCCCGCCACAGCTGTCAGCCCGGAAACCCATTGACAGTTGATGACTCATCAGTTGTTAAGGACGCTGTGGCCAGCCTCCTGGCCCAGCTCCTTAACAACCAGCTTACACTGCACAAAGCTTTGCCCAATCAGAGCACAGAATGCACTGTGCAGCGCTTTGTTGCAGGATGTTCGCCGGGACGAACACCCGGCGAAAACCCTGCAAATTCGGGTGTTCATGGAACTCATGCTCAGGCTGAACTGTTCTCCCATCCCTACTTGGCAGCTGGCTAGAGATAAAAACATTTTCAGGTTTTTAAAGTGTCGGAGTGTGCCAAGCAGACTTGTCTATCTCTTTTGGACTCTATTGGTGAGATCTCTGCACTCAAAGTTCCTTGGTGTATATACATGCTGTGCCCATTATAAGCAAGTTTTACTCTTACCGTTGGATTTTTATAGATGTAGCCGGGTCCGGACTACCATGTTTATTTGTACAGACTTATCTTTTGTTGGTTGGAATCATTCTTGTTCCCCTTTAATGCTGGACAGGGATCGTCATCTTGCAGGAACTGGAAGATTGGTATTGTGGGAGCTGTATTCTTTTACAGAGTGTTGATCATGAGCTTGGATTGCTCAGAAAACTACCTTCCCAGGAAGCAAAGGGAGAATGGAGCATCATGGGAGGAGTTATAAAACTATCTGCTGCTTAGAGTTGAACTCTCTTGCTCCTTGGATCCATTGCATGCACATAAGTGTGTGAGATAGCAGATTGCGGCCTAATGAACGAGGCCTGACCCACTTACAGAACTCATCCTTGGCGGAGCGGATGCCTGTCGCTACACTGCGGGTGTCACTGCAGTAACGCTGAGAGGGAAAGTGGAGGTCGGCTGAATATCCTGAGGTAGCAGAGCGCAGCAAATTTTCCAGATGGCGGAGCATGGGAGACCGCATCGTCAGTTCCATAGGGCCCTCACAGACGGACATCAAAGTTGGTGAGAGGGTGCCTGTTCTTGGTTCAGACTGCAAGTATACACCTTATCTTTACCCCGAACACAAACAGTGAAGCAGATACCAGACCCCTTAGGATTACAATTTACCATCTTGCTATATTAAACCACAGTGGAAATTGTCTTGTATGAGCTCCAACTGCCAGTAAAGAACATTAGCAAGGCCCTGCTAAGGGGAGGGACATTGCTGTATAGTTGCTCTTAAAGGGAACATGTTCTAGTTATATTGCCATATCTTTAATTAGCATACTAACGGTATAGAATATCTTAACGTTCTTCTTTAACTTGAGTATTGCTTTATTACAGTACAGAATATCTATATACTTCTAGAATATAGAATATTACATTGAATACTGTTCCTTGATAATAACATTTTGTTTACCTGTTGTTTTCTGTGTCAGTCCTTCTGAACCCTGATAGTTTATGCGGGGTTTAGCTGACTGACATAATATCACTTGCTTATTCATTGAGTAAATGTTAAAGCTCATTTATACTGTGTCAGTGTGTTCCTTAAAGGTGTATACACTATGTCTGAACCTAAAGTGTCAGGTGGGTTGGACGGTTCACAGGGTCACGGTAGTGCTGAAGAACACCCACTAATCAGCAACCCTCAAGGGTGTAGTGCTACATACTTTTTCTCTTCTAGAGGATAAGAGCTAGAACACCAGATGTTTAGGAACATAGTCAGGGATTATGGTTGTTGGAGTATCCAAGACATTGAAGAAGATAGGGATATTTGCTATAAGGCATCAGTAGTACATCCAAAAACAGTCAGCTCTCCCAAAATGCGTATTTCATTGTAGAGGCAGAAGAAATAATCCATCTAAAGGTTTCTCACATTACTATTTTATTGTATATTACTATCATCTCCTGTGAGGCTCTACAGAGTATTAAATAACAAAATGTTCCTAAGAAGAGTACCAACTTGTTCACCATTTAATAACAAAAAGCAATAAGAGAGAGAGCCCTGCCCATACACGTTTACCAAGAGATAGGGGGTAGAAACACGAGAGATAGGGGATAGAAACATGATGTACAGCAAGTGAGTAAGCTGTATAATAGGTATCAGTGTGCACCTTATAATAGGAGGAAGCAATGATGGATCAGCAAATAAAGGGAATAATTTAGCTCACATAGCATGCTTATCTAGAAAAGTCAGATTAGAAAGCCTTTTTAAGCTGCTTTCACATTGAGGAGTTTTTGAAATGCTTTTGTGTTAAAACAAAGTGCAAGAAAAAGCTGAAGGAAAATGCTTCCTTTTAAGTTCTTTGTATGTCTTTACACTGGGGCGTTGAGCTTCCGTCGCAGTGTAAAAAAAATAGCTTGTCGCATTTTTGGAGCATGTATGGTTAGTTTAAAAAAACACACAAAAAAACGCACTTCCCCATTGAATGTGTAGCACCCTTCTAGGTAGGTGCTAGAGAGAAAGTATAGTTTTGAGTCCTGTCTGCATACAAGAAGGATTGCAGGTAAATCTATATTGTTCTCTGCCTACCAGAGAGCAGGATCTGTTAGTGAGGTCTGCTCATTGTGCTCAGGTGCCACTCCTTCTGTCTGCAGAGTGTTTCACACTGGTCCAATAGGGAGGCATATTGAACAGTGGGGGGAAATCTGACAAATGAGTGCACAGGCATTTAATACAGCCCTGGTGATTCCAAAGGAAAAGTGCATTGGTGCATGCTGGGATACTGTATAAAAGCCAGAGCACATGTGCTCCAGGTCTTTCGACTGGATAGTGGAGTCCCGGAGGGAGGGGGCGGCTGTCTCCTCCTCTGTAGAGGTGCTATGCGGCCACAGGTAGTCGACCTGAGGGCCTGGAGAGTGTTAGTGAGGAACTGAACCTAGAGGTCCGGTGAAGCTGACTGAAAGGGGAGACACTGGAGGATCTGATTCTGCAGTACAGTGAGTACAGATTTGTGTCAAGGGGCCTGACCTGAGGGGAGTCACCCCTGCAGCTAAAAGAGTCAGTGGATGAGTGTCGGTAAAGGGGATGTTAGTGTCCCGAAGATAATGTAGATTTACCAAGTTTATTGCTGGAGAGAAACAAGGAAGGAGACTTAACCCTTTCCATACATGTGGCAGTATGGATTAAGCAGTGAAGCTGCTTCCACAAGCAACCTGGTAAGGCCAAGTGATTGTTGCCCTTATCCATTCTCCCATCCAAGTTCCAAAATAAACACTAAAAACCAATACCCCTGGATTGTTTATTGTGTAATGAGCCATTGGGAGTAAGGAGGGATGTGACCTAACAAGTCATCATACAGCAAGGCTTGTTAGTGCTCATCAGTGTCGTCTATCAGTGTCCATCAGTGCCACATATCAGTACAACCTCATCAGTGCCCATTAGTATCGCCTCGTCAGTGCCGCCTCATTGCCCATCAGTGCAGCCTTTTAGTACTCATCAGTACAGCCTATCAGTGCCACCTTTCAGTGACCATCAGTGCAGCCTATCCGTGCAGCCTCGGCAGCGCACATCAGTAAAGGAGAAAAATTACTTATTTATGAGATGTTATAACAGAAACTAAGAAAACTTTTTTTTTTTTTTTTCAAAATGTACGGTCTTTTTTTTGTTTGTTTAGCAAAAAATAAAATACGCAGTGAGGATTAAATACCACCAAAAGAAAGCTCTATCTGTTTCAAAATGATAAAAATTTAGCTTGGTTACAGTGTTGCATGACCATGCAATTGTTATTCAAAGTGCAACAGCACCGAAAGCTGAAAAGTGCTCAGTGGGCAAGTGGTTAAAAACTGCACTGAAGATGCGGTAAAAGTTTTGCGGGGGATCAGTGTGAAAAGTAGCCTTACCGAACAGCTATAAAAACCTGCAAACATTTTATAATTTCCCCACTTTACCATAAAATTGTTTTATAGATCCTTGTGTCCTCATTCAGGAGATGGTACCTCACTTCTTGTTCTATGTGATTCACATCAGATAGGCAGGAAGTGAAGGGTAATCTCCCAACTCAACATTTTGGCTGTAATTGGGGTTTAACTAGTGCAACGTTTCAAGGGTAAAATAGTGTGGAAGGGAAATCCAGAGAAAGAGTGAAGCTGATGAGAAGTCATAGATGTGGTGTATGGAAGCACGTAAAATTGGGAAGAGAAGGCCATATTCATAGTGAAGGTTGTTCTTGGAATTGAATCGATATATGTCTCTCGTGTACTCTATTGTTCAGGTCTCTGTATCTTAATTTCCAACTCTGCACATCAGCTAAGAACATTATGAGGAGTCTGCATCCTCCATTTTGGAATTTACATTTATTTAACATTATGGAGAATGTTAAAACTGAACTGAGAATATCCAAAGGTTGGCGGAAAGACTCTAGAATTGGAAGCGACAAAGAGGCCTAAAACAGGCTGGTGGTTGACTTAGCCAACCAGATGCCATTGCTAACTGAAATGTAACTTTTTAGGTGGACATTCATCTTTGGGGGTACCTGTTCATAGCTGAGAACCTGTGAATTTAAATACAGGAAATAAATAACTATTGAGGCAAGTACATACTAAGCAAACCATGAGAATTTGCAGTCTGGCTCTTACCAAAAGTAAACAAATATGAAATAATGTATATCCACTAACAGGAAAAGATCCATTGTGCTGTTGTCTATAACACAAATAAATATTCACAGAGAACCTTCAAACATCATACATAATAAGAGAGATACTCTGCAGGTGTATACAATTTAGAAATAATTAGATCAGGGATGAAAAATCCCGAAGCCAGGATACTAATGCAACTAAAGAAATGACAGCTGGCACTCATCCCGAGTATTCTCCAATCTGAACCATGGCAGCATGTTCCTGTAATCCAGAAAATGATCAGCTGGCTCCTAGATGTAGCTTGCTCATTCCTGACTTCCACATTAGTCTGTCCATACCTGGATCAGATGATGTACAGAACATGGGGCAAACATCGGGCAACTGAACAGAAAACAGAAACTACAGAAAAATACACATGTATTATACAAAAAGCATGACAACATGCACTTTTTATACGTTTGTGTACCAATTCTATATTTCCCAAATTTATAAGGCACCCACATATTATGTAGGGTGCATTTACAATGAGACTGCCAGTACACATAGAATAAAATACAAGACTCATTGGGCTGAATTGATTGAATAGCATTGCCCAACACAAATACAAGGAAAAAAGCCTTGCTTTGTGTAGAGTCTGTTCACAACAAGAAGCTAGGTTGGTGTGCTTTGCAAAAAAAAATGGTGCAGGCATCATTTTATCAAATGGCAGCCCATTACAACACACTGCAACACTCACAGTATAATTCCTACTATGACCTTTAGGGCTGCCATCTTTCGATTCCATGTGCAGACAGAGAGAGGCCAACAAAGAGAGAGTGGAGAGGGATAGAAAGAGAGTGACAGACATTGCAAACATTCCCAATTCAGTTTGGATCAATATCGCTACCATTGTTAGCTTGGCCCAAAGCCACCCAGATCAGGGCCTTTTCTGTATAAGGATAACTAGAAAAAAATCAATTTGGAGAGAAATTGCATCAAAGGTATATCCTGATTGAGATGGGCAGTCAAAGTCCTAACAAAATGCTACAAGTACTGTTTATTTGATTATCTTATTTTATTGTGCACATTTCAAATGTCCTAATCTTTTCCAAACTCTACTGACAACACTGGCACTATGGGGGTCTATTTATGAATACTTTCACAAAACTCTCACATAACTTTCATCTAGGGTTCATACATATATTCAATTGAATTTCATTGGAAAAGTGTGTGAATCCTGGGTGAACAATGTGTAAATCTTGTGAGAAAACATTTATATACAGATATCTGTGAATTTTTCTAGGCCCTGCCAGATATTCCATGTAAGCACTTTGACTACATTCTCCCATCTTGTACAATACATCTCTCTGCTCATTCTACCCAATTTCAGGATGTAACCCGAGCAGAAATATCACACTTGGATCCAACACACATTTGGATTTTCTCACATAACAGCTGTCCGTTGTTTTCACTGCACCTCAATAAGTACCAGTGTTGCAAATTGTTTGTAAATTATGGATGGCTTGTAAATTACAGGCACTTTTCTCCTGACTGTAAATGTCCGTTGACAGGAGAAAAATGCCTGTAAAAAATGTTGGCGACTCTGAACTGTGCATGTGCAGTTCTGGAGCCAGCTGGTAAAGAAATACTGGGCTTGTCCTCAGATCAGGCAACAGGTTATGGCTTTAATTCACTAATGCCCCACTGCACGAGTTGAGGCCAAGCTCAGAAGATCACTTATCAGCTAGCTTTGGAACTGCACATGCACATTTCAGAGTTGCTGACAAGGATTTTCTTGACAGACACTTGTGAGCAAGTCAAGGGCAGCCTACTGCCACCACCAGCAGCCAGGCCAAAAAGTGAAAGAGAGCAATCCGGAGGAGGATGTAAGGGAGCACTAAGGGGGCACAAAAACTCTGGAAGAGGATGTAGGAGGGCACTAACTTAGGGGGCACTTTGGATAAGGAGGGGCCCCCTTAGTGCCTTCAGAATGCCCCTCTACATCCTTCAGAATGTCTCTTTATATCCGACTGTACTTAGGGGGCACTTTGGAGGAGGATGTAAAGGGACACTCTGGGGGTACTAAGGGGGCACTTCGGAGGATATAAGGGAGCAATCTGGTAGATGTAAGTGGGCAATCTGGATTTACTACACCCACAGTGGTTGGCATAGGGCAGTGTGAACTGCCAGCCAGAGACATGCGATGCAGGAACCCACACTGGAATCCCGCATCACAATAGTGTGAACCGAGCCTAAGACAAAAATATCCTTTTTGTATGCATAAAGGAAACTTTTAATTTTTTAAACATATGCCTTTGTCCTGAGGTTTATTTGTGTCTGTGAGGCTGATGGTTGTGGAGCAGTAATTAGTATTTTGTGGAAACAAGGACTGTGGAATATGTGTGCAGTGTATACAGTGGGTGAAGATTCTGTTCAATCTCCCTTTAGGATCCTCCCACTGGCCATGCACATTGTTTAACCACTTCCCGCCCGCCCTATTACAGAATGACGGTGGGAATGTGGTTGTGTTATCCTGACCGGACGTCACATGACGGCGGCAGGATAACACAGCTCTGGGCACCCCCCGGGGCGCGCAGAGCGGCGATCGGTGATGCGAGGTGTCAGTCTGACACCCTGCATCTCCGATCTCGGTAAAGAGCCTCTGACGTAGCTCTTTACCATGTGATCAGCCGTGTCCAATCACGGCTGGTCACATAGTAAATAGGAAGAGCCGTTGATCGGCTTTCCTCAGTTCGTGCCTGACAGGCACGAGTAAAGGAGCGCCGATCGGCGGCTCCCCTGACAGGGGGGGGGGTTCGGCACTGGTAATCAGATCATTGATTACCAGTGCAGACCCTTGGGGGGGGATGCCACTAGAACCACCAGGGATGCCCACTATGACCCCAGGGATGCCCACTATGAACCCAGGGATGCCCACTATGGCCACCAGGGATGGCAATCAGGAATAAGGGAGCCCCCCATTGCCCTCCCCATCAGTGATGCCCACCAGTGCCCTCCCTATCAGTGCTGCCCACAAGTGCCCATCATTGCCATCTTTCAGTGTCGCCCACCAGTGCCCATTATTGCCCACCAGTGCCGCCTATCAGTGCCCATTAGTGCCCATTAGTGCCGCCCGTCAGTGCCGATCAGTGCCGCCCATCAGTGCCCACCAGTGCCGCCTATCAGTGCCCATTAGTGCCTGTCAGTGCCACCTATCAGTGCCCGTCAGTGCCACCTATCAGTGCCCATCAATGCCGCCTACCAGTGCCTAGCAGTGCCACCTATCAGTGCCCACCAATGCTGCGTATCTGTGCTACCTATCAGTGCCACATATCAGTGCCTATCAGTGCCGCATAGCTGTGCCGCCTATCAGTGCCGCCTATCAGTGCCACCCCATCAGTGCTACCCCATCAGTGCCACCCCATCAGTGCCTCCTCATCAGTGCCTGTCAGTGCAGTCTCATCAGTGCAGGAAAAAAATTATTTTTTTACAAAATTGTATAACATAAACAAAAAAACTTTTTTTTTTTTCAAACTTTTCGGTCTTTTTCTATTTGTTTAGCAAAAAGGAAAAAACCCAGAGGTAATCAAATACCACCAAAAGAAAGCTCTATTTGTGGGGGGAAAATGACATAAATTTGGTGTAGGTACAGTGTTGCATGACCGCGCAATTGTCATTCAAAATGCAACAGCGCTAAAAGGGGAAAATTGGCCTGGGCAGGAAGGGAGGAAAGTGCCCTGTATTAAAGTGGTTAACCACAGGCCAATTTTCAGCTTTCGGTACTCTAACACTTTGAATGACAATTACACATGGAACACTGTACCCAAATGAAATGTTTCGCCTTTTTTTCACACACATAGAGCTTTCTTTTGGTTGTATTTAATCACACTTGTTTTTTTATTTTTTTGCCCTTTAAATAAAAAAAGACCTGGTCTGGCCGCATCTCAAGTATGCCATCCAGTTCTCGTCACAAGTCCTCGAGAGGGATGTACTGGAACTGGAGAGAGTCCAGAAAAGGGCAACAAATATAATAAAGGGACTGGAGGACTTCAAGCATTGATGCTTGAGAGAGGATATAATATCAGTGTACAAATACCGTACTTGCAACCCTAGCATAGGGAACAAACTTTTCAGCAAAAGGGAATTTTAAAAGACACACGGTCATTCACTAAAATTAGAAGAGAAGCGGTTTCACCTTAAACTGGGTAAAGGGTTCTTTACCATCAGAGCGGTAAGGATGTGGAATTCTCTTCCACAAGCAGTGGTATCAGCAGGGGGCATCGATAGTTTAAAACAAGTATTAGATGGGCTCTTAACAACCACAGCATAAAGAAGTATATGATGTACTATTGACAGCACACACACACACACACACTCACCATAGGTTGAACTAGATGGACTGGTGTCTTTTTTCAACCTCACTATGTAACTATTTAACTATGTAACTTTAACAAAGCTAAGCAAGACACAACACATGTACACCCTGATGAAGCAGAGACAACAAGTGAATGTAGCCTAGCCATCTATGTACAAGTTCTGTGGTGTTTGATAGCACCAAATCTGCAACATGTGAGATGACAGATCCAAGTAAACACACATTAAACAAACATCTTTCAACAGACATTCCGCTGAAGAGAAAAAACAAATCCATGTGCCATCTTAGATCTTGATATAAGGTTCAAAACTGTCCTTTACTGTTTATTTAACAAACAATGAACCAAAAGTGACAAGGCAACACATTGCTTCACATCAAAATGCTTCACAGTGCATTAAAAGATGAATGAAATGTTATTTTGTGACATGTCAATAAAGCCGAAAAGAAAAAAGTAAATCATGGGATGCGCCATTACAATGCACCAGCAATACTCCCTTCACAGGGAACTAAAACTTTGGGTACTCCATCACTTTCTGTGTTGGTAACAAACTGTCACAAGGACAAATAGACAGCAATAAAAACCTGAAAGAGGCTGTATTCCTTTATTTCTCCATTCAAAACTAAAAAAAGTTTTGGTGATAAGTAGCACTCTTCGTTTTTAAACAGCAGTTGAAGTAACCTGGAGAAGCATTTTCTCCACTAGAGGTATATATAACAACTCTTCTATTACTTGGTAATCATACATTCTAGCAAACTACAAAGCCCAGCTCCAACCAAAACCTTTTGTTATAGAGTGAGGTAGGAATCTCTGTCAGATTGTATTACTGTGTTCATCCTCTCTCAGCAAGCTGGAGTGGTAGAACATCTTTCTAACATTAACTCAGAGAGCTGTAGACATGTGTGTCTCTGTTGGGGAGATAATGCTCACTTCCTGTCCTTGTTACCATATAGAAAGTGAGAGGAAATCTCCTCTACAGGAATATACTGTAGACAGCAATAAAAATTTGACCAAGCTTTACGTCTTTTTCACTGGCTTTCCTTGATCTGCAGGGTTCAGGATGCTAACATCTACAATAATCCTGCTTTTCTAATAATCTCTTTCTTCTTAGTGTGCCATGCCACAGACCGCCAGCTTCTGATCCTTCATTCCTAGTTTGAGATAATCTTTTGATTGGACAAGGCACATTCTCTATCCTGTAGGAGAGTCCTGTGCAATATGGATATTCCAGTCAATGGCTGTTTGTCAGGAAACATACACACACATAAGGTTGCACCAGCCTTTTTTACCATATTCTTAACTACTGTTTACTGAAAGGGATTTACAGCCAGGCTATGAATTGCTGTTTTCTATAGCTCTCAGCTCCATGATGGGGAAAGTCTTGAGATATCAAAATAGAAATCACAAAGCGGAGAGTAAGGATAGGTAATAAAGTTCAGTAAGCTACAGTATATCCTGTTTTTATTTAGTCTCTTGGGAAAGAAAGCTCAGCAGTCAAAGAGATGATCAAAAGCATCATTTACTCTGAAAAACCTAATTTCTGTGCCCCATTTTTACACTCTGAGAAAACATGCCAAGCCTTGCGTCTCCATGATGTATGGCGGCTGCCGGCTGTACCAAGTGCAAGTGCCAAGTTCATACATTTTTCCTGAGGCAGAGGGGACCAGGGAGACACGTAATTATTGAACTTATCAGAAAAGGCAGGGCATGGGCAGCCAATACCATTTACATGCTGCATGCCAGTTCAGTATTCTCTATGCCTATTGTGATTACAAAGGCTGGAAGAATTATCTGAAAAGTTAGTTAGTGCCATTATCCTATTGTAGGTACCCAGTTTACTGTTTGATTTAGCAGCTAGTCTGGAGCCTGGGCTTTATTTACCTTTTCTGTGCTCTGCAGGTTTCCCCAAGCTCAGGTTATTGATTGCTTCTGTCTGTTATTGTTAAGGAGGTTCCAGTTAGAATGGGGAGAACCAATGCCTTAGTTATGAATATTTATCTTCTTCAGCTAATCACTGAGGTGTTTGTTCAGTGGTGTGAGCAGATGGAAAGTGATACATGTTTGGAGAAACCTTCCAGAGTGTTTTTTTACCTCTGGGCAGAGAGTAAAAGCTCTGTTGGATTACAGTTGCCCTGTTGGAGGGTCTGTCCAAAGGGAACTACAGTGCCTTGCGAAAGTATTCGGCCCCCTTGAACTTTGCGACCTTTTGCCACATTTCAGGCTTCAAACATAAAGATATAAAACTGTATGTTTTTTGTGAAGAACCAACAACAAGTGGGACACAATCATGAAGTGGAACGAAATTTATTGGATATTTCAAACTTTTTTAACAAATAAAAAAGTGAAAAATTGGGCGTGCAAAATTATTCAGCCCCCTTAAGTTAATACTTTGTAGCGCCACCTTTTGCTGCGATTACAGCCGTAAGTCGCTTGGGGTATGTCTCTATCAGTTTTGCACATCGAGAGACTGAAATTTATGCCCATTCCTCCTTGCAAAACAGCTCAAGCTCAGTGAGGTTGGATGGAGAGCGTTTGTGAACAGCAGTTTTCAGTTCTTTCCACAGATTCTCGATTGGATTCAGGTCTGGACTTTGACTTGGCCATTCTAACACCTGGATATGTTTATTTGTGAACCATTCCATTGTAGATTTTGCTTAATGTTTTGGATCATTGTCTTGTTGGAAGACAAATCTCCGTCCCAGTCCCAGGTGTTTTGCAGACTCCATCAGGTTTTCTTCCAGAATGGTCCTATATTTGGCTCCATTCATCTTCCCATCAATTTTAACCATCTTCCCTGTCCCTGCTGAAGAAAGGTAGGCCCAAACCATGATGCTGCCACCACCATGTTTGACAGTGGGGATGGTGTGTTCAGGGTGATGAGCTGTGTTGCTTTTACGCCAAACATAAAGTTTTGCATTGTTGCCAAAAAGTTCGATTTTGGTTTCATCTGACCAGAACACCTTCTTCCACATGTTTGGTGTGTCTCCCAGGTGGCTTGTGGCAAACTTTAAATGACACTTTTTATGGATATCTTTAAGAAATGGCTTTCTTCTTGCCACTCTTCCATAAAGGCCAGGTTTGTGCAGTATACGACTGATTGTTGTCCTATGGACAGAGTCTCCCACCTTAGCTGTAGATCTCTGCAGTTCATCCAGAGTGATCATGGGCCTCTTGGCTGCATCTCTGATCAGTCTTCTCCTTGTATGAGCTGAAAGTTTAGAGGGACGGCCAGGTCTTCGTAGATTTGCAGTGGTCTGATACTCCTTCCATTTCAATATTATCACTTGCACAGTGCTCCTTGGGATGTTTAAAGCTTGGGAAATCTTTTTGTATCCAAATCCGGCTTTAAACTTCTCCACAACAGTATCTCGGACCTGCCTGGTGTGTTCCTTGTTCTTCATCATGCTCTCTGCGCTTTAAACGGACCTCTGAGACTATCACAGTGCAGGAGCATTTATACGGAGACTTGATTACACACAGGTGGATTCTATTTATCATCATTAGTCATTTAGGCCAACATTGGATCATTCAGAGATCCTCACTGAACTTCTGGAGAGAGTTTGCTGCACTGAAAGTAAAGGGGCTAAATAATTTTGCACGCCCAATTTTTCAGTTTTTTATTTGTTAAAAAAGTTTGAAATATCTAATAAATTTCGTTCCACTTCATGATTGTGTCCCACTTGTTGTTGATTCTTCACAAAAAAATACAGTTTTATATCTTTATGTTTGAAGCCTGAAATGTGGCAAAAGGTCGTAAAGTTCAAGGGGGCCGAATACATTCACAAGGCACTATAGCTACAATTTAAGGATAAAAAAACACACATCTTTAAAGCTTCAGGTCCAAAAAAAACCAAAAGTAGAACTAATCGCAATAAGCAAATCGGTGACTCTTCATCTGCAAAACTGCATTACTGATCCTTTAGGAAGATTCATATTTCTAGTCGGAACCTTCAATGGGGTCCTAATGACTTGTTTCGCTGTACGCCCCTAACTCCAGGCAGACCCACTTCCTTAACAAACTGATGAAAAAGCTCAGACAAATACAAAAAGGCTTCCTAATCGTATGTGGAGACTTCAACATTGTTCCTGACTCCTCAATGGACACTTCAAGCAGGTGTACCAGACACGCTACAGTCCTCTCCAAATTCATTTGAAACCATGCTCTCTATGATGTCTAGCGCTGCCACCATACTTCTAAACATGACTATACCTTCCTATCATTAGCTCATAACTCCTACTCTCGTTTAGACTACCTTTAGGTAGATAAGTGGCTCTTACAGAAGATTGGTGTGCCAGATATTGAACCTATTACTTGGTCCGACCACGCCCCTGTCAGTATTATCATTCCTAACCCCTCCTCCCCGCCTTCCTTTAAATTGTGGAGGGCTAATACATTTGGAATAAAATCTTCTCCACATGCAGAAAACTTTCAAAAACAACTTATGGAATTTTTCCCCAACAACGTAGGTTCAGTATCGGACTCTGACACTTTATGGGTTGCGCATAAAGCTTTTGCCAGAGGATTACTGATACAAATGAGTTCCCTAGCTAAACAGTGTAAGACCCAGCGAATAGACCAATTGGCTAAAGAACTGGATGTGGTTAATTCCTCCAACATTGGTTATCCCTCCCAAAACTCGTTTTGTAGAATCGTGGCTCTACGCCTTGAACTTAGATCTCTTTAACTTGACACACACGAAAAAAACGTTCACAGATTCAAAGCCATACATTACGCAACTAACAACAAAGCCGGAAAATTGATGGCACGTCGCATAAGAGGACATCGCACTAAATCCAAAATCCCTTACATTCTCCACCCAATCACTAAAGAGAAACTTTCGGATCCACAAGCCATAGCCCACGCTTTCAGCTCCTACTATGAGACACTCTATAACTTAAAAGACGACCCCATGACACAGTCTCCAATTCAGGACTCAATTGACGCATTCCTAAAACATCTCAAACTGCCCTCCCTTACCCCAGAACAAATACAAGACCTTAACTTACCATTTATGATAAGTGAAATACCAAAGACAATCAAATCTATCTCTAATAATGAGGAAGATTATATACTACAAAAAATTGCGTGTACATCCCTCGCGCCTATGGGTGTCCCAACAAGTTCGTTTTAAATTAAATTAAATAAATATACGTAAAGTGCAGCTGCTACAGGGAATGGAATGTAGTATAGGTAAGACTCCAAAAGGTTTTCGGCCAACTATAGCGCTTGCTTGGAATAAAACAGGACTGGATAATGACTAGTCAATACCCAGGGTTGGAATAATGGTGGGCTTCAAATAAAGTGCTGGGTGTTATTAAATAATCCAAAAATGATAAACCATAAATTTCTAAAATTTCACAAAAATAAAATGGACGACGGATAAGCAGTAATAATATTAATGGTTAAGAAGGTGCTAAAAGTGAGTGCAAAAACAATCAAATAAATATGTAATATCACAGTACATAATATATTCAATAAATTGCATCAATAGGTGACTCAAGTGCAAATGTGCAGGTAAAAAAAGTCCATATATAAATTCATAAGTGACTCAGGTGAGATTGCAAGTATATCTTGGGTGCCAGTAAAGGAAAAGTGCAGGTGCTCTGTGTTGAATCCTCCAATGATCCAAATGCTGGTACTTGTGGTGTCACCGTGAGGGATAATAGGAGAATACACTCACCAGATGCCGTGGATCCTATATATCATATGGTATTAAGACCTATAATCACTTTACTGCCACCAGGGCCAGAGAGGACACTGCTGGGCTTTGTAGTACCGCGATAATCTGGAATCCCCCTCCTGGATAGCCTTGAACTAAAGGGATCCGGTCTGGGTATGTAGGGTAAAAAAAGCTCCAGATAGTGTAATACCATCAAAAACAGTGTTTAATAGGGTAAGTAGGTATACAGTACATAAAAAACGAAATTTCGCCAGCCAAAATAGTGCCCGTCAGTGGAGAGCGGTGAATACCGGCTTGCGTTTCACTCAGGCACCCGTGACATAAGCAGCGTGCGTTCCAACTAAGACACTATTTTGGCTGGCGAAATTTCGTTTTTTATGTACTGTACTTACCCTATTAAAGACTATTTTTAATGGTATTACACTATCTGGAGCTTTTTTTACCCTACATACCTGGACCGGATCCTGCGGATCAAGGCTATCCAGGAGCAGGGCCGGACTGGCTAACCGGGATACCGGGAAATTTCCCGGTGGGCCGCCGGCCCTGGGGCCGCTGTAACATGGGGCCGCTTTAACATGGGGCCACAGCGCCGCTTTAACATAGGGCCGCGGCGCCGCTTTAAGCATTGGGGCCGCGCCGCTGTGATGATGGCCGCTGCAGCCCCGCCCCTGGCCCCCGCTGCGCTACGCTACAGAGTGACGGACGGTCCGTCCAATATTTACTATTCCACGTCAGCCGTTGTGAGCGGCATGACGTCATGCTGCGGCTGCACGGCGGGGTGGATGATGGACCAACTGACTCTGACTGCCTGTGCCAGCAAGGCTGACACGGGCGCGCTGACGCCGATCCCTCCTCCCACACTGTCCCACACAAAACTTCTTGTGCCAGCAGCAGCAGCAGCAGCATGATGTGATTGCAGCAGGTGAGCCTGAGAGTGTGCCTTACTGCTGTCCCCTTAGATGTCCATGTCAGCTCTCTCTGTATAATGTCCGCAGCCTCTGACCTCTCCTGTATAATGTCACAGCCTCTGACCTCTCCTGTGCAATGTCCACACAGCCTCTGACCTCTCCTGTATAATGTCCGCACAGCCCCTGACCTCTCCTGTATAATGTCCACACAGCCTCTGACCTCTCCTGTATAATGTCCGCACAGCCCCTGACCTCTCCTGTATAATGTCCACACAGCCTCTGACCTCTCCTGTATAATGTCCGCACAGCCCCTGACCTCTCCTGTATAATGTCCGCACAGCCTCTGACCTCTCCTGTATAATGTCCACAGCCTCTGACCTCTCCTGTATAATGTCCGCACAGCCCCTGACCTCTCCTGTATAATGTCCACACAGCCTCTGACCTCTCCTGTATAATGTCCGCACAGCCCCTGACCTCTCCTGTATAATGTCCGCACAGCCTCTGACCTCTCCTGTATAATGTCCACACAGCCTCTGACCTCTCCTGTATAATGTCCACACAGCCTCTGACCTCTCCTGTATAATGTCCGCACAGCCTCTGACCTCTCCTGTATAATGTCCTCACAGCCTCTGACCTCTCCTGTATAATGTCCGCACAGCCTCTGACCTCTCCTGTATAATGTCCACAGCCTCTGACCTCTCCTATATAATGTCCGCACAGCCTCTGACCTCTCCTGTATAATGTCCACACAGCCTCTGACCTCTCCTGTATAATGTCCGCACAGCCTCTGACCTCTCCTGTATAATGTCCACAGCCTCTGACCTCTCCTATATAATGTCCGCACAGCCTCTGACCTCTCCTGTATAATGTCCGCACAGCCCCTGACCTCTCCTGTATAATGTCCGCACAGCCTCTGACCTCTCCTATATAATGTCCGCACAGCCCCTGACCTCTCCTGTATAATGTCCGCACAGCCTCTGACCTCTCCTGTATAATGTCCACACAGCCCCTGACCTCTCCTGTATAATGTCCGCAGCCTCTGACCTCTCCTGTATAATGTCCGCACAGCCTCTGACCTCTCCTGTATAATGTCCACACAGCCCCTGACCTCTCCTGTATAATGTCCGCAGCCTCTGACCTCTCCTGTATAATGTCCGCACAGCCTCTGACCTCTCCTGTATAATGTCCGCACAGCCTCTGACCTCTCCTGTATAATGTCCACAGCCTCTGACCTCTCCTGTATAATGTCCACAGCCTCTGACCTCTCCTGTATAATGTCCACACAGCCTCTGACCTCTCCTGTATAATGTCCACAGCCTCTGACCTCTCCTGTACAATGTCCGCACAGCCTCTGACCTCTCCTGTGCAATGTCCGCACAGCCTCTGACCTCTCCTGTGCAATGTCCGCACAGCCTCTGACCTCTCCTGTATAATGTCCGCACAGCGCCTGACCTCTCCTGTATAATGTCCGCACAGCCTCTGACCTCTCCTGTATAATGTCCGCACAGCCTCTGACCTCTCCTGTATAATGTCCACAGCCTCTGACCTCTCCTGTATAATGTCCGCACAGCCTCTGACCTCTCCTGTATAATGTCCGCACAGCCTTTGACCTCTCCTGTATAATGTCCGCACAGCCTCTGACCTCTCCTGTATAATGTCCGCACAGCCTCTGACCTCTCCTGTATAATGTCCGCACAGCCTCTGACCTCTCCTGTATAATGTCCGCACAGCCTCTGACCTCTCCTGTATAATGTCCACACAGCCTCTGACCTCTCCTGTATAATGTCCACACAGCCTCTGACCTCTCCTGTATAATGTCCGCACAGCCTCTGACCTCTCCTGTATAATGTCCACACAGCCTCTGACCTCTCCTGTATAATGTCCACACAGCCTCTGACCTCTCCTGTATAATGTCCGCACAGCCTCTGACCTCTCCTGTATAATGTCCGCACAGACTCTGACCTCTCCTGTATAATGTCCACACAGCCCCTGACCTCTCCTGTATAATGTCCGCAGCCTCTGACCTCTCCTGTATAATGTCCGCACAGCCTCTGACCTCTCCTGTATAATGTCCACACAGCCCCTGACCTCTCCTGTATAATGTCCGCAGCCTCTGACCTCTCCTGTATAATGTCCGCACAGCCTCTGACCTCTCCTGTATAATGTCCGCACAGCCTCTGACCTCTCCTGTATAATGTCCACAGCCTCTGACCTCTCCTGTATAATGTCCACAGCCTCTGACCTCTCCTGTATAATGTCCACACAGCCTCTGACCTCTCCTGTATAATGTCCACAGCCTCTGACCTCTCCTGTACAATGTCCGCACAGCCTCTGACCTCTCCTGTGCAATGTCCGCACAGCCTCTGACCTCTCCTGTGCAATGTCCGCACAGCCTCTGACCTCTCCTGTATAATGTCCGCACAGCGCCTGACCTCTCCTGTATAATGTCCGCACAGCCTCTGACCTCTCCTGTATAATGTCCGCACAGCCTCTGACCTCTCCTGTATAATGTCCACAGCCTCTGACCTCTCCTGTATAATGTCCGCACAGCCTCTGACCTCTCCTGTATAATGTCCGCACAGCCTTTGACCTCTCCTGTATAATGTCCGCACAGCCTCTGACCTCTCCTGTATAATGTCCGCACAGCCTCTGACCTCTCCTGTATAATGTCCGCACAGCCTCTGACCTCTCCTGTATAATGTCCACACAGCCTCTGACCTCTCCTGTATAATGTCCACACAGCCTCTGACCTCTCCTGTATAATGTCCGCACAGCCTCTGACCTCTCCTGTATAATGTCCACACAGCCTCTGACCTCTCCTGTATAATGTCCACACAGCCTCTGACCTCTCCTGTATAATGTCCGCACAGCCTCTGACCTCTCCTGTATAATGTCCGCACAGCCTCTGACCTCTCCTGTATAATGTCCGCACAGCCTCTGACCTCTCCTGTATAATGTCCGCACAGCCTCTGACCTCTCCTGTATAATGTCCGCAGCCTCTGACCTCTCCTGTACAATGTCCACACAGCCCCTGACCTCTCCTGTACAATGATGTCTCCTGTTCCATCCAATATGCAGCCTCTAACCATCTGTCCTGTGTTGCTATGCTGTAGCATATATTGCCAGAACATATCTGTCTTATCTATATATAATACAGTTTTCAAATGTGCTTTAAAATGCATGGTTTTCCCTTTTATGAAGAAGAAAATAATGGTGTTATGCTGTTGGGCCGGTATAATAATGCTATGGGGCTGGTATGAAATTATTTCCAGGGCTGGTTTTCATTCCCAGTCCGGCCCTGTCCAGGAGGGGGATTCCGGATTATCAGACCCTTTCAAACTTTAGGCTCTGAATACAACCCTGAACCAGCAAATTACTATCAATTTATCCAAACTTCCAATTGCCTCAAGCACCATACATATATCCTTTCCTCTATACCCGCGCAAGCACTATACTTCTCCCCCACACAACAAGGCCAAAAGGGAATCACACTATTCTACGCCCTGCTTGGAGAAAAAAATATTTTAACAAAAATCCCCCCACTTAGCAAATGGGAAGGTGATTTGTAACAACAATTCTCTGATAACCAATGGGAATTAGCCCTATCCCCTATATACAAAGCCACCTCATGCACTTCACTATGGGAGCTAACACAGAAACTGACGTTGGTACCTGACCCCCAATATCCTTTCTAAATTCCCAGACCATCAGTCTCCCCTGTGTTGGAGAAACTGTGGCTCCACGGGTGCAATCCTGCACATAATGTAGCACCGCCCACATCTACAATCCTTCTGGAAGGAAATTTTCATAATACTCACTCGAATCACAGGCATTCCCATCCCACCCAACCCAGCCCTAGCCATACTTAACCTGAATATAGACCAAATCCCCCAAAAAACACAGAAAATTGTGACACACAGATTGCTAGCGGCTTGACTCTCTATAACAAGTCAATGTAAATCCCAAAACCCCCCAAAAATCCTAGACACAGTCAAATTAGTCCACATGCACTATACTTATGAGCTCACCCTTTCTACAGACACAAAGATCTACCGGAAAATATTATTGGCCTGGGCACCATGGAAGGATTGCTATCTCAACTTTATCAATGGCAAGACAGACTAAACTTGCTCATTATTAGTCGCAATACTCTAAAACTAATTTAATAGATGTAACAGATACACATCCTGACCCAAATAATCCAGCTTCACGCTCCACTCTTTTGACTCTATGTTGATGTAACCCGTAAATGTATACGTGCAGAAAGTGAGATGGTGTTGCCTCATCCTGTGACACAGTTAGCCCCCTAATTGGGGTGTCCAGGAATGAAGGCCAACATCCTATCAAAATTTTATAATTACTACTCAATGCAATGCTTCTATCTCATAATGCAACCAGTTGGCAATGTACCTATTATTGACCCTTTGTTATTTGTTTTAAAATTGTAACTGAATGTACCAAATTTGCTTACTCTTCTGTACCTTTTCTTTATATGAAACTTAATAAAAATATTTGAAACTAAGGATAAAAAAAAAACAACAGTAAGTGTAAAGTAACATCTTAGGTATATCCTAGTCCATAGTCTCTTCCATAAGAGTTGAAGTGGAGTTCCACCCTAAAGGGGAAGTTCCGCTTTAAGCATTCCTCCCCCCTCCTATGCCACGTTTGGGATGTCATTTTTATTTTTTGGGAGGGGAGCAGGTACTTAGCCTTGACAGGTACCCGCTCCCACTTCTGCTCGGGCCGCCTAGGTGATCCGAGCAGGAGTTTTCTGCTCCCCCTCCCTTCTTGCAATCATCTGGGACATGTCACAGGTCCCAGAAGATTGCCCAACCATTGAGGAGGGGCAGCGCGACTCACACTTGGCTGTGAAGCTGCAAGCTGTCACAGCAGGGTGACCACAACTGTAATTCTGTCGACGGCTGGGTGAAGGAGAGGGAGAGAACTGAGGGTTTCGGCGGCCAAAACACTGGATTGTGGGACAGGTGAGTCTGTAGACACTGATCCTAGATGTACCCCTCGCAGAAATGCTAGCCCACCTAGCTGCTTCTTCTCCCCAGTCTTCCTGACTGACACCTCCCAGGGCAAAGCTGAAAACCTAAGCACACCACTGTCTTCAAGAGAGACCTGGTGCATGTGGCTTGTCTGTACCTGCACCGTACTGATCTACTCACTCTGTCTCCCTTTTTCTTTAGTCATGCTGCATATTTGGAAAGCTTCCTTCCAACTGCCTCCTGTTAAAGTATCCTTTGGGGCCAGCCACCCGAGCTCTGGCCAAAGGTAAAACCCCTCCCAGCAGGGGTCCCTCAAGGGCCACAGACACAGACAGACTGCCTCAGCACTGCTTCTCCATTATTCACCCGACTGCCTTTACACCACTGTCCCCTGCCAGGCCCACTTCCTGGGGATTGGCCAAGGGCCCCTGAATATGCAGAACAGCTTCTCCTCACCTCCGCCCACTAGTTCCAGAATGTTCTCTAACTTTCCAGAGCCAGGGGGAGGTAGCAGTTGGCTGTCTGTTTGAGTCATGCTAGCCTACCTTTAATAACCCTGACCCAGATTCCATGACTCAGGCTTAGCCCTGGGCCAGACTATGGTTTTCCTGCACTACCACTAGTAGCACATTAGAGGGTGCTACAATTCAATAGATGAGCATTTCAAAGTGGTCTTCCTAAATATGGTTGCTGCACTTCTGCATTAATGAATATTCAGTTAAACCCTGTTTACACTGAAGAAGGATAATACAGCAGCAACAAACAAAGAATTTCAGCAGCAGTTATCAGCTGCAATCCAGGTTACAAAAGCATATATGCATGATGTCACATTGTTATTCAGAGCAAAGGCAAAGAAGGTTAGCAGTATAATGATGTCAAGTGAAAATCCAGAGCCCATGTATTCAAATTTAGCAGCAGGATAAAAAAGTTTCAATGGTGTTTTCTATCAAAAAAGGTTTTGTATAAACTCCGATCTGTTAGATGGCACACATTTCTGATGCATTTGTTAAGAAGGAAGAGATCATCACAGCTGTTTCATCTGGCATCAGCGATGTGTCCCGACTCAGCATAGCTCTGCCTCTGATCTGTCTCTGAATGTATTAATGAGATATTCAATTGTAAACAGGATAAAAGTATCTAAGCTCAAAAATAAGCACAGACATTCCAGTAAATCAGAAATAAGAATGTATGAAAAAGCAAAGAGCGCACGTTTTCAGTCAGAAATGATAATCTGTTAAAGCAAAATTCCAGGCTAAACACCATATAAAAGCTGAACTCTGGGAAAACAGCTAAATACACAAAAGAAATACATATACAATATATAAGTGCTGTTTTATCTACCAAATGATTGTGTTTCAGTCCATCAAATTCTGAGAACTACACAGCCTTAACTGGGGGCTAGGCTACCGAAACAGGGAGTTTGCCCCTTAGAGGGCAGGTTAGAAACCGCAAGCCAGTAAAGTAGTTTTCCACATTTCGGTTCCTAAGCATTTAACCTCTTCACACCTGGAACCAAGAGACACCAATATTCTCCTCTCTCCTTCTCAAGATGAATAACCGTTGCAAAATGGGGGTGCAAAACATGCCTCATACCTCGCCAATCACCTGTGTCCCACCCAGGACTCAAACACTTGACCCATATCGCTATTCTACAGCATAGATTCTCTTCACTATAAAGGTGCACACTATAGGAAGCTACCACTTTATGAATAATGCAAGGCCTTGCTCTTGTGACTACCCAAGCCAGTTCCCTAAGCTGCACCACTGCAGGTGCCAATATGAGTACTGCACAGTGAGGTGAGTTACAAAAAGTGCACTTATACTCTCAACGAGCAGGGCCACTGTCTCCCACCTCAGTCACTAGCTTTCTCTTTAGACTGGCTGCCATCACTTGAGTTTGTGTCCCAATTTTGAAGGTTCACACAAAATTTCCAAAAAAGTAAAAAATCAATACAATTATATTACAAAAGAGTATTAATACATTTTTTGTCTTGATTTTTCCATCAGAATTTTCATCAAAGTTAAAGAATACAGAAACATACGTGTGGCTGAAGTCATACTAAAAAATCGGAATACAAATTTATTACGTCTGAGGCTAGCACAAGAGTGATAAGAGGAACGACTTGAAGCGCACAGGACAGCTGTGTGATATGATATCCCACATCTGTTTCCAGTACATAACTCTACAATAAGAGCGTATCAAAGCCGCCACATCTAACGAGCCATATTAATAGCATCCAGGCTGCCTCATAGTTCTCCATCATCAATTCAGACTAGTTTTTCTGGACTTGTTAAATATTCATTGATGCTGGCGATGGATAAATCCCGCTCAGGCTCCAGGGAATAGGAAAATGTAGGTAATTATTAGACAAAAGCCTGTAGCAGAATTCGCTATCATATCCTCCGATGAACAGCAACTTTTTTTTCTTAAAATAACAGGATGGTGTTGTCCGCAGCAGACAGAGTTGGTTTTAATTATGCATAGTGGAGGGAATTAGTCCTTCATTATCATTATTTTAGTGTAGTATATAATCCGCAGCGATGACTGTGACTGATGACAAAGGGCTCCATTCACAAAGCAGTATCTACCACTTTAATATGTGCGGTAAAATACCTCTTAGCTTTTTAAAATACATTTTTTTGCATTTCACTAAAAAATGCTACTAAACTACCCCATGGGCTATTTTATGAAGAGATGCAGTATTTTAGTAGTGAAAGCTAGCAGTATTTAATACCCCCATGCTGTATTTTTTTTTTTTTTAATATAATGCCAGCACTTATTTTGTTTACATTCTGCTGTCAGCAGGGAATCCCGCTGACAGCAGATGAGTCATGGTTGTTAAGGACACAGCAGCCATTCGCTCCTTAACAACCAGCTATTTAGTGCTTTTAACGATGCCAGGGGCTGTCGCCTCCTAACAACAAGCTAAATTGAAACACATTCCTTAACTATCGCATGTTTGGACCACTACTTATTTAACACATGCATTTATTTATTTTAGTGAATTGACTTTAACGTTGTTTTATGCAGTATTTACCAAGCTTTTTTGCTTTTTGAGGTAAATATCACATAAAGGAAAAGTGAATTGACATTCTAAGCATTGCATGCAGTATTTGGGAAAAATGTGTGGGGTCACCTGGGTACCGTATGCGATCTGCTTTAATAAATGGAGCCCAATAAATCTTATCCTATTGGGAAGTTTAATATTTAGATATCATGGCTTTTCCTGTTAACACATTATTTTTATTATCTCTGATAACAATTCAGATTTCTAAATGGCTTGAGTCGATAGGCCCACCACTGCTCCTTTGAGATCTATCCATTTCCTATCAGTGGGAAAATTTTAGTAAGTCCTGTTTTTGAGTACTTATTTATTCATAGCATATATTTGTAAAACAATCTGAAGGTGCTTTTACTTTAAATTTTGCAAATATTTAATAATATACAATCAAGTGCAGACTAGTTTTCAAACAAACCTGATTTCTTTTGATGATGAGGTAAGTAAAACCTTGGATTGAGGGGTGGCTGTGGACGTAGTATACTTGGATTTTGCAAAAGCGTTTGACACAGTTTCCCACACACGGCTAATGTGTAAGGTAAAGTCTACAGGCTTGGAAAGATCAGTTTGCAAATGGATAGAAAATTGACTAAAAGATAGAATTCAGAGAGTAGTGGTTAATGATTCTTACTCTGAATGGTCTAAGGTTATCAGTGGTGTACCCCGAGGTTCAGTGTTGGGACTCTTACTTTTTAATATTTTAATAAATGATATAGGGTCTGGGATTAAAAGTACCATTTCAGTGTTTGCAGATGACACCTAGCTATGCAATGGAATAACTTCTTTACAGGATGTCTCCAACTTAGAAGCTGACCTCAATGCACTGGGTGCCTTTTTTTTTATGACCTGCAAGGTAAAGCCATAATGTGCTAGTATACATCGCATGCTAATATACTATGTGTAACCTACAGTACATTGAAATAGGCATTCCAGCAAGCGCTGTCTTCCCTGAAGGCCGCTTCCATCTTCACCCGTCTTTGCGGACTCCGGCTGTGTGACTGGCCGAAGCCGCAATGACGTCATTCCCTCGTATAGGCGGGGGAGCCGCTGTTTACCACACAGGATTCTTAAGGAACAGCCCGGATAGCCGTTCCTTCAGAGTGCATGCGCCAATGACGTTATTGGCTGCATACTGTATCTCACAAAAGTGAGTAAACCCTTCACCGTTTAGTAAATATTTATTATATCTTTTCATGTGACAACACTAAAGAAATTACACATTGCTACCATGTAAAGTACTGATTGTACAGCTTGTATAACAGTGTAAATTTGCTGTCTCCTTAAAATAACTCAACACACAGCCATTAATTTCTAAATCTCTGGCAACAAAAGTGAGTACACTCCTAAGTGAAAATGTCCAAATTGGGCCCAAAGTGTCATTATTTTCCAGCACTGCCTTAACCTTCTTGGGCATGGAGCTCACCAGGGCTTCACAGGTTGCCACTGGTGTCCTCTTTCACGCCTCCATGACGACATCATGGAGCTGGTGGATGTTAGAGACCTTGCGCTCCTCCACCTTCTGTTTGAGGATGCCCCACAGATGCTCCATAGGGTTTAGGTCTGGAGACATGCTTGGCCAGTCCATCACAATTACTCTTAGCTTCTTTAGCAAGGCAGTGGTCGTCTTGGAGGTGTGTTTGGGGTCATTATCATGTTGGAATACTGCCCTGCGGCCCAGTCTCCAAAGGGAACATGCTCTGCTTCAGTATCTTATGGTACATGTTCCGGCAGCACTCATGCACCCCCAGACCATGACACTCTCACCCCCATGCTTGACTATAGGAACGACACACTTGTCTTTGTACTCCTTACCTGCTTTCCCCCACACATTCTTGGCGACATCTGAACCAAATAAATTTATCCTAATCTTGGCAGTGTGCGGCGTATGGTCTGAGCACTGACAGACTGACCCCCACACCCCTTTAACCTCTGCAATAAGTCTGGCAGTACTCATATGTCTCTTTTCCAAAGACAACCTCTGAATATGACGCTGAGAACGTGCACTCAACTTCTTTGGTCAACCATGGCGAGGTCTGTTCTGATTGGAACCTGTCCTGTTAAACCACCATATGATATTGGCTAGCGTGCTGCAGCTCAGTTTCAGGGTCTTGGCAATCTTCGTATAGCCTAGGCCATCTTTATGTAGAGCAGTAATTCTTTTTTCAGGCAGCAAAGAAGTCCCTTCTTTCCAGGCAGAACATAAAGGACAAACTGATATTCTGCAAAAGGTACAGGGATTGGACTGCTGAGGACTGGGGTAAAGTCATTTTCTCTGATGAATCCCCTTTCTTATTGTTGGGGGCATCTGGAAAAAACCTTGTCTGGAGAAGAAAAGGTGATCTTTACCATCGGTCCTGTGTCATGCCAACAGTACAGCATCCTGAGACCATTCATGTGTAGGGTTGCTTCTCAGCCAAGGGAGTAGGCTCACTCACAATTTTGACTAAGAACACAGCCAGAAATTAAGAATAGTAAATGTTGCCATATGGGGTTTAGGCGTAATCTCTTACTGTGTTGTGAGGATGAGGGGTTTATGTATAAAACTCCATCAGTAATTGTAAATATATATATATTAATGAAAGTAGTAAAGGTACCCATTTTTGATTGCAAACTCATACTTGGGAATTTTAGTGTAGATAGATGTGCGTGAGCCAGACGGACTGGTTTTAGGAATCCAGGGTAACACATTCCTTTGAAAGGCCAGCTGGCTATTGACGTGTAAACACATAAAGTGAATACCTTGTTATCTAGTCTGTGTGAATTTGATTTTTCGTATAGCCGGGAGGGAGCCAGTGAATGAACCTTATGGTGGCACCCTGCAATCTCATCTCTGGGTGTTAGACATCCTGGTGCCAATAGACGAGGATGAATAGACTGACATCCCCGCCCTGAGTGGTATCCCTCCATATCAAAAGACTCTCATTAAGATATGCAATGAGGATAAGCCATCTGGGGAGGGGTAGACCACATGTCTCTAGAATAAAGATTGCATATCTTAAGTAGCAATTTCAGAGCCACTCCGCAGTTATGAATAATGGCCCCCACCAACATAGAGGGGTGGTTAGAAAGAGGCGTAACTATGGGAGGGGGAAATGGTCCAATCTGGGAAGAGATAGGCCCACAGGAAGTGACAAGCAAGATAGCTGAACCAATGAGAATGGCCCTATACAAGGCTATGGGATATGGGTCTATATTAGGTTCGGTGAGACAGGGTGACTTCCTTTTTTGGCATGGGAGAGATAGAGCCATCACTAGAGGTAATTATGGATTAAGGAGTAAGTTTACATTGTATATTTTATTTGTGTGTCGGTCATAGTGTGTGTATATGAGTATATACTCTATGCATTGTATTTGTTCAGTTAAACTAGGGAAATTATACATTGTGTAGTATGTACAATAGTTATTATTGATGTAAATTACGTAGGCTGTGCAAACCTTATACGAATAAATAATTGTTGTGTTAAAGTTTTCACACAGTCATAGAACTCTCATTATTAACCCAAATATTGTCTGAGATAGATTAACTCTCATAGATTTTTGGTAACAGTAAATAAACATACTCCGAGAGCAACTTCTCCCAACCTAAGAACAGTTTGGTGACGAACAATGCCTTTTCCAGCATCTTGTCATAAGGCAAAAGTGATAACTAAGTGATAACTAAGTGATAACTAAGTGGCTTGGGGAACAAAAGATCTGGAAACTCCCCAGCCCTTAATCACATTGAGAACTTGAGGTCAACCCTCAAGAGGCAGGTGAACAAAAACAAACCCCACAAATTCAGACAAACTCCAAGCATTGATTATGCAAGAATGGGCTGTCATCAGTCTGGATGTGGCCCAGAAGGGGATTGACAGAATGCCAGGGCGAATTGCAGACGTCTTGAAAAAGAAGGGTCAACACTGCAAATATTGCCTCTTTGCATAAACTTAATGTAGTTGTCAATAAAAGCCTTTGACACTTATCAAATGCTTGTAATTATACTTCAGTATACCATAGTAACATCTGACAAAAATATCTAAAAACACTGAAGCAGCAGACTTTGTAAAAATTATTATTTGTGTCATTCTCAAAACGTTTGGTCCATATCCTTATTATTTGTGTCATTCTCAAAATGTTTGGTCCATACCCATATCACATGAAATGATGAAAACAGTCCCAATTGTGCTCTTGTAAAAATGTGTGATAACCTTTTCTTCTGTGTTAATCCATGTGCTCAGGTGAAGTGTGCACTCACCAGATTTATGTGGCCGACAAACAAAAACACCCTTCATGGGGTAATCCCTGTGCCTGTTTTTTTTTAGATCTTCACAGGTTTATATATTGAATACATGTTTGAGCAACCTAAAAATCTCTCATGCAGACCTTTATTGCTTATTATATGGTAAGAAGGTTGTCCCCAGGACAGGAATTGAGGGGAAATCTCCCAAACAGCCACACAAGGCAGAAGTAAAAATGTTAATTTAAGTAGGGATTGTAAGAATCACTGTCAGTTTTTATTGCTTTCTGTTTGCCTGTTTCAGATTTTGCTATACTTTCTTGTCTGGCAAAAGGTTGTATCCAGAACAGAAAATGAGGGGAAATCTCTCTAACTAAGCCCTGGATAGTAGTAAAAGCTTACAGGGGTACTAACGTTGTTTCCCCCATTCTATCCAAAACTAGAGCAAAATAGCCACATTTTAAGCAATAGAAGCAATTATCCTGCAAAGAATTTCCAAAAGATGCCTTGATCTAGGTAAATATATGCTACATCAACATAACTAAATACGTACCAATATTCTATTATACAATATACATGGTTGATCTGAAAAAAAAAATATTTGTAAAAACTATACCAATCCATAAAAAACAATAACTAGTCCATAAAACATAAAGTGATGAAAATTCACTGTGCGTTTGTGAAAAATGTGTGATAACCCTTACTTCTCTACAAAAAAAGAAGTGTTAATCCACGTGCCTGGGTGAAGTGTGCACTCACCAGATTAATGCAGCCAGCAAAGCCACCTACATGCCTCAGATCTTCACCAAAAGGGTTCCACTGTCTCCCAGCAATAAGGAAACTGGATATGATGTATGCAGCACAGTCTCTATGCACTGCAAGGTGCAAAATGCATAGAGGCTGAGCTGCATACATCATACCCAGTTTCCTATATCGCATCTCATCCGGCCTTTGGAACACACCCTGGCTCTGGCAACACCAGCGGCTGTGCTGGAAGAAAGTTACAGTTGAGCTGGATGTGTTGGTGCCACTTAGGCATCCATAGAATGTGAGTAGCATTTTTAAACTTTGTCTGCATCCTTTGTACAATAAACATACTACACTCTGATCTACCACTGGGTCTCCTACTTGATCTTTGAGTGAATGAGAGTTTATATCAGTGAGACCTTCAAACTGGGAGACAGTGAAATCCTTATGGTGAAGATCTGAAAAAATAGGCACAGGGATTACCTTATAAGGCTGCTTTGCCAGCCACATACTGTAAATCTGGTGAGTGCACACTTCACCCGAGCATGTGGATTAACACCTCTTTATTTGTAGAGAAGAAATTGTTATCACACATTTTTCACCAGAGCACGGTGGATTAGAACTGTTTTCATCACCTTATGTGATATGGACTTTAAAGTATTGGTAAAGTTTTATAAAGATATTTTTTTTAGATCAGCTATGTATATTGTTTAATAGAATGAATGGAAAAAGGGAAAGGGGTTTCAAGGACCCCATTTTCCTACTTTTTCCTCATGGGAGGGCTGCAGATAGGCAGTTTCTAGCTCCCCCCTGTATAGAGCGTCTAGGCGGGAGATACGGAGGTTGGAGGACTCTGATTGGCTAAAATAGCTGCCTGCGGAAGGTCAGGTGACCGAAGTTTCTGGAACCGAGGCAGGCTATATATAGGAGTGGGAGCGAGGGCGTGGAGTCAGTCGCCTCAGAAGATCAGCCGGAGCGGAGCTTCAGGATGAAGACACTACTTCGCCAGCTGCTGGAGAAGGCTGAAGCTGAAGGTGGAGAGAAGTGGCTGCGGCGCTGTTTGGAGCTGACGGAAGAAGAAGAGATGGAAGAAGGACGGCCGCAAAGAAGAGACTTGCCTGAAGAAAAGAAGAGGACGGCGGAGGGAGAAGCCAGCGGTGACGGAAGAAGAGGCGGAAAGAGAGGCAGGCCGAGCGGAGGACGGCGGGGCAAAAAGGAGGTGTCTGCAGGAGAAAACATGACGGACCAGAATACTACAGGACCGGGACTGGAACAACAAGACAGTGCCGCAACTACCGAAGAGCGGCTGAAGAGAAGAAGGACGCCAAGAAGACAATACAGCCCTCCGGTGGAAGAACGGAAGGCTGGAAGAAGGCGGGGAAGTCAAGAAGCAGCGAGAGAAGAAGAGGCAGGTGCAGCGTCATGGCAACATGAAGTAACAGAGGCCGGAGCTGTCGCAGGAAGGTCCACTGCTGGCCTCAGTGGCAGCTGCCGGAGGAGCGATAGAGAAGACAGCCCTTTGTATTGGCCGGCAGAAGAAATGCAGGTTTTGGAAGAACCGGGTACTGCCGGGCCGGGTGAGTTAAATGTGGCTATATTTGAAAACTTGAACCAGTCCTTAAATCTTATAGTCAATTCCCTAAATAGTTTACACAGTAAAGTACAAACGGGGAATGTATCTTCAGTGTGGCAAAACCCGGAGGAGGGGAAATTGGTGCCTGAGAAATCAACAGGTTTCAGGGAGAAAGTACCTGAAATTGTGTTGAAGGAAAGTATGCCCTGTTCACCTTCTCCTCTGGGCTTTCACCTGGGTGCAGGTATTAAAGAAAAGATTTGGAATGGGGAATTCGTGGATATCTTATCCCTACTTCCATCTAGCAAGGAATTCTTAAAGCCGGAGAAAAATGATGAGGATAGGCGAAGACCGGTTGCTAGAACTTTTAGTAACTGGCTGCAGGCGTTCTGCATATTTGCAGGTGTATTGTGTGAAAAACAGCCTAGTAAAGCAGTAGGCCTTTTCCATCATGTGGAAATCATTCTTGAGGCATACAAGAATTTTGGAGGTGTTGGTTGGTTCTCATACGATGAATCTTTCCGGCAAAAGTTGTCTGTGCATAAAGAGTTACAGTGGGGTTGTAAAGATGTGGGTCTGTGGCTTAACCTATTAATCCCACAGAGACCACAAATTGCCAGACCAGTAAGTATGGGAACAAATCAGGTCACAAGTTATAAGAAAGGTATATGCTTTGCATTTAATGATTCTAACTGTAAGTGGCTACATAATTGCCGTTTTAGACACGAGTGTGCTTTTTGCGCGGGAGCACATAGCGTGTCTAAATGTTTTAAAAAAATGGCAGCCAATACGCAATCAGGAAAAGAGCCATTTCTTAAGGGGCAAACTCCTGGTGAACCTGCAAGAAATGCAAACATGGCTGTGCAAATACCCAGATCAACGGAGGGCCAACATACTTTATGAGGGTTTTGCAGAGGGTTTTAAACTACCTATTTTTTAAAAGGAAAAGGGTTGTATAAAGGTGAGAAATTTAAAGTCAATTGAGGAATTACCGCATATAGTAGAAGACAAAATAAATAAAGAAATTGCAGCGGGTAGGGTTGCAGGCCCATTCTGTAATCCACCATTTAATAACTTTAGAATTTCTCCTTTGGGTATCCTGCCGAAGAAAGAGTTGAATAAATTTAGGCTAATCCATCACTTATCTTTTCCCTTGGGCAATTCCCTTAATGACCAGATAGACCCGAACGATTGTTCAGTGGAATATGCTTCATTCGAACAGGCGATAGTTTTATTGAGGGAATTGGGCAAGGGAGCATTGATGAGCAAAGCTGATATTTTGTCAGCATTTAGGTTGTTACCCATTCACCCGAGTTGTTTCAACTCGCTAGGTTTCATGTTCAAAGAAAAATTTTATTTTGATATGTTTCTACCTATGGGGTGCTCATTATCGTGTGCATATTTTGAGACATTCGCTACCTTTCTGGAATGGGTCTTGAAAGAAAAATCAGGTTCCAAATATACAATGCATTATCTGGATGATTTTTTATTTCTGGGCCCAAAAAATTCTAGTAGCTGTTTACAGCTATTAAACTCGTTCAGAGATATTTGTGCCCAGTTCAACATCCCACTTGCTGAAGAAAAAACTGTACCCCCTTCTCAAACATTAGAATTTTTGGGAATTTTGATAGACTCAAATAACATGGAATTTAGATTACCTAAGAACAAGTTGGATAAAATTTACAATCTCATCTTAATATTGATTAGGAAGAAAAAGGTTTTGCTGAAAGAACTGCAGAAGCTTTTGGGTAATCTGGCTTTTGCTACTAGAATCCTGCCAGTTGGGAGAATATACTCAAGGCGTATGTATCTTAAAATGGCAGGGTTGAAAAGTCCATTTTCGCATATTAGGCTGACTCAGGATATTCGTGAGGATATGCTGATATGGACACATTTTTTGCAAACATTCAATGGTAGAACAGTGATCCAAGAAGAATTCATTACAGACTCACAATTCTGTTTGTTCACGGATGCAGCAGGTTCTATCGGGTTCTCTGCCATTTGGAGAAATGAGTGGTGTGCGGAGAGATGGCCGGAAAAATGGAAAGTAAAAGGTCTGTTACAAAACATTGTATTGTTGGAAATATTTCCAGTCATAGTGGCAGTAGAGATTTGGGGACGGAAGTTTCAGAACAGGAGAATCCTATTGAGTACGGATAATAAGGGAGTATTATTCGCAATAAATTGTTTAAATTCTAGATCACAACCAGTTATTTCAATGATTCGATATTTAGTTTCCAGGTGCCTGTTGTATAACATTTGGTTAAAAGCTCGCTATATTCCAGGTAAACTAAATGTTATTGCTGACGCTCTCTCACGTTTACAGATGAGCAAATTCTTCGAACTGGTGCCGGAGGCCAACAAAGTGGGTATGAAATGTCCCGGGCATCTATGGGACTTAGTTTAGTCCAAGAGAATATTCGTAACTCCCTGGCGTACTCAACATGGAAAAGCTATTGCAGCTCCTGGTCACTGTGGTTATCATTCTTACATGAGACCAATGATGGACGGATGGCAATTTCAGAGAGATTGGTATTGTGTTTCCTTGAATCTTTACTTCAAAAGAAATGGTCTTGGTCACATGTTAACAAAACCTTATATGGAGTATCGTATTTTATGAAACTGAAGGGTTTTGAGTCTTTATTATCCTTCTTTTCGGTTCAGCAAGCTTTAAAAGGATACAAAAAGAAACAAACTAGGATAAATTATCAAGGCCCAATCTCTGTGAATAACCTAAGAGATATTTGTAAATATGCTGATAGAGTATGTTTTACAGAATATGAAGTTAAATTGTTGAGAGCAGCATTTTCTGTTTGTTTTTTTGCAGCCTTGCGAATATCAGAATTGGTTCCTAGATCGAAAAGAGATGAGGGTGGTTTGTTATTTGAGGATGTAGTTTTCGAAAAAGATAAATTAAAATTATTTTTGCGCAAGTCTAAGACAGACCAGTCAGGTAAGGGGACATGGATATTACTAAGAAAGTGTACAGTGGAATCCATATGCCCGTTAAAAACATTGAAGACATACTTGGAGGTGAGGCCTGGAAAGGGGTCACGGCTCTTTATTCATAGAGATTCGTCTCCTCTGACTGGGTTTCAGTTTCGAAGGATCTTTGGAAAAATTTTAGCTGTCTTAGGGCTGTGCAATAAAGGTTTATCTTGCCACTCATTCAGAATTGGGGCAGCCACGGCTGCAGCAAACTTAGGAATGGGAGAGGATAACATAAAGAAAATTGGCAGGTGGAAGTCAAATGTCTATCAGAGATATGTCAGATCTAACTATGTGCATTCTAATTCCAGGTAAGAAGTTAATAGTTTGGATCGTTGGGCACTCTTATGTCCGCTGGGCCCACAAAAGAGCTGCAGAAAGAATTTATGGAACCAATCTGGATCTGGACCCAAGTTTATTTGAATTATATTGGTGTGGTAAGGGGGGGATGATCTGGGACAATCTGATGACCGAGCTAGGTAGACTGAGTTATGGTTGGCCATTACCGGACATACTGTTAATCCACCTAGGAGGTAATGACATCGGGAGAATAAAAACAGTGAGCCTATTCTTTAAAATATGTTTTGTTATCAAAAAATGGAAGGCTTTTTCACCTGGTACGGTTGTAGTATTTTCTGAGATCATCCCTCGACTTATTTGGTTGCAAGATAACGTAGGAAAGGTGTTTGAGAAGATGAGGAGAAAAATCAATCATAGAATAGAGAAATTCATGAGTATAGGTTATGGCATATCCTTTAGGCATATGGACTTGGAAGGGGGTATTCCGGGCCTGTATTGGAAAGATGGGATACATCTTTCGGATATAGGTTTGGATATAATGAATTTAGGCTTACAGACAGCTATAGAATTGGCCGCGGGCTGGTGGGGTAGTCAGGAGGTTAGTACCTCCTGACTTAGTGGAGGTGTCTTTATATGGTTAAGTGATAACCCGAGCGTCAAAGCTGGGTAGTTGTGTTATGTATTGCAAAGTTATGCTAATGGTAAAAGTGAAAAAATTATTGATTGATGGATTAATGAGTTAATTAATTTATAAACCAATAAATAAAGGCCGTGGCCAAGTTATTATCCAAGAAAGCTGTCTGGTGTAAGTTATTTATTAAATCTATAATATAGATGCTTGCCATCCCATGAATGGAAAAAGGGAAAGGGGTTTCAAGGACCCCATTTTCCTACTTTTTCCTCATGGGAGGGCTGCAGATAGGCAGTTTCTAGCTCCCCCCTGTATAGAGCGTCTAGGCGGGAGATACGGAGGTTGGAGGACTCTGATTGGCTAAAATAGCTGCCTGCGGAAGGTCAGGTGACCGAAGTTTCTGGAACCGAGGCAGGCTATATATAGGAGTGGGAGCGAGGGCGTGGAGTCAGTCGCCTCAGAAGATCAGCCGGAGCGGAGCTTCCCGCCCGCCCGCCCAAATATATATTAAGTCACGGCCTTATAAATTTATGTGGTAGGGTCACCTTTTTCGAAAGGGGGACAAAAATATGGAGGTGTCTTTATATGGTTAAGTGATAACCCGAGCGTCAAAGCTGGGTAGTTGTGTTATGTATTGCAAAGTTATGCTAATGGTAAAAGTGAAAAAATTATTGATTGATGGATTAATGAGTTAATTAATTTATAAACCAATAAATAAAGGCCGTGGCCAAGTTATTATCCAAGAAAGCTGTCTGGTGTAAGTTATTTATTAAATCTATAATATAGATGCTTGCCATCCCATATTGGTATTGAGTTATGTTGATGTAGCATATATTTACCTCGATCAAAGCATCTGCTGCAAATTCTTTGCACTAGAATTGCTGCCATCGCTTAAAATGTAGCTATTTTATTCTAGTTTTGAATAGAATGGGGAAACACTAGAACCCCTGTAAGGTTTTACTGCTATCTATGGCTCAGTTAGAGAGATTTCCCCCTCATTTTCTGTTCTGGAGGCAACCTTTTAGCAGACAGGAAATATGGCAAAATCTGAAACAGGCAAACAGAAAGCAATAAAAACTGACAGAAGTTCTTGCATCCCCTGCTTAACCACTTGCTTACTAGGCACTTATACCCCCTTCCCGACCAGGTCAATTTTCAGCTTTCAGAGCTCTCACACTTTAAATGACCATTGCGCGGTCATGCAACACTGTACCCAATTGAGTTTTTATCATTTTTTTCACAAAAATAGAGCTTTCTTTTGGTGGTATTTAATCACTGCTGTGGGTTTTTTATTTTTTTTGCTAAAGAGCAAAAAACTTAAAAAAAAACAAAAACAAAATGTTTTTCATATTTTATTATAAAATTTTGCAAACAGGTTATTTTTCTCCTTCTCTGATAGGCACTAATAGGTGGCACTGATGGGCACTGATGAGGCGGCACTGGTGGGCACTGATCAGGAGGCACTGATAAGGCTGCACTGATGGGTGGCACTGATGGGCACTGATAGGTGGCATGGAGAGGTAGCACTGATAGGGGGCACTGTGGGCACTGATAGGTGGCACTGATGGGCACTGATAGGCAGCACTCATAAGTGACACCGATGATGAGGCACTGATGGACACTAATTAGCAGCACTGGAGGGCACTGATTAGCAGCACTGGTGGGCACTTATGGGGACTGATGTCCCTCTAACAGAAGCTGGTTAATGGCATTCTTCTTTTCTTCATGCTGAAAGCGTGAAGAAAAAAAAAAGGTGGTAACCGACTTCTGTTTACTTCCGTAATCAGCTGTCATTGGCTGACAGCTGATCACGTGGTAAAGGGCCAGCTGTGATTGGCCCTTTATCCTGCTCTGTGATCAGCTGAGTTCCAAGAACTTGGTGATCACAAAGCGCACCAGCAGGGGGCAAGCAGGCAGCGCGAGAATGTGAGGACGTCCATTTATGCCCTCCTGGCATTTTAAGCCCGCGCTGTAGCCATCTTTTAACTATAGTGCAGGCGCAAAGTAGTAAATTAACATTTTTACTTCTGTTTGTGTGTCTGTTTGGGAGATTTCCCCTCAATTCCTGTCCTGGGGACAACCTTCTCACCATTAAATCAGCAATTAAGGTCTGCAAATAACTATTACCAGCACTATTTCCAACCAGCAATGATAGATTTTTAGGTTGCATACTTGAGGGAACTTGGCCAATCCCAAAGCAGAGAGCCTGGCAGAGTGCAAAGAAGTCGAGGAGAAGAAAGAGTGCTAAGGAGACTGTCGATGGCCTAGCAGGGGACCCCTTTGTCTGAGGGGGCTCAGCTTCCAGGCTGGGCTCGGAATGACTTGGGAAGATCCTATCAGCAATGCGGTTTGAAAGGAATCTTGCCTAAGATGCAGCAGGGAGCAAACAGGACAGAATGATTACATCAGCACACCCAGGGATTCACAAGGGGAGAGGCTACCACATGTAGCAAGCCTTTCAGGAGGACAGCGATATGCTAAACCCTACCTATCCCTTGCCCTGGGAGCTCTTCGGAGCATTCAAGTAGGCTGGTGGACAAGCAGCCAGATGGGTTGGTAGTTTCTGCAGGCAGTAGAGCTGGGAGCAGTTTCTACAGTGGAGTAGAAGAAACTCCTGCATACAGCTTACCACACAATGTGCTGCTTTCTAGAGGGACTGAGAGTTCTTAGTCCTTAAGGGGCTTTTGCAATTTTATCATGAGAGACTGTCAGTGTCCAGGAAGGACAGTTTAGGATCCTGTATATAGGGAGGAAGTTGTCCCTGTTTATTGTTTCAGTCAAGCTGGGCATCCTATAATTCCTGTTCCCATCCAAGTTGTTACCCCTAATAAAACAACAAAAAAACAAGCTCAAAGACCGTTTCTTGTGTCTGTTAGAAACTGTTATCAGCAGCCCTTGTGTGAGCAGTGCTAAACAAATATATTATAACACTTTAATGGGATTGTTAGACCCCGTTCACACTGGGGCGACCTGTCAGGCGACCTGGTCGCCTGACAGGTCGCCGTAGGTCGCCTGCCATAGAGAAGCTGTGGACCCGTTCTAATAGGAGCGACACAAGTCGCTCCGACTTAGAAAAAGGGTCCGGAGCTTCTTTGGGGCGACCTGGAGTGACCTGCATTGACTTCAATGTTATGAAGTCCGCGCTGGCCGCTTCGAGGTCGCGGTGCGAGCTGCACACCGCGACCTGTGAGGTCGCCCCGGCAAGTCGGATCGCCCCAGTGTGAACGGGGTCTAAAAGTATTTTATTTTATTTTTTTTAAATAACAAACATGTCATACTTATCTGCTCTGTGCAATGATTTTAGACACAGCAGCCCTGATCCTCCCCTTCTGAGATCCTTCGCCAGTTCTCCTGGCTCCTCCCGAGTTCCCCCATAGCAAGCATGGGGGCACTTGTGAGGACAAGATCCTGAGTCAGGCACTGCGTGTCCATTGACACACAGAGAGGGGCTCTGCCCCATCCCCCACTCTCCCCTCACAGGCTGGAATTGACAGCAGTGGGAGCTAATGGCTCCAGCTGCTGTCTTTATGTCCAGTGAGGAGACAGAGAGCGAAGAGAACCACTGGTCTTGGGCACAGTGCAGGATCCTCATCAGACTCGTGTATGTATATGGGGGAGCTGAGGGGGATCCTATGTACAGAAGGTGTTTTACCCTAATGCATAGAATGGATTAAGGTAAAAAAAATCTTCCACCTTTACAACCACTTCAAGCATAATATTGTACTATACTGCTTCTGTATATGTTGATTACAGCCTTATTGCAAAAGCATTATTTGGATATGGTGTACCTACTCTATGTATTGGCAACCCTTTTAACAGAAAAGAAGTGAAGAAATCTCTCCAAAGAAGCCTCCAATGACAATAAAACTTGACAGCAGTTCTAATCCTTCCATACCCTATTTAAAAAAAAAAAAAAGAAATGTTTTGGGTTAAATACAATTTAGAGTGGAACTCAGACTTAGATCCTCTGTCGGGTTTTTGTTGTTATTGGTCAAATTTCTCAATAATACAGTAATTATCAAAGTTTACAGAGATTAATATCTAAATAAGAAAAAGTGTATAAAAAGTGATTATTTCTGAAACATTTGCAGATAATAATGAGTTCATACATACTTTTCATTCTTTACTCTCCGATCAAGGAGCGGTGTACTCAAGGCTGAACTAGTTTCCTTTGCAGATAATGCAGTCTACATTGGTGCTTTCCAAAGATATTGTTTTGTGGAGTTTTTATTGCCCCATGAGTGTTATACAACCTCCCTGGCTCGGGCTGCAAAATACCCCCATCAGGGATACCTAGTTTGCATAGCCATACAGCTTTGGTGTTGGTGTTCCCAGAATACTGAGCTGCCCAAAAAAGTAATTTCACTGACTTTCGTTGACATGCAGCCTGAAAAGGTGTTTTTATATCTGATTTAATATAATTTAAGACCGGGGGGGGTCTACCCCCTACCTTGTGGTCCAGATATTGTACCATCCTGGTGACCGACCATATACCAGACAGGTGTGATAATTGATTACACTATTTTTTCATATTTGATTGATCTATTTCAGTGGATATGATTGTAAGAGATATTAGATGTCATATCATAACATGCTAGTATATGTACTAATGATATTATGAGATTCTTTCTTAATAATGTAAAAATCGGATTTTTGTAAGATCTTACCGTAAAATCCTTTTCTCTTAGCTCATTGACAGACGTAGTCTTCTTGATTCACAAGAACTGGGTTATGTTGTCTCCGCAGGAGCAGGACTAGGCAGAAAGAAAAAACGTTCTGGCTCCACCTTAGGGGCAGTCCCTGAGGGTATATCCTCCCTCTCTCTGCTACAAGGCATCAGTTCTGTCACAAAGCAGCAACAGAGAATTTAACCCAACCCAACTCAATGATAGAGGGGCGGGTACTACGTCTGTCAATGAGCTAAGAGAAAAGGATTTTACGGTAAGATCTTACAAAAATCCGATTTTCTCTGTCGCTCATTGACAGACGTAGTCTTCTTGATTCACAAGAACTGGGACATCCAGAAGCAGTGCCACAAATGAGGGGTGGGATTGACCGAAATCAAAATCCAATCTAGAAGGCCCAACCGGTGCCAAACTAGAAGTTTTAAAGGCTCATTATAAACAAATAATGAGACTCAAATGAAAATTTCCAACGGAAAAAAACCCTCGAGGCAGACCACTGGTCTCCTCAAATGGCGGCCTGCAAAATCTTGCGGCCAAACGAGGCATCAGACGATGCCATTACATCAACTTTATAATGTTTTGTAAAGGTATGCACCGACGACCAGGTAGCCGCCTTGCACACCTGGACCACTGACGCCTGATGGCGAAAGGCCCATGACGCACTAAGTGCCCGAGTGGAGTGCGCCTTAACAGGGAACGGGGGCTCCCGACCCTTAATAGAATAAGCCTGTACCACCGTCTGCCTGATCCATTTGGAAATAGTCGCGGCAGATGCAGGCAACCCCTTTTTGGGTCCATCCGGGATCACAAAAAGTGAATCCGTCTTGCGAAACGAGTCTGTCGTTTTCAAGTATACCCTGATCGCCCGGACCACATCCAAGGAGTGTAAAGCAAACTCCCGAGGATGACTGGGCTTAGGACACAGGGAAGGTAATACAATTTCTTCATTCAGATGAAATTCTGAAACCACTTTTGGTAGGAAGGATGGATTCGGACGAAGAACCACCTTATCTCTATGAACCACCAGATATGGGGAACGACAAGATAAAGCGGCCAGTTCTGACACCCTGCGTGCAGAAGTGATAGCCACCAAGAAGGCCACCTTCTGGGACAACGTAGGTAGAGGAATCTCCCTAATATCTTCAAAGGGAGGTTTCTGAAGAACCGACAATACTAAATTAAGATCCCAGGGTGGTAACGGCGCGCGCACTGGCGGAGCCAGATGTCGCACCCCCTGGATGAAATTCCGCACCAAGGAATGAGTAGCCAAAGGCTTCTGAAAGAAGATAGCTAATGCTGAGACCTGACCCTTGATAGTGCTCAAGGCCAGTTTCTGCTCAACCCCTTGTTGCAGAAAAGCTAATATTCGGCTAACCGAATAAGACCGTGGACGGAACCCCAGAGGTTCACACCATGCAATGTAGGACTTCCATGTACGATGATAAATCTTTCTGGAAGTCGCTTTCCTTGCTTTAACTAGAGTAGGAATAACTGAAGCTGACAATCCCTTGTCCTTCAGCACCTGGGTCTCAATAGCCAGGCCATTAAAGCCAGCGATCGTAAAGCAGGATGGAAGATCGGTCCCTGAGACAGTAGGTCCTCCCTGAGAGGAAGTCTCCATGGGACGTCCGCCACCAGTCTGACCACGTCAGCGTACCAAGCTCGGCGAGGCCAGTCCGGAGCTACCAGGATTACTGGAATTCCTTCCTCCTCTATCCTGCGAAGAAGTCTTGGCAGTAACCCGAGAGGAGGGAAGGCATACATTAGCTGGTATTGCCCCCACGGGGCGATCAGTGCGTCTGCGGTCTCTGCTAGAGGATTGCGGGAGCGAGCCACGAATCTCTGTACTTTCCTGTTGAATTGTGATGCCAATAGATCCACATCCGGGGTGCCCCACCGTAGGCACAACTGGTGGAAAACTTCTGGATGGAGGGACCATTCCCCCTGATCCAGAGTCTGACGGCTGAGATAATCTGCCTGCCATTTCTCCACCCCCGGAATGAACACCGCAGAGATAGCTGGAACAAATCGTTCCGCCCAGCGAAGAATGCAAGCCACTTCTTTGGCCGCTCGGACACTCTTGGTGCCCCCCTGGTGATTGACATAAGCCACGGCCGTGGCATTGTCCGACTGGATCCGAACCGGGCTGCCCTGGAGCTGCTCGGTCCAGTGAATCAGACAAAGTCTGATCGCTCTCAGTTCCAATACATTTATCGGCAACCTGGATTCTTCCAGGGACCAAAGTCCCTGGACAGATAACTGACCGAGAATTCCTCCCCATCCGGATAGACTGGCATCCGTGGTCACTATCGTCCAATATATTGGCAGAAATGACTTTCCATGGCTGAGCATCGGAGACCGAAGCCACCAGACCAGAGACTCTCTGGTCTGTTTGCTCAATCGGATCCGATTGTCCAGGGATTCCGGATTCCGATTCCATCTGAGAAGAATCTCTTGCTGAAGAATTCGGGTATGGGACTGGGCAAATGGGACTGCTTCGAAGGAAGCCACCATCAACCCCAGAACCCTCATGCAAGTTCGAAGAGAAGAACTGGACTGCTGATTGAATCTTCCGGAGTTTCCCTACCGGAAGGAAAACTCTTGACCTGACTGTGTCTAGAATTAGACCCAGATATTCGAGCCTCTGGGTGGGAACCAGAAATGACTTTTGCTGGTTCACCAGCCACCCGAATTCCTGTAAAGAAATTATAGTAATTTCTATGTTTTGTAGCAGGGTCTGAGGAGACTCTGCATGAAGCAGGAGATTGTCTAGGTAACCTAGAATCGATATGCCTCTTTGGCGCAGTAGTGCCAACATTGGGGCCAACACCTTCGTGAAGACCCGAGGAGCCGTGGCGAGACCGAAAGGTAACGCCACAAACTGATAGTGGTTCTCTTCTACGGAAAAGCGTAGAAACCGCTGATGTCCTGCGAAAATGGGAATGTGAAGATAGGCGTCCTTGATGTCTATGGACGCTAGGACATCCCCTGGATGCAGGAAGGCTGCTACTGTGCGAATGGATTCCATCTTGAATTTCCTTATGTTGAGAAAGGAATTGAGTGCCCTTAAGTCCAGAATTGGACGCACTTTGCCCTCTTTCCTGGGTATTGTAAATAGGTTTGAATAAAACCCTTGAAAACGTTCTGTCCAAGGAACGTGGACTACCACTCCTTGTTGTAGTAAATCCGTGACTGCTCTCCGCAGATCTTCTAAACGATCCGGGGATAGTCGGATATTGGAAGGGAAGAATCGCGCCGGTGGGAGAGATCGAAACTCGATCTTGTACCCTGACCTTATGACTTCGCAAACCCACTTGTCCGGGATTCTGGAAAGCCATGGATCCGGGAACCGGCGAAGACGTCCCCCCACCCCAATTATGGGTGGGGGCGCACCTTCAGGCTTTGGACGATTTATCTTCAGGTCTGGAGGGGGCGGGCTTTTGCTTGCCCGACCAACGTCCCCTGAAGCCTCCTGAAGGAGCTTTGGAGGACTTAATTTTTTCACCCGCGGGACGAAAAAACTTTTTGTGAGCAGAGAAAGAAGGCCCTCGTCTTTGACGAGTTCCTTTACCCTTAACATTTTGCGGTAAAAAGGTGCTCTTTCCACCCGTGAGATCCTTAATGATCTCATCTAAGTTGGCTCCAAATAGACGCTCTCCTAAAAAGGGGATATTAGCTAATGCTTTTTTGGAACCTTGGTCGGCTAACCAACCTTTTAGCCACAGTGTACGCCTGAGAACCACTGCTGAAACTGATGCTTGCGCCAATAATGGAGTGGCGTCTAACGCCGCATCACACACAAACTGTAACCCCTGTATCATTTGTTCCAACAAATCTGATACCGCCTGAGGGACCTCTTCTAAGTCCCGGCGTAACCACTTGGTCCATTCAGTTACAGTCTGCGAAACCAGACCAATAGCAATTATTGGTCTGAAAGCTGATCCAATCAAGGAAAACATGGTGCGAGACATAGCTTCTATCTTGCGATCCACTGGATCTTTAAAAGACGGGGCGTCTTCTAAAGGAATAACCGTGGCTTTATTCAATCTAGCAATTGGTGAATCCACCACAGGTGGTTCTGTCCATTTCTTAATGAGGGTTTCCTCAAACGGATAACGCCTGTTAATGCGTTTAGAAATAGCAGAGGTGCGTTTTGGCAGACTCCATTCTACTTTGATTGGATTGCCAAAACATTTGGGCAATGGAAAAACCTTCGCCACTTTCATGCGTTTTTTAGTCCCAAAAGGGATTTCAGTTTCAGCTATTTCCGACGGAATACCCTGTAATCTTAAGGTTTCTTGAACAGATACAATGAGTGCGTTTACCAACGCTTCCTCTCGGGCTATGGCTGATGCCGAAACATCCTCCTCACTGTCTGAAGAGACAGTACCCGAGACACCAATCCCAGATGAAGTACCTGCAACTGCAGAAATAGGCTCAGAGTCTGAATCCGAAGTTTCAGATAATAAGGGGTTAGGCGGGGGTCGCTTTCCTGCGCCCTGTCCCTGACAAGCCACTTCCACCCGGGACACAAAAGTTTCCATAATAGCTGACAATGATTCAACCGTCAGTGGGGTGCTGGAGGATCCTGCAGACACCTCAAGGGGATCCGGTGGAGATACATGAGTGGCAGGGTCCATGTTAATTCAGGACACCTCTGCCAGAAAAAACAAAAAACTTTTTTTTTTTTTTTTTTAAATCAAAAAAATACCTCTTTATTTTTTTTCTTTTTTATGTTGTCTCCCCCTAGCGCAATAGCGCCCCTCAGAGTACCTGCTTCTCGATCCCCACAGAGAGAGAGAGGGACCCCCAAGGCTCACCACCCGATGCAGAGACGTTTCCATCCAACTGCAGTCAGCGTCTGTCTTTTACAGACTGGAAAGAGCTGTGTTCGTTTTCCCGGGTAGAAGGACGTGGCTCCGCCCCCTGTGTACGCCTTCAGGCGTTCCCAGCTCTCCACGAGGTAGCTGGGCTCATCAAACATGGCCGCCCCCATACAGGAGACAATAGACTCCAAAAACATGGCGGCCGGCGTGACCTGAGGACATACATGCACCCGGTCTACGGCAAAATGGCGGCGGACCGCCGAAATCGTTTTTCCCAGCACATCCACCTGCATCTCTGCTAAGTGGCGGTTTATCGATCTGCAGGAGGTACACTACAATTAAGGTAGGATTATACCTCCTATGTCTGCTGTAATACTACAGTCTGCTGGGTAGAGTGTTAGCTCTCAAACCAAGTCCACTTCCCACCAAACACATACTGTATTTACAAGGGGGACTTTTAGTGTCAGATATATACTGACCATGTATGGAGGGGCCCATAATTCATACTGCCTCATAACGAGGAAAAAAGGGAACGTTTACTCACCATACCAAACCGACAGGCACCCTCTCTTCACAATACCCTCTCCACCGGGGTGGGGGGTTGTGGACCACTCCGGACGCCTCGACTCTCTGGTTCCTGGCGTCCAAGCGAGACTTTTAACTCGCAAGGTCAGTCCCTCCAATGGGACTCCATCGCGGCCGACCCAGCGTGGAGCTCTGGTCTGCACGCGCTCGTAGGCAGAAACCGGGGTGACCACTGGATCTCAACATCCAGCCCGTCGCCCGGCCCCGCATACTTACTTGAATGTGTCGCGGCCGACCAAGCGCAATGCAATGGTCTGCGCGCGCTCGTAGGCCGGCTGGGGTGACCACTAGTGTCGCCCAGTCCGGCGTATTTGCTTGAAGATCTCACAGGAAAAAAACACTGGAGAAAACTGCCTAAAAAATATTTTTTCTAAAGAAAAAATCTTGCCAGGACCCAAAAGATCCCAGCAAGGAACTTAGGTCCTTACTCCTGACTAGACAGAAAAAAACTGATGCCTTGTAGTAGAGAAAGGGAGGATATACCCTCAGGGACTGCCCCTAAGGTGGAGCCAGAACGTTTTTTCCTTTCTGCCTAGTCCTGCTCCTGCGGAGACAACATAACCCAGTTCTTGTGAATCAAGAAGACTACGTCTGTCAATGAGCGACAGAGAAAGATGGTTATACTCATGTTTTTTTCTCTTCTCTTCTTTCCACTTTAGTGTTCTTACCTAAATTTTGGGTAGAAAGTACCCCTCTTGTGTAAAAAAACACCCCTGAGGAAGCGGCTACTGCCGTGAAACATGTCGGGTTGAATCTGTGGGTATCTCCACTTTTCCGCACAGATATCAGTATTTAATGGTAAAGTGTAAATCATATCACGGTTTACCCCTGTGTAGGATTTGTTGTACACAATATGGTCTATACTCTATGCATAAGAACATGGTCTATTATGGCTAATTGCTTTTTTTTATTAATGTGTTTACACTATCTTTGTATCTGTTAATATACAGTATACAGTTTTTAATTGTCTTCTTTTTCTAATAAAATAAATAATTTGTTTGATATTTCATCTCTCTATTATCTCTTATTTATCAGCACCCCTATTTGAAAGTCCCCGCTTCATGAGCCCTACCCTTCTTCCCTCTTCATGTTCATACTGGGACGTGGTGCTCTTATCATATATATTACCTCTACGAGTCTGTCTCCCCCTTTCTTTGATTTAATATATT